>NC_139019.1:37289068-38489068 GCF_964374135.1 Grampus griseus | reverse complement strand
CAGTCTTTTTTTAATCAATGGTTTTTTAGCAGTTAGCTGTGACTTTGCTGTGCTGGTGAGAGGAGGTGAGCTCAAGGGCCTTCTACTCCACCATCCTTGGCCAAATTCCAGACATAACAACTGAAGGAGTACAATTGGACTCAACAGGACGAGGTGGAGATGCTGTGTTATGGAGATGACTTGGGGAGAGAAAGAATTATGACAAATAGAGGATTCAGCTTGCTTTCTCAGATATGTTTCGCTCACAGTTTTCTTCTTTCTCAGACTTCATGCTTGCAAAAGAACAATACAATTAAGCAAATATTTTTGATGACTACACTATGTAATGCAAAATAAGGAATGACTTAGGGAGAGAGATACATTTAATATTAGTTACAACATAAGGCGGAATGTTCTATAAGAAAGGAAAAGAATAGTTCTATCTTTGATATTTTTTAAGTCTCAGAAAGGAGTTAATAGATGAACTGAACTTGGAAAACGTGTAGGCCATTGACAGTTGATTATGTGGATATAGAGCATTGCAAGCAAGACGGTGGGGTGTTTCAGATATAGGAAGCATCCTTTTGGGGCTATGCCTTAAGTATTAGAGCTAAAGGTGGACATTCACATAAGGAGTATGGATAATAAAGTAGGATGGGATCATATAACAAAGAGCTATGAAAACTTCATTCTTTGTCACATGATTAGTCATTAAAGGTTTTTTAAGTAGAAAAATAATAAGATTAAATAAGATTAGTAAAATAGTCCTTTTGTCAGTGTGGAAGACTGTTCTTCCACAGTAGGAGATTGTTGAAATACTCACAGTTGCTGGTAAGGAGAACACGAACAAAAACAGAGTTCATAGGATAGAGAAGCAGAAAAAGAAATAAAGAATATGGAAGAGGTAGTAGGAGTAGGATTTGCTCACTGAATAGATAGGAAAGGAAGGAAGAGAGAAGAGTTGATGATGACTCAGATATTTGGAGTCTGAGCAAAGGGAATGGATTGTTTCAGGTTTTGGATGATGGGTTCAGTTAGAGATGTATTGAACTGTGCACATGTGCTTAGAAACTTGATTCTGAATTTTTAGAAACATGGATATACAAGGCACTTGCATTGAAGTTATCTTTAGAATTGAAAGAGTATGGAATCCAAAGAAGAACAGGAACAAGAGAGAAGAAAAAAGGACAGGAACTAAATCAATAAGGAGAAAGGGAAGCAAATAGAGACAGGTGATGTGGAAGCCACATCTTTACATATGTAATTTTTGATAGGGTTTTCCACATTTACCTTTCTCAGCAAAGCTTCAACCTTGAAATTGTGAAATGTCAGTAAACCAAATTTTGTCCTTTCAAGTTCTTCCAGGGCACTGTAAAGATTAGTTGACCTCACAGATGTGCATCAATTAATCTCAATGAATGCTTTTTTACACTGCAATAATGCTCTATAATTTGACATTGTGTTCAAGAAAACTGCAAACTATAGATAGAATTGTGACTTTAAAGAATGTAGTTGCAATGGATAAGGCTGTTGATCTAAGGAGAAAAAAATTTTTTCTAAGTGATGAATTCCAGATTCTAAAATAGAAATCAGTCCTAATCACATATTTATGTGATGTGCTGCTTAAGTATGGGAAATATTTGTTGAAAAAAAATGTACTCAGTACTTCTTGATGCAGTCATATACATACATTTTCATGGTAATTAAGAGGGAGGTGGAACATGAATAAACCCACCAAAATAATTCAAACAATTTTTCAATAATTCAACATGTTTTCAGTCAATATTTCTTACCTCTTTTTCCCCTTTCCCCCCTGCCCTCTCTCAAATGCGACATAGCAAGGTGAAGGAGTGGGCCATGCAGGTACGTGAGTCTCTGCGAGTCAAGAGATAAGGACTGACCTCTAGGCTAGACTAGGAGACCCAGGACAATGCACTCTACACTTGCAGCTGTCTGTGTGGAGTGAAGAGACTGATCACAACATGCTTCTGATTTTGCCCCTCCTCTTCACAGTAAAAACAAATTAATCAGAATTGCCTGCCATCTTCCTAACGAGGAATTTCAGTAGAGTTTATTATGCTTCGCTTTATCCAGAAATATTTTCTAGCATCTTCATAAACTCTAAAGGACTCCCTCCCAGAAGTATGAGGAGCCAGCAGGAGAATTAACTCAATTTCTCTTAGGACATGTCCCCAGTAGAATCCTGTCCTGCCCTTTTTTCCCAAGGCTTTGTCTCTTCTTTATGCCTCCACTGTGTATGGCAAGACACAGTGCTGTCATACTGAAGCATCATGCCATACTCCCAGCTAAGACCACCAAACACTATTACCTATCTCCCTGCTCCACAGCCCACAACCAGGCCTGTTCATATCCCCGGTTAGGCTAACCCACCACGTGCCTCCACCACTGTTTGTGATGGTGACAGAGACTTACATCCCTCCACTAGCTTCCACTCACCTGGCTCATGGAAACAGTTACCTACTGTTCTTGATTTCTTGGGGTGAGGGTGTTTATCATTTGGGTTTTACTCTAGTGAGTGTTACTCCAGCCAAACCAGACTTGCCTAATTTAGGGAGTGGAATAGTTCCAGAAGCATTTTCATGGTTTTGCCTTTCTTGTTTCTGAAGGACTCACTGAAGCTGTAGTCAGGGTAATAATGAATTTGGGGATAGCACTAAACACTGAATTTACTCTTTTGCTACATTATTCCAATTCTCAAAACCATGAAGATAGCAGTTATTCTAGTGCAATTTTTCCCATTTGTAATCACTTTGATAGTTAAAGATATTTTGAAGGGAAAAGATCCAAAATACTGGGTCAAGTAGAATAAATATAAAACCACCATGCAGACATCATTAGCAAATACCTTATAAGCCTTGTAAGCATGCATTTTGTGTCACTTTTCTTCTATTGCTCTTTGGTTTGGCTTTCTTTCCCCACCAATGATAATTTGTTCTTATGGAATATTTTTCATTCCTGGAAATTATGTTATTTCATAGTAGTTACTTGAACATGAGCTTGAAAATCTCTGGCAAGTCTTATTTGTGTCATATTAGTCTCATTCAGTCTTTTTGTAAATGATGTAGTCATCCACCTTAACATTTCAATGTTTTAATTGTATTGAAAACTATAGAATAAAAGAAGATCATATTTAAAGAGCTACACAGATGACTGCCTTGAGTGATATTTTTCTCTACCTTTACTTGTTTGCACTGGTGAGAACCTTGGAGGAAATGAAGTCGTCAGGAGGCAGGCGATATTTCAAAAAGTAAAAGAAGGTTTTATCTGGAAAAAACAATTGGATAAAATGTTACTAAGTAATCAGGATTTAGTTGTGTAAGGACTTTGGTATTCACATTAATGTTGTGAATAAAGAAATATTTCCCATATTTAACACATTTATTCTTTCAAACCTCAGGCCAGATTTTAATGATTTATTTTTAAGAAAATAATGTTCATATAATACTCAAGTTTTATACATGTATTTTCTTCAGTATGGAGGATATCTGACTCAATTTGAACTTTGAACTTTTATTTACATAAGGGGAAATACCTCAAAAACCATGTGCAAGTAATGGTTTGTACAGATGGAAAAGTGACATAACAGTCACTTAAAAATCTATTTTAGAAAACAGAGAGATGATCTTCTCTGATCTAAAGTTATCAAGCCACCTCATGGAAATCATCCGGTTTCATTGCATCATGAGGAGTTTAGTCCAACAAGTTGTACAGGGCAAATTAGGACATCCAGACACACAATATCCTCCTGCCCAGGTAAATGATTCCTTTCCTGTGAGCTCAACTTCTATCTAAACTCAGTTACCTGAAGTCCTCATGGGTGAAGTGTGAATTTGCAAGATGAAAACTGCAGGAACCAAAAAGAGACAGATTTGCAAAGGATTATTTTCTAAAAAGAAAATTGTTTATAGGCAAGGTTTAAGTTAGGCAGGACTGCAGGTTTTCCAATCAGCTAAGGCCCAAGACTGAAACAAATAGTATAAGGGCATGACAGTGTATAAGAAAAAAATCTAATCCAAGAACAAGTAATAATTAGCACTGGAGAGAACCATTAAAAAACAAACAAAAAAACCTCAAGTGCAAAGTAGGGGAGAGTGGGGGGTCTGGGAGGAGGATGAACAAACCAGTAACAAAAATGTAGAGATCTTAGTTCATTATGATGGAGATCTTCTCTCTGGATCACAAACAGATATTTTAAAAATTTCTTTATACCCCTCTGTGTTGTCTAACTGTCCTCCTTCAGGTAATTGGACTCCAACATCTAAATTTAAACTTTTGCTCAATGTGAACGGGAATCTCATCCCCTTGACTAATGGTAGAGCAGTTACAGTCACTGTGTGTGTGTGTGTGTGTTGTGTGTGTACATTGGATTGGGGAAGTCAAATTCTAGAAAGACTACAAGATTTGTGTGATTTATTTGGACAGGCAGCCACAGACATCCAAAAAAACCCGTTTCTCCTAATTAATTTATTTGTAAGAACTGTGTATATTCCTGAAACAAAAAATACAGGAAATTTAAAATGTTTGTGTCTTGCAGACACAGCTTTCTAAGAAAACCATTTTTCTTATCTTCATCTATTTGTCTCTTAACTAATTATCTAAACTGAAATAACAGTAAAGATATCATTTATATCTATATTTTTATCCTCCCCAGAGTCTGTACAGCTTAGAAGACATAAACTAAATTATATTAACAATAGTCTTTTTTTAATGCAAATACCATGTATTCCAGAATTGTATTGCCCTGCTATTGTAGAATTCACAAAGGGATTTATACAAGTAATGTCATTACAGCTGTGATTTATCCATATCCTCCAACTCTGTGCCCTATCCGTATATAGAGGCCCATGAATCAGTTTGCCCTGATATCAGCACTGATAAATCAAAAGAACAAAAACTGTTCCCAAGCTGGAATGATTTTGGAGACTATTTGAGTTCCTAATAATGTTTCATTGAAAAAAAGTGAGTGAGGACTTGGAATTATATTGGATAATTTTGCCAACATGTTTATAGAAAGGATTAACTGAAGTAGTATAATGTCTGAATTGAGTCTGTAGAGTTGTTTCATTTGAGAGAACATGGTTTCTGTACTGGAAGGTGATGAAATGCCACATAGGTGGCATACATACTCCCTGGAAAACACTAGAAATCAACTGTGCGTCTGTTTTAGAAGAGAGAAATTTTTTTTTTTGTAGTAAAGGTAAAGTGTTTTCTCAGCCTGGGAACCTCTACTTTTGGACCTAACTTTTCTTTAGTCTAATCTTTACATACTAAGCTCTGAGAAACATTTTCAAGTGCATTTTCATGTCTTTTCTTGTGTTCTGTGGTTGCAAAAACAGGAGACAACAGATACAATTGCAGCACAGTTAATTTTAGAGCATGCGTTTCTTATCTGCTGAATAAAGTGTGAATTAAAGACACATCATTTTGTTGAATTAGTATTTATAATATACATAATTATGTTTTCAAAATAAAATAAAATGAAGTTCTAACAGCTGCATAAACCAGATATGCTTAGATTAAAACTAATAGACCATCAATGTTTAAATTAATGTGTATGTGTTTTTGTTTAAAAACCAAACATTTAGAGAGGCCACATTATGCATGTGGCAAGTGAGATATAATATTGGGATTCCTTATACTACGAATAAGTGTGGAAAATTAGAATACCTGTACCAAAAATGCATGATATTAAAAAGGTAAGATTTCATTATGATAAAGATTTGTAAAGGGAAGATTTATATTTTTATTAGTAATTTTATTTTGCTCTCTGTAACTATTTGAAGTTTACTAATAGTATTAACCTCAGAAATTTAACAGAATGTTCAATATCCTTTACTCAACAGCCTTGGTTAAAATAACTGATGAGCAATCTGAAATATACAGTACCCATGGAATTATATGTTTTATTCTAACAAGTTGCAGAATTTGAAAACTGGCTATATCCGGTTATAACCTGATATGAAAACTGGCCTGGCTTAATTAAACTATATTCAATAATATATATAGCTGTTTGAGTTGGCCGATTATTTTCCAATTTTTCCCTTTTTATTAGTAGAAAGAAGGATCATTTTATGAGAGGCATTTGAATTTCCTCACCAGCTACATTTCTGTTTTATATCTTTATTAGGCATTTTGGCATGCTATTGATGGTCTTTGTGTGTGCAAGTGTGTATGTGCACATGCGCCCATGCACATGTGTGTGCAAGGATGACTTTTCCAACATTATGTTTTTAAATCTGACAAGGTCAGATAAGCTGGTAAAAAAAAAAGCAAAGGGTCATCAAAAGGGGAAAAAAATAACAGAACTACAGTGAAATGGCTCTCTGTCGGCCTTGGTATTGATTCAGAGTGTGTCAAAAGGGTCTTTTGTCATGCCCTTACCACAGCATACTAATTTGCTAGATCAAGTCTGTCAGAATATCGACTGGAAGTAAAGAACTACAGTGGCAGCTTTTGTGTTTCATACAGCAGGGAGCCTGTGTGTGAAACAGGATTATCAGGGGGTCATGAAGAGAGTCAAAGGATGTCCATCACTTCCCTTCTGGTAATGTAATGGGGCGGGCGCCTGGGTGTGATTAAGATGTAGGAGATGGGAGGCATAGCGGTGAACAAATCAGAAACACACACATGCAAATCAGGTTGGCTGCTGTTAACCACATATTTTTAATGAAAAATTCAGTAGCAGACCCAACACATATCTAAACAGCTGCATTCAGCTAACCTATCAAATGGCCTATTCAACATCTTTTCTTGAAAAGCAAATCTACAAAACATGGAAATGCTTATCGGGTCTGCATTTTTCTTTAAATATCACTTTGCAATCTACAAGTGTTTCTTCTGCATTCTGTGTGCTCCTGGCACAACTATCAGACTATTAAATATCAATTTGGATTTTTTTTGTAAAACAAGATATAGTATTTACCATGTCACAGCTCAGCCTTACCATCACTGTTGGTATTATAGAGTTTTGGCTTGGTTCTTTTCACTGGCTTTGTTGCATTAGCAAAGTAGCTTCCTTGAGTGGAAAAAAAAATGTATGATGGAAAATTCATAGCTTTGTACAAATATTGATGCCTAGGAAGAGGCCTTGCAATTATAATAGTACAGTAAACATATCAATACTTTGTATAGGACATAGATAAAAGATGATGTAAGAATTTTCATAATAGAAGCTAAGATTTTTTTCTATCGTCTTTATTTCTACTTCTTTAGTGCTCTGTACTGGGTATCTATTTACTTACTCATTCAAGAAATGCTGATTTAAGTTCCCACTCTGCCAGGTGCTGGTTACATGCTGGGGCTACAGAAATGAATAAGGCAAGTATTCTGCCTTGAAAGCTAAGCGATAGTGTGGAAGCATAGAGTATTTATATTTGTAATTTTGCTGATTTCTATATCACAATGTAGACTAAATATCAGGAAAAGGGCTGGTATGCCTCTGGATACTTTTTGGAAGTTTGTTGATTGGCCCTGCCTTAAATAAACCATCAGCTTGTACAGACTAAGTGTGAACTTGAAAGGTTCTTCTAGGCTGCATTTCCAGCTAGTTCAGCTCACTTTATGGTAGAGGAATAAGGCCTATTGGTAACAAAGACTTATCTCCTATCCAAAACACCTGAACGGAGGGGCCATATATCTGAAGATCTCTGGCTCCTATCTTAATCTTACCATTGTGGGCTGCACATAAAACGGAGTCATTCATTATCTGAAACAACCTCTTTGCCTTGCTAATGCCTACTGAGAAAAGCTGCTGTCCCAGCTCAGGTTAATGAACTTTGTGGGTATGATTATGGAGAAGAGATGTTTATCTAGTCAATATTGGATAATGCAGGAAGAGAGACATGACTTGATGTGCCCTTCAGAAAGTAGCTATTTCTTTTGTTTGTTTTGTGTTTTTATCCCCCCTCTTAATCCACCTCATCTTGATTTTCCCCCAATCATTCATTCTCAGCTTCCCTGCTAGGGCTTTTCCTCTTTATCCCAATCTTGCAAAGTTGGAGGCCCTGGATTTCTTTTCTTGTCTCTGTCTGAACCGTATCTCCATATGGCCTTCTCCATTGCCGTGCTTTAAAGCGCTTTATAAGCTCAGGACATCCAGTTGTACATATCTGGTCCAGGGCCCTGGCCTCACACGTCATTGGGACCTTTACCTCTTGAATCCAAAATTCATTTCTCTCCCATCCTTCCTTATCACAATAAATATATCACCAAGTATTCTGTTGTTAAAACAAACAAACAAAAATTTAAAGAGGAAAGAGACACTCCTGCTTAATTCTTCAAATTTCCTCACCCTCACCAGACAAAGTCAATCCATTAGCAAATGCTGAAGGACCTACCTCTAATGTAGATCTTCAATATGTCTATTTTCCTCTAACTCCATTGCCCCTGCTTTAGTTGAAATACCAACTCTCATCTGTGTTATTACAACAGCATCCTAACTGGTTTCCCAGTATTCACTCTTGCCCCTCTACAATCCATTCTCCAATTATCTTTTCAAAATATAAATCTAAAAAGTATTTGGATAGATAGTTAGTGAGAAGCAACCGCATAGCCCAGGGAGATCAGCTCAATGCTTTGTGACCACCTAGAGGGGTGGGATAGGGAGGGTGGGAGGGAGACGCAAGAGGGAAGGGATATGGGGATATATGTATACGTATAGCTGATTCACTTTGTTATACAGCAGCAACTAACGCAACATTGTAAAGCAATTATACTCCAATAAAGATGTTAAAAAAAAGAAAGAGTGAAATTCATGGTTGTTAGCAACCTGTTGGATGTGGGGATAAGGGAAAGAATAGAATTAATAACAACTGTAAATTTAATCCTAAGTGACAGAGAAAGATGGCTTTTCTTGGCAAAAAATAGAGAACCCAGATGGAGGTGGAGGAAGAAGAATGAAGTTTGGTGGAAGTTTGACAACCATCTCTACTGGAAATGCAACAAGTGATCATTTGAAACCAAGATAGATATGTATAAAAGTAAGCCAAACAGCTTTGAAAGTTCCCCTGGCAAATGGAAATTGGGGGCCACTGAGGCAAACAACCTAGAGGTTCAGCTGGGATATAAAGGAAAATGGCTAAATATTATAAGATCAAGAGAAAAGAGTATTTTCCATGATTCTTTGATGCTATAGAAGAAGAAATGCAACTCAGTCTTGTGGCGTGAGTCTGGCTCTTTCAGCTCAGACACCTGTGGCTCCTGCCTTCCGTGGTATAGCCTCCCCTCAACAAACTGGAAGATACACACATATGCTTATGTAAGAAAAAGTTTAAATTGTTGGAAAAGTAACATAATAAATTATGCTCTATTAAATAAAACTCACTCAGTGTCTATAAACTATTATCAATTTAGACTGCATAACAGTCAGAATCATGCTGGTTTCATGTCATTTATAACCAGTATTTCAATGTGAGCCAAAGTCCAAAGAGATGTTTTCTTTAAGAGGTTCCATTTTTTCCCCTTTTTTTTTTCAATCACAGTGAATAAGATTAGAAAGATTTTTCCTATACGTGTCTATGCTTCATCACTTCCTATGATCATGAATCCTAACTATGTTGGAATGTTCACAAAAATCCGGTCCATAATTTCCCAGATGAGAACAGTTTCTAAAAGCTAACTACCAATTTAAAAGGTCCCCTGAGCAGGTTTGTGATGATCATTAACATTTTTACTTATTAATTTTTAAGTATGAAGTTCCTTTGGTCATGCCACATTTCCAAATTGGCTTTCCAAATGTTCATCCATGTTCCCATGAGTTAATGGAAAATATTAGTGGAGAGAAGGAAAATCCAGGCACACACCACACTGAACTTCCATTTGCGAGAGCAAGTTAGTTCCCGAGAATCCAATCCCTTTTAAAAGGAGATCAAAGCCACACAACTCAACACATGTTTGCAGTATCTAATTTATATCAGGACAGGATGAATCCAGATGCTCACTGGGTCCAACATCTTGAACTATTTGCCAAATGTTTGGGACTTCATAAAATCTAAACTCCACCTGGCACCTTTAGGTTAATTTTAAAGCAATCATTATTCCTCAGGAAACTGAAAACATGTGCTTCTGATTTGTTCACACTTAAGTCATAAAAATATTATTTCATGAAATATTATTTGATATCCAAGAAATTTTTGGATGCTCTTTTTCCTGAAAGTAAGAAGTTTGGTTTTGCCTAAGGATTTGGCTAATTCCTCTGTTTGGGTAGCATTTTGGGGTCATGATGAGGCAGAAAGATGCCTTAAATGATACCTAGCAGTAGCCTGGCTAGTGGCAGGCTGTGTAGCCTTCTGCATTAAACTCTCACCATCACCACCACCACCACACACACCCCGCCCATACTCCTCTCTCGAACCGAGAAACCTAAGTGCTCCGTCTTCCTCAGTATTCAGAGTCATCCATAAGGGAAGATTTCCAAGTGCTAGTGGAAAGAGATGAGCTTAGCTGTGGTCAGCATTCATCCACTTAGTAGCTCTGAGACTTTTGAGAAGACTCTTAACCTCTTGGGCCTTGTCTGCCTCATATGCAAAATTCTGGTGAGAAATATTATCACTTATTGCAGGAATTAGGCTAAAGACTTTCCCAGAAAATTTTTTCTAGAAAAATTTATTTAAAAACTCAAAGTGCTCTAAAGCACAATTCCAGATGTAGTAGGATGAAGCAGAAGGGACAGTGGACATACCTGTTTTTAATTAAAATAAAATTATCAGAACAGAGGAAAACTTATTTTTAAAAACCTCCAGTAAATCAATCAGAAAACTGACAGTGCATTTAAAATACAGATTCCAAGGGATTCTGAGTCCTAAAATATTATTGGGTAATAGTCTCGCTAACACTGCATCCATCCTTGCCCTGATCCCTCTGTAGTCTATTTTCCTGACAGCAATCTATAAAAAAAGGAATCACATTATATTACTCTCATAGGTAAACATCCCAGTGGCTTCTCATTATACCCAGAAAAAGTTGACGTCTTTAACACTGCCTAGGATAAGATCCTATCAGATCTGGGTCCTGGCCACCTGCCCACCCTCATCTCCTGCCACTGTGCCCTGCACACTTGATACATGAACTTCCTGGTCCCAAACACACTCAGGGTCTTCGTTCTTGCTCCCTTTGCCTGCAATACTCTCCTTCCAGATGGCCCCATAGCTCACTCCTTCCCTTCGTTCAATTCTGTGTTCAAATGGTACCTATCCCAATGGGGCACTCCCTAACTTCCATAAGTCAGAGAGCATCCCAAGGTACTATCTATTCCCTTATTCTGTTTTACTTTTCTTCAAACATTTCTCACTCCTTCCATGACTTATATCTATTTGATAGTTTATAGTTTGTTTGTTCTTTATCCTCAGTACCCACAAACAATGCCTGATGATCAAGAAATATTTGTTGAATAAATGAATAAAAAGGTACAATTTAAAAATCCATGTTAACAAATTATTTCAAGTAAATTCTATCAATCTGTACATCCTGCAGTGGCATATACAATAATCATTTTTACTGCACCCTCAGCAGTACTAGGTTATTAATATGTATAATCTGACAAGAGGTATTTATATATAATTTTTGATATAAAGCAAATGTTCATGTTTGTCTAAATGAATATCTTTTGGATATTCTTTATGAATATCTTTGGATATTCATTACTCATTCACCATTTATTAGACCAGTTCTCATGTCATTTGCCCATTTTTAAGTTAGGGTGTATATTTTTAAAAAATTAATTTGAAATAACTTTTTTACAAAAGAAATTGTAATAACATATTTGACTATTTGTCATATATGTTGCATTATTTTCCAGTTTGCTTTTGTAGGTACACTGATATGCTATTTTAAAATTTATTTGCTGAAATTTAGCAATTTTATTCTTATGACTCTTCCTTTTATAGTAAATGAGTGTTCTTCTGGTTCTTTATAACTTCATTCAAAGGCAAATATTTCAAAGCAACAGATGGTTTTTTCTTCTAGTTTAACTTTGCAACTGAATTATAACTGATACTTCTGTATACCAGAAATAACTATGGTGGATTGTTATGAAGTAACTTAAGAGTAAATTATTTCTAATGTAATGGGTTTATCTCAAGGGTATTTTAACAAATAAAAGAGTATTTCTCAAACCTTGCAATATATTCTACTCTAGAGATTCTGAAAATGTTTCTACCTTTCCAGCTCAATCATCTTTAGATTACAGGAGGGTACTTTGACCTTCTTAAACTCATATTTAAAGTTTAGATTCATTCACATTCTTTTACAAGAGATTAACAACTCATTTTAGTATCTACTTAGTTTATACTTTCTGCAGATATTACTACTTCAGATAATAAGTTTATGATCATATTAATTCCTTTTATTTTTCCTAAATTTAGTTTGGTCATTTTCAATATCTTTCACATTCTAAGATTTCCTTCACTTATGTGTTTATTTACTCACTTATGCAGTGAACATTTATGGAAACTCTACCATATGCAAAGTACTGTACTAGGCACTCTAGAGGATTCAAATAGGAACTGGAGGAGGACCTTCAAGATGGCGGAGGAGGAAGATGCGGAGATCACCTTCTTCACCACAAGTACAACAAAAATACATCTACATGTGGAACAACTCCTATAGAACACCTACTGAATGCTGGTAGTAGACCTCAGACTTCACAAAAGGCAAGAAACACCCTACATACCTAGTCGTGTGGGTGACAGTGTCTTCGTGCTCAGCCTGGTGTCAGGCTTGAGCCTCTGAGGTGGGAGAGCTGTGTTCAGGACACTGGACCACCAGAGACCTCCTGGCCCCATGTAATATCAATCAGCAAGAGCTCTCCAAGAGATCTCCATCTCAATGCTAAGACCCAGCTCCACTCAAAGATTAGCAAGCTCCAGGGCTAGACACCCCATGTCAAACAACTAGCAAGGCAGGAACACAACTACACCCATTAGCAGAGAGGTTGACTAAAACCATAAGAAGTTCACAGACACCCCAAAACACACCAATGGAGGTGGTCCTGCTACCAGAAAGACAAAATACAGGCTCATCCACAAGAACACAGGCACCAGTTCTCTCGACCAGGAAGCCTCCACAACTCACTGAACCAACCTTACCCACTGCGGGCAGACACTGAAAATAAAGGGAACTACGAACCTGCAGCCTGCAAAAAAGAGACCCCAAACACAGTAAGTTAAGCAAAATGACAAGACAGAGAAATACCCAGCAGATGAAGGAGTAAGGTAAAAACCCACCAGACTAAACAAATGAAGAGGAAATAGGCAGTCTACCTGAAAAAGAATTCAGATTAATGATAGTAAAGATCATCCAAAATCTTGGAAATAGAATGGAGAAAATCCAAGAAATGTTTAACAAGGAGCTAGAAGAACTAAAGTGCAAACAAACAATGATGAACAACACAATAAATGAAATTAAAAATTCTCTAGAAGGAATCAGTAGCAGAAAAACTGAGGCAGAAGAATGGAAAAGTGACCTGGAAGATAAAATAGTGGAAATAACTACCACAGAGCAGAATAAAGAAAAAAGAATGAAAAGAACTGAGGACAGTCTCAGACACCTCTGGGACAACATTAAAGGCAACAACATTTGAATTAAAGGGGTCCCAGAAGAAGAAGAGAAAAAGAAAGGGACTGAGAAAATATTTGAAGAGATTATAGTTGAAAACTTCCCTAATATGGGAAAGGAAATAGTCAAGGAGAATAGTCAAGGAGAATCCAAGGAGAAACATGCCAAGGCACATATTAATCAAACTATGAAAAATTAAATACAAAGAAAAAGTATAGAAAGCAGCAAGTGAAAAGCAACAAATAACATACAAGGGAATCCCCATAATGTTAACAGCTGACCTTTCAGCAGAAACTCTGCAAGCCAGAAGGGAGTGGCAGGACATATTTAAAGTGGTGAAAGGGGAAAAACTACAACCAAGATTACTTTACCAAGCACGGATCTCAATTCAGATTCGATGGAGAAATCAAAAGCTTTGCACAAGCAAAAGCTAAGAGAATTCAGCACCACCAAACCAGCTCTACAACAAATGTTAAAGGAACTTCTTTGGGCAGGAAACACAAGAGAAGGAACAGACCTACAATAACAAAGCCAAAACAATTAAGAAAATGGTAATAGGAACATACACATTGATAATTACCTTAAATATAAATGGACTAAATGCTCCAACCAAAATACACAGACTGGCTAAACGGATACAAAAACAAGACCCATATATATGCTGTCTACAAGAGACCCACTTCGGACATAGGGACACATACAGACTGAAAGTGAGGGGGTGGAAAAAGATATTCCATGCAAATGGAAATCAAAAGAAAGCTGGAGTAGCGATTCTCATAACAGACAAAATAGACTTTAAAACAAAGACTATTACAGGAGACAAAGAAGGACACTACATAATGATCAAGGGATCAATCCAAGAAGAAGATATAACAATTGTGAATATTTATGCACGCAAAAGAGGAGCACCTCAATACATAAGGCAAATGCTAACAGCCATAATAGGGGAAATCAACAGTAACACGATAATACTAGAGGACTTTAACACCCCACTTTCACCAATGAACAGATCAACCAAAATGAAAATAAACAGGGAAACACAAGCTTTAAATGATACATTAAACAAGATGGACTTAATTGACATTTATAGGACATCCCATCCCCAAATAACAGAATACACTTTCTTCACAAGTGCTCATGGAACATTCCCCAGGATAGATCATATCTTGGGTCACAAATCAAGCCTTGGTAAATTTACGAAAATTGAAACCATATCAACTATCTTTTCAGACCACAACACTATGAGACTAAATATCAATTACAGGGAAAAAACTGTAAAAAAAAATACAAACACATGGAGGCTAAACACTGCACTACTAAATAAACAAGAGATCACTGAATAAATCAAAGAGGAAATCAAAAAATACCCAGAAACAAGTGACAATGAAAACACGATGACCCAAAACCTATGGGATGGAGCAAAAGCAGTTCTAAGATGGAAGTTTATAGCAATACAATCCTAGCTCAAGAAAGAAGAAACATCTCAAATAAACAACCTAACCTACACCTAAAGTAATTAGAGAAAAAAGAATTAAAAAAAAAGCCAAACTTAGCAGAAGGAATAAAATCATAAAGATCAGTTCAGAAATAAATGAAAAAGAAATCAAGGAAATGATAGCAAAGATCAATAAAACTAAAAGCTGGTTCTTTGAGAAGGTAAACAAAATTGATAAAACATTACCCATACTCATCAAGAAAATAAGAGGAAAGACTCAAATCAATAAAATTAGGAAATAAAAAGGAGAAGTAACAACTGACAGTGCAGAAATATATATGCCAATAAAATGGACATCCGGGAAGAAATGGACAAATTCTAAGAAAAGCACAACCTTCCGAGACTGAACCAGGAAGAAATAGAAAATATAAACAGGCAAATCACAAGCACCAAAATTGAAACTGTGATTAAAAATCTTCCAACACACAAAAGCCCAGGACCAGATGGTTTCACAGGAGAATTCTATAAAACATTTAGAGAAGAGCTAACACCTAACCTTCAAAAACTCTTCCAAAATATAGCAGAGGGAGGAACACTCCCAAACTCATTCTATGAGGCCAGCATCACCCTGATATCAAAACCAGAAAACGATGTCACAAAAAAAGAAAACTACAGGTCAATATCACTGATGAACATAGATGCTAAAATCCTCAACATACTAGCAAACAGAATCTAGCAGCACATTAAAAGGATCATACAGGGCTTCCCTGGTGGCGCAGGGGTTGAGAGTCTGCCTGCCGATGCAGGGGACACGGGTTCATGCCCCGGTCCGGGAAGATCCCACATGCCGCGGAGCGGCTGGGCCCGTGAGCCGTGGCCGCTGAGCCTGCGCGTCCGGAGCCTGTGCTCCGCAACGGGAGAGGCCACAACAGTGAGAGACCCGCGTACAGGAAAAAAAAAAAAAAAAAAAAAGGATCATACACCATGATCAAGTGGGGTGTATCCCAGTAATACAAGGATTCTTCAACATATGCAAATCAATCAGTGTGATAACACCATATTAAAAATTGAAGGATAAAAACCATGTGATAATCTCAATAGATGCAGAAAAGCTTGTGACAAAATTCAATACCCATTTATGATAAAAACTCTCCAGAAAGTAGGCATACAGGGAACTTTCCTCAAAATAATAAAGGCCTGTATGACAAACCCACAGCCAACATCATTCTCAATGGTGAAAAACTGAAACCATTTTCACTAAGGTCAGGAACAAGACAAGGTTGTCCACCCTCACCACTATTATTCAACATAGTTTGGGAAGTTTTAGCTACAGCAATCAGAGAAGAAAAGGAAATAAAAGGAATCCAAGTCGAAAAAGAAGTAAAACTCTCACTGTTTGCAGATGACATGATGCTATGCATAGAGAATCCTAAAGATGCTACCAGAAAACTACTAATCAGTGAATTTGATAAAGTAGCAGGATACAAAGTTAAGTCACAGAAATCTCTTGCATTCTTATACACTAATGATGAAAAATCTGAAAGAGAAACTAAGGAAACACTCCCATTTACCACTACAACAAAAAGAATAAAATACCTAGGAATAAACCTACCTAAGGGGACAAAAGACCTGTATGCAGAAAACTATAAGACACTGATGAAAGAAATTAAAGATGATACAAACAGATGGAGAGATATACCATGTTCTTGGATTGGAAGAATCAACATTGTGAAAATAACTATACTACCCAAAGCAATCTACAGATTCAATGGAATCCCTATCAAACTACCACTGGCATTTTTCACAGAACTAGAACAAAAATTTCACAATTTGTATGGAAACACAAAAGACCCCGAATAGCCAAAGCAATCTTGAAAAAGAAAAACAGAGCTGGAGGAATCAGGCTCCCTGACTTCAGACTATACTACAAAGCTACAGTAATCAAGACAGTATGGTACTGGCACAAAAACAGAAATATAGATCAATGGAATAAGATAGAAAGCCCAGAGATAAACCCATGCACATATGGTCACCTTATCTTTATTAAAGGAGGGAAGAATATACAATGGAGGAAAGACAGCCTCTTCAATAAGTGGTGCTGGGAAATCTGGACAGCTACCTGTAAAAGAATGAAATTAGAACACTCCCTGACACCATACAGTAAAATAAACTCAAAATGGATTAAAGACCTAAATGTAAGGCCAGACATTATAAAATTCTTAGAGGAAAACATAAGCAGAACACTCTATGACATAAATCAGAACAAGATCCTTTTTGACCCACCTCCTAGAGAAATGGAAATAAAAACAAAAATAAACAAATGAGACCTAATGAAACTTGAAAGCTTTTGCACAGCAAAGGAAACCATAAACAAGATAAAAAGACAATCCTCAGAATGGGAGAAAATATTTGCAAATGAAGCAACTGTCAAAGGATTAATCTCCAAAACATACAAGCAGCTCATGCAGCTCAATATCAAAAAACCAATAACCCAATCCAAAAATGGGCAGAAGACCTAAATAGACATTTCTCCAAAGAAGATATACAGATTGCCAACAAACACATGAAAGGATGCTCAATATCACTAATCATTAGGGCAGTGAAAATCAGAACTACAATGAGGTATCACCTCACACTGGTCAGAATGACCATCATCAAAAAAACTACAAACACTAAATGCTGGAGAGAGTGTGGATAAATGGGAACCCTCTTGCACTGTTGGTGGGAATGTAAACTGATATAGCCACTATGGAGAACAGTATGGAGCTTCCTTAAAAAACTAAAAAAAGAACTACCATAAGACCCAGCAATCCCACTGCTGGGCATATACCTTGAGAAAACCATAATTCAAAAAGAGTCATGTACCACAATTTTCATTGCAGCTCTATTTACAATAGCCAGGTCATGGAAGCAACCTAAGTGTTCATCGACAGATGAATGGATAAAGAAGATGTAGCACACATATACAATAGAATATTACTCAGCCATAAAAAAGAACAAAATTGGGTCATTTTTAGAGACCTGGATGAATCTAGAGACTGTCATACAGAGTGAAGTAAGCCAGAAAGAGTAAAACAAATATCGCATATTAATGCATATATGTGGAACCTAGAAAAATGCTACAGGTGAACCGGTTTGCAAGGCAGAAATTGAGACACAGATGTAGAGAACAAATGTATGGACACCAAGGGGGAAAAGCAGCGGCGGGGGGGGGCAGTGGTGGTGGGATGAATTGGGGGATTGGGATTGACATGTATACACTAATATGTATAAAATGGATAACTAATAAGAACCTGCTGTATAAAAAAAATTAAATAAAATTAAAAAAAAAGTCATGTACCACAATGTTCATTGCAGCACTGTTTACAATAGTCAGGACATGAAAGCAACCTAAGTGTCCATCGACAGATGAATGGATAAAGAAGATGTGGCACATATATGCAATGGAATATTACTCAGCCATAAAAAGAAGCAAAACTGAGTTATTTGTAGTGAGGAGGATGGAACTAGAGTCTGTCATACAGAGTGAAGTAAGTCAGAAAGAGAAAGACAAATACCGTATGACAACACATATATATGGAATCTAAAAAAAAAAAAAAGGTTCTGAAGAATCTAGGGGCAGTACAGGAATAGAGACACAGACATAGAGAATGGACTTGAGGACATGGGGAGGGGGAAGGGTAAGGTGGCACGAAGTGAGAGAGTGGCATAGACATATATACACTACCAAATGTAAAATAGATACCTAGTGGGAAGCAGCCACATAGCACAGGGAGATCAGCTCTGTGTTTTGTGACCACCTAGAGGGGTGGGATAGGGAGGGTGAGAGGGAGACGCATGAGAGAGGGGATATGGGGATATATGGATACCTATAACTGATTCACTTTTTTATACAGCAGAAACTAACACAACAATGTAAAGCAATTATACTCCAATATAGATGTTAAAAAAAAAGGGCCATACCATAAACAAAATAAATAAAAGAAATTGGATGTTGTTTTTGTCCACACAAAATTTACAATAGGTATTATCTTTTTTCATCCTGACAACACTATGAGATAGGTACCATTATTATCCTCATTTTACAGATGAGAAAACAAAAGCACAGAAAGATTAATTTTCCCAAGTTCACTCAGCTAGTAAGTGGTTGAACTAGAATTCACATTCAGGGAAACTGATTTCAAAGACCATGTCCTTAATAATTATACTAAAACTGCCTCAGTGGAGATGGATAAGAAGTGAAGAAAGCATCAAAAATAGTTTAATAATATTGACCAAAACTGGGGGATACGAAATTCATTCAAAAGTACTATTTAGGAAGGTTTAAAAGGGGGAAGAGATTAAAGCATAGAAGCCAATTCAAAGGCTTTTCAAGCAGGAGGGTGAAAAAGTCATAAAGACCTCAACTTAGATCATGGCCAAAGAACTGAGAGCAGCTTGGAACCAGTTTAAAGATTGAAATTGAGCTGGGACGAAGTGAGAAAGTGGCATGGACATAGATACACTCCCAAATGTAAAATAGATAGCTAGTCGGAAGCAGCCACATAGCACAGGGAGATCAGCTCGGTGCTTTGTGATCCCTAGAGGGGTGGGATAGGGAGGGTGGGAGGGAGACACAGGAGGGAGGGGATATGGGGATGTATGTATACATATAGCTGATTTATTTTGTTATACAGCAGCAACTAATGCAACATTGTAAAGCAATTATACTCCAATAAAGATGTTAAAAAAGAAAGAGTGAAATTGATGGTTGTTAGCAACCTGTTGGATGTGGGGATAAGGGAAAGAATAGAATTAATAACACTATAAATTTAATCCTAAGTGACAGAGAAAGATGGCTTTTCTCGGCAAAAAATAGAGAACCCAGATGGAGGTGGAGGAAGAAGAATGAAGTTTGGTGGAAGTTTGACAACCATCTCTACTGGAAATGCAACATAGTCATTTGGAAATGTAGGATGGGGACTATGGAAATCACATGATGGGATAAAAGTATTTAGGAGCAATCCTCAAAGGCTTGAAAGCTCAAGCCTTGGATTGAATGCTCTTGCCAATGGATAAAATGTAAAAGAAAAAAACAAAATTGTCAAAGAAGCACATGGACTGCCACCTTTAGAGGAAAGCAGAAGACAGTCAGAGAGGTTTGTTTGAAGGGTACCAAGAAAACTGTCAAGAAAACCAAGGGAAGAGGTGAAAGATCAACAGGAATGCTTGAAATGCCATGAAAAGTTTGCACAGCGCTAAGGAATTGTCATTTTATTTAGTGACTACATTGAGCCTTTAGCAAGTGTTTATGGGACAGTTTTAGCAGAATAATGCAGACAAAAGTTAGATGGCCAAGGATAAAGGGCAGAGTGGTAGTTAAAGGAAGTAGCCATGTAGAAGGCAACCTAGACTCAAGGTGTGGTAGCAGAGGGAAAATGAGAGGATAATAGATGGAGGGTGTGGCAAGGTCAAAGGGATAAGCACTTTAATGATGGAGAGCCTGGAGAGCTGTAGGATGTGGAGAGGAAAAATAGAAAAGAATGGCCTGAGTATGGGGATAATCACCACCTCTAATGAGCACTTACTATGTCCTAGATATCATTGTGATATGCATGGATTTTCCCTTTTCCACAACAACATTAATAGGTTCCATTAAACGTAAGAGAAAACAGAGGCACCATGAAATTAGGTAAGTTGACCAGAGTCACATTGTCAGGGCTGCAATGACTCCAGAACAAGTGCCCCTACCCACAATGCATCCCCCTCCTTAGGGACCGTGGGAAGCCCAGGCAAGAGCAAGGAGAGATGGACAGAGAGCTGGAAGAAAGGGTACCAAAATATTAATGATGATTGCTTCTAGGTAATGGCATCTAGACACACTGGGGAGAAAGAAGGCATCATTTCAATTTTGATGTTATTTTTATTTTACACAATGAACAGAGTAATAAAAAATATCAAGGCTAAAAGTGACAGCCTGAATTTAAATGATGGGATTTCTGTTTTAGTTCAAACTGCAACCCATCAGCTATATAAATAAATTTCTTTTAACTATGAAAGTAACGTAGCAAAAAATTTAAACCATAATACTAAGAGGTAGCCTGTGAAAAGTAAAATATTTTGGCACTTCCAGTTTAACTTCTAAAAAGTAATCTCTGGTAATAATTTTTATGTATTCTTTAGAATTCTATGCATGTGTAAGTGATATGTGTGTGTATTTGTACATATTTACATGCTTTGATTTTAAAAAAATAAATAAAGCCACAAATATTTTGGACAGTATTCCACATACCACTTACTTTTCTGAGCAGCTTCATACTAGGCTCTTATATGTATGACAATAAGATATTTAGTTAATCCCTTACAACCGGACATTTACTTTTTGATACTTTTTTAAAATTACTTTTGCAAACCATGACAATGAACCTAATAGTATGTATTTTTGTATTTTTGTGAGAAAATCCTAGACTTATAGTTGCATTTTAAATTTGCATAGATATTACCAAATTTTTATCCACAGAGATTGTACTGATTTCCAGTCTCACTGAGACAGCCTGTTGACCCATCCCTTATCAAATTTTTGTGTTGCCAAACTTTTTAAGTTTTGATGATCTGATAGGCATGAACTTGTATCACTTTACTTTGTACTTAAAATTATATGGAATCTAAGAAAAAAATGATACAAATGAACCTATATATAAAACAGAAACAGATGCACAGAGATAGAAAACAAACTTGTGGTTACCAAAGGGGAAAGTGGGGGAGGGATAAATTGGGAGTTTGGGATTAACATATATTTTTTACTATATATAAAATCGATAACCAACAAGACCTACTGTATAGCACAGGGAATTCTACGTAGTATTTTGTAATAACCTGTAAGGGAAAAGAAACTAAATAGATCTATATGTATGTATAACTGAATCACTTTGCTGTATACCTGAAACTAACACAACATTGCAAATCAACTATACTGCAATAAAAATAAATAAATAAATTTTATTAAATAATAAAAATAAAATTATGAGGACAGTTGGACATTTTTCATGAATTTCCAGGGCTATTGGATTTTATTTTTAATTATAGTAACAAAGATCTAAATGTACTGGCCAAAAAAGAGAAGGGGGAAAGTAATTTTTATGAGTTAAAAAAAGCCTGATATAAAAAGAGTGGCATAAGGAATGACAGAGGAGGTCAATGAACACTAACCTATTGAGGTAGAAATACAGGGACTACCTTCAGCAAAAAAATGCATTCCTTTTTCTGAGATAAGAGAAAGTTGGATAAAATGGAAAGGTGGTTGTGTGGTAGAGAAGCACAAAAGTTAAGGTTAGAAAAGCGATTTTTTTTTCATGGCTCTTAACTTCTGTGGCAAAAGTTCTCATACAACTTAAAAACTATTTTGTAGAGTCAAATTCTTCTTGTCCATTTCCTTGTCATTCCCTCAAAGACTCGGCCATATTTCTGAGTTGAATCTTTGTGTTTCTGAAAAATAAAAATAGCTTTTCTTTGTCAATGAATTTTCAGATGCCAAAGGGTATGGATGCCCATGTGAACATGTAGTTGTA
This sequence comes from Grampus griseus, assembly GCF_964374135.1. Lineage (NCBI taxonomy): Eukaryota > Metazoa > Chordata > Mammalia > Artiodactyla > Delphinidae > Grampus > Grampus griseus. The sequence continues at coordinate 38,466,535 of NC_139019.1, read as the reverse complement.
ATGTAATGGAAGCTTCTGCATAAACATTAGCCCTTTAAATTAATTTTGCTCCCAAATATTGCAAAAACCTGTGGGAAATGTAGTCAATGGACTGTTCTAAGAATGATTGCACTGTCATGTCTATTTTGTAATCTGGTAATTTTAATTCCCATATAAGGAATAATAATGTATCCATTGACATATCATATCCTTAACTCAAGAAACATGGGTAAAATATAATTTTCCTCTATTTACTATACTGCAGACTTCAGACTTACCATGTTCCATCCACTCTGCAGGTCACTGGGAACTCAGCAGTGAATGAGTCACAGTGCCATTGTGGACAGAAGCAAATAAATGCTTACTTAACACAAAGTGTGAATTGTAAAATCAGATATTTATAAGGACACAGAGAATGTGTGACTCTCCCAGTATCAGGAAAAGACAAAGATTCTTATAGAATTTGTAGTTGAATTACAGCTAAAGGACAAGAAACCATTTATTTTTTAAGCACTAAAACCCTAATTCTCTTCTAAAATAAATCACAGTGTGTGGTAGCTACAACAAACCTACTCCTGTACCAGGTACAAGATCTGAAGTTCATTACTGGACACAAGCTCTTTAAATTTTCATTGAGATTCTTTGAAGTACTGAAACTGAAAGAGGGGGTGGGGAATACATAGAAAATCTGTCCAATATAAATATTATGTTCTTCCTGTGTACATTATGCTTCATCAGTAATTTGTATTAGTCCCCTCAGCTTCCAACGATTCTAAGAGGCTTGATTTCTAAAATTCTAAATTCAGGTGTCATGTAATGTCACTGATGAATGCAGAACGTATTACTGTTGTTGTTATTATTATGTAAACTCATTTATCTTGTCCAGTAATAACATTAGAAGATATAACCTATATTCTTGTTCCCTCCTCAAACCTGGCATTTTTAGGATTTACTTTGAATCGCAGACATCTCCCTGATAAAGGAATACGTATTATCACTCTATGTTTGTAATAACTTGTAGAGTGTGCATTTGATCAAAGCCATTTTTTAAATACCAGGCCTCAAAGTCATGTTATAAAGGGAAAATTTTAGTGATAATATAACCATTAAAAAAAAAAACTCAGAGGAAACAGTAAATCTGCTTAATGAGGATGCAATTGAAGGTAATGACCTTTATTTTTAGTGGTATTGGAAATGGCTGAAGGATACATCCTTGTGGAAAATACCAGAACAAGGGGGGGTAGAGAGTACCAACATTCCATTAAAACAAAAAGTCACTAAAATCACTGGTTCAAATCCTAAAAGGAATCTTTCAGCTTTAAGTCACAAGCCACAGACAAAGAGAATATGCCCAAGCCATTCAGAGGAGTCAATTTTAAGGTCTGCATCCTGACTGATGCACGTGGCTGCAATCAGCTGTGGCATTGTTAGAAACAAACGCAGTTTATAATTAATGATCTTGGCTTGAATAGACTTTATTTCACTGATATTAATGAAGTGTGTATTTATTCATATGGTATGTTTGGCTATTAATCCCTTCAAGTCATGAGTGCTCTATTATCCTTGGGATCTGTGCTGTGAGTTTTTTGTTTTGTTTTGTTTGTTTGTTTGTTTTTTGTTTTTAATAAGGCCAGTTTATAACAAATATGTTCATTTTCTTAATATGGCTTTCAAGATCCTCTGAGGGTCTCATAATGGTCCATAGTGACCTACCAGTTTTCTCTCCCACAATTCTGCCCCAAACCAAATTGGACTATTCACACCTTTTCAAATAAACCATAACTTTCTTCTCCCTAGAAACTTCCTTCTCCTGTTTGTATCTGAAATTCTTCCCCCCCCCCCCCCCGCCTTGCATTTATTTAATTTTTTTTTATTTTTAACACAATTTTAAATGTTACTTTCCATATAGGCATTAAAAAAATACTGTATGCCGGTGTTGTACAATAATACATCCTTGAGCTTATCCAACATCCAACAGTTTGTACCTCCCACTCCTGCACCCCTATATTGTCCCTTCCCCCCTCTCCCCATGGTAACCCACCAGTTTGTTCTCCATATCTGTGGGTTTGCCTCTTTTTTTGTTATATTCACTAGTTTGCTGTATTTTTTAGGTTCCACATGTAAGTGATATTGTACAGTATTTGTCTTTCTCTGTCTGACTTATTTCACTTAGAATAATGCCCTCCAAGTCTGACCAAGTTGTTGAAAATAGCAAAAATTTGTTCTTTTTTATAGCTGAGTATTATTCCATTGTGTGTATTCCATCTTCTTTTATCCATTCATCTGCTGACGGACACTTAGGTTGCTTCCATATCTTGGCAATTGTGAATAATGTTGCTAGGAATATTAGAGTACATGTATCTTTTTGAATTAGTGTTTTGAGGTGTTTTTTTGGGGGGGATATATACTCGAATGGAATTGCTGAGTCATATGGTAGTTCTATTTTTAGTTTTTTGAGAAGCCTCCATACTGTTTTCCACAGTAGCTGCACCAATTTACATTTCTACCAACAGTGTAGGAGGGTTCCCTTTTCTCCACATCCTCGCCAACATTTGTTATTTGTGTTCTTTTTGATGATAGCCAGTCTGACAGGTGTGAGATGATATCTCATTGTGATTTTGATTTGCATTTCCCTGATGACTAGCGATGTTGGGCATCTTTTCATGTGCCTATTGACCATCTGCATCTCCTCTTTGGAAAAAATGTCTATACAGTTCTTCTGCCCATTTTTTAATCGGGTTGTTTGATTTTTTGATGTTGAGTTGTATGAGCTGTTTATATATGTTGGATATTAATCCCCTATTGTGATATCACTTGAAAATATTTTCTCCCATTCAGCAGGTTGTCTTTTCATTTTGTCGATGGTTTCCTTTGTTGTGCAAAAGCTTTTAAGTTTATTTAGGTCCCATTTGTTTATTTTTGCTTTTCTTTCCTTTAATTTAGGAGACAGACCCCCAAAAATATTGCTTCAGTTTCTGTCAAAGAGTGTTCTGCCTGTGTTTTCCTCTAGGAGTTTTATAGTATCCCACTTGATTATGGTGTATAATCTTTTTAATGTATTTTTGGATTTGGTTTGCTAGTATTTTGTTAAGGATTTTTGCATCTATGTTCATCAGTGATGTTGGCCTGTAATTTTCTTTTTTCTGTGATATCTTTGTCTGGTTTTAGTTTCAGGGTGATGCTGGCCTAATAGAACGAGTTTGGAAGTGTTTCTTCCTCTGCAATCTTTTGGAATATTTGAGAGGGATAGGTGTTAACTCTTCTCTAAATGTTTGGTAGAATTCACCTGTGAAGCCATCTGATCCTAGACTTCTGTTTGCTGGGTGTTTTACTTACTGATTCAATTGAAATTCTTTACGCCTTTTCTTAAGTGTTGGTTTTCCCAGGAACAGAACTTGAAACAAGAATTCATGGTCAGGGGTTTATTGAGGAAGCACTCTGCTCTCAAGAGAAACCACTAAGCAACTGGAGGAAGGGGATGAAGTCAGGTAACATGCAATCTTAGAAAAAGTCTCAGCCTCAGTCTGATCCCACAGGGGAGCTCTGGAATGCAAATTACACCTCAGAGCTTGTCCTCAATTGAGAACTTCTTTTCTCCTCCACCAGTCATTGGCAAAGTCCTGGGCAAGGAGAGGGGCAAACATAAATCCTATGAACTTGCACAGGTTAAGGAAGCCAAAAAAGACAGAAACTGGGAGAGAAGCACAAAGACATGGTCACAAGTATTCAGGGATCTGGACAGAACACCAATAGTGTCAACTACAGGTACCATACAAATGCCACATTTTATATTATTTTATTTTATTTTTATTTTTGAAGTATTTTTGGTTTACAGTGTTGTGTTTGTTTTGGTGTACAGCAAAATGATTCAGTTATACATACATATATATCTATTTCTTTCAGATCCTTTTCCCTTATAGGTTATTCCAAGATATCAAATATAGTTCCCTGTACTGTACAGTAGGACCTACCTTGCTGTTTACGTATTTTACATATAGTAGTTTGTGTTTGGTGATCCCAACCTCTTAACTTATCACTCCTCCTCCCCCTTTCCCCTTTGATAACCATAAGTTTGTTTTCTATGTCTGTGAGTCTGTTTCTGTTTTGTAAATAAATTCATTTGCATCATATTTTAGATTCCACATATAAGTGATATTATATGATATTTGTCTTTCTCTGTCTGACTGACTTCACTTAGTATGATAATCTCTAGGTCCATCCATGTTGCTGCAAATGGCATTATTTCATTCATTTTTATGGCTTGATAGTATTCCATTTTGTGTGTGTGTACACACACACCACACCTTCTTTATCCATCCGTCGATGGACGTTTAGGTTGCTTCCATGTCTTGGCTATTTTAAATAGTGCTGCTATGAACTTTGATGTTCATTTTTTTTTTTTTTTTTTTTTTTTTGGCTGTGTTGGGTCTTCATTGCTGTGTGCGGGCTTTCTCTAGTTGTGGCGAGTGGGGGCTACTCTTCGTTGCGGTGCGTGGGTTTCTTGTTGCGGTGGCTTCTCTTGTTGAGGAGCATGGGCTCTAGGTGCGCAGGCTTCAGTAGCTGTGGCACGCGGGCTCAGTAGTTGTGTCTCACGGGCTCTAGAGCGCAGGCTCAGTAGTTGTGGCACATGGGCTTAGCTGCTCTGCAGCATGTGGGATCTTCCCAGACCAGGGCTCGAACCCATGTACCCTGCATTGGCAGGTGGATTCTTAACCACTGCACCACCAGGGAAGCCCTCACTTATCTTTTAGAATTAGAGTTTTCTCCCAGGAGTGGAATTGCTGCATCATATGGTAACTCTATTTTTAGTTTTTTTAAGGAAATTTCATACTGTTTTCCACAGAGGCTGCACCAATTTACATTCCCACCAATAGCGTAGGGAGATTCCCTTTTCTCCACACCCTCTCCAGCATTTATTGTTCATGGTCTTTTTAATGATGGCCATTCTGATGGGTGTGAGGTGATATCTCATTGTAGTTTTGATTTGCATTTCTCTAATGATTAGAGATATTAAGCGTCTTTTCATGTACCTAGTGGCCATCTGTATGTCTTCTTTGGAGAAATGTCTATTTAGGTCTTCTGCCCATTTTCTGATTTGGTTGTTTGCTTTTTTTGTTACTGAGGTGTATGAGCTGTTTGTATATTTTGGAGATTAATCCCTCGTCAGTCTCATCGTTTGTAAATATTTTCTCCCATTCTGTAGGTTGTCTTTTCATTTTGTTTATGGTTTCTTTTGCTGTGCAGAAGCTTATAAGTTTGATTAGGTCCCATTTGTTTAATTTTGCTTTTATTTCTATTGCCTTGGGAGACTGACCTAAGAAAACATTGCTATGATTTATGTCAGACAGAATTATCAGGATCCATGTAGGGTGTTAAATTACTTTTAAGGCACAACTCTTTTTCTGCCACATGCTCTGTTTATTTGGGCACTTGCCTTTTAATCACCTTGAGGGCAGTGTTTATGTCTCATGCATACTGCAAACTTTGCCTATCCTAGTGGCTTGCATGAATTAGATACGGAATAAAAAAATCACTGATTTGAAATGCGGTGACAAACATGTTTAAACAGGGTCCACAGTGGCCCCATCTTTTTACCAAATTCTTCAATGCAACCAATATTCTTATGATAAAGTTCTATTGTTATTTCTAGATGAAGGAATCACCAGAAACTAAAAATAAAGAGAAGAATCATTTAATAATTCAATAACTGAAATAAAAAACTCAGAGTGAAACCCTCTGAAAAAATTGAGTTCTAAATTTTTCCAAACTCAAAAGAAGAAAGTGCTGACTTCCTAATAACTCTCTATCTTGGTAAATCCTTGCTCTTCGAGACTTCATAAAGTTTGCAGAGGGGGATTGGGCAGATGTTTTACCACTGAACCACAGCTTTCAAGGATTTATTCACCATTGCAGGGGATCTACTGGTGCAGCTTTTCTCTAGTGCCCAAATCTCCAATGACTTGGCTCCTGTTTATGTAATTCTTTTTCCCTTGAGTCACTATGCTTTGTTCAATTGGCATAAGTAAGATTTGTAAGCCGATACTTCTGATCTATGGAGAAAAAAAAAAGATTCAAAGTGAGATAACCAAACATGTTACACAGCTAACTCTGATCAAAGAGTGGGTTGAGTGCCCATTTTAATGCCAACTTTGGCTACAAGCAGAATGTGCTAATAATGGTTTGGAAGAAGCTGTCCTCTGTTTTCAGATTAGAGAATCTCTAAACACACAGAAAAGGTTTTCCACCTATTTTACACAGGCCACTTACCCTGGCATTCCCTTGATTTCTAAACTCTGATTACTAGGGGGGCTGAAATAGCAAGTACAGATTTTAAACCTCACTTCTAGTGTATCCATAACCTACTTCATTAAATGGGAACAGTGAGGTTAACCTATGCTTCCTAGAACCAATGGATTCACATACTATTAGAATTCATAGAGCTACAGGATGATATGTTTACCTAGTCCAGTCTCACAATCTTCCATTTAAAGAATATGGGCCAATAGTATAAGAAGATGTCCAAGATCATATGAATAATGTATGCTGACTCCCAGTACAGTACTCTTTCTAGTATAATATACTATTTCCTTATTTCAAGAATTCAGAAGTAGTTTGATTAAATTACATCCTCAAAATACAATTCCATAAAGTAAAAGTTCTCAGCAAAATAGTGCCCAATATTAGGGGCAAAAAGGTAATGAATAATACATGATTTTTACTTAATGAAGCTAATTTTAATATAAGATTATATCTCAGATTATACCTGTTTCTGATATACTAATACCATATTTCATTGAAACTGTGATGCTATAAATGGAAAGATATACTGTTATTTTACTCATCACTAAGGAAAATCTGCCTATTAAACTATGCTTCACAATTTCAGAGAGGTTTCAATGTTTAAAAAAAGTTTATCTTAAAATCAATGAACTATATTGTATTTTATATGTGTTATATATGTATATATATAAATTCATTAAATTATTCTACCTTTGAAATAGAACCATTGGCAAATGGGTAGTCAATAAAAATTTTAAAAAGGATGGTTTAGAGTTCTGAGAATATTTATAATAGTACATATTAATTTTATTGCTTAACTATTCAGAACTGAAAAGAGTTTAATTCTTGTGGGTCTTAAAATTAGTTTTAAAATTCTGCTTTTTAAAAAATGTGCTTAACTAGTCACTAATGCCAGAAAATGCACAAAGAACATTTAAAAGGAAGAGATTTGGAACCATCTGGTAATAGAAAAAAACAAAATAAAAGCCATCTTGGTCAACATTTTTGTCAAAGTATTTACAGAATAATAATAGAGAAAAAAAAAAACAAAAAAACCACAGGTTAGAACCTATGGGCTATAGTCAACATTGTCCTTAGAGGAAATTCAAGATCTTAAAATTGCATGAGAAAAAAATGAAAATAACAATTAATTATTCAATAAATAGCAAAAAAAGATAAAATGTGTTGAAAGAATTAACAGAGATAAAACCAAAATCAATAAATATGCAAAGAAAGCAATCCAACAGCCAGTTGTTTGCATGAAAATCGAATATAATAGGTAAGCTAATAGTCATCTTATTCAAGAAACATATGAGGAAACCATAAATATACGAAGCTAAAAGTATTGACTGGGGAGATAGCAAGTTAAAAATTAGATACAATTAGAAATTCAAGTATAAAAGATAATTAAACTAAAATTAAAAGTAAGAAAATTAATCGACATAAGTAAAATAAAAATATATTGAAAATATAAATTTTACTCTATGCAATATGGTTGATTTTCTATGAAAATATAAATGAAAAACGTAACAACAAATTAAACAAATCAATTAATACAGAAGAAACTGAGAAAATCACAATCACTCTCACATCACCCAAAACATGTGCCTCAGACAGTTTCACAAATCAGTTCATCAATTCTTTCAAGCCTATAAACAACATGTAGGTTATTTGAACAATTTTAGATCATACATAGAAAAGCAAAATTTTAGGTCTTCCAAAGTCAGTGCCAAAATCTGAGTACAACAAAGAAAAACTATGGAATATTGGTAAATAGTATTCATGGATATTGTTGCTAAAATCCTAAATATAATATCAGATATGTAAAAATAGTGAAATATGACCAAGTTGAGTCCATCCCAGGAACATAAAGGCAGTTTGACTGTAGAAATTCTGTAAGTAAGTTAAAGGAGAAAAAAAAAAAGATCATCCTAATAATAGATGATATTTGCTTGCTACTCTTCTATATCTAGTTGGGCTTAGAGCTTGGGGAACCCCAGGAAGAGAATAGAGGGAGGAAGCAGAGTGAGAATAGGGGTATTCATACCTCCAACTCCCTCAAACATCACAACTTCTCCCAAAGCAGACCTCTCTATGTTATAGTTCCTTTCGGTTTCATTTAACACTGCCTTCTCTTTGCAACTCAACTATAACGGGTAACAGCCCAAGGAACTTCACTATTCCTGGTGGCTTCCGTATTCCCTAACCCACACTTTTGAAGTTAACCTTTTATTAAACCCTCCTGCATAATCTTGAGTTGTAAAACTCAATATTGTTAAGCTATCAGTTCTCACCAAATTGATCTACAGATTCAATGCAATCCCAATCAAAATCTCAGTGGCTTTTGGTAGAAATAAACAAGCTACTTTTAAATTTCAGATGGTAATACAAAGGAGTGAGAATATATAAAGAGCTTTAAAAAAGATGAAAAAGTTAAAGAACTAACATTACTTCATCACAAGTCATTATAAGATAGTATGGAAGTTCATTAAAAAACTAAAAATATAGCTACCATATGATTCTGCAATCCCACTCCTGGGCATATATCCAGAGAACACCATTATCTGAAAAGATACACGCACCCCCAAAGTTAATTGCAGCACTGTTTACAATAGCCAAGGCATGGAAGTAACCTAAATGTCCATCGACAGAGGAATGGAGGTTGAGATGAATGGTACTGAAGTTGAAATAGGCAAAATGCAGTGGAACAGAATAGAGACTCTAGAAATAAACTCATGCAAAAACGGCAACTGATTTCTGATAAAGGAGCAAAGATAGTTCAGTGGAGAAAAAAATAGCCTTTTCAAAAATGGTGCTGGAATAGCCATTTACCAATAATTGGATATCTATATATAAAAAGCACAAACCTAGATCTACATATAAAAATTAACTCAAAATGAATTACAAACCTAAATTTAAAAACTAAAACTTATACAATAAAACAGGAAAAAAATCTTTGGGACCTTGGGTTAGACAAATATTTCTTACCTAGAACTGATCCATAAATAAATGGACACATTGGACCTCATCAAAATTAAGAAAAACAGGGCTTCCCTGGTGGCGCAGTGGTTGAGAGTCTGCCTGCCGATGCAGGGTACACGGGTTCGTGCCCTGGTCCGGGAAGATCCCACATGCCCTGGAGCGGCTAGGCCCGTGCACCATGGCCGCTGGGCCTGCGCGTCCAGAGCCTGTGCTCCGCAACGGGAGAGGCCACAACAGTGAGAGGCCTGCGTACCGCAAAAAAAAAAAAAAGAAAAACAGACTGAGAAAATATTTGCAAGCATATATCTGATAAAGATTTACATCCAGAATACAAAGAGAACTCGCAAAACTCAATAATAAGAAAACATCCTACCAAAAAATATGCAAAATGTTTGGACTGACATTTTACCAAAGTTAAGCAGATGGCAAATAAACACATGAAAACTTGCTTGGTGTCATTGGTCATTAGGGAAATGCAAATTACCACTACAATAAGATACTTCTACACACCTATTCTAATGGCAAACATTTTTTTAAACAAAAGGTATCAAGTAAGGATGTGGACAGCTGGAACTGTCACTTGTCACTTGTTGCTGACAAGTATGACAGCTGGCACAACCTCACTGGAAAATGGACTGACAGTTTCCCCCGCAAATTAAACATATACCTATCAGATGAGCTAGGAGTTTAACCAAAGGAATGAAAGCATATGTCCATATAAATCTTGTACACAAATGTTCATAAAAACTTTATTTGTCATAGCTAGTAACTTGAAAAAACTCAAACGACCATCGATAGGTAAATGGATAAACAAATTGTTGTATATCCACAACAATGGAATACTGTTCAACGGTTAAAAAGGAATAAATTATTGATGCACACAACCACACGAATGCGTCACAATATAATTGTGTTGAGTGAAAGAAACCAGCCAAAAAGTATACACTGATGATTATGTTTCTAGAAAATTCTAGAAAATACAAACCAATCTGAAGTGATAAAAATTAGATTAGTGATTGCCTGAGGGTACTGTGGGTGGGGACAGGGCAGGAGGGAGAAATCTAAAGGGACAACAGAAAACTTTCCAGTGATGAATAGGTCCACCACATTGATCATGGTGATGATTTAACAAGTCTATTCATATCTCAACTTATCAAATTGCACACTTTAAATATGTACAGTTTATCATGGGTCAATCCTTCATCAGTAAACCTGTCAAAATGATTTCATATAGATCAAATATTTAAACAAAAAAATAATAATATTATAAAAGCACTACATGCAATTATGGGGAAATTTCTTTATATTTCTGGAGTGTGAAAGCAAACCCAGAATTCATAAAGCAAAAAAATTTATAAGTTTAATCACACAAATAATTAAAATTATAGTAAACCATCAAACCAAGGAAACATGTAAGTGGTAAATCAGCAAAACATATTCCCAATACATATGGCAAAGGCAAAATCTATTAATACCTTCTGACTCATTTCACATCAAGAAGAAAAAGAAAAAGAATCCAGAGAATGAGGCCAATCACAGAGAAACAGCAGGATTTATTGACATTACATTTGTATGCATCACTTACTCCTCAGAGCAGCTCTGTGAATTAGCACTATTGTCCCCATTTACAGATGGGATACAGGCTCAGAGAAGTATCTGCTCAAGGCTACACTGTATATAGGGAACAGAGTGGGATTTGATCTCAGATCTGTCAGATCCAAAATGCTTGACCTCCAAAGCCTCCTGCCTCCAAAGCTTTCTGCTTTGTGGAGCCATTTTACAACCTCCCTCATCTTTCATCCCTCAGTGCTTCTGGCTATAAAATAAACCTTTATTTGGCAAATGGCAGGACAGACACTGGGTCAGGAGGACCCAATGCCCCAAATAAGGGAGAGAACTGTAAGGGTGGCCCAGCCACTCCAAGGGAGCAGTTCTGCAAGGGCCGTAGAGAATGCCACACCAGTACTCTGTGTCTTTGCAAAGTGGTGGAAAGAGGGTGGCTGTGTGTCCTGCTTCACCTGGACAGTTCCAGTCCACACTTGTGGTCCTGGGGTAATTATTAACAGTTGACCTTTTCACGCTCAAAGTGACTCTGTTTGGACGATAAATTATATGGTCATTTTGAGAATGGGAGTGGGGCAAAAGGCTGTGAGAGATGGGCAGAGTCCACAACTGGAAGAGCTGGGAGAGAGAAGAGTTTTCTGCTTATTAGTTTTGTGTATGCAGATTTTGAGAAACCGGAATGGGATTCTCAGGCAGGACTGGGGGAAGGAAGGGAGGGACTGGCTGTCACCAGTCCTCGTGGGTCCTCTCAGAGCTGTCAGATTTCACTTCTCTAAAGGGGAACCAACCAGAAAGGAGGCCAAGGGCACAGACTGGAACCGACAACCTGGGTTCCAAACCATAGCCTCTGCAAACCTGGGCTACTTCCTAACTGCCCAGTGCCTCAGTTTACCCCTCTGGGAGTGTGGCTAACAATGGTACCTTCTTCTTTGGGCTGCTATGAGGACCAGGTGAGGAAACATTTGTAAAGGGCTTAGAACAGTGCCTGGCACAGGGTCAGTGCTCTCTGAGTATTTGTTAAATAAAATAAAATGTAGTCACTGCTCTGGTTGTTGGCTGGGAGGAAACCACAGATGCAGTGTTAAGTCATCCTGGCAACCGCATGGCCGTATGGAATGGAGGGTCTGCTTCCTCCTATGGGGTCCCTTCACCACACTCATGATTTGGAGAGAGGGAGGCAAGGAAAAGGCAGTCAAATCTGTGGGAAGAGAATACACTACTGTATATAAAATAGATAACTAGTGAGAATCTACTGTATAGCACAGGGAACTCTACTCAGTGATCTGTAAGGGCCTATATGGGAAAAGAATGTAAAAAGAGTGGATATATGTATATGAATAACTGATTCACTTTGCTGTACAGCAGAAACTAACACAACATTGTAAAGCAACTATACTCCAAGAAAAATTAAGTTTAAAAATATGGAAAAATGTACATTCTTTCTTATATTTAAAGGAACACACAGTATATAAGATATGAGTTATCACTTATCCATTTGACTAAATAGCAAAGTTTTATAATATTCAGTGTTGGCAAGAAGGTACTGTAGTGATGAGGGAATGTGAATATGTACACATAATGCATATTTGGCACCATCAGTCTACACTGGAAAGGTACGTGGCTTTGACCAGAATTTCTAATTCAGGAACTTATTCAAAAGTAAAACTGAGTCAAGAGAAAGATATGCATATATGGATATTGCAGCATTGCTGGTGATAATATTAAAAAAATTTAAACTATATATTCATTCACATTATTGCAAAAACTATGCAACAAACGTGTGATGGAAAACTAAGTAGTTGAAAGAAAGTTACGTAAATTTTGGCGCCAACATGGAAAAGTTTCAAATATATATTGTTGAACAAAACAAAAGCCAAGTTGCAGAAAATATGCATAGTGGAATCCTAGTATTTTTAAAGTATTTTAAATAAATATAGAAAATATTAATAATTATTACCTCTAAGATATAGGACTTAGATTCTGGCAAGAATCATATGTGTGTATGTATTTTATGTTAAATATTTTTAAGCTTATACATGTGTTGTTTTTATTAAAATTGATTATTTTTTATTAAAAATAAAAACATTAGTAAAATAAGTCTGTGAAGGCATTCTATTTATATGGACCTTCTATGCACTTGTTGTATGAACAACAGCTCTCAGTTTTTGGCTTTAATTCGTGCTTTTATACTACATACCTAACATTATCCTGGACTTTCACCTAGAGGTACTCACTAATTGTTTGTATATTGCATGAGTGATTGAAAAATAAAGGAATGAAGCCAAAAGACCTGTTAAAATACTCCTAGCCTTTTCTTTAGGGTTCTAATTCCTGAACTGATTAGAGGACCAAGGAAATGTAGTGTTTTTTTCCCTCTCTCTTTCCAATGACTCATTTTTAAAACGAAGTGAAACATTATCCCTAATTATAACTGCAATCTGCTCCTCCGAGGTTTTCAACCCCCATTTAAACACCAAATTGGATTCCTCCAATAACTGTATTCCTTTATCCATCCCTCTGATTTCTATTTCAAGGCCATCAAATCACTAGGTAATTGAGTCCATTTTTAAATCCATCATCTCTCGTCACTCTTTTTCAGTGTTCGTCTCTGAGACTTATATCATCTATGGAAGTTTTTCCATTACTCCGTATATTCGGTTTTGAACTATTTGTCCACTGAAACAAACCTCACCCAAAGCGTCCAAATCTTCCTTTTACATATTGAATCTCAGCCTTAACTTCTGCCTTGCCCTTTAACAATTAAAAATATAGATATATAAGTGATATAAGTATAGGTATTGGTGTAGGTATAGGTACGGTTACACGTGGATTTCAGTCTAAAGAGTGACTTGCCTTATGACTCCCTATACTGCCGTCTTCAATGCCTCGTAAAGTAGTAAATGACTGTGAACAATTATCACCAAATATGCATTTCTCTTTGGCAGTGGGGACCCCATATGCAGGGTGTCCTTGTTGCTGACTGGAGAAACCATGATGCTCAGAGGTAAGCATCCTTGGGTCACTCCATTGTCACAAAAGCCCCAGGATAGACTATCCTGGCAGCAGGAATGTGTTTCAGTTTCCAGGCTTATTCATTTTGCTTCACATTTGTCCTGCTGCAATATTTTTCCTTTTGCTTCTCCTACAATCAACTTGAGTTCTTATGAAAAGGTTGTTCTTCATTCCTTGAGAGTTTGGATCACTGTTCTCTATTTAGAGGTAGAGTTTCATAGGTGTGCACCCCAGAGGCTGGGCACTTTTACATTATCTCACTGATATACACAGACAAGATTTAGCAATTGCCTGTAATAAGTTTTTCCTCCTAATAATCTAAACATTTTATATTTATATAGTATTATTTAGCTCTCAAATTCATGTATACTCATTATGGTCATTACATAATTTCATTTGTACTCACTTGATCACCATAACTATCCTGTGATGCAGGTAAGTCAGGTGTAATTGTTTCCTTTTTTGTTCATAAGAAGTCATCAACTAGCCAAGTGACTAGCCAAAGGTCATATGGCTCTTAAAGGGTACAACACATATTAAAATTCAGACGATCTAACTTTACATGATATATGAATTCATTCATATTAATTAATAATCCAAATGATTTAAAAATTTCCAACAAATATAAGACTTACTCTTATAGAATATTGGCTTTTAGAACGTTTACACAGAGATATCATTTGCTCTGAAAATGTTTTTGTAACATCAGTTAACTCATATGTGATCATAAAAAGAAAATGATGTCAGTGTGATGTAGACATTGAGTTGGTTCATACAGAACATTGCATTTATCTCTGTAAATCAGGCACTTTAAGCTTTATTTACATTTTCATGTAAGCTACATTCCCATTTTTAAGAAAAAATAAATCTTATATTTAATCTTTTTTAATAGGAAATTCAGTGTGTCTGCTTAACTGTGCTAGTATTTTTATTAGGATTGTTACTGGTGTGTTAAGCTACCAGCTTAGTAGTATCTAAGTGATTGATGATGGTTTAGCCAAAGGTGATGCAAAGAGAGGAGAGAATGAATGAATGCAAGATGTACTGTCGACACAGCACAATGGAGCTTAATGATGGATTAAACGGGCAGGGGGAAGATTGAATTGTGGAAGTCATCAAAGGCAATGCTCAGTTTTCAAAGAGGCTGTCCAAAATGCAGATTTAAGTTGTGTGGAAGTTTTGATGGTAGGCAGCTAAGAGGAGGTAGAGGACAAGGACATTGGAGAGGAGGAATTCAAGCAAGAGGAGGTCCTGATGCCAAGGAGAATGAAGATAAGGGTAGAGACAGACAAGAAAACTGAGTCAGGAGCTTAAAAAGTCTTTAGTTGTCTCATCTGTTGGAAGTAGAGTCAAAATCACCTAAGTTGGTTGAAGGTCTCCAGGAGTCAGCAAGCTGGGACTATTTAGGGGACACAAAGATTTGTTTTTCCATTTTCTTGGCAGGGAATCATATTACCAAAGATTTGAATCTGTAAATGTACTATCAATATGTGAATGCTCGGAACTCTTGGTGTGATGGAAAAGGTTTGTTCCAGGCACTCTCTAATTTGGGAGTCAGTCAAGCACCAACTTGGGATCTAACCTGGCAAGGGATTTCCTTAGAGAGGTTTCATATTTATTTTTCTGTTGGTCCATAGGCCAGGTATGACATGATTTTTCCTGTTAGCTACTGATACTATATAGTATATTCTTAGTTGCATAATGGAAATAGGCTTCTAATCTCTGCATTCTTGCAATATCTATTCCATCACTTGAGTATACACAGCCTTGTGTAGTTCTTCAGATCTAGTCTGATCTAGGCAGAGTGAAGTGTTCTGTCCCTGAGTCTCCCACAGCACTTGTTCATGCTTTGTTATATCACTTGTCACATTGTATCATATCCATCTCATCATCTTTTTACATGTAAATCTCTCTCTGGGCCGTTAGCTTGTCAGTAGTTCTTGTTTGCTTGTTTCACTAGTCTAGCAGACTGCCTATCATATAATAGCTTCTCAATAAATGTTTGAGGAGGGGAGACAGGTAGTGTAGGGACCATGTCTTGCATTTCAGTGTATCTCTCAAAGCAGCGAACGCAGTGCTATTCATTTATTCAAAGCTAGACGCTGGGAAAGAATGGTAAATAAAGACCCAGCCTCTGCTCCCACAAAGCTTACTGTCTTGTGTCAGTTTTATTATAAGTGCTTAATAAACAGATTTAATTCACTTAAGTGTTTAGTAAATACAAATTAATTCATTTAGATACAATCACCTAAAGCTGTTCGAAAAAGTTGCCATCCTTATCACTTAATTTCATTTGACCTGGTTTGCATATGGGGCTCTTCAGAACCTCCACTCCATTTGTTTTAGGTAAAGCCACTAAGTCTTCACCTCTGCCCACAAGTGTGCTCCTGTGGACCCTAGTTCAGTACCACTTCTTGATCATGACAGAGATGATAATTAACGTGTATATAATTCATTGCCATTTACATGGTGCTCACCGAAATACCATTGCATTTCATAATCATAGCAAGTGTGTAAAGTAGGTGGGACAGGGACTACTGTTTCTCCAATATCACAGATGAGAAAGCTGAAGCAGAGAGAATGATTAAATGATGTGCTGTTTTAAAAAATGTGTTTTTGTTCTATGAAACACTAGATATCTGTAAGGCATTGCTTAGATTCACTTAGAGCCTGAACTTGTACCCAAGACTTCTGGTTCTGAATAATAGGTACTTTTCATCCCAGTATGCTGCTTCTCTATTATATCCAATAATAATCAGTGCTTATTTTTAGCAACTATTTAGTGAGCACATAAGTGCCAGACACTGCGGTAGTCACTTAATACATATCATCAATCACTTATATCTTATAAGAAAAAGATCTTCCCTATAGGGAAAAAAACCCTCTTTAGCAAATGAAAATTGGGCAGTGAGGAATTAATTGACTGTGGTCTCACAACTGCAATGATGCACTTGCTTCTAGACCTTACACCTTCAGTTGCAGATGAGCTGCGAATATGAGCTGTAATGTTATCATTCTCTTTACTCATAATGTCCATTGCTCTTCAATGCATGTATCACACCACAGTGGTTCTGCAGAGTACACCCTGTGCCAGAAATCATCATCATTCGTGAGTGCATATGGCTGTGTATTGAACTTGAGTCATCAGCCCTCTTGCAGAGAGCATCTTTTAACCCTTGGAGCCCTTTGCTGCCAACAGAGTTTAGCCAGGGCCACACTGGGTACCCAAACACATTGTCCTAACTTTGAATCTTAGGATGGTCAATGTCTTACTGCAGTTCCTTCTTGCCCATAAACCACAACTAACCCCACTCCCACGCTGCAATTCTGAAAACTAAAGTGATAGGCAGTATTGCTAAACTACAGGAAACTACAAAAATAAAATATGTCTTCATACCCTTTCCAAGGGACGAGTGAAACTTATGTTAAACCTACATTTACATAACAGATGGAGGTGAATTAAGTGGCTCTTAATAGAACAGAAACTAGCCCTAGTTAACTTTCTGGATCCTGGTGGACTCTTCAAATCATGTTACAATTTTAAAACATATTATACTATACACCCATCATCCCATTGTATATTAAAATTGCCCAAGACCCTGTCACTTACTCTAGTTATCCAGGAGTTGCTAATCTGTTCACACTTTTCACATCTTCCATGGTAATTGTATGGGCCGCAGCCAAAACTGATATGGGAATATTGAGTTTGGCCAGACTAATATAGCTGAAATACCATGCTGATGCTGGCAGCGAGTCTAATTTTTTTTCATAACTATTTCTCCATTTTTGCTAAAGCAAGCCATATATGTGTCCTTGATTTGCACACACCCTTTGACATTTTGCAGTATGTGTGTGTATATATAATTTTTTAAAAAATCCATCAAAAGGGTTTTCATTTTTGAAAGTCTAAGTGAACAGCTGCCTTCAGCTGAGACACATTTAACTTTCTGACAGGTACAAGGATTCTGATCCCTAGGGACTAGCACTTTTCTTTTCAAAGCCATCTCCTATCTTTGTGATTCTCTGGGAGAAACAGGCAATATCCATGCATTTGTTATGGATAAAGTAACCCAGAAGTGTCTACTCATTTTCTTCTTAATAGAGCAGAGATGGGCTGGTAACGAGTGAAATCTGCTTTTCTTTCTTTAGACGTAAAGAATCTTGGTAAGGGATCTGAGAGGTATTCTAGGCTATCCCTTATAAACTAGAGACAAAGGATTTGATAAGCAATTGTAGGAAAAAAATATATTTTTCACTTTCTTTATTTGCCATATAAGGGGTATTTTCTTTTAAAATTGTTAAAAGTAATATGTAAGTGTGTGCTCATTTCTAATCCCTAAAAGAAAATAAAGTAATAGAAAACAATGGAATAAGTATTACATTAATTGTAAGTATATTAAAAACTATCACTATACAGTTTATAGTAGATGCTACAGCATAGCTTCATGAGCTCAATCCATATCATTCTGATATTTTTTAAAATAGTATCACACAGTACAGTATTTCAGTTAGTATGTCTTTTGTTAATTATGGTGCTTTTGCATATGGAAGAACTGTGCCTAAAATCAAACTTCTTAGAATTGGGCTTCTTCTGGGATCGTAACATCTCTAATAATAAAAAAAAATTACTTGGTTGCTTCTATGAGATTGGGGGGAGAAAGATAAATTTTTACTTTTAGTAAATACACTATACTGTGATATTTAATTTCTTTTGCGGTACACGGGCCTCTCACTGCTGTGGCCTCTCCTGTTGTGGAGCACAGGCTCCGGACGCGCAGGCTCAGCTGCCATGGCTCACGGGCCCAGCCGCTCCGCGGCATGGGGGATCCTCCCGGACCGGGGCACGAACCCGTATCCCCTGCATCGGCAGGCATACTCTCAACCACTGTGCCACCAGGGAAGCCCTAATTTCTTTTTTTAATTCAAAATTCTACTGGAGACTTGGTAGTCTTGTAATTACCTGGATAAACTGATTTTGATATTATGCTTCCTAATACATGAAGGGAATATTTAAATAAAATGTTTTGAGGCTTAGATAATATTCCTGACCCTCTATCCTTAGGGCATGAGTCTTGAGGTTTCCTCTTGGTCCTGATGGGGAGCTTTGCAAGTTCCACTCATACCAACTTGCTTCTGCTCTCAAGGCCTAAATCAATTAGAGCAATTTGACTAGACACAATAAATTCATCAAAAATTTTA
Source organism: Grampus griseus (assembly GCF_964374135.1). Lineage (NCBI taxonomy): Eukaryota > Metazoa > Chordata > Mammalia > Artiodactyla > Delphinidae > Grampus > Grampus griseus. Next base: position 38,447,521 of record NC_139019.1, on the reverse strand, counting down.
ATATCTCATACCTCACAAAGAAATCATGTATTACATATTCTTGCTTAAAAGTAACTGTTTAGTTGAATATTGATTTTTAATTTGTGGGGCACCTTTACATTATTTCTCAGTTTATAAACTAAAGTAAAATATTTTAAAGATGGGTAAACTTTAAGTTAATTAGGATATAAGCTAAATCATTTCACAAAAGAAGAATTAAGTATTATTGATATAATTTCTTTTAGGAATTTTTCTTTAAAATAAATACCATGATATGTCATACCATAACTAGATACACATAAAACCAAATTGCTCACTATATAAATATAAATCGTTTCTAATTGCTTCTAGATCATTCATAATTGCTTTTATTTTTTCACCTAATTTTTATTCTATCTATTCTAGTATTTTGGTAACTAGGGTAAAATTTAAATGATAATGATTTTTAAAATAACAATATGTTATTCTATACTCTTTTTGTTAAGGTATACAAAATTAATTTTAAAAGTTGAACCTAGAAGCAAAATTAATCCATTTTATGGAGTATAAGCTTAATAAAAAAGGAATTTTAAAAATGATGAACCCTTACATCTCTTCCTTCCTCAATATCCATATGCTAATATTTCCATCTCTCCATTTCTTGGTTGATGCCTAATATTAGACTATTTTAATTTACTAAGCTAGTAGTTTTAATAGATTTAATATTGTTTAATAATCAGTCACCATATTATGTCTGCTACACAAGAAAAGATATAGTAACTGCTTTTGAAAATATGACGCATGCAGACTAAAAATACAGAAATGTACGAATTATCAACTACACAACCATTTTTAATAATGATCATAATCTACAAGCATATAAAAAGACAACAGAATTCTTAAATTTACTGTTAATCCCTCTGTGCATGAGAGAGAGAAGCAGAAAGAGAGAGATGGAAACAGACTGAGAGGGAGAGATGGGGTAACATTAATGCACCCATAAATGCATATAAATTGTTTAAAATATCTGTATCAGAAAAATGTAATGAACTTTCTCTGTAAGTTATTATATCACTAATATTTTATTATTTTGATGAAATGCACTATGTTAATTCAAACGCAATATAATCCTAATTAACACTTGAGTGTATGAACTGCACTTATCAAAGTAAATGAACAAAATACTATTTTGATGTAGGGCCCTTGAACTGCTTTATGGCATTGGTTTTGTTTACATTGCAATTTTCAAAATTAAGTAATCTACATGGTTCCCTAGTGTGAATTAACAAGTAGTTCTCAATCAGTGTTTCACATTTTTTCAGCAAGCTCATGGAGGAAAAAAGCGCCTTTCTTTCTTGGGGTATAAAATTATTGTAAACTGTAATTCCATGCTTCACTATGAAGAACATAGTTTTATAATGTATATTATACCACCATTCTAGAAGTTTTAAAAATGTATTTAACAAGAAAAAGGAAAACTACATTCAGAATAATTTCATAATTTTGAACCACAGATTAATATATTCTAATATTTAAATCCTATAATCTTTCCATTGAGGCTATTTCATACTGTCTTCAATCAATTACTTACTGATGTAATCATGTGAGCAAACTGAAGCCATTTCAATGGGCTGCCTGAAGTTCCCTCTTCCTTCTCACCAGAAAACAATCAAATGCACATTTTCCAGCAGTCTTCATCTCTCACATTTGACAAATCTAAAATCTGTTCTTTTCCTTTGAAGATTCATTCCTTCATAATGTAAGTAAGACTTGCCTAATGATTTCAGTAAATAAAAACAAGAGCATTAAGAATAATACCAATGCATAAAGGTAACCTCTCTACATAAGAAAGAAAGCATAAAAAAATTAAAAGGAAGCAGTAATTTCAAAGACAAGAGGGTCATCCAATGTAGCTTTTCATCGGTTACTATGACTTGAGACAATTTGAGGATAAACTGAGAGAGTAATGCATAAAATATGTGAGAGTTGGGGGGTGGGGGACACCTGTTGCCATAGATTTAAAAAGCCATGTCTTCAAAGACTCCCTACAAAGAACAAACACAAAAATATTTATCTATTTCTCTATTCTCAAAGCCACTGGAGAGAAGCTAGAACTAAGAGGAGTGATGATCCTGAACTAATTGGATTTTAAATCAAGATCAAAATGCAGTATGCATTATCCAGAAATGGAACAGTCTAATTTAGTAATTACGGGATTCGCTGCAGTTGACTCCATCACAACGCTCACTGTTTCAGGCATCAGGTCCACCCCCGCTTCCCCTGGGATAGCACAGCCTTCTCATTTTTTGCTGTTAGGAAACTTCCATCAATGCTTTGTTTCAATTTCTCATTCTCTCTTATCTCCTTTGTATGATTCCCTTTGCTGAGTACAGTTTCCAATCAATAGAATAAAATGGTATCCGTAAATACAATTTGGAAATTATCACACACATCCTTATTTCCGGTAAATTGTACTTTGAGCCTGGGAACTTTAATCCTTTTATTCTTCCTCACAAATCAAATCACAGGGAAAAATAAAATACAAGAAAATCATTCATCACAGTATGTGTGGAGAAATAGATAGAATAGAGGTAGACCACCAATGAACTTCCAATATTGAATGGCACTCTTGAACTGACTATAACTGACTGTAAGGTATGGAAGTGGAATTTATTGTTGCTACATTTTGAATCACACAGCATAGGAGATACTGTTTTCTGCCATTTGCAAATCTGGTGGTATTAGACAAATGTAACACCAGATTTACCAATGGCAAAAAATTTAAGATTAGAAAACAAAAGGAAATTAATATATTGGCTATATATTTAGATTTAGATTCTATACTATCTATATTCTACAAGGACGTTACATTAGAAGATGGCATAGCAAAGTGTTAGAAGGCACACACAGGCTTTGGAGGTAACTGGAGTTCAGGTCTACTGACTAGCTCTGTGACCTCAGGTAAGGTATTAAACTTCACTCAGCCTCAATTTTCTCTTCTGCAGAATGAGACAGTTAATAGGACCTGCATCATAGGGCTTCAGTAAGATAAAGAATGTGAAGCTTTTAGGATGGTGTCTAGCTCATGGTAAATGTTCCATCAATGTTAATCTTACAGTTATAGTTCTGAATATCCATTCAAATCTTCAAAATTGTATGATTTCACTAGACAGACAAACAAATAATAATCTTTTTCTCTTTGGCCACAACAGTAAGGAGGACAGAAGTTTAAAGAATAGTTTGCCGTTTAAGCCAGTACAGATTTTCCTCGACTAACGATGGGGTTACATGCTGATAAACTTGCATAAGTTGAAAATATCGTAAGTGGAAAATGCATTTAATACCCCTAACCTACCAAACGTCATAGCTTTGCCCAGCCTACCTTAAACATGCTCAGAACACTTACATTAGCCCGCCATTGGGTAAAATCATCTAACACAAAGCCTATTTTATATTAAAGTGCTGAATAATGTGTAATTTATTGAATAAAGATGGTCCCTGACTTAACGATGTCTCGACTTACAACATTTCAATTTTATGATGGTGTGAAAGCAATATGCATTCAGTAGAACCCATACTTCGAATTTTGAAGTTTGATCTTTTCCCGGTGTAGGATTATGTGGTACAATACTCTCTCATGATGCTGGGCAGGGGCAGCTCCCAGTCAGCCACTCGATCACCAGGGTAAACAATTGATACACTTACAACCATTCTGTACCCAGACCACCATTCTGGTTTTTTTTAATTTTCCTTTTAGTACAGTATTCAATAAGTTACATGAGATATTTAATACTTTATTATAAAATAGGCTTTGTGTTAGATGATTTTGCCCAACGGCAGGCTAAAGTAAATGTTCCGAGCATGTTTAAGGTAGGTGAGGCTAAGCTTGGTTAGGTGCATTAAATGCATTTTCAACTTGGAATATTTTCAACTCACGATGGGTTTGTAGGGTTTATAGGGAGGTAACCCCATTCTAAGTCTAGGAAGATCGATATGTCACTCCTGGAGGGAAAGTCAGTTTTCCAAGGCAGAATTTCTAGGTTGCTAGGATGAACTGGAGATTCCATTTTGTCAGTTTACTAGAGTTCATTGTTTTGGATAGTAAAGATTTAAAATAACTAAATTTTTGAAGACTTTAAGTAGCTAAATGAGGAAAGAAAAATTTAATTTCTATTGAGGTATATGCTTATATCCCCACTCAGCATCTTCACTCCATAGAGGCAAACTACATGAAGGAAAAATTGTAATGAGAAAGTTGCTTAGTGTGCATGGCTAAGAAATACAGGATTTCATTTTTAATGATTTAGCCAAAGAAAGTCTGAGAAATCTGAATGGAAAAATGCTGGTCAAAGATGAAAACCTTAAAAACTAAATTTGGTATGAAGAGAAGATGCTCTGGTCCAAAAGTTCAAGCTGCTACTCTCAGTGGTAGGTGTCACTTTCTATTGTGGATGTGTATAACTCAGACTTTCTTTGGCTACTTCCTTGATAATGTAGTTTAATTTCTACATGACTTCAATACAAATTGAAGTGGAATATTTTCACTATGTCTTAATGCTTCAGAGATAAATAAGTTAGTTGCCTTAGAAATTGGTCTCTTTGCTTACATAGCTTGACAATTACCTAGTTCAGTATATGCTTTTCCTACTGGTTCCAAGTGTTAAATTTCAGGAAACTAGAAGTATAGTATTGGAGTTTATCATGTTTATAGCTTTCTGTTCTCCCAGGAAAAAATAAGAAATCCATTTTGTTGACCTTCAAGACATGATGCTCTACTTTGCTGAAAAACAAAGTGTTTACAAAACACAAGCTAAATTTAGATTTAAGAGACATGAGTTTCTCCCCATAAGGGAGTACAGGATTTTGAATTAACCTCTGCCATAAATAACTAGAAAACTGGACAAAATACAGGAAATAAGTACTTTCAACAACAGAGAGCACAGCACTGTGGTCTCTGAGAGAAAGGAAACAAAAGAATGAGATCTACAGTTACGCAAGCTTTCTGCTTACAGAAAATATCTAAACGGTAACACAGTGAGGCAAAATCAGACAGAGCCTGGAGTCCTCCCTGAGTGAAGAAGCAGCTAGAATTTGCAGAGCATTTGCAGGAGTTAGTGATGTGGCAAAAGGATTACGAAACTATGCAGAGGCATCCTCTTGAATCTTTTAGTTTAAGACCAATCTTTGTATGCGTAGAGTGAAACCCCAAGATGCAAGGCAAGAACAACTTCTGAGGAAAGAAAAATTTCTGGGGAGCTAGACCAGTGAATAATTTCCAGAGTCCACACAGCCAGGTAACTGTGGAATTCCCACTAGCCAGAGTAGAGAAGTCTCCTTGAATACTCAGAACATTCAATAGAGGCCACCTAAAGGTCACTCCTTAGAAATGGGGCTAAATTAGCCATAGGGAATAAAAAAGGGAGTCTAAAGCGATCCCCAAAACTTGAAAACAAGCCTCAAAAGGATAAAATTTATTCATGAGCAATCATATTGCCTGCCAGAATGAAATCCAATGTTCGTTATTGGAATACAACAAAATCCAGCACTCACAAACAAAAGTTAGAGTTAGAGTTAGTTTAACCGTAAAATTATTTCAAGAGGTAAATATGGAGTCATTAGTGTTTTTACCAAATACTTGTACTCTTCTCAAACACATGTTAAATACATACTTCCAACTGCACCTTAAAATTAAGTCATACTCAGCTTTCTTTCCTAACATCACAGCGACTGTGATGATCTAGGTTGTGACTACTTTGTCCATTGGGAACTTCAGTAAAAACAGAGCAAAGATTGGAGCCAATCCTCATGGGACATGCCGGGTGAGTAAGAAATAACTTTTTTTGTCTTAAGATTTTCAGTGGTTGTTAACCTCAGTATAATTTAGCCTATCTTTACTGATAGAACAGAAATAACATAATAGAAAAGAACAATTATAAAACTTCTAAACTGTAGGAAACATTAACATTTATGATTTATGTCAGCTTTTCCCAGGTCTGTTCCAGTATGTTTAGGAAACTTTGAGTTAAATGAAGTTTACCATTAAGTGGATTCCTTATAGTCAATACTTCTTCAGATTCTTTGTCTGCTTTGAACTCCCCAATTAAAGTCCATGTGATAAATGATGTTTCCAAATGCAATTTTCCATTAAGTCCCTTTTTTTCCAAAAATGTCTCCAGCACTAATGCTCTGAGGAACATCCTTTTGGAAATGTTGAAGTAGTCCAATACACTCATTTTCCAAATAAAGTGAAACCTCCCAACTGAGGTTAATAAATCACGTATAAATTGTACAACTAGAACCCAGATCTCTTAATTTTCAATCTTATGCTTTCTGCTAAACACTGCAGTGCATTACAGTAAGGATTAAGATTATATTTTTCCTCATGAGGTAACTTTTCATAAAGAGATGACAATTGTAAAAAATTTTTAAAGTTAAATGTCTCATGAGCTTAGATTTCCAGTCTTTCTTAGAAAAGATGTAGTACAATAGGGAATAATTATATTTTGTAATATGTACTTCATGAGAGTTAATCTACATCGATAGAGGTGAAGTCTCAAAATGAAATTCAGATAAGTCGCATTGACAGTTGAGCTCATATGAGATCATTTAAAAGCTGAAGACTTCTTTCAAATGCTGTACATAAATTTGCCCTGAACTCCTTCAAGTGTGGCATAAATGCCACCTTCTCAGTGAGGCTTTCTTTGAATTTTCCAGATAAAATGGCACATCCCCACCCAATCTACCTGCTTGGTAAACTCTCTGTGCCTTCTTCCTATTTTATCTTCCTTTATAAACTTATGATCTTCTGGCACACTACCTATTTTCCATATTTATTCTCTTACTGCCTATCTCCTTCCCCAGTAGAACATGAGCCCCTTGAGGTCAGGGGTAATTGTAACTGTTCTCTAAGATATTCCCAGCACCTACAGGTGTGCTTGGTATATTGTAGTCACTCAGTAAATATTGTTTGAATTTCTGGATAAACTTTTATTTGTCTCATATAGCTCTTAGGAATTTGGGTATAATTGTTGACATTCAAAGGGACACAACTTTTCGATGTCGTTCATGAAGCATTGCATAACATGATAGGTAAGTTCCGCTTGCTCAATTTAACCAAATTCCAGGTATTCAGAGAAGATGCAATAAAAATAGACTGACTATTAAATAAAGATTTTCAGAGCATGAGCTTGGAAAAGATGTAAAGTAGGTAAAATTGACCTCTAAGCTCCCTTTTAGGTAAAATATTTCCAGTGCCCTCCTCTCTCCTCCTGGTTGCCCAGATTCCCTTATTTCTGAAAACCACTCAATTTACCTCCTTGGGAAATACTCCATTTTCTAGCACATTCCAATACTCCAATCTACTCTACATTTTGTTTGATTTGTCTTGGTCCTGGCCCTTTTTATTCCTCTTTTCTCATAAATAGAACTAGAAAGTCTTATTACCCTGATCCCATAGTCTATGCAGATCATGACCTCACCCCCCCACACACCGGTAAACTAATTAGGACATATTTATGAAGCATGGAGTGAGATCATTATCCTTAAAACCACTTCAATGGGGGAGAACATATGCCAAAGCAAGGTTTTCCTTAAACTCTTACTCAATTCAATGTTCAGGAAAGGTTGGAAGAGAAGAAAGGAATAGAGGAAGGTGATTTCATTAGAAGATTAAGCAAAGCACCTCTGCCTAGGATCATCTTCTATCCCTAAATCTACTTTCGATTCAAATAGAAAGCTGATTATCCAAAATCAGCTGGACAGGAAACGGCCACTGTTTTAAGTCAGCTCAAAAAGTCATTGTTTACCCTCTCTGGTTGTAATACATATTCTGTAAACATCTCTCTGTGTCTAGCGAGCAGTATACATACTAAATATAAACCTTGGAAATTCTGAGAGTGAAAGAAAAATAGGAGACAAGGTGTAGAGCCCTCAGAATCTGCTTTTCTCCAGTGGTTTCCACCACTGTGTGAGTTAACTGTTGATAATGTGGCTGCAGTGAGATGTCAAAAAGTCGTGATTTCCTTTCTCTATGTCTTTTTAAGACTTTCTCTTCTCTAGAGAAACTCGTCTTGAATTAGAGAAATTCTTTATTTGATATAAATGTGTTTCCAGTATCAAATTTGATGACTTTTAATTAAGTCATTTTGCTGACTGCACTCTTTCAGGAAGATCATTTCCTTTTTGAATGTAAGCAGCAACCAAAAAGATGACACATTTTGTCTTATTTCTGCACCCATATGTAAATAATTATGATAACCTCTTTCTATGTGAGAGGCGGCTGTCTAGAGTGATCATTAAATTACAGCTCCTGTATTGTGCTCTCTTTGGTTAATGTCCATCCTAATTTGATAGACTAAATTGTATGTGAGGTGGAAAATTCCTATTTGTACTAACAAAATATAGTTTAGCAAATTGTTCTGTGACACCATTCATTTTATTTCATGAACATTTGTGGTGAAAAATGAATACAATTTTTTTTAACATTTTTATTGGAGTATAATTGCTTTACAATGGTGTGTTAGTTTCTGCTTTATAACAAAGTGAATCAGCTATAAGTATACATATATCCCCATATCTCCTCCCTCTTGCATCTCCTTCCCACCCTCCCTATCCCACCCCTCTAGGTGGTCACAAAGCACCGAGCTGATCTCCCTGTGCTATGTGGCTCCTTCCCACTAGCTATCTATTTTACGTTTGGTAGTGTATATATGTCCATGTCACTCTCTCACTTTGTCCCAGCTTACCCTCCCCCCTCCCCATGTCCTCAAGTCCATTCTCTAGTAGGTCTGTGCCTTTATTCCTGTCTTGCCCCTAGGTTTATCATTTGTTTTTCTTTTTCTGACTTACTTCACTCTGTATGACAGCCTCTAGGTCCATCCACCTCACTACAAATAACTCAATTTCACTTCTTTTTACAGCTGAGTAATATTCCATTGTATATATGTGCCACATCTTCTTTATCCATTCATCTGTTGATGGACACTTAGGTTGCTTCCATGTCCTGGCTATTGTAAAGAGAGGTGCGATGAACATTTTGGTGCATGACTCTTTTCGAATTATGGTTTTCTCAGGGTATAGGCCCAGTAGTGGGATTGCTGGGTCATATGGTAGTTCTACTTTTAGTTTTTTAAGGAACCCCCATACTGTTCTCCATAGAATACAGTTCTTTTTATTAGTTGTGTTGAGTTCTTCTGTATAAAGGAACCAAAACCTTTTAATAGGTTTATAAAACCTATTTAAAAAATACAACCAAGGGAAATAGTAAGAGTTATTTCACCCACTTCACTAAGAAGAAATTGATATATAAATGTTGATAACTTTCTTCAACATTACACAACATATTAAGGACAGAATCAGAGACAGAAATAGCCTCCTACAATTCCTTGGCCCCCATTTTGTCTGCTGGGTCACACCTGGATCCAGCTACAACTCTTCCAAGTGGCAGTTTTTTGAGCCAGACGGGCTCTGAGACATGAAATCACGACTTTTTATGCCCTTTACCACCATTTTACCTCAATGTCTGCTCAGACCTTGGTTAGCACATGTCTCCCCCCTGCCCCTCAGTGAACACAACAGTTGTTAGCATCATACACGGTGACGTGTATATTCTGACAATGCTACTGATCCTGAGAACCATGATTCATATTTTATTGCCAACTTACTGGGTTGCTTTTATGGCTGCTTTTATTGCCCATATCTATTTATTCAGAAAGTGTCATTTTGAAAATATAAACCTAAAGATGAGAAAGCCGTTGAGGAAAAAAAATAGAATGTGTGCTTCTTTGGAATGAGTTTAACAAACTGTATATTTCAGAATGTCACCAGTCTTCCAAATGTATTTCTCTGAATGCCCTTACCACACCCACTCCAAGAAATAAAGATGTTGTATAAATAGAAACAGAGACCATCAGAGCTAGAAGGAATCTTAGAATTAACCTGTCAAACATGTTCACTGTACAGGTAAGAAACTGAGGTCTAGGGCAGGTGAGAAAGTGATTTCCCCAAAGTCATATGGCCAGTTCAGTAGTAAAGAAAAGCCAGCATAAATGCTGGAGAGGGTGTGGAGAAATGGGAACCCTCCTACGCTGTTGGTGGGAATGTAAACTGGTACAGCCACTATGGAGAACAGTATGGAGGTTCTTCAAAAAACTAAAAATAGAGCTACCATACAACCCAGCAATCCCACTCCTGGACATATACCCGGAAAAAAAACATAATTCAAAAAGACACATGCACCCCAATGTTCATTGCAGCACTATTTACAATAGCCAAGACATGGAAGCAACCTAAATGTCCATCAACAGATGAATGGATAAAGAAGATGAGGTACATATATACAATGGAATAGTATTCAGCCATAAAAAGAACAAAATAATGCCACTTGCAGCAACATGGATGGACTTAGAGATTGTCATACTGAGTGAAATAAGTCAGACAAAGACAAATATCATATGATATCACTTATAAGTGGAATCTAAAAAAAGGGTACAAATGAACTTATTTACGAAACAGAAATAGAGTCACAGATGTAGAAAACAAACTTATGGTACCGGCGGTAAGGGGGGATGATAAATTGGGAGATTGGGATTGACATTTTATCTACTAGTTAAGAGCCTACTGTATATTATTAGTTAAGAACCTACTGTATAGCACAAGGAACTCTACTCAATACTCTGTAATGGCCTATATAGGAAATGAATCTAAAAAAGAGTGGATATATGTATATGTATAACTGATTCACTTTGCTCTACACCTGAAACTAACACAACATTGTAAATCAACTACACTGCAATAAAAATTTTAAAAAAAGAAAGAAAAAACGAAAAGCCAGCTATTCCTCTGCTCACCCACTCCATCGAGCCCTACTTTGCATGTTTCTATGCCTCTCAGAACAGGTGCTCAGTAAGTCCATAGTGGTTGATAACAAACCCATTGACCCTTTGCACTACATTGATCAGGGTGCCATGGGGACGGAGAAGGGGAGTTCTGAGGAAGGAAAAGATATTTATACCTGAAAGGAGGTTTGTTTATCTCATCATTGTTGGGCTTGACTCCTGGAAAGATGGAAAAAGCCAAAGGAGCTCATGAAAAACAGGTGTTTGTTCTGTTTTCTTAGATGCTGTTATAAATATCTCACAGGAGATAAGAATCTCGGTTAATAATAATCACTCTATCCATATATCATGAAGTATTTATTAAATATATGTTTGCAGCACTATATTCCAGAAAAGTGAGATGGGCCAAGGAAATCAGTGCTTGAAATGAATGGTTTTGTTTTAGTATTTCCGTTCACCATCATGGACCCAGGCTTCTTGTCTGGAATGAGGGATAATAACCTCACAGCACGGTTGGAAGAACCAAAGATAAAATTGAAATTATGTAAATTAAGTAATTGTCAAGCTGTAATTGCTATATAATCAGTTTTTATTATATTAATAAATCTTTTAACTGAAAAAGAATTGTATGTTTATAAAGCTGCAAAATATGGAGTGTCTAAGGCAAAAGAAATATATATTTGAATATGATTTTATATGCTCCTTGTTGAGCCTCCTTACTTGGGTCTGGACTCCCTTTGAAAGCAAATTGTCCATGACACTTTTAAGAGAGACCTCACAATATTGTAAACAACTCATTTTCCTGTTAGAACTTTGGCTCTGAAATTTTCAGTTCATACATACTTTATCTCTCATGTCCTAGAAAACTTACTAAAAATGAATGTCTACATTTTTTCTTTACTTAAATATGACCATTTTTGTTCATTGATCTTGATTTTTTTATTCCATGATGCTTGCTTACTATAGGAATTACTGACATGTAGTTTTCAATCTATCATGTATTTCTACCTAAGTCAGCTGGTTACCCAATCTAATAGCTAGAACATAAGCTTCAAGAAAATACTGTGGAATTTTTAATAAGGTACCTATTTTTAAATCATTGAGTTAAAAATCAGTGACATTAAAAAAACAGGCTCTTTCATTTTTCTACTAGAAAACTGTTTGTATAATTACTTGATATTGAGTTTTAAGTCATTACCTTAAGAGTGAATTTCTGTCCATTTTAATCACTTTAAGCATTTCAAACTAGATAAAAGTCAAATATTTTGGGTTTTCAGTTTTTAAAAATGAATATTTTTTAACTTTAAATTCAATATAAAATGTTTTATATTTTTAAAATTCTCTTCATTTTTTTAATCCTCCAGTAAGTCCCATTTACCAGATCATAAATGGTATATAAACAATATGTATATAGTATATACATATTCAATATTTATACCGAATTTTTAAAAATAGGTTAATTTTGTATATTACATATACACATATATAATACCTTTATATTAGCATATACTTAAGCATAATACATATTTACACACACATGTAGAGAATGAAGACCCTCACTGGACAATCTCTGAAGCTACAGAAATGGGTCCCAGAACATAGCATGCAAGGTTTTCAGATAAAATGTAAGTGAAGTCAGTTTTCAAACTATAATTGTTATACAATCAGTTTTTATTATTACCAAAAAAATTCATTAAAAAGTAATGTATATTATATACATAATATTTTTACTTGTTCGTTCAACAGCTGGGGTTTTTAAGGATTTTATTTGCTTATTCCATTTCATTTAATTCAACAACAGGTATCTGGTCTCTACTGCATAGGGCAATCCCCAATATATCTCACAACTAACAAACTCACGACAATTTGTTTTGAGTCTGTTTTTATTACATCTATTCTACGTGCACACACACACACTCACACACTTTGCTTGGCTTATTTCTTCCTTAATTTTGCAGTTCTGTCTCTTTAGGTCTACTGTAGCTCTGCTTTGTTTGGAGATTTGATCTCTTTGAATCTTTCTCTGATGTTTCTGCATCTCACAGCCCCCAGTGCCATGCCCTTTTCTTTCAGAATAGTTCTCTGAACTGTAGCTCTGTGGGAATTGATTAGGAATGCATCTGTGGCTTGGCACTCAGTAGGGAAGTACTGCCAACCAAGTCATCAATATGGGCTCTCACATAGCTCGCCACTCTTAAGTCCACTCTAAGATTCTCCACCAGAAACAGCAGTGAGAATGCACATTAGGAGTTGGGACTCTGCCTCCCTGTATTTTTTTTCTTTACCTCTCCTGGTCCTGGGAACAAGCCTCGCAGAAAATAAATCTGAGATAATAAGCAAGAAGACTAGAAAAATTAAAACAAGCTCTATCATCACCAGTTGATGTGCCTATAAAAATTTGGAGCAATTACACTGTTAATGACTTCACTGAGGGTAAGCCAGCCTCCCAGAGACTCTGGTCAGAGGATCACAATGGCTGCAGCTGCGGAAGGCTGGTGGTTTCAACTTTCAGGCAACTCTTTGAACATGGTATTTTTATTTCAGTTTATATCTCCCGAGTTTCGATATGAATAAACTCGAAAACTCAAAGCAGACCTCAGCACACTGAGAGTTAGTAACAATTCCATCTGAAACCAGAAATGTCCCGGAATGTGTGCAGAAGGTGACCCAGGTTCATGGAGAGACATTCAGACCTCTACAAGCCATCTAATGAAACTGAGCTGCATATTGAATGGTATTTTTTTTAGAAAAAGTGGTGAGTTTTACCTGACTTGGGGTTTCACTGCCATAGCTATGCACAGATGTAACTATGACTATGGATTTTTTTAAGGGAATGTGTTTGCTCTTCACCAATTTTGATCATATCCACCTCAGGATTGAACTTAAGGGAATAAAAAGCCATTAGGTTAAAAATCTTGGGAGAAAAATCAGTGTATGTGTTAAGAAGAAAAAGCAGTCTTGTGGCCTTTGCAGCAAATACACTCTGGGGAGATCATGCTCAAAAACTGAAAGCACGTCATGTAGCCCGAGTTTGTACTTCCGCACATGAAATATTAGAAATCACAAATAGGAATTAAGCCCTAAGTTTCCTCACAATTTGAGTTCCTATTTATTTAGACTCATAAAGAAACAAGAAGATGAAAGGTCAAATTATGAATGTATTACTAGGAATCTACTAATAGCATTATAAAAATTAAATTTGAAGGAAAAAAAAGAGAAAGTTTTACTGCTTAAATGTATTTCCCTGGGCTTTGTGTTGTGGTTGTTGTTTTATTGATGCTGATGTCACTGGTTTCCAAAGTCCATATTTGAAGCCTGGACATGTAATCCAAGAGTCTTTCAAAAGTCAGCATTTATTCAAGGGCTTTATAAGAGCAGATTCTATGAACCTTGTTTTGTTCTAAGTCTCTGAATATTTTAAGTTCCTCCTGTTCTGTCTGTTAAGAAATAAGCAGGTTAGCAGATAACCATGATGAACAATTAGTTTAGCTCTATGCAATAAGAAAAATTATTAAAACATGAAATGGAAATTTATCTCATTTAAAATTTGAAATAGTTTTAAGAGAAAAATTATTGAATCCAACACAAGTCTTTTCAAAATTCATTTGTTCTTGAGTGTTGAAATGAATGGTTTGGTCTCAAATATAGAAGCGAGGCATTAAATAAAGAATATGGAATTGCTAAATTAAAAATGATCGCTAATGCTTAAGCACTCTAGAAAGTCGTGACTTGGGGGGGAAATGTGAGTATTTTAGTGGATATTTATAGTCAATCTTGCAAAGCCCTATATCAACTGAGAGAATTGTCTTTGGACATAAACACATTTTGAAAATTCTAAGTAGCTTATGTGGAGAACAAACAAATTGATTTGGATTTGTGTAAGGATTATTCTTGCAGTAAGACTAAACAGTATATTGAAGGATGAAGGTAATTCATAAGGAAACACTTTAGAATATAAATACTATATCCAGTTTTAAAACATGCATAATGCACTGTACTTGTGATTCCATGATAATCATATTCACTCGCAGCTCTGATTCTTTCTTCACCTCCTCCTAATCACAGTACCATAGAATGAGAACATAGCCTAGCCCCTTCACTTTACAGATGAGAAAATAGAGCTAAAATAAAATTTAAAACACAATAGGGCAACCCAGTGGGAAAATTCTCTAAGCAGTTAAGAATAATATGCTTAACATGGAGACCTTGATTTCTGTGATTCTCCTTTGTGATGAAAGTATCTCTGCTGTGCTGGAGATAAATCTGAAGGGACACCCTGAAAGTACAAAGACAAGGTAATAAATAAGGAATTGTAAATATAAAGGCAATGCAAAACATATACAAGTGATATTTTTGCTTGTATTACTTCAGATTACCACAGAATTAAAGAGCAACAAGTTTCGTGTGCAGAAACTGAAATTCCAGCCCCTGGTTCTATTTATAATACATCTGTTCATTGACTAATTTGTGCTCTCTTGGTCTCTGTTTCCTTACCTCTGAAGTAGGCCTATTAAGACCTACCCTGCCCATGTTACAGGGCCTTTGTGGAGATCCAATGAGTTGATGGATTTGAAAGGCTTTGTAAATTCCAAAGCACTACAAAATGATTGTGCTATTAGTGTCAGTGCCACTTATAAATCTGTATTGCTTTAGGTCAGACCTGTTGCCAAATGACACAAAATTGAGGTTCTGGAGGACAGCCAGTTGATAAACATTGAAACTAAGGTATGGTTTCAATAAGTCACACCTGTGGTCATTTCTCACTGTTCAATTGACAACTGGGCCCTGCTTCACATTACTTGGCAAGGCTCACTTCTTGAAAACCCTTTCTGGAACAACGTAAGGCTGCCAATGCCAATGTGAGTCCTCAGCATGAATACCCATCCTCTACCTACCTCTCTGTCTTCTTGAAGCTCTTTGTTTCTCATTTATATATTATTTTTAAATTGCGTCTCAGCCTTGCAACCTGGCACTATGCTGCTCTGGGCTTTTCAAACAAAACAACCACAATATAAAAGAGTAAAGGCAACAAATTCTATGCTGAAAGAGCTACCATGGTGTATAGAGTAAAGTCTGCAAAAAGCAGATAACCAATGTCTGCCAGAATGACAGAGAGGAGACGCTAATATAACCGGACTCTTGGCTTACAAAGGAGTTAAAGATGAAACAGCGCCAGCTTAAAATCAATATGAAATTCTATAGGCAGCCTTTACAAAGAAATCAAGGCAAGCATAATATGATCTCGGCGGCTCACTCTCGGGAAGAAACGATCGTGCAGCTCTAGCTAAATGCAAAAGCCAAGTTCTCCTGAAAGCCCCCCTAAAATGGAATTACTGCAATCAGGCACTGTGGTCAGGAGGGCAAGGATGAGATTGATGAGGTTATCAAGAGACAAATAAGGAGTAAGTCTATACAAATTGCTGGGCAGAAAAGAAAAACATCTTCCCACAGCATATCATTAACAGTTTTCTTTCTAAGGGTAGAATCAGATTTCTATTTAACCTATCAATGGGCTTCCAAATATGCAGGTGCAATTAAACAAGAGCAGGAAGTGGCTCCACCATCCCACTCAGAATGTCTCCCATCAGCCTGAGTCTGTTTTCTGAGTGACGGTCGCAAGCTGCCCTTCCTTTATGACTTCAGGGCGCTACTATGGCCCCTCACAGCTCTGCTGGTCTGTCCTGAATATAGAAAAGCAAAAAAAGGAAATATTCACTTCACCTAGCTGTATGCAAGTGTATTTAAAAAACAAACAAACAAAAAAACGACGAGGTAAATCAGAGACATTGATAAGTCAAAGAATTGACATTTTTGAATTCTTTTTAATCAGTTTCCTTATTGTAGACCTTTTTTGAATAGTTAAAGCTGCTTCCTTTGGACAAAGCTTTTTAAACATAGACTTATACTGTTAGGAGAAACCCCAGAGAGTACTCTAGCTTGGATTCCTCATTTTATAGCTGGGGAAACTGAGGCCCCTGAAGCTGTGTACCTGATTTCAAAAAAGTTAACTCTGGAGTCCAGCCAGGAACCCATCTCTTCTAATTTTCTTGACTCTCAGCCCAAAATTTTCCTCTCTTGCCTCTTGTCCAGAGTTAGCATATTTCTAGGCTCACCAAAGCAATAAACAATGACCACAAAGGCTTTAGGTAATTAAAACATCTCTAGATGATATTTATAGACATGATCGACCAGAACTATATTTCCTTATCAGTAAAACATGTGAAATGACAGCAAATTTTTTTAAGGGAGAGAGGGGTAGAAACTTTTTTGTGTTAAAGTTTAGCTCCAGAGAGAAATGATTCTAAATTTATTTCAGAGGAGGCCCAAGTTTTATTTCATTGTATGAAAACATAAGCTCTTGTCAAATTTCGACGTGTTTTAAAATATTTCTTTGAAAATGATCTTGGGATTCCAAGACTAGACTGCCAATTATGTCCCCTTCATAGATGTTTATCAACATAGACATCAAGAGGACCTAGAGAAGTAACTTTACCTGAATTAAGAATGTGTTTCTTCCTTTCGGATCCTTACCAAAGAGGAATGGCATCACAGGGGAAATGTTGAGAGTCAAACATCATAATCCATTGACTTGATAAGCCAGTCGGGATCAGTATTCCTGGAACCCCTTGACTTCTGGAAAAAGGGAGGAAAAAGTAGTTAATCCAATTTGCTGTCTCTGCTCTTACAGCAGCAGAAGAGAAAAGGAACCACTTTCCTTTTCTTCTACGCCCCTTTGTATGGCAGCTGAGGCCTCCTAGAAAAGTAGGACGGGGACGACTTCTATCAAGAGGAGAGAACACGTATGTGGGGAACCACATGAGCCCAGAGAAGCTCACAGTGGAAGTGAAATCCTAGAGAAGATAATCAGCCTCCTACTGAATAAGATATTCTCCAAAATGGACATTGGGGATTGGTTTATATAGGGTTTCCCATGCCCTCTCCTACTTTATTTCATTTCCCCTGCTTTAAAACCTCATTTTCACCCATTCCACAATCTTCCGGTATGACATCTCTACTCTTTTGGAAGTGACATATTATAATACATTTACAGAGTAAAACCAGAAATCAAATTAACGTAAATTGGAAAGCAAACCATATTCATTTTTACACATTTTCTAGAACCGAAGAACGCATTTATCTTAAGCCTTTATTCCAAAGGCTGTTTATATCATAGTTTATATTTGTGATATATGACTTGAGAGAGATTTTTTTTTTTAATTGCAGCTTCATTTTTTCCTGTAAAGATGATTTTGATAAGTGATCTTCTTTGAAACTTGGGAACCTAGGGGAAGATTAATCTAGCCCAGTAGAGGAACTAAAGTGGCAAAAATTGATTAAGGCATTAAAATACCTACAGTATGTCTAGAAAATATGAGCTGTCTCTAAATGGTCCCAGTAAATCACAGGCCAAACTCAAAGGAAGCAGTTAAGAAGAGCTTCCCTGAGTAATAGAAAAGTTTTCAGGATAAAGTATTTTGAAAGTGTCATTTTATTTTTATATGCTGTGTAATCAGAGAGAAATATTTATACAGCTACAGCCCAATCTTTTCTCTCTAGCTTTTCAGGAAAGAAAAATATCCATAATGCACTAGTAATATTTATTATATAGATAATTGTATAGATATTGTATATATGCACATATAAAAACACAAATATATTTTATATTACTTGTAGCCAATTATGTGATGTGATGTGATATAAGGAATCCTTCAAAATTCACTACCCACATAAGTTGCCTCACAAGCCCCCCATCCTACTTGAAACTCCCTGAATTTTGTATTTCTCTTCTAAGATTTAGAAATATTTTCTAAATTATCCTATTGAAAAATAATGTTTCTTTGGGAGGAATGACAGTCAAAAAAGCTTGTAGGGATAGGGAAAGCAATTAGGATGTCTTTTTATATTTGCATATTAACCATATTCATTTAGTATGATGCAAGAAACAAATGAAATTTGGTTTTGGAGGTGGGAAAGGTTTGAAACACTTTTTTTTTTTCATGAGGCGAAGGGGCACTGTATGACCTCACAGTGGCAGTCCAGAGAGAAAGCAGAAAAGTTGTGAGCATTTGGGAAATTTCAAAGTAGGTCAAAGCAGCCTAAAAATAGAATTGAAATCAGAGTTTTCTCACTCAAACTGGGTTCACAGTGGCTGTCTCAAATCTTTTGATTTAACTCTTCCTTAGACTCATATAAATATTCTCCCATATTGCTCACAAAAACAATTCTAAACGTCTTAGCTCTCTTCAATCTCCAATATACCCTTCCTCTCTTTCACTCCGAACAGATAAACTCATCATTTACTTTCCTTAGAAAAACAAAACCAACACAGTGAATTCCCCCTTCATACTCAGGACTAAAGACCCACTTCCAGAGCTCCCCTTGTTTCTTTATAATGATCGGAGACACGACCTGTTAGTTATCACCTAGTTTTTCTCATGGGGAACCTCTCCCTCTTTTTCCATTGCCCGCATATTTTTTTTCCATACTTTGGAAAAAAAATGTTCTTTTACTCAAGCCTGAAGTTCTTCTCTTTTCCACCAGTTTTTCCCCTCTTCTTTCCCTGCTAGACTTTTAAAATAGTTGTCTCTACTTTCTGTCCAATTTTTCCATTCTGGCTCTGAAATCTTCTTTCCCTACTTGCTAGTCCAAGAAAACAAAATAATATCTTTGATCCACGAGCCAATTTTACTGAGTATTTAATAATTACCTTTTGTATATATGAACGTCTTCATAAAGTGAATATGCTAGAATTTCCCTATTAAATTTGTTCTGTAACACTTATTCCCAAGTCTAAATATTTAGCTGGAATAATAAGCTCAGAGGTTTTATTAGGCTGAAATGAAATGAAGTTTTTCTCTAATACTATGAGTAACCTCCATTATAGTGCAAAGAATTCAAAGCACTCTGTTCCAACTGTCTTCTGAGAGGTTTCTCCACTAACCACATCACAACTGATCCAGGCAAGTCCAAACATGCCCTGAATGTTCCATGTTTTTTACAGTTGTGATAGAAGACTGGTTAACCCATCTTGTGACATCGGCTGCTGAGAAGCCAGAAGTACCATGGTAAATAGGCAGAATATTCTCTTAAGCAGACTCAGCAGAAAATGCATTACTTTTTTTTAAAATAATGTATTTTTTTTTAATGAATCATAGAAACACTCAATGGGAAGTCCTGAGATTCAAAAGTACTTACCACAACAATGGAGATTTGGGGCCATAGATGCCAAAAGAATAATTTCAGTAAGGGGACATAGGCACAAATTTTTCTGGATGACTGAGTAACTTATTTCTCCTGAACCTGTAGCCATTTGTCAGTCTCTGTATGCTCTCGAGATGAAAGAATGGTCCCTGGCTAGAATCAGGGAGGCACATGATATATATATATATATATATATATATATATATATATATATATATATATATATATATATATATATATATATCATGTGCCTTTATATAGATAGATAGATAGATAGATATAGATGCCCCCCCCCCGAAAAAAATCCTTTACCTCCTGAGCTAAATTCTCTTCTGAGTGATGGACATCTACCTCTTCAGTTAACAAAAAGGAAATTCTTTATATCCCAAGCTGCGTACATAAGGGCTCGCTGGATTCAGCATCAAACTCTTTACCAACTTTCCTCTCACTAACTAGCCGGTCTGAGCACTGGGTCTCATCTCCTATGTGAGCGTCAGGTAGGCTTCAGGCACAGCTAACCTACTGATCACTCAGTAGCTTTTTTTACATCACTGAGAAAATCTTTCAGAACAATTGCGATATTTAATTCTCTATCACCATATTTGTTTCTTTTTCTAAATCTACAGATGAGCCAAAATATTGATAAAATATTAATTTTCTTGAAACACGTTCATCATAACACTAACCTTGTAATTAAAATAGAAATTGGTTATGAGCAGTAGGTCAAGTTCTCTCAAATTATCTAATCAGAATGTTCTTTATTATCCTTACACTTGAACTTTTCTGCGGTCAAGTTAGTATCATATTTTTGAATAATTATGTACAAACATTCTTTCATAACAAATGTAAAAATAAATATTCTCTCTGCACTGATAATAGCATAGAGACGTATATTTCATGGTCGGACTCCCTTAATTCAGAATTCCTCTTAAGAAGTTAGTTCACTTATTGGTTACTTATAGTCAAAAATAAATTTTCAATATCAATGATGCCGAAGTCACACTAACTTTATCTTCTTCCTCTTTATGTCTTTCATGATCGCCATCATCATCATCACCATCACCTTACATTTGTTTCTCATGACGGTCTGTCCAGAGCACACTGTTACTCTGGCTATGTCTACACTTCTGGTTTGAGTCATTTTTACCAAACTGATCCATGACTAGCTCAGTTAAAATAGCCAAAGCGGGTGTGTTTTCAGAACCAATTAAGAGCACACATCTTATTTTAGATATTGCATTTTAAAATCTGTTGTGTGATCAACTATTTTGTCTCATCATTATATTTCTTAATTATCTTAAAGATAGAGTCTAAACTTCTAATAGCATGTTCTATACAAATAGAAGAATATTTTATAAAATCATCAGTTCTAAATCCCCTGAAGAGGTCCTCATTTTTTATAAGAGAACACCCAGTTATCTTCCATTGTCATATGAGATAATTCCAGTAAGGATGTAGGAGAAAGTAGCACAAGTTTCCTTATTGGTTGTACTCTGAATCAACCACATTTCTACAAATAACCTAATTATTTTATTGTACTTAGTGTTTTATCTATTGTTTTGTCATGTGAGTTCTAACTTAAATATCTTGACTTTTTAAGTAGTATTTTCTGTCTCATCAAAGACCTTTTAGACTAAGGGATATAACTAAACCATATATAAATTATAGTCCTATCAACATATTGGGAAATAATATGTCCCAAGCCAATGCTCAAGTTTAGAGTTCTTTGAAAATAAATACCTGATTTAGTAGTAGATATTTCTATAACAAATGTGAAGGAAATAGATTTGCTTTCATAGAGAATGCACATGTCTGCAGAATACATACGTGCTGTCCATTAGTGACAAAATCACCATGGCAAGTTCTGATTCGCTTGATTAAAATACAAATTCATTATTCCCTTGAGCATTTGTATTCTAATAACATAAATATTAGCTAATTTGATGTTGTCATAAGTGTATTTTGGTATTGCCACACAGGAGAAAAATAAGGTTTTGTTGAAGATAAAATTGAAGGAATGCACATTGTGAAAGCAACACATCTGAAAAACCTTTAAAACACGTTGGACAAGCCTGCCAATGGCTCATGGGGATATTTTCCTTTCTCTTTCCAGAACGTTTTGTTTATTTTCAGAGCAGGTGTTGTATTACCACTGCGGAGTCTTGAAAGAACCTCATCACAGACAAAAAATATCAGTGCCATCACACTGTCAATTCCTGGAAATAGATGATTTTTTCCCCCTCTTTCTCTAAAAGACCATCTGGGAGCCTAAGAGAAAATGTTTAACTGGAGCTTTATACTTCCTATTAAATGGGTACCCTGCATGGAGGCAGGCAGAGGGTGTTAACGGCACAGGAAGTGCTACTGTTAGAGTCGGTCATTTCTCTACCCTTTTCTCTGGGATGGCTCCAGAAGTGAGCTGTCACATGTCACCATATGTAGAGCATATCATATATCGTCAAAACAACTGTTAGTCCTGGTTGATGAGGGAAAGATACTTGATTGGGGTGCTGAGGCCTTTTCATCTGTTTGTTTTGAGTTTGGACTGGCCTGCCTTTTATTTAGATAAGCAGAATGATACATAAGACAGATTGGCTCCTATGCACACCACACCACCTCCCTACACCCCACATCCTATTCCCCCACTCCACCCAACCCAGTCCTGTAGCGTAAGACTTTTGACTATATTTCTGTAAGAAATCATTTGGGTTTGGCCTCTCTCACAGCCAAGGTCTCTCTCTTTCTGGGAATCTCTGCAAACAGCTAATGGTATCAAAAACACATGAAGACAAAATATGTGGACAAGAATTTAAAGTCACTGATTAGTAATTTTGTGATGTTCACTTGATAAGTCAAACTTGTCAATTTTCACTCATCAAGTTTGATGATAAAATGAAAGATGTCTCTCCATCTCCTATTTTCCCTCATCACTACCTTCCCAAAGTGAATGAACGAGGTCATCTGGTTTAGAATGTGTAGTTCTTTATTTAGTTTAATAATGAGGAAGCCTTATACTGAGAGGTTTTTGGTTGATTCATTTCTTGGTCAGTTGTTTTCTTTGGGGGGTTTTGTTTTGTTTTGTTGCTTCTGCCACTGAGCTGCCTGCACTGTCAACCATCTTAGCACAGAGGTTGAAAGAATACAATAACGCTTTAAGAGGGAAAATTGTCCAAATGCCTAACGAAGGTTCAGCCTTGTAATGACAAGAAGACACAAACCAATTGTTTACTTTTTCCTGACTCCAGCAATATTTTTAGCTTACCACGTATCTTTCTCATATGGATGTGATTTTTCCCCAATGAAAAATATATGCTAAGAAGAAGAATGTCTGCAATCAACTAAAATAAAAGAGCAAACTACAGTATGTGCTCCATCGTGCAATAAAGGCAAAAGGGCTCTTTGTGAAGAGACATTGCTCCAGGAAAATTCTTTTCTCTAACTGTGATGCATTTGCTTCTATTCTACATTGGAAACCTCCTGAAAATAGAAACTTTATGTTTAATTGATTTATTTGTAATGAATCTAGCTCAGGGTAAAGACTCTTTGAAGCTGATTGATTACTGCAACAAGCTTAAGATTTCATACCACAACAAACCTTTTTGTACTAATAAACAGTGAGACAATAAAGCTCTGGGGCATGGTGTTTCCCTTCACATTAAAGTGAGGATTTGCAACTTAAGTATGTGAGGGACATAGTTTATGTGCTCCCTAGAAGCAGACATAATGAACTATTTCTTTTAATGGCAGATTATCCCTGTTTCTACTTCCTGGAGTGAAGACCTCGCAAATTGATGTATCTGTCCTCTGAGGTTTTCAGAGAGGCATTATGGCATTTTAAAATATTAATATGAGAGTACATTTAGCTGAAAGTAGCTAGTCTAGGAGTCTCATGTGGCTGCAATGCAGGTCACCAGAGACCTCCTGTCTCTCAAGGCAAATGATTTACTCTAAGTGTATCATTAAGATACACTTTTTGGGAATTTATGATGGTGCTTTTTCACCAAGTTATACCTTTTCCATAAAAATTTAAGTATTTTATGCTATTTTCCCTCACTCTTATTCCTTAGAAACCTGGTCAGTGTCATGGGCAAATTGTAAGTGCCACCTCCTTCACTGCCACTGTGGGTTTGGGCTGAACATTGATTAACCAGGACTGGATGTCACATCCCGTTACAACTTTGCAGAGCAGAAGACTATTCTAGGAGATTTGAAAAGAACAGCCATTATTCTTCCAATAAGGAAAGAGGGTGGGGTGGAAAGAAATCCAGATTCAACGCTTGAATTGGATAATAGAAAATTAAGAATCCAATATATAGATGCCAAAGAAGCTCTTCAGGAAACTTCCTGTGACTATTAATTGTTAAAATAATCTCCATATACTTTTAAAGTTCCCTTTGAAATAACAGGTGACTTGGTTCAGCCCCCAGCTTTTCAAATTTTAAGAAATCAGGAGATAAACTAAGCAGCATATGTGAGGTAGGAGAGAAAGGGACTCAATCCCAGATTCTCCTACGTTGTTTATGATTCCCAATGACCATTAGACATTATGGCCTTCCAACCTGACATATCAAAAAGTAAGCTTTTCTGCACCGCAGTGAGACAGTTTGGGCTGTAGTCTCCATAATTTAGTCACTCCTTAAGTAATCTTTTTAGTTATCACAATGATTCAAGCAAATATGATGCCTTTTATTGTGTGTGTCTGTGAGAGGCTGTCCACAAGCGTACCTCAACTTCTGCCCTCAATTTGGTTCTGAATTTACTTCGGCATAAAGACACCCTCGTTCTCTCATTTTGTTCCCATAGACATTGTGCTACTGTAATGACAGGCTAGAACAGAAGTGTCTGTAGTGCTTTTGTCTTTGTCTGATCATGGAGGTTAATTTAAAAACTTCTACCGATAAAGATATAATTTGATTTACAGACTAAACCCAAAAGGAGAAATCTTTTAAAATAGTAATGAAGACTTCAACTTACACAGTCTTGATTTTTTTTTTCTGACAAGGAACAAACCATTTCATTAATTTATTTAGTTTAGAAATCCATTGTCAATTGGAATAAATCTAATATAACATCACAGCAGTAAATATGAAACTCCTTAAATGTGACTCTGTAGGGCTCCCTGTGAAGAGATGATCATTTCACTAATGATAACTATAAACAGCAAAGGAACTAGTGAAAAGCAGCGAAGGATTGCTCTTCAGGCAATATTTCTTAAAATAGTCTGCCTAGTTCTATTAGCAGTGTCTCTAAATGCTATTTTCAAAGGAGTACTGCAAACTTCCTTGAGTAGGGAGATTATGACTACTGTATATGTATCCTGAAAATGTATTTCAACTTACCTGTAAATTGATGCATGATCACAAGAATGATGAATGAAAAAGAAAATAATCTTATTAAATGACAAAACGTTGTCTGTTCTATCTGCACACTTAGTTACCTCAGTTGACTCTTTCTATTGGATAGACACAAGTGTCAAGAAAAAGATACCAAAAAAATGTGGATGGATGCAATTGTATTAAATGTCAATAACCATTACTTTATACAGAAATTGGCTTTTTCTTATAACATGAAGTTTGTATTTTTTAAAAATGGGATTGTTAACTATAACTTACTCTGTATAGAATATTCAAAGGAATCTTATTTAAAATTTTATTTAAGGCTAATACAATTTTAGGAAAACAAAGATTTATATTTCAAAATCTAAACCAGTGGGACCCAATCACTGGCATTGTTTGCAAAGAGCTGTCAGCATCTACTTCACTAACCAAATTTTATTACTTTCTGTCTAGACCAGATTCACCTAATACTTTATTGATAAAAACATTTTGTATTTATATCTTAATTCTCATTTAGAAAACTTATAAGGCTTCGCAGACATTACCTCATTCAAATGTTTACAGTGCCTTTATGAGGCAGAGAGGTGACAAGCATTATAAATGTTAATGACGATAATAATACCCGTATTTATATAGCAACCTTTTTTTCATGAAGTTCAGAGAATTTCTGTTATATATCTGGCTTTATTCCTCAGAAAGCCAAAATGAATATTGTATACATATATTAAAAGCAAGAATTATTGATTCTAAAGTAGATGTGATTTTCTTCATATGTGCTACTTTCTAAATATGGTAGGAAGTTAGGAGACACACTAAGCCTATGGAATTGACAATATGGGGATTTGGTTGGATTTATTTTGATAATATTTGTAAACACCTTTAGGAATATATCCTTATTCTTTGCATTCCTAGCAATAATTATGTCCTTAATGATACCTCCTTGCCTGAGTTAGTTTGCTTCGTTGAGTGCCTATAATTCTCCTCACCTAGAACTTTGCATTATTGAAGTCAGAGGACTCGGAAGTGAGGACCTGCTGGACCTCATCTGAGTTTTTGCCTTAGTGAAATCACTGAACGTTCCTTAGCCTGTTTGCTCCCATAAAAATAGGACTATAATATTTGCCTTAGTTCCTAGCAAGGTTGTTTGGGACATCAAACCAGATAATATTTGGGAAAGCAAGTTGTGAATTCTAAAACACTTTTCAAATGAAAGTTATGTGTATATATGTAATATTATCCAGTACAAAGTCTGGCTTCTACAAGTAATGAACCTGTAATTTCACTTCTATCATTCGTATTATCACAGTTGATATGCTGAATTGAACTGGTTGGAAATAAATAATAAATAAGCCTTTAAAAACATTTTTATATTAAGATACAGTAACTTATTGAAGGACCTCAGTAGGTTATTGTAAGAATCAACTGATACAAAACACAAAACAGATATCAGTATTTGTAATTTCAGTTGTTGTTATTTCTTTAGTAATTATACTAATTTACTTGATTTATATCTTTCCTAAAACACTATCAATGTTTTTTCCCAATGGAAAAAGTCGAATCAAAACTTGTCTGGTTTTGTATTTCATAACCAAGATTAACTTAGTCAAAGTTCACTAATGAAAAGGGAAAAATTCAGAAAATTTGGGGAGATTTCATTGTGTATTGCTCACTACCCCTCATTAAGATAGAAAATTAAAGATCATCATCAAAACACGATTTGTTAAAATTAATGTTCCCTTATTTTCTTAAGCAACTCCATGAGACCCTACTGTAAATCAAATGTAACTGGAAAAAAAGAGTCTAGGAAAAAGTAGCTTTCATAATTTATCTTGCCCAAAATTTTAAAAAATGTAATTGATTGCACTATTCTGAAGTTGCATAATGTTCTTTCCGTTATATTCTTCCATGTTTTTCTAATAGGATATACGAAACAGCTTGAAATCTCTGATCATGGTGCTGTGTTTTACATCAGAAGTAGACACTGTGAAATAATTATTATAACATAGTTTACTCTCCTGTTTTTCTTATTTTGGTTGTAAGTACAACAAGCCCTAAATTTATGGTTTTTAATAAAGTACATCTGATCACTGGGTGGATGAGTCATCTAATCTTTCCCCACAGTTTTCTTTTGAAAACAAAAAAATCTCTTCAAAGGTAGTTTCATTTGTGTCTTATGTCATTCAGTTATGTATAGAATTACACTTTGTAAAATCTAAGAAAATATCCAAATATAAACAGTATATGCTTATAAAGAATTATGAAATCATTTAAAATGATTAATTTTTAGAACAAATGTAAATTCAGTGTTTCCTAATTTACTTTCAATCACTTAAGTACCAATGTTTACTTAATTATAAAATTTTTTTGTGTGTTTCAATGACCAGTTGCTTCATCATTGTAAAAATTATCAAATTGTCTAATTTCCCCCAATGTTAGCAGGTAGTCTATTATTAATTACCATATTTTAACAGGGTTTTAGAAGCAGTAAATTAGGAGAATCTCAAAACTGAATCAAAATGGTGAAGTGTTACAATTGCAGACAGGATGAAAATTTCTGTCTTGACTTTTACTTTAGCATATTCATTTTTTCAGTGATACTGTTTATGGAAAATTTAGCCATAAACAGAACTCCAGTGTTCTTTATAATGAGTCTGTACCTACTAAGCCAAACTTTCCCTGCACAACCCCCACCGCGGGATTTAGAGGTTGTGTAGTTTACATTTGAAACCTAAATCTATTACGTGTTCTCTTGATCAAGCATCTACATGATTCATATCCCTTTTAGAGAGCCACCTAAAAGTAAAACCAAAAAAAAGCGGTTATAATCATTATTGGTAAATGGGTTCTGATGAATTACACCTGAACTTCCTGGAATTAAATTGTTAAACAAGAATGATTTAAGATAATTCCCAATCAAATGAGACAAATGGTGGGTTCAACTGATGAATTTCTTACCAAACTGCCACACCTAATAGCTACTCCGGGTGCAAATCACATTTGAATCATTTTTCTCATACCAGACAGAGAGCTCAGGTTAAAAAAAAGGTTAGTAGTTTCTGCTTAGTTCTGAGCCAGTTAAATTAATCTTATCCAAAGGGAATACTGGCCATGACAATCTGTCATCTTAGCTCTAAAAAACACCAAAGACAAACGTGCAAGTGGGCAAAAATACCTTCTTCATTCATAAGAAAGGGACGAGGGTGGGGCAAAGCATCCACAGATCAAAGTGTAGTTGACATCTAGAGCTTATTAATAGATCTTATAACTTTGTAAAGAGAAATATTTCTTCACAAGGACTCCAGACACTAATTCAAGAATCATTACATGATAGATAAGGATCCTTGGAAGTACCAAGTGGCCAGAGAATAAATACAGAAGGAAGGGTGACAATGCCTGAGTAATGTATTCATGAGAAACTCTAAAATACCATTGGAAAAAGAGATCTTACGTTACTAATTCTCCAATATCTACCCTTAGGCAAACTGACTTGAGAGCACTGTAACTAGGTCACATTTTACTATTTATTTTAATAAATGGATAGGATTGCATTAACATAGGACAAAGTATAAATATTGATTTGAGAACCTAGAGCATACAATAAAACAGCAACCTTTCTAACCCTTTTAAAGAAATCCAGTCATAAATAAAGTTCTCCTCCACTGTATTTTTTTTTTCAGAAAAACAATTGATACATAATTCATCCATAAAGCATCTTCATCATTATCTTTACTGATCAATACCCAAATGTCCTAGTCATAATAACATTACAGCATATAGATTGCATTTGTCTACCCTTCTAAAAGGGTATGTTTTACCATATACAGCAACCCTGTTTTATTTATGGCACAATCTATAAGGGCAACTTTTAATAGTTCCACATGAGCTGAGTGCTAAAAGACAGAGTGACAAATTTTAGTGTTATTCTAACCATGATAAAAATAAAATCAATAATTGTGCTTTTGGAATCAGGAAAAATAACATTGAACTATTCCGGGTCATGTCTTGTTCATTTATCTCTTATATTTCTGTACCAAAAAAATAATCCAGCTGAGAATATTAATGTTCTACAACTATAAATAATTATGAAATATTTTGATTAAGTAATCTTTAAGTGAATAAAATCCATCACAATATTTGCAGTGGCAGCACTGCAAACACACGTGAGTATTAAACTGGCTTAGACACTTGCTTTGAGGGCCTACTATGCACCAGACATTCAGCAAAGTCCAGAAGACTTAAGAGGAATAAGATATGATCTCTACTCTCTAGGAATTTACAGTATCATTGCTGGACGTGATGCTTAAACAAATATTTACACTACTACTCTGATAGGTAACCTGTAGTCCTCCGTGACTTATTTCTTTCTCTTACAAGCTACATCCAATTAATCAGAAAACACTGTTATCTCTACCTTCAAAATGTATTCAGCCTCTTCTCACCACTTTGACTTCTACCATCTTGGTCCAAGCTACTGCCAAGTCTTACCTGGATTATTGTAATAGTCTCTGCCTTAAGTAAGGGCATATCTAATACCAGGTTATAAGACTCCAAATGCAGGGCCACTTGTAATGCAGCCTGGACATGCACCAGAGCCCTTTGCTTTTCTGGGTCCCACTCAAACTTGGAAGATTTTCCTTTCATCAAGGAAATGGATTGGAGCAATAGTCCCAAGAATAAAATATGTGGTCTCTAGAACCTACAGAGACCTGTGCTTCCTTTTAGTGGCGGGAGGGGCAAGATGCACCTCCTTTAATTTAGAGGGGATGTCCTCGTAGTTACCAGAACACTGGCCCCCTTTACTGATATTCAGAATGTCTGTCAGCACCCTGTGTAGCATGTCTTACCCAGGCCTCTGGTGTACCTACTACTTGTTCATTTCGTCCAATTAACAAAATGTTAGCAATACAGTGAATCAATATGATCATCTGTGGAATATCCAATGAGTCCAGCCCCCTTTTGACTATATCATGACAAAGGGCTGGAGGAATAACATACCCATGGGGCAAGACCTTATGTATATACTGTTGGAAGCCCCAAATGGATACAAACTATTTCTGATCTCTGATCAAATTATTTCCTTTCTTACAGAGATGGAAGAGAACTATATACCATGTGTTTGTGGTTGTATTAATATATTTCAGCAAATTTCACACATCAACCACAGCCTTTCCGATTAGGACTATTACCTGGCTAAATTTGTGGTAGGACACTGTCATCCACCAGAATCCATCTGGTTTTGTAGGAGCCAGTCTGATAAATGAAAGAGGTATAGGATGAGAAACACCTCTGCACCCTTTATATCCTTAAAGGTGTCACTAATCTCTACCATTCTCCCTGGGATGTGATATTATTTTTGAGTTACTACATTGGCGCAGGAGAAAGGAATTGTGATTATTTTGTTATTATTATAAGTTACTCACACTACCCATGACCTGGTATAATGTTATTTGAAAGTGGACTGGGATTAGTTGTAAATGTATATTGGAAACTCTAAGCCAACAACTCAAAAAAGTCAGAAAAGAAATATAACTCATATGCAAAGAAAAGAGAGAAAATAGAATCATTTGAACTGCTCAGTTAAAACAACAAAAGGTAGAAAAAGAGTAGAAGTTATCACAAACAAAGGGCATTACATAATGATAAAAGGTCAATTCTTCAAGAAGACATAACAATTCTTTTTTTTTAACATCTTTATTGGAGTATAATTGCTTTACAATGATGTGTTAGTTTCTGCTGTATAACAAAGTGAATCAGCTGTACATATACACGTATCCCCATATCTCCTCCCTCTTGCATCTCCCTCCCACCCTCCCTATCTCACCCCTCTAGGTGGACACAAAGCACTGAGCTGATCTCCTTGTGCTATGTGTCTGCTTCCCACTAGCTATCTATTTTACATTTGGTAGTATATATAAGTCCATGCCACTCTCTCACTTCGTCCCAGCTTACCTTTCCCCCTCCCTGTGTCCTCAAGTCCCTTCTCTATGTCTGTGCCTTTATTCCTGTCCTGCCATTAGGTTTTTCATAACCTTTTTTTTTTTTGGATTCCATATATATGTGTTAGCATATGGTATTTGTTAATGCATGTGTGTGCCTAACAACAGAGTGTCAAACTACATGAGATAAAAACTGATAGAACTGCAAGGAGAAATAGATGAATCCTCTATCATAGTTGGAGACTTCAACACCATTCTCTCAGGAATGGACAGATTCAAAGGGCAGAAAATCAGTAACAACATAGTTGAACTCAACAACACCATAAATCAACTAGATATAATTGATATCTAAAGATTACTTCATCCAACAACAGCAGAATATGCATTCTTCACAAGCTCACATGGAATATTCAACAAGATAGACCGCATTCTGGCTCATAAAACACACCCTAACTAATCGGAAAAAAAAAAAAAGAAAGAAATCATACAGTGCCTTCTTCCCCCATTTGCAAAGAATGTTTGCAACAGTTCCAACACTTTACGTAGGTGTCCCTCTTCAGTAATCGCCCTAGGCTCCTGCATCCAAAAGTGTGCCCCTTCCCTGAGGACAGCCTTCATCCAATGATTGGTTGATGTGGGGATGTAAAGGCCTGGCCTCAACTGGGGACATCCTTGAAGGGCCATGCCAGCTCCTGAGTTTCCTTTGTGATTGTATGAGACCTTGGTTGTGACTCCATCGCAGTTCAGCCCTTCCCTGTGACCAATGCTTCTTCCCTCACTCTCTCATAGATGTTCACAAGACCGCTCCTCTGTAATCTTCCTGCATGACACATCTCTGTCTCAGACTCTGTTTACCAGGGAACCCCACCTAAGACATTCAGTCAATAAATGACTATGCAGTCAAGGAAAGTGATGCTCTACCCTATATTTACTGACAAAGATAGTCATGACCAACTGTTCCCCAAGAAAAGAAAGCTGTGGACAATGAGTCATTAGTTTACCTCTTTATGTAAAATATAAATGTGTGTATGTATGCATTTAAAATATGAGCACACACTCACATATAACCGTATTCACAGAGAGATATATAGAAAGATGTTAGCCCACATATTACACAGTGCCATTATCACAACAGCAAGTACCATGCTAATTTTACTCACTGCTTTAGTGAAGTACCAACTCACTAGAACCAACCATAATGCCTTGGGCTTAGAAGGTGCTCAATAGATGTTTATTGAGTAAAAGATGCAATTAATTAATTAATTAACATAAAGACAACAGGATTTCAGATGATTACTTTTGTCTTCATATTTCCCAGAATTGTTTCAAGCTGTTACAGTGATTATGTAACAAAAATCTATTAACATTTTAAAATATATGTGCACATGTGTACATATGTATACATGTGCATATGTATATATATGCATATATATTTCAGTTCAAACAGTTTAGTCTTCCTGATCAAAAAGAAATTGTCTTGAGGAAGAAGAGAATGACAAAGGATCATTTACTGACAAAGTGTTTTATCATTAAATGCCCAATAGAAGCCACATACAGTCATGCTCAATATTCGTCCAGTGGTGAAAGAAGATAGTCAAAGTATATGTGAAGAATCAGATGTTTTGGAGAACGTGTTATATTTTATAATGGAAAATTCCTCTACACTCAGGAATTTATCTAGTCTGCAACAGACCTTCCTAATACTCTCCCTCCCCCTCTCCACCTCCTACAGTAACAGGTAGTGGTCGATGGTTAAAAGATGGCAATCTGCTGTCAGTAACTTGGGGTCAAAATTTTATTATCAGGGACATTTTAATCATTTTATGGCTGCACGTTGTTGTGTTCACAATGGGCCTTAGTGTTCCCTATAAAGCAATGCATTTTAATAAGAGTGTGTTTCTTGGGAATGCTTGCCCTTCACATCTCAATGGGAGCTTGCATTGAAAATTTTATGATACAGTTATTTATATAATAAAAATAATGAAATGAGGAGGAATCGTTAAGGCAATATGAAAAGGGTGTCAGCAATTTACCATTTTGAAGGAGTTCTTTTGTAATGATATAAAAATAGCTGGGGAAAAAAGCTGTTACAAGATTATAAATAATCTTAGTACTCTGAACAGAAATAGAAACTGAATCATCATGAAATAACTTCAAAAACATCAAAAAAAGATTGCCAACCTTCCAGTCTCCCTATAAAGTGACCATTGGGAAATCATCTAATAAGAAAATGATTTGAATTTCAGCCCAAGCCACATTATGCATTATTTATACAAGTTTATTTTTCACTGGACATCTCCTTCACTGGTTTTCCTTGCACTGATCTGAGCCCTGGGCTGATGCTTCTCTGAGACGCCAGGTCATCTGGCAAGTAGGCATTATGCTCAACACAATGAAGGACAGTTTTGGAAAACCTCTGTGCCTTAGTTGTCCTATTTTCCAGTAAAGATAAGAAACATCTATAACTTGCCCTTAATAATCACCTTGACTCTTTCATCCCTTGCTTTAGTCAAACTCTCCTTGGCTAGAAAATGATTCATCAAAATTAACCCAATCAAAATTAAGCACGATAATACTTATAAAAAGTTGACTCTAAGCTGTCACTTTGCAAATTGAGAAGTGAAGTTAACTTGTTCAGCCTCAGAAATCTTTAAGTCCAATATCCCACATGTATCTTTCTCTCTCTCCCTCTTCTGAAAATAGAGGTGTCCCTCTCCTTCCAAATGTTAATTCCTCTTCCTAGCTCTAGATCTTCAGGGTCCCTTCTGTAACTTGATCTGACGTTTATCCCTTTGTCTCCTGTATCTTCTAATTCCCCCTCTGTTAACTCCTTGCCTAGTCATGCTTAAGTCTCTTTCATCCTCGGCAGAAAAAATCCACTCCACTGTCTCACCTCTAAACAATATTCTACCTGTCTCCCTTCACAGGACACCAGTTATACTCACTCTTTCCAATTTCTCAATCCCCATTCACTTCTCAAGCCACCAGGCTTGTTATCTTACCTCCATTATGACATTAAATCTGTTGTTCTAATAATTACCCAGTCATCTAAGCCAAAGAACACTAGTGCATTTAAACACTTTCCATCTTCGTCTCTTTTCCCTTAGCACCCCAGACAGCACTCCAACAGAGCAGTTGCATTAATTTACATATTTGATTATTTCACTTTATGCTAAAAGGCTATCAGAAGCATATATTAGACACAGTATAAAATTTACATTCCTTAACATGTAGCTTGTCTAACTTCTTTATAATTATTTGTGGTTATTCTATGCAGCTGCTGCAATGGGTGGGCCTTTTCTTAGACTACCTCATAGTTTAGAGAGAGAGAACTGGACCCTCAAATTTTACTATAGACACCAATATGAGGCCAATGGTAAAAGATTCATGGACTGTGATGCTAGACTAATTTTGCTGTTGGTGCAGAAGCAGGGAAGACTCTCTCCTCTTGGGTTCATGCTTCTGCGCCTCTCGTCAACATTAGATCTTTCAGAACCAGACAATCGTTATCAGGATTTGGGCATGAAGGAGAAGGCCAGTTACCCACCTTACTAGGATCTAGCCTAGTATTTTTTTTCTTTAAGAATATTTTATTTTATTTTATTTTTAATTGTGGTAAAAATCACATAACGTAAAATTCACCAACTCAACCGTTTTCAAGTGTATAGTTCAGTAGTGTTAACTATATTCACATCATTGTACAATGGATCTCTAGAACTTTTTCATCTCACAAAACCAAATTCTATACCCATTGAACAACAACTCCTTATTTCCCCCTTCTTTCAGCTCCCAGCAACTACCATCCTTTCTGTTTCTCTGATTTTTGACTACTTTTTTTTTAACATCTTTATTGGA
The DNA here is from genome assembly GCF_964374135.1 of Grampus griseus. Lineage (NCBI taxonomy): Eukaryota > Metazoa > Chordata > Mammalia > Artiodactyla > Delphinidae > Grampus > Grampus griseus. The sequence continues at coordinate 38,412,400 of NC_139019.1, read as the reverse complement.
GTATAATTGCTTTACAATGGTGTGTTAGTTTCTGCTGTATAACAAAGTGAATCAGCTATACATATACATACATCCCCATATCTCCTCCCTCTTGCGTCTCCCTCTCACCGTCCCTATCCCACCCCTCTAGGGGGTCACAAAGCACCGAGCTGATCTCCCTGTGCTATGTGGCTGCTTCCCACTAGCTATCGATTTTATATTTGGTAGTTTATATATGTCCATGCCACTCTCTCACTTCGTCCCAGCTTACCCTTCCCCCCTCCCAGTGTCCTCAAGTCCATTCTCTACATCTGCGTCTTCATTCCTGTCCGGCCCCTGGGCTCTTCAGAACCATTTTTTTAAAATTAATTCCATATATATGTGTTAGCATAGGGTAATAGTTTTTCTCTTTCTGACTACTTCACTCTGTATGACAGACTCCAGATCCATGTACCTCACTACAAATAACTCAATTTCGTTTCTTTTTACGGCTGAGTAATATTCCATTGCATATATGTGCCACATCTTCTTCATCCATTCCTCTGTTGATGGACACTTAGGTTGCTTCCATGTCCAGGCTATTGTAAAGAGAGCTTCAATGAACATTGTGGTACATGACTCTTTTTGAATTATGGTTTTCTCAAGGTAAATGCCCAGTAGTGGGATTGCTGGGTCATATGGTAGTTCTACTTTTAGTTTTTTGAGGAACCTCCATACTGTTCTCCATAGTGGCTGTATCAATTTACATTCCCACCAGCAGTGCAAGAGGGTTCCCTTTTCTCCACACCCTCTCCAGCATTGTTTGTAGATTTTTTGATGATGGCCATTCTGACCGGTGTGAGGTGATACCTTATTGTAGTTTTGATTTGCATTTCTCTAGTGATTAATGACGTTGAACATCCTTTCATGTGTTTGTTATCAATCTGTATATCTTCTTTGGAAAAATGTCTGTTTAGGTCTTCTGCCCATGTTTGGATTGGGTGGTTTGTTTTTTTGATATTGAGCTGCATGAACTGCTTGTATATTTTGGAGATTAATTCTTTGTCAGTTGCTTCGTTTGCAAATATTTTCTCCCATACTAAGGGTTGTATTTTTGTCTTGTTTATGGTTTCCTTTGCTGTCCAAAAGCTTTTAAGTTACATTAGGTCCCATTGGCTTATTTTTGTTTTTATTTCCATTTCTCTAGGAGGTGGGTCAAAAACGATCTTGCTCTGATTTATACCATAGAGTGTTCTGCCTATGTTTTCCTCTAAGAATTTTATAATGTCTGGCCTTACATTTAAGTCTTTAATCCATTTTGAGTTTATTTCAGTGTATGGTGTTAGGGAGTGTTCTAATTTCATTCTTTTACAGCTACATGTAGCTGTCCAGTTTTCCCAGCACCACTTACTGAAGAGGTTGTCTTTTCTCCATTGTATATTCTTGCCTCCTTTATCAAAGATAAGGTAACCATATATGCATGGGTATATCTCTGGGCTTTCTATCCTGTTCCATTGATCTATATTTCTGTTTTTGTGCCAGTATCATACTGTTTTGAATGTTAAAGCTTTGTAATATAGTCTGAAGTCAGGGAGCCTGATTCCTCCAGCTCTGCTTTTCTTTCTCAAGATTGCTTTGGCTATTGAGGGTCTTTTGTGTTTCCATACAAATTCTGCAATTTTTTGTTCTAGTTCTGTGAAAACTGCCATTGGTAGTTTGAGAGGGATTGCATTGAATTTGTAGATTGCTTTGGAGAGTATAGTCACTTTCACAATGTTGATTCTTCCAATACAGAACATGGCATATCTCTAAATCTGTTTGTATCATCTTTAAATTCTTTCATCAGTGTCTTATAATTTTCTGCATACAGGTCTTTGTCTTCTTAGGTAGGTTTATTCCTAGGTATTTTATTCTTTTTTTTGCAATGGTGAATGGAAGTGTTTCCTTAATTTCTCTTTCAGATATTTCAGCATTAGTGTATAGGAATGCAAGGGACTTCTGTGCTTTAATTTTGTATCCTGCTACTTTACCAAATTCACTGATTAGCTCTAGTAGTTTTCTGGTAGCATCTTTAGGATTCTCTATGTATAGTATCATGTCATCTGCAAAGAGTGACAGTTTTACTTCTTCTTTTCTGATTTGGATTCTTTTTCTTCTCTGACTGCTGTGGCTAAAATTTCCAAAACTGTTGAATAACAGTGGTGAGAGTGGGCAACCTTGTCTTGTTCCTGATCTTAGTGGAAATAGTTTCAGTTTTTCACCTTTGAGAATGATGTTGCCAATGGGCTTGTTATATATGGCCTTTATTATGTTGAGGAAAGTTCCCTCTATGCCTGCTTTCCAGAGGGTTTTTATCATAAATGGGTGTTAAATTTTGTCAAAAACTTTTTCTGCATCTATTGAGATGATCATGTTGTTTTTCTCCTTCAGTTTGTTAATATGGTTTATCACATTGATTGATTTGCATATATTGAAGAATCCTTGCATTCCTGGGATGAACCCCACTTGATCATGGTGTATGATCCTTTTAATGTGCTGTTGGATTCTGTTTGCTAGTATTTTGTTGAGGATTTTTGCATCTATTTTCATCAGTAATATTGGCCTGTAGTTTTCTTTCTTTGTGACATCTTTGTCTGGTTTTGGTATCAGGGTGATGGTGGCCTCGTAGAATGAGTTTGGAAGTGTTACTCCCTGTGTTATATTTTGGAAGAGTTTGAGAATGATAGGTGTTAGCTCTTCTCTAAATGTTTGATAGACTTCACCTATGAAGCCATCTGGTCCTGGGCTTTTGTTTGTTGGAAGATATTTAATCACAGTCTCAATTTCAGTGCTTGTGATTGGTCTGTTTATATTTTCTATTTCTTCCTGGTTCAGTCTCAGAAGGTTGTGCTTTTCTAAGAATTTGTCCATTTCTTCCAGATTGTCCATTTTCTTGGCACAGAGTTGCTTGTAGTAATCTCTCATGATCCTTTGTATTTCTGCAGTTTCAGTTGTTACTTCTCCTTTTTCACTTTTAATTCTATTGATTTGAGTCTTCTCCCTTTTTTTCTTTATGTGTCTGGCTAATGGTTTATCAATTTTGTTTATCATCTCAAAGAACAAGCTTTTAGTTTTATGATCTTTGCTATCTTTTCCTTCATTTATTTCTGATCTGAATTTTATGATTTCTTTCCTTCTGCTAACTTTGCAGTTTTTTGTTCTTCTTTCTCTAATTGCTTTAAGTGTAAGGTTAGTTTGTTTATTTGAGATGTTTCTTGTTTCTTGAGGTAGGATTGTATTGCCATAAACTTCCCTCTTAGAACTGCTTTTGTTGCATCCCGTAGGTTTTGGGCTGTCATGTTTTCATTGTCATTTGTTTCTAGGTATTTTTTGATTTCCTCTTTGATTTCTTCAGTGATCTCTTGCTTATTTAGTAGTGTATTGTTTATCCTCACTTTATTTGTATTTTTTACAGATTTTTTTTCTGTAATTGATATCTAGTCTCATAGCCTTGTGATTAGAAAAGATACTTGATACAATTTCAATTTTCTTAAATTTACCACGGCTTGATTTGTGACTCAAGATATGATCTATCCTGGAGAATGTTCCATGAGCACTTGAGAGGAAAGTGTAATCTGCTGTTTTTGGATGGAATGTCCTATAAATATCAGTTAAGTTCATCTTGTTTAATGTATCATTTAAAGCTTGTGTTTCCTTATTTATTTTCAATTTGGATAATGTCCATTGGTGAATGTGGGTTGTTAAATTCCCCACTATTATTGTGTCACTGTCGCTTTCCCCTTTTATGGCTGTTAGCCTTTGCCTTATGTACTGAGGTGCTCCTAGGTTAGGTGAATAAGTATTTACAATTGTTATATCTTCTTCTTGGATTGATCCCTTAATCATTATGTAGTGTTCTTCTTTGTCTCTTGTAATAGTCTTTATTTTAAAATCTATTTTGTCTGATATGAGAATTGCTACTCCAGATTTCTTTTGAATTCCATTTGCATGGAATATCTTTTTCCACCCCCTCACTTTCAGTCTGTATGTGTCCCTAGGTCTGAAGTGGGCCTCTTGTAGACAGCATATGTATGGGTCTTCTTTTTGTACCCATTCAGCCAGTCTATGTCTTTTAGTTGGAGCATTTAATCCATTTACATTTAAAGTGGTTATTGATATGTATGTCCTTATTACCATTTTCTTAATTGTTTTGGGTTTGTTATTGTAGGTCTTTTCCTTCTCTTGTGTTTCCTGCCCAGAGAAGTTTCTTTAGCATTTGTTGTAGAGCTGGTTTAGTGGTGCTGAATTCTCCTAGCTTTTGCTTGTCTGCAAATGTTTTAATTTCTCCATCAAATCTGAATGAGATCCTTGCTGGGTAGAGTAATCTTGATTGTGGGATTTTTTCCTTTCATCACTTTAAATATGTCCTGCTACTATGTTCTTGCTTGCAGACTTTCTGCTGAAAGATCAGCTGTTAACCTTATGGGGATTCCCATTATTTGTTGCTTTTCGCTTGCTGTTTTTAATATTTTTTCTTTGTATTTAATTTTTGATAATTTGATTAATATGTGTCTTGGCATGTTTCTCCTCGATTTATCCTGTATGGGACTCTCTTCATTTCTTGGACTTGATTGACTATTTCCTTACCCATATTAGGGAATTTTTCAACTATAATCTTTTCAAATATTTTCTCAGTCCCTTTCTTTTTCTCTTCTTCTTCTGAGACCCCTATAATTTGAATGTTGGTGTATTTTATGTTGTCCCAGAGGTCTCTGAGACTGTCCTCAATTCTTTTCATTCTTTTTTCTTTATTCTGCTCTGCAGTAGTTATTTCCACTATTTTATCTTCCAGGTCACTTATCCGTTCTTCTGCCTCAGTTATTCTGCTACTGATTCCTCTAGGGAATTTTTAATTTCATTTATTGTGCTGTTCATCATTGTTTGTTTTGCTCTTAGTTCTTCTAGGTCCTTGTTAAACATTTCTTGTATTTTCTCCATTTTATTTCCAAGATTTTGGATCATCTTTACTATCATTAATCTGAATTATTTTTCAGGTAGACTGCCTATTTCCTCTTCATTTGCTTGGCCTGGAGGGTTTTTACCTTGCTCCTTTGTCTGCTGTGTATTTCTCTGTCTTCTCATTTTGCTTAACTTACTGTGTTTGGGGTCTCCATTTTGCAGGCTGCAGGTTCATAGTTCCCCTTGTTTTTGGTGTCTGCTCCCAGTGGGTAAAGTTAGTCCAGTGGGTTGTGTAGGCTTCCTGGTAGAGGGGACTGGTGCCTGTGTTCTGGTGGATGAGGCTGGATCTTGTGATTCTGGTGGGCAGGACTGTAACCATTGGTGTGTATTGGGGTGTCTGTGAACTTATTATGATTTTACACAACCTCTTTGCTAATAGGTGGGGCTGTGTTCCTATGTTCCTAGTTGTTTTTCATAGGGTGTCCAGCACTGTAGCTTGCTGGTCGTTGAGTGGACCTGGGTCTTAGTGTTGAGATGGAGGTCTCTGGGAGAGATTTGCTGTTTGATATTACGTGGGGCCAGGTGGTCTCTTGTGGACCCATGTCTTGATCTCAGCTCTCCCACCTCAGAGGCTCAGTCCTGACACCTGGCCAGAGCACAAAGACCCTTCAGCCACACGGCTCAGAAGAAAAGGGAGAAAAAGAAAGAAAACATAAATAAAATAAAATAAAGTTATTAAAATAGAAAAAAATTATTAAAAATAAAAAAGTAATAAAGGAAGAAGAGAAGAAACCAAAAAACTAATCCACCAATGATAGAAGCACTAAAAACTATACTAATAAAAAAAAAAACACAAGGGACAGTCAGAACCTTAGGACAAATGGTCAAAGCAAAGCTATACAGATAAAATCACACAAAGAAGCATACACATATACACAAAAAGAGCAAAACAAAAATATATATATATATATATAAAATTTAAAAAGGAAGAGAGCAACCAAATCAATAAACAAATCTACCAATGATAATAAGCTCTAAATACTAAACTAAGATAAACATAAAACCAGAAACAAATTAGATGCATAAAGTAAACCTCAAATCTATATTTGCTCCCAAAGTCCACTGCCTCAATTTTGGGATGACTCGTTGCCTATTCAAGTATTCCACAGATATGGTGTGTATCAAGTTGATTGTGGAGATTTAATCCACTGCTCCTGAGGCTGCTGGGAGAAATTTCCCTTTTTCTTCTTTGTTCACACATCTCCTGGGATTCAGCTTTGGATTTGGCTCTGCCTCTGCATGTAGGTCACCTGAGGGCATCTTTTGGGAAGTCTGAGGTCTTCTGCCAGCATTCAGTAGGTGTTCTGCTGGAGTTGTTCCACATGTAGTTGTAGTTTTGATCTGATTTTTTACTACTTTAGATACCTCACACACATGGAATCACATATTTGTCTTTTTGCTACTGGCTTATTTCACTTTGCACAAAGTCCTCAAGTTTTATCCATGTTGTAGGTTGTGACAGGGTTTCCTTCTTCATTAGACACTGAATAATATTCCGTTGTATGTATACACCACATTTCCTTTATCTGTTCATTCATCCATGGTCGCTTGGGTTGTTTTCACCTCTTGCTTATTGTAAATAATGCTGCAATGAATATAGGTGTGCTATCTAGCCTAATTCTTGATCCTTAATGGGAAAAACAAAAGTTTTTTTGTCTTACAAGTCGTCCAACTAATTCCCGGAGGTGGAATTGGAATTGAGGATCTAATCATAAAAATATGCATTCATCTGGAATTGTTTTTCTGTCTCCCCAGCACCACTATCACTACCCCCACTTTGGGAGGGGGCATTTACAGGGATAGTAGAGCAAACCAGTCCACTCACTCATAGAGATACGATAATATACAACATCCAACTTTATCTGGCCTTGCTTGTTTTCTAATCAAAATAAATACGTTGTTTTACTAATTATTGTTTAGTGAAGTTGTTAAGAATCCAAATGCATTGACCACATGGTAAAAATAAATTCCGGATTTTGTTATTTTTTTGTACATTATTTCTCTCAACATGCATGATCTGATTGCCTAGTCTTTCTTTAAACACTAGAAATTCAAAGAATATGACATTGTTCTCCCCTCAAGAAACTCAAAATTCAGTAGTAGAAATTGAGATATGAACGCATAATTATAATTCAACATGACAGTGTGTGGATAGAATAACACACTGAATATTGCAGAAGAACCTAAGAGAGGTACTTTTCCTTTCAGAGAAAAGTAGGGAGAAGGTAACACACAATGGTTTCTGGAAGGCGATGGCACTTCAGTCAAGGATTACAGGAATAATAAGAAAGAGTGATGTGTAGGGGAACACCAGCAAAGCAAGTGCATCAGAGACTTCCAGTAATTTAAAGACTAAAAACTGAATATTGAAAGATTGGTCACCTTAGGAAGTGCTAACTCTTAAGCATGAAGGTAAGACAGAAATATGACTTTGAGAACTGAATTGGAAGCAAGTGAAGTGGAGACAACTAGGGTAAACTATCTAAAAGCCAGATTTTTTTAGTGGTTGTTTTAGTATACACAATTTGGGTCAAAATTGTATCAGGGAGATAATCAAACCAGTCTAATAGATGAAGAATAATCCTTTCAATGACAAGAACCCCCTACTCACTAAAAATTACTTAATGGCATATTCACATCAACCCACCAAGTATTCACTATTGCAGTGCCACCCTCAAAATACTTTTCTAGATAACTCATACTAACATTTCTTTACTGAGGCATTGCCATTTAAGATGGGTGGGGGGGAGGTCTTACTGATTCGAGTGAGACAGAATAAGAGAAAGTTGAGGAGAATATTTAAGTGTTTCCTTGGAGACTATCAGAGAACAAGGAGAAAGTGAGACAGAATAATCTAAGGAGCCAGAGCCAAGTGACTTAAGGCATTTAAAAGGACAGTGGATAAAACACTCAGGAATATGTAAATGTGACTAATTTTGTATTGGCCAGGAACGGTTTGATAATCTAGCAGGTCTTTCTGTTTGGCAGTTAGCAGAGCTGCAGTTCTCACCGCGACCGCACTGAGGTGTGCAATTGTTTACTGGATGGGAAAGCAGATGACATCATCCAATACCCCGACAGCAAAGTGATCATTTCCAGTCACTTTTGAGCATTGCGAAACTGTTGCCTGATAATTCTTTCCATGTGGTGGAATCATCTCAGGAAGAGAATTGAAAGAGAAGACAGAATTATTCCTGAAATGTGCTGGTCGTGTGGCTGCAAATCCCTGTGTTAAATATGGAGTTTTATTGCTATTTTCAGAATTTTAAAAATAACGTCCATGGTCCAGAAATAAAACTTAATGAATAAATCAATAATAGAGCTGAGAGGCTTGACACACGTATATGACCAAGAACCTTTCTGCAGACATCACAAAGGAAGCTTCTTTACATTTTCTTTAACATTTGTTAATTCAGAAAAAGAGAGGCAATGACTGTTTTGGAGGCATTAAAGTGCTATTGTGGCTTTTTTGTTGTTTTATTTTAAATGTTTTTATACCAGTGAAATAAGATCTAAACAAACTATTTGTTTCTCTTTTTTTTTCATCCTCCATCTTTCCACATGGCTGGTATGCAGCTGACGCACATTCAGTTTGGTATGATTTTAATGCCAGGTCTTTTTAATCTCTCACAACCTTGTTCATTTTCTCACCTTTGAGGAATTTCACACTTGCCTCACAGATTTCTTCTCCAACCCATCCCATAGCTAATTTCAACATTATAGCGGATAACTTTTTCAACATATGAGACCTTCACTTCCTCCACGTTTCTTTGTTCCGCTCTGGAAACCCACATGTTGGAAGCCATGCATCACATCCTATCATCATCTGAACATTTTCTTCTTTGGCCAGCATGCTCACAGGTGCCGAAGCTGACCACTCCACTCTAAAAGTAATGCCCAGTCTGCCTGCCATTTCTACTCCTTGTCACACCTACTAACCCTGTTCCTTGTCCTTTAGACTCTCAGTTTGTCTCTAGACTCTTCCCTCCTCTCTGCCCTCCCCTGTTCCTCAGCCAGCTTCTGGCTTTCATTGGTTCACTTGTTTGTCTGCCTCGCCTGAACTCTGTGGTCACCCATTTCTCCTCCCTCACTGATAACCAAGAATCCTCTAACCCATCTTACACTTCCTCTGCAGCTGTCCTGCCAATCCCCAGGGTTGGACAAATCCAGCCATATGTTTTCTCTGCTCTTGTCATCCTAGTGCCAAGTAATACTGGAAAAAGTCAAGAAACTGCCAGTTGGCTCCCCTACAAATTTATGATATCTAATCTAAGTTGGCCCCTCAGGACTGTTTAGAAATCCTTTTATTCACAGTGAATTCTTCAAATTCTTCCAAACGACCTCCATTCTCCTCAAGCCCTTAAGTCCATCCTTTCACCCACTGTCGGCAAATGACCTCACCTCCTACTTCCCTCAGGAGATTGAAGTCATCCAACATACACTTTGTAAGCTCTCTTCATAGATTTTTTTCCATCTGATCCCTTTCCCTTAATGCAGAGCATAAGACTAGAGGCAGATCAAGCTACTACGTTTCACCAGGAATGGGGGAGGGAAGGAGAGTAGTTCTTCTTATATGGGGTTACAGAATACAGACACCAAAAACGGAGGGCAAACCCAAGCTGAGTCTCAGTAAAACGGAATCAATGGACCAAGAATGCTGAGAAAGATGATGAGCTTCACCAGTGGGAGGCGGTCTGGATGAATCCCATCGATAACGTTGCAAAGACCTGAGACAGGTTTTTAATATAACGGTACCCTTGTATGACGACTGTGAAATTAGTTAAATTCATTTCAAAGGATTAGAGGCTGTCCTACAAATTCTCAGTCCCTAATATTTCATAGGAAGCTGTGTTCATCTTTTTTTAAAAAAACCAACACTTTCCATCTGTATGTTAGAGCCAATCTCCACTGCCCCCCCACCGAGAAAGTCGTTCTATCTTTCACATTGTCTTTCTGTTGAACCCTCATCTAGTTCATTGTTTGCTGCTCCTTGTTGGCCTACTGTATTATTTGTCTCCAAAACACTAAAAAGAAAAACAAAACTGAAAATCCCAGCCCTCCTCAGCTACTTACCTATCTCTTCTGCTTGCTATTCAATGGGTATATAGTTTCAGTTATTCAAGATGAAAAACTTTTAGGGAATTCTCTGGCAGTCCAGTGGTTAGGACTCACACTTTTGTTGCAGAGGCCCAGGTTGGATCCCTGGTTGGGGAACTAATATCTTGCAAGCCACATGGTGTGGCCAAAAAAAAAAAGATGAAAAATTCTAGAGATCTGCTATACAACTTTGTGCCTATAGTTAACAATACTGTACTGTACACTGAAATATTTGCGAGAATAGAGCTCATGCTATGTGTTTTCTACTACAATTTTTAAAAAAGCAAAGCCTGTGCTTGCCCTCCTCCCACCCTGCAATGCCTAACCCAACCTATGGACTGCTAGCTTTTCTCTGTAACACTTATAGAAAACTGCCTTCTCAAAAGATATGAATTCATTCTCAAAAGCCGAATCTCCTGGCCTGTTATCAGTCCTTGCCCATCTTGTTCTCAGTGCTGGTGAACACATCTTTCTATTGGCAGGATCTGCACTCTCAAGTTCTGTGACAAGACACTCACCTTCCTCTCCACCAGCACCTCTGATCACACCTGAGTCTTGCCTTGACTCACACACCACTTCCAAGCACTGATGAGGAATGTTTTGTAAGTTTCAATCCTCAGTCCTCTTCCTTTGTCATTCTACTTTCACTCCACCCATTATTCACTCTCATTATTGACTCTCATTTCCACATCTCTACCTAGGACCTCTCTCCCACCCTTCAGAATTCCAGCTCTACCAATACAGAAAGTTCCATGTGTCCCAAGTCAAATGCAAGGTTAAGCGATATAAAGTTAAGAACACATTTTCCTGAACTATATTATCTGAGTTCAAATTCTGACTCTGCTTCTTAGTAGCTGTGCAACCTTGGCCAAGTTGCTTAAGTTCTCTGTCCCTTAATGTCTTCACCTGTAAAATGGAGATAATGAGAGTATCTATATCATTACTCTATTGTGAAGGTTAAAGAGTTAATTCACACAAAGTGCTAGAATGATCCTGGTATAAATGCTCAGTAAATATTAGCTGTTGTTATTATCACTTACCCTTTCTTGCATAAATCCTGTTCTTTGGGTTGTATTTTCCTTCTCAGTTAACGGCAGCAGCAACAGCTCAATCATCCGTACTAAAAGCCTCACAGTCACCTTCTAACCTCTTTCCACACTCAGCTTGCTTTATATCCAGTTTCTACCAACTACATAAAGGTTTAATCTTCCATTTTCTTTCCCTCTGCTGATGCCCAAGCCCAGAACTTCATCCTCTCTCACCTGAAGTATTGCAATAGCTCTCTTGTGAACAGCCTGCTTTCCATCTTAACCCCCCAGCTCATCTTCAGCTCAATGTTCTTTTCTAAACACAGATATCAGCTTAAACCCTTTTCTGTTTTATTAATCACCTTCAGAAGAAATTGCATTGTTGAGCACAATGTAGGTAATTTTCTTTCTTACGTCCGATCAGTTACCTCTGCTGCCTTCCCCAGCTGCTCAGGGACTCTCGGAACACACCATGGGCTTTAACTCACCCAAGTGTTTGCAAAAGCTCTTCTCTGTGCCTCAATATCTCATCTACCCCACGTTATTTATCAAATTTCTATTTATCTTTTAAGCACCAGTTTAAATAGCATGTTAGTAAGGCATTACTTTTGTATCTCCATGCCCTGAAAAAAATGATAGATGATAGTTAGATAGATAGATAGATAGATCTTAATTACTTTTCATGGTATTTATTTGTTTATATTTCTATTCTTGATTAGATTGTGAGCTTTTTCAGTTCGGTGAAATGATATCTATTTTTGTATTTCTAGTCCACAACAGAGCTCTGACACATATTAAGTGTCCTATGAAATGTTATTGAATAAATCACTATTTCTCCCAAATTCCCAAACGTACCTCTGTCTTTTTCTAAGCTTATAGAATCTATTGCAAAAATGCTTTTCCTATTAACCCTTCCTTTCCAATCTTACTACTTTGCCTAGTTCACAACTTCATCACCATTGGCGTAGATTATTACAAGAGCCCCTCCTTTGATCGCCAGCTTAGTTTTTCTTGCTTTTGAAGCCATCCATTATATATTGCTTCCAGAGATATCTTGATTAACAACTGATTCTATGGTTTTATTCCATGGTTCGTACCCTTTCAAAGTCTCCTATTGACTAGACGGCAAAATGTAAACCCTTTAGCCCTGCTTCTCTAACTCTACAGCCTTAGCTCAGATATTTTCTCCTCCACACCCACCAAATACACAAGCTACACTCCAACATCCTGAACGATTGGCTATTCCTTTAACCCATTATGCTCATACTCCAATATATTGGTATCTTATCCATCTGTCAAAATCCACTGAAATGGCCTCTCTCCTATAAAGCCTTTCACAAACCCCCTGGTCAGAAAAAAATTGCTTCTCATTTTGTCTTCCCAAAGCTTTCATAAAGGCATTTGTGTTAGCATGTTTTTGTCTCCCTTCTGTATCAGTATGTGTTCTTCATACTACAGAATTAAAGATATTACTTCAGTAAATTGCAAGTCACAAGTCTCTTTGTGGGCAGAAATTTCACCTGTTATATGCATTATACAGAATGCATTATACAGAATGGGTATTAAAAAATAGTTGCTAGCTGAATCAAGAAGGTGTATCAAAGATAGTGGAGTTAGAATGTACAGAGGCCAGAATGGAGAAGGCATCTAAGAGATGGGGCCATGTGACTGTGTCTGGGCCTGAGGACTGCTGTCAAGAAACAGTGAGTAGAGGAAGATAAATCTGCAAAGTTGTTTGTGGAGACCTTGAATGTCAAGCTGAGAAGCTCAGGAATTATCCTATTGTTACTTGGAATATGGTATAGGTTTTTGAGTAGGAGCATTATGTGTTATACACACTGTTTTCAGATTTATCTGTTAGTTGATTTCAGAATAAATTGAAAGGAAAAGAACCTGAGGACAGAGATGCCAGTCAGAAACCTTTGGCATTGATCCAGGTGAAGTGCCCTCAACTTGGGCAATGATAGTAAGAAGAAAAAGATCCTAAAGACATAGCAAGGGAAGAAACTATAAGACTTGGTAAAAAATCAAATGCAAGAAATAAAGAGAAGGGAGTTAGGTCATTCATACATTTGCTAGACATCTCCTTCAATGAAAAGAATATCTAGCTGTTTCTTAATGTTTCTTGGTGACAATTTAATATCTCAAAGTGTAGAAGAAGTGGCAGAAGATATTGCCACCACTCTGACTTGTTAGGAGGAGTGTATAAGTGAAGCAAAAGGAACAGTGATCTTTATTGAAAGGAGTCATTCTCAAATTTTAAAAAATAGACTTGGTAAATTAAAAGTTCATGACAGGGCTTCCCTGGTGGCACAGTGGTTGAGAGTCTGCCTGCCTCTGCAGGGGATGCGGGTTCGTGCCCCGGACCGGGAGGATCCCACATGCCGCGAAGCAGCTGGGCCCGTGAGCCATGGCCGCTGAGCCTGCACGTCCGGAGCCTGTGCTCCGCAACGGGAGAGGCCGCAACAGTGAGAGGCCCGCGTACCGCAAAAAAAAAAAAAAAGTTCATGACAATGAAATATCTTATGTTTATTACTATTAGTAGTATTATAATCTCAGAATTTGTGATAGACAGGAAGTCAGACATGGATTATAGACTCTAGAGAAACAGATTTCAAAAGATTCCAGAGGAAAAATAGTCTCTGATCCTGAAAAGGGTTGTTCAAGAGAAACTCTTAAACAGAAACCATGATAATTCTGATTTACCTAAAAGAAGATGGCAAGCAAGCACCTAAGAATCCAGTGTAGCAAGAAAGGAGCTCTTCTACAGGTGCAGGTATTAAAAGGGGTTGCACAAAGACAGAATGAAGAGCACCCAACCGAGAATAATAAGAGGTCAGAGTTAAGGGATTATAAAGAATAAACTAGGACATAGAAAAGGAAAAAAAAAGACTATTTAGCTTTGTGCTGAGTTAAGAAAACAAATAATAAAAGGATAAATTCACTATTTGGAGCCAAATAGGAAGCACAACTCCAATTCTGTGTCCATTTTCTCATTCATTCACTAATTTACCAAGCGAACATTAAGCCAGGCCTTATGGATACAAAAGAATGACACTGATCCTGTGCTCAGATAGCTCACATTCTTTACCCAGGATATAGTCCTCAGACTAGAAAGCAGAGCGAAAAGTTTGGCAAGAGACCCAAATCAACAGAGCAGAGGAGATCATAAGGGAACTCTACCTGAATTAATTGAGTTCATCACTTGACCTGGATGAAACACATTCCAGGATTGAGTTTGCAGAAGTTAACGACACATCACACCTAATAAGATTAAAAATCAAAGACGGCAGGAGAGATGCTAGAAATCATAGCATATATGAGCAATACTGCAGGGCTTTTGTTTTTTTCCACTATGATGAGTTAATATAAGCCAATGGTGTGGCATGATTAACCCCAAAGACAAGACAAGCCTATATTATCTTAACAGAACTGATAGTCTCACTCCACCCTGAGCAGTGAGACCATCATTCTAGACTATTGCGAGTACATCAGCCTTGTCTTAGTGTCTAGACACAGTGAAATAAAACTTAGCTGAGGCTGAAGACTGAACAATGGTAACCAGAGGGGTGGTATGGAAAATAGTCAGAAAAAATTTTCAGGGAATGGTCAAAGAAATAGAAGGAGACAAATAGAGATTTATATCCTTTGTGGGGTGGAGGGAGAGTATAGAAGAGTTTTTAGGAGTGTGTACTCAGAGCTCTTTTTTTTTAACCAATTTTGAAAAGATGCTCACTCTAGGCAGACAAATTATAAAAGGGTGGCCTTTCTGGGCAGACTTCACCTGAGGTGCATTCTGCCTTGTGAGTAAAAAATGGCGCCTCTTCCTCTGGGTGGATACATTCCTTCTAGAGAACACCTGGGGTGCTGGAGCAAGGGAGCAAACCAGCACCTCTATGTGGCCCACGTGTAGTCAACACTTCAGAGAAGTCCATGAAAAAGATGACAGAGGAAGGCAACAGAAGAGGTTTGGCAGTTGTGTCATTCAATTATGCTGTTTCATTGGAGAGGTAAAGACCACTGAGTGCTGGATCACACTGCTTCCCACTCATGTCCATGAGAATTGCTTCCATTTGTAAATCACTCCAGGCCTTTTCCTGTCACCTCTCTCCTTCCGGGGGTGGAAGTCGGGAGAAAAATCTGACTGGTGAGTCCAGAAGATAAAATGGACATGCTCAGTTCAGCTACTTACAGATTATATCTTGGTATCCATTTGCCTGCAGACAGTGTCACAGCCAGGCCACAAGCAGTGTGGGATAGGCGCTATCACCTTCCCCATGACACACATACACCGAAGTCGGTATTTGGAGAGACTAAGTTTAATTCAATATCGCTATCAAGTTAAAGTTCATATGTAAGCATATAGTCCAACATTGTTTTTACTGATAATAAAACTGACATTTTGATCTCTTTCACCCTGACCCCTATTTCTGTCCCTTAATTGGCACCAGGTTCTAGGAAAAGGAGAGAGAGGAACTATTTGTTAGCTCTGCAAAACACCAGCAGACGGAATTAATGAGTAGACTCTCAGTAAATGAAGAACACAAGTATGGATAATTTTTTGAGCTATTTTGGCCATAAAAAATATAAATAATGAGAAAGAACAGTGGGGACTTCAGGATGCAGTCGTCTGCCCAGAAAAAGGAAAAAAAAAAAAAAGTAACAGAGTGAGATCACTGAAGGGACAGATTTTGAGACTAGAGTCAGGGAATGAGGTTGATGGCACAGCACAGTAGAAATGAGCAGGAGAAAATTAATTTCTTCCAATGAGATTGAAAATAAGGAGGAGAAGATGGAGAGAGATAATAATTCTCAGCCCCCATGAAGTACCAGGCAATTGCATTGGCCTAATTAAACCCATTTCACAAATGAGAAAATTAAGTTACATTAGGGTAGGTAGCCATTATTGTTTTCAATATACACCTTGGAGAACACATTAAGATGAAAAAGAGGCAGGGGAGGAATCTCATGATTGGGAGGTTGAATGAAATGATGATGAGAAAAAATTGCGGGAAGCCTAAAACTCAATACGATTGTGAAGGTAATCTGTGTTCGATTTGCCAACCGTTCAATCTGGTTGTGTATTAAAGTCACCTAGAGATGCTTGTTGAAGACGGAGATTCTTGGTCTCCCCACCTGGAAATTCTGATTCAGTATATCTGAAATGGGCAGCTGAAATCTGTATTTTTATCAACCCCCTAAGGCAGTTTAATGCAGACCGGCTTTGAGGATTCAACAATCTTAAATCACTGCTTTCAGCATATCCTTCCTTGCTTATCAAACTAGAATTGCTTCCATCTTCACACTCCATTGTATACATGTAAAATTCTCTACTTACCTTAAAGACTTTTCATAGTATAGTATCACATGACCTAGCTAACTTTATCACACAGAACTTACCAACACAACCCTGCTTGCAGTCAGGAGGTCTCCCCAGCATCCAGCTAGGGACTTCCCTCCACTCCTCTACACCTACCAAACTTCTGCATAGTCTTTAAATTCTGGTTTAATTAACACCTCTTCTCCAAAGGCACCTCCAGCTAGCATCACCTCAAAGGTCTCTTCCTTCTCCTGACTCACTACATCTATGGTCTGTGTCTCAGCACTTAAGATTTAAATATACACTGGTGTTTGCTGCATTCTGGGTCATGGGTGCTGTTCTTATCTATAAAATTAACATGTAAGATACCTCTTTGTATGCACACCGCTTCCTACCATGCTCATGGGTCCATAATGGGCACTGAGAAATCAGTGTAGTAAGAGAGAAAGGGAGAGGAAAAGAAAGTATGTTTTGACAGTATAACTAAAGAATCAGGCACATCAGCTCTGCTTCCCTCAGAATTAGCTTCACTCTTAGGTAGACCCTTTTAGGTAGTGGCCCTCGGCAGCTCTGGGTTTATTGCCTACCAGAGTCACCCTAGTAGAAAGAAAGCTTTTCTTTACCAATTGTTGCAGCTGAAGTCCCAGCTTTCATCTTCATTGGCCAAGGTTGGGTACATGTCTGTAACTAGACAAAAGGCGAAAATTAGCCTTGCCCAGATCACAGGATCACTGTGAAGAAGGGTGATTACTCGAAGGCAAATTGAGTGACTGTTACAGAGAGCTAAGGGAAATAGTCCCTGGGAAGGAAAAAAATAACAGATATCTGTGTCTCCAGATTAGACCTCTAGTGTTTACATAGGAAATGCAAAATTGGAAGCTTGTAAAGAAATAACTCTTTCAAAAGGTAAGAGTGGATAAGAATCCAAAGAAAAATGAGAAATATGGAGTTTTAGAGAACTTGAGTTAGAAACCACAAGTACTTGATGAATAGTGTGGATAAAGAAACCATTCTTAGAGATATGCCTCAGGTTATATGCAGTAAAGGGGGCATCTAGGTAAGGGAAATTTAGGAGGATGAATATGAGAAAGCTACCCAAACTGGCTAGAGCTGCTGGAATCAGGCTCCAGATAAAAATAACTTTATCTCCACCTTGTCCAGAGCGATAACTAGAGAGTCTCAACTAGCCACAGAGAGATATTAGGGGCAGTAGGACTCGGAACATAGAGTTGAATATAAAAAACCTGACGCATCAATCCAATGGGATCTACAATGTAAAATATGGCTTAACCAGGCAAATCTGACTTTTTCACCTGAAATGACTTGGTAACAAAATCTCTAAATAGTTTAAACTTACAAGAACATATGCTATCTGAAAACAAAGCCATATCACCTTATTCGAGATAATCATTTCCAAATCCTGAAAAGGCAAAGCCATAGAAGCACGTGTGTGTATCACTCCTTGACTTGGAACAATCGGCATTATACACTGGGAACTGTCTTTAAATGAGGGTATAGTGGGGTCCACTGTATAAAGGTTTTATGAAGTGCATTAACTGGTGCAAAGCCACACTTGATGAAATTTATACATTTCCTCTTTTGTCTTTGTTGTAACAAAGAGAAGTTCCTTTAAAGTTATTGTCAATAGTACGATCTTTTTAACTGAAGACAGGAAGAGTATCATTTCTTTGATCTTCATTTGTGACCCATTCTGCCCATCCTCTAGAGATGAAGTATTTTTTAATTGAAGTATGATTACATACATCATATTAGTTTCAAGTGTATAACATGATGATTTCACATTTGTATACACTGCAAAACGATCACCACAATAGGTGACACGAAGTAGTAAAATGAAAAAAGAAGGGGAGAGGAATTCTCTTGATTTAAAATGTAAAAATCTACAGAGTAAATTTGACAGTGATAATTAGATAGAAAGATGGAAATTTCTTTATATGGAGTGTAAATGGATTAAGCCTCTGAGTCTCTCCAGTAAAAATATCCTACTTGGATGCAACTAGCATTTGACCAAAGCTTGGACATAACATTCACTGGTGTTCAAGTGCATTGATACATAGTCACATAGGTACTGAGCACCAGAATTTCCTCTTGCATTAACCAGTAGTGGATTTTTTTTTTGTATTTTTTTTTCTTTGCACGAAGGCTACGTTTAGCTTAGTTACACTAGATAAAAAGTAAAATCCAAGTAACCTTGGGACCTGGTTTTTTCCATGTTTACAGGATGCTTTAAATCTGTGAAATAATAAGCCTAATTCTCTAAAGTGGGTTGGGAAATATCTTGCATATTCCTATACGATGTGAGCCAATACGGTCATCCATATGACCTCACATACATGAAGGGTCTCAGATACAGACTTTTGACATTATTTTCACATAAAGTTACACAAATATTCCCAGAGACAAACTGCTAAAATGGAAAGAAGTTAATGTTCTTCATACAACTTTAGATGTGCATGTCGTTACCAGATCATACCACCCACTACATTTTATAAATTAATATATTTAAAGATAAAACTTATAATTATTATTTTGTGCATAGCCTAATTATGTTGTCTTAAATTTGAGTGGTTGAAAGTATTGTCAAATACAAATTTTACTTAAAAAAATTTTGTAGAGGTATGATTGACATAAAAAAAGCTGTACATAGTTAATGTGCACAACATGATAACTATTAATATGTGCCTGTGAAACCATCATCACAATCTGTGCTGTAAACATATTGATCACCTCCATTTCTTCTTGCCCTCTTTATTTGTTTTATTTTTATTTATTTATGTTTGTGTGTGATAAAAACACTCTAATGTAAGATCTACCCTCTTAGCAAAATTTCAAGTATACAGTAGAGTGTCATTAACTACAGTATAGGCACTATGCTATACCATAGATCTCTATGATTTTTCATCTTGCATAACTGAAACTTTAAGCCTTTTGACTAAAACCTCCCTGTTCCCCCCTCCACCCTAGCCCTTGGCCACCACCGTTCTACTCTGTGTTGTTATGAGTTTGACTATTTCAGATTCCTCATATAATTGGGATCATGTAGTATTTGCTCTTCTGTGTCCGGCTTATTTCACTTAGCAAATGTCCTCCAGGTCCATCCATGTTGTTGAAAATGGCAGGATTTCCTTCCTTTTTAAGGCTGAATAATATTCTATTGTGTGTAAATACCATGTTTTCTTTATCCATGCATCTATCAACAGACATTTAGGTTGTTTTCATATTTACAATGTCTTGGCTATTGTAAACTTTTAATACTAGATGCTTTAATTTTTTCAATCCTGTGTTGGTTTTTCTCAATTTTTTTATATTCAGGATCTTCTGACACAATGCTATTGAAGAGGTTACACTTACTTACAGCAATAGAGAAAAACACTTTGCAGATTTGTTTAAGGAGGAGAAGGCAGTATGTCATCAGAACATCTGCCCCACAGCACAGCCAGGTACCTATGTCACATGAGTGGGAATTGCCTCACTGTGTCTCCTTTGGGGCAGCAATGGACTTTCCTGGAGGGAATGCAACCTGACTGTGAAGGGAAGTGGGCAGGTGCAGAAGAGAAGCTAAGAAAGCTGGGAGCAAACACCTCCAGATTTCTTCCTAGTAGGTAGCTGTGATGCTGAAAGCATACATTTCTTAGAAAACCCCTGTCTCTAAATATGACACTTACCATCTTAAAATTGTTGTGTGTTGTGGATTTTCTAAGGCAATCTTAATTTCAAATATTATATTGTTTCCAAATCTGAAGTTCAAATGCATATATATATATATATATATATATATATATATATATATATACACACATATATGGCATCTTACACACAAATAAGAGGAGTAAAGGTATGTTCTGGAACCAAAGAGGGAAAAAAGGACAGGTATATTATGTCCATTCCCTCTTACAGATCATAGTATGGAAATTGGAACTTCTCAGTAAACCTTGAAGAGTCGGGGGCAGTGGAAATCTCTTATTTATAAATATATGAGCTCAAATGGCTTGGCCGTATATACATAGTTTCACTTTGATAGCAGAATAACATTTCAAGAATTCTGAAATATAAATAAGAAATCAAATAAAAATGATATAGCTCCCATTAAATAAAAGAAAAGTGTACAACAATGTAACACAAAGCGTTGCTTCCAAGGATCTGGTAACAAATCACTTGAGCCTTGCTCTTAAGAATTATCTCGGATCTGCAGCCCCAAACCAGAGTTATACATTCTATTGCACATTTATTTATCAGTTAGGATAATGCAGGGGTGATCTCTCTGAAATAGCTGTCCATTTTGTGCCTTCATATTTTCATGCATCTTCAGGACACAGCCAACCAGCCAGCTTAAATCTTCTCTGGGCAGGCCAGCATCATAACTTACTTTAACATTTCCTCTAGTGATTTTTTTTTTCTCTACAGTTGATATGCATGTCAAATAAAGTCTGTCATAGCTCTTTCTCATAACATAAATTCCAGATGTTTTTGGCTTTCCCAGAAGGAAGATGTAATAGGTTTGCTTTTACTAATACACTGAGATAATGAAAATAGAAGTATGGCTATAAAGTCCTTTTATATGCTTTTCATGTTGAAATATGTAAGCCATAATATGTGTTCCTGTTCTTCCTAAATGAGGTCTATATACAGGGAGGAAAAAAAAGATTTAAAGTGAGAAGAAAATGGAGTTGGTATTAAGCCAAGCTAAAACATAGCTACTTGTGATGAAAAAAAAACAAAAGGATAAAATATACTGTAACTTTACACTTTACATGGTCTTCATTCATTCTATATTTAGGACTCATTTGTTAGGAATCTACTGTGCACTCAGCACTATGTGATAAGTGAAAGGCAGGGTAACTGTTCTATAGAAGGAGACAGGACTTTTATCACCCCCCAAAATTAGTGAAATAGTCAAAGGCAACATATAAACAAATGTAAGATAGACATCATTAACTAAACACCTGAGCAATAAAAAATATCAGTTGAAAGGAATAATCCCTTGGTTTGTGGTTCATCTAGGAAAACACTAAGGCAGACGTAATCCAACATGTGGACTTTGGACCAGCCCAGCCATAGCAACATCACATGGGAACTTGTCAGAAATGAACATTTTGAGAGCCACCCAGATCTGAGTCAAACTGGGGCTGGAGTCCAGCAACGTGTATTTTAGCAAGCCCTCCAGGTGACTCTGAAGCTCACTCTTCAGGGGGAGAGCCATGGCAGGGTGAAGTTCCACATGAGGGACACCCACTTGCCCCTTGGCTGCCATGAGCCACCATTACACGTCTAGTGTGAGGGAAACACAGTGTCTTCAACCAAATTATCCCCAGAAGAACCTCAGTACCAAAGTCCTTTCACTTAAACCTTCTGTCCTTGAGCACAGCTACAAAGAAAACCCGACTTCAGGCAAAGTCAGCACAGAATATTGTTTTTCCCTCCCCAGAAAGTCATGAGGCTGAGTGCCATGTTGCTTCCCGCTACTCTGGGATTCTCATCTGTGACTGATGTGAGTATAAATTGACCCAACTGTAGATTTTAGTCTCTCTGGGAAGGTTTTCAAGGCAGCTCATGATGTGTCTACTAAATTCATATGGGCTCTTTCAAAATGTGTCACATTCAAATTATGTGGTCTTTGACCTAAAGGCAGAGTCTATCTGTCTGTCTGTCTCTTTCTCAAACCCATTTGCACCATACTTGCATTTCTTCTTTCAGTCTCAAAATATTATTTAAAACTCAGATTTACTTTCTCCTTGGAATTCTGAAGTTTTATGTACTTTAAGAGTCTTTTTCTGGTGGGGCGGGACCTCCATGTGAGGGTAAGGTGCACGCTGCCCCGTGGGGTGGGGTCTCCCCGTGAGCGCGAGACACATGATGCTCAGTGAGGTGGAGTCTCCAGCGGGCACCTGTGGGTCCAAATTGTTCAATAATCCTCAAAGAACAAAAGCCACCAAGAAAAGCGTTTAAAGGGTAGTTGAGATAACAGCCGGTGTCTGGACTTGGCCAAGCGGCCGTGTGGATGAAAGGCTCTTGCTGCTCCAGCCAGGAGTCAGGGCTCTGCCTCTGAGGTAGGAGAGCCAACTTCAGGACACTGGTCAACAAGAGACCTCCCAGCTCCACATAATATCAAACAGCGAAAATCTCCCAGAGACCTCCATCTTAACACCAGCACCCAGCTTCACTCAGTGACCAGCAAGCTACAGTGTTGGACAACCTATGCCAAACAACTAGCAAAACAGGAACACAGCCCCACCCATTAGCAGAGAGGCTGCCTAAAATCATAATAAGTCCACAGACACCCCAAAACACACCACCAGACGTGGACCTGCCCACTAGAGAGACAAGATCTAGCCTCATCCACCACAACACAGGCACTAGTCTCCTCCACCAGGAAGCCTACACAACACACTGAACCAACCTTAGCCACTGGAGACAGACATCAAAAACAACGGGAACTACGAACCTGCAGCCTGCAAAAAGGAGACCCCAAACACAGTAAGATAAGCAAAATGAGAAGACAGAAAAACACACAGCAGATGAAGGAGCAAGATAAAAATTCACCAGACCTAACAAATGAAGAGGAAATAGCCAGTCTACCTGAAAAAGAATTCAGAATAATGATAGTAAAGATGATCCCAAATCTTGGAAATAGAATGGACAAAATGCAAGAAACATTTAACAAAGACCTAGAAGAAATAAAGATGAAACAAGCAATGATGAACAACACAATAAATGAAATTAAAAGTACTCTAGATAGGATCAATAGCAGAATAACTGAGGCAGAAGAACGGATAAGTGACCTGGAAGATAAAATAGTGGAAATAACTACCGCAGAGCAGAATAAAGAAAAAAGAATGAAGAGAACTGAGAACAGTCTCAGAGACATCTGGGACAACATTAAACACACCAACATTCGAATTATAGGGGTTCCAGAAGAAGAAGAGAAAAAGAAAGGGACTGAGAAAATATTTGAAGAGATTATAGTTGAAAACTTCCCTAATATGGGAAAGGAAATAATTAATCAAGTCCAGGAAGCACAGAGAGTCCCATACAGGATAAATCCAAGGAGAAATACGCCAAGACACACGTTAATCAAACTGTCAAAAATTAAATACAAAGAAAACATATTAAAAGCAGCAAGGGAAAAACAACAAATAACACACAAGGGAATCCCCATAAGGTTAACAGCTGGTCTCTCAGCAGAAACTCTGCAAGCCAGAAGGGAGTGGCAGGACATACTGAAAGGGATGAAGGAGAAAAACCTGCAACCAAGATTATTCTACCCAGCAAGGATCTCATTCAGATTTGATGGAGAAATTAAAACCTTTACAGACAAGCAAAAGCTGATAGAGTTCAGCACCACCAAACCAGCTTTACAACAAATGCTAAAGGAACTTCTCTAGACAAGAAACACAAGAGAAGGAAAAGACCTATAATAACGAACCCAAAACAATTTAGAAAATGGGAATAGGAACATACATATCGATAATTACCTTAAATGTAAATGGACTAAATGCTCCCACCAAAAGACACAGATTGGCTGAATGGATACAAAAACAAGACCCATATATATGCTGTCTACAAGAGACCCACTTCAGACCTAGAGACACATACAGACTGAAAGTAAGGGGATGGAAAAAGATATTCCATGAAAATGGAAAACAAAAGAAAGCTGGAGTAACAATTTTCATATCATACATAATAGACTTCAAAATAAAGACTATTAGAAGAGGCAAAGAAGGACACTACATAATGATCAAGGGATTGATCCAAGAAGAAGATATAACAATTGTAAATATTTATGCACCCAACGTAGGAGCACCTCAATACATAAGGCAAAAACTAACAGCCATAAAAGGGGAAATCGACAGTAACACATTCATAGTAGGGGACTTCAACACCCCACTTTCACCAATGGACAGATCATCCAAAATGAAAATAAATAAGGAAACACAAGCTTTAAATGATACATTAAACAAGATGGACTTAATTGATATTTATAGGACACTCCATCCAAAAACAACGGAATACACATGTTTCTCAAGTGCTCATGGAACATTCTCCAGGATAGATAATATATTGGGTCACAAATCAAGCCTTGGTAAATTTAAGAAAATTGAAATTGTATCAAGTATCTTTTCTGACCACAATGCCATGAGACTAGATATCAATTACAGAAAAAGATCTGTAAAAAATACAAACACTTGGAGGCTAAACAATACACTACTTAATAACGAAGTGATCACTGAAGAAATCAAAGAGGAAATCAAAAAATACCTAGAAACAAATGACAATGGAGACACAACGACCCAAAACCTATGGGATGCATCAAAAGCAGTTCTAAGAGGGAAGTTTATAGAAATAGAAGCCCACCTTAAGAAGCAGGAAACATCTCGAATAAACAAATCAAACTTGCACCTCAAGCAATTAGAGAAAGAAGAACAAAAAAACCCCAAAGTTAGCAGAAGGAAAGAAATCATAAAATTCAGATCAGAAAGAAATGAAAAAGAAATGAAGGAAACAATAGCAAAGATCAATAAAATTAAAAGCTTGTTCTTTGAGAAGATAAATAAAATAGATAAACCATTAGCCAGACTCATCAAGAAAAACAGGGAGAAGACTCAAATCAATAGAATTAGAAATGAAAAAGGAGAAGTAACAACTGACATTGCAGAAATAAAAAAGATCCTGAGAGATTACTACAAGCAACTCTATGCCAATAAAATGGACAATCTGGAAGAAATGGACAAATTCTTAGAAATGCACACTGACAAGACTGAATCAGGAAGAAACAGAAAATATGAACAGACCAATCACAAGCACTGAAATTGAAACTGTGATTAAAAGTCTTCCAACAAACAAAAGCCCAGGACCAGATGGCTTCACAGGTGAACTATATCAAACATTTAGAGAAGAGCTAACACCTATCATTCTCAAACTCTTCCAAAATATAGCAGAGGGAGTAACACTTCCAAATTCCTTCTACGAGGCCACCATCACCTTGATACCAAAACCAGACAAGGATGTCACAAAGAAAGAAAACTACAGGCCAATATCACTGATGAAAATAGATGCAAAAATCCTCAACAAAATACTAGCAAACAGAATCCAACAGCACATTAAAAGGATCACACACCATGATCAAGTGGGGTTTATTCCAGGAATGCAAGGATTCTTCAATGTATGCAAATCTATCAATGTGATAAACCATATTAACAAATTGAAGGAGAAAAACCATATGATCATCTCAATAGATGCAGAGAAAGCTTTTGAAAAAATTTAACACCCATTTATGATAAAAACCCTGCAGAAAGTAGGCCTAGAGGGAACTTTCCTCAACATAATAAAGGCCATATATGACAAACCCACAGCCAACATCGTCCTCAATGGTGAAAAACTGAAAGCATTTCCACTAAGATCAGGAACAAGACAAGGTTGCCCACTCTCACCACTGTTATTCAACATAGCTTTGGAAGTTTTAGCCACAGCAATCAGAGAAGAAAAGGAAATAAAAGGAATCCAAATTGGAAAAGAAGAAGTAAAGCTGTCTCTGTTTGCAGATGACATGATACTATACATAGAGAATCCTAAAGATGCTACCAGAAAACTACTAGAGCTAATCAATGAATTTGGTAAAGTAGCAGGATATAAAATTAATGCACAGAAATCTCTGGCATTCCTATATACTAATGATGAAAAATCTGAAAGTGAAATCAAGAAAACACTCCCATTTACCATTGCAACAAAAAGAATAAAATATCTAGGAATAAAGCTACCTAAGGAGACAAAAGACCTGTATGCAGAAAATTATAAGACACTGATGAAAGAAATTAAAGATGATACAAATAGATGGAGAGATATACCATGTTCTTGGATTGGAAGAATCAACATTGTGAAAATGACTCTACTACCCAAAGCAATCTATAGATTCAATGCAATCCCTATCAAACTACCACTGGCATTTTTCACAGAACTAGAACAAAAAATTTCACAATTTGTATGGAAACACAAAAGACCCTGAATAGTCAAAGCAATCTTGAGAATGAAAAACGGAGCTGTAGGAATCAGGCTCCCTGACTTCAGACTATACTACAAAGCTACAGTAATAAAGACAGTATGGTACTGGAACAAAAATAGAAATATAGGTCAATAGAACAGGACAGAAAGCCCAGAGATAAACCCACACACATATGGACACCTTATCTTTGATAAAGGTGGCAGGAATGTACAGTGGAGAAAGGACAGCCTCTTCAATAAGTGCTGCTGGGAAAACTGGACAGGTACATTTAAAAGTATGAGATTAGATCACTCCCTAACACCATACACAAAAATAAGCTCAAAATGGATTAAAGCCCTAAATGTAAGACCAGAAACTATCAAACTCTTAGAGGAAAACATAGGCTGAACACTCTATTACATAAATCACAGCAAGATCCTTTTTAACCCACCTCCTAGAGGAATGGAAATAAAAACAAAAATAAAGAAATGGGACCTAATGAAACTTAAAAGCTTTTGCACAGCAAAGGATATCATAAACAAGACCACAAGACAACCCTCAGAATGGAAGAAAATATTTGCAAATGAAGCAACTGACAAAGGATTAATTTCCAAAATTTACAAGCAGCTCATGCAGCTCAATAACAAAAAAACAAACAACCTAATCCAAAAATGGGCAGAAGACCTAAATAGACATTTCTCCAAAGAAGATATACAGACTGCCAACAAGTACATGAAAGAATGCTCAACATCATTAATCATTAGAGAAATGCAAATCAAAACTACAATGAGATATCATCTCACACCAGTCAGAATGGCCATCATCAAAAAATCTAGAAACAATAAATGCTGGAGAGGGTATGGAGAAAAGGGAACACTCTTGCACTGCTGGCGGGAATGTGAATTGGTTCAGCCACTATGGAGAACAGTATGAAGGTTCCTTAAAAAACTACAAATAGAACTACCATATGACCCAGTAATCCCACTACTGGGCATATACCCTGAGAAAACCAAAATTCAAAAAGAGTCATGTACCAAAATGTTCATTGCAGCTCTATTTACAATAGCCCGGAGATGGAGACAACCTAAGTGCCCATCGTCGGATGAATGGATAAAGAAAATGTGGCACATATATACAATGGAATATTACTCAGCCATTAAAATAAACGAAATTGAGCTATTTGCAATGAGGTGGATAGACCTAGAGTCTGTCATACAGAGTGAAGTAAGTCAGAAAGAGAAAGACAAATACCATATGCTAACACATATATATGGAATTTAAGAAAAAAAAATGTCATGAAGAACCTAGGGGTAAGTCAGGAATAAAGACACAGACCTACTGGAGAACGGACTTGAGGATATGGGGAGGGGGAAGGATGAGCTGTGACAGGGCGAGACAGAGGCATGGACATATATACATTAACAAACGTCAGGTAGATAGCTAGTGGGAAGCAGCCGCATGGCACAGGGATATCGGCTCGGTGCTTTGTGACTGCCTGGAGAGGTGGGATAGGGAGGGTGGGAGGGAGGGAGACACAAGAGGGAAGAGATATGGGAACATATGTATATGTATAACTGATTCACTTTGTTATAAAGCAGAAACTAACACACCATTGTAAAGCAATTATACCCCAATAAGATGTTAAAAAAAAAAAAGTCTTTTTTTTTAATGGAATCAGGATATCACAAATTTCTCTTTTGACCTGGAGATGTTTTCAATTTACCTGAACCATTTGGTGATTATGTGCTATGAAATATAAAAAGTTTCTCATTTACTTTATCTTTGTCCTTTGAATGTCCTGACTATATGATCTATTTTTGGTTTAAGCCACTGGTTCTCAATCAGTACAATTTTTTTTTTTTTTTTTTTTTTTTTTTTTTTTTGTGGTACGTGGGCCTCTCACTGCTGCGGCCTCTCCCGTTGCAGAGCAGAGGCTCCGGACACGCAGGCCTGGCGGCCATGGCCCATGGGCCCAGCTGCTCCACGGCATGTGGGATCCTCCCAGACCGGGGCACGAACCCGTTTCCCCTGCATCGGCAGGCGGACTCCCAACCACTGCGCCACCAGGGAAGCCCCATCAGGTACAGTTTTTGATCCTCAGGGACATTTGGCAATGTCCGGAAACATTTTTAGTTATCACAGCTTGGGGCTGGTGGCACTGGCATCTAGTGGCTGGAGATCAGGATGCTACTAAACATCCTACAATCCGCATGACACACAAACTGTTCTCTTCCCCAAATGTCAGTTGTGTGGAGGTAGAGAAACTCTGGTTTAGTTGGATTCCACTCTGTATAAAAGAGAAAAGTGAACAATCACACACACACACAAAAAGTATGTGGTAGGATTTAGCAATGTGAATGCACCTGAATTTTCAGGGGTTCTTTTCTGAGACTTTTGTTGTGCCTAGCAACCTCCCTTTTAAAATGAAAATCCTTTCTCTTATTAAAAAAAAAAATGGGGGAAAAAGAAGAGAATTATTGCCAGACACTTGTGGAAATAATTGGCAGTAGAACTTTTTAGTCATAAAGCCACCAGGTCACAGAACTTTTGAATTATAAACTCTTCAGAGCTCCTGTAATCCATCACCACCATCACCATCATTTTATAGATTGAGAACAGAGGTGAGATGTCCAGTTAAACTGCTTGCCCTGGTGATGGGTCACTCAGGTCTCTCCATCGTCTCTATGTTCCTCTCCCTCCCTCACCAATTTCTCTCTTCTTGCCATTATAGTCATCCCTTGGTATCCTCTGGGGACTGAGGATACCAACCCTCCCTCCCCCTGTCCATGGATACCAAAATTCACAGATGCTCAAGCCCCTTAGTCGGCCCTCCGTATCCGCGGATGTGGAACCGTGGATGCGGAGTGCCATGTGTATATTCTTATTATTTCCCCTCTACCTCGCTTCAGTGGTCTCCTTTCCCATTTCTTTCCTCTCTCTTGTCTCTCCCCCTTTGCCCAGTTTCCAACACACTCTCAACCGTTATTCTTTTCTTCTGCACTTCTCACTCTTAAAACCAGGCACCTTTGTATATGTGCAGATATCCAGATTTGTGTAATGGAAGCAGAGTTCTTCTTTGCATAGACTTGCACATAACTCGGAATCACTCAGAAATGACAATTACTTTAATGTAGCTCTGGCTTTGAAAATTCTCTGTTTGCCCTCTTGCTCCAAGTAGGCTACTACCCTGGACTTTGTACATGGGAAAAAGAAAATCCGAGCTTAGCATTAAAATAACCTCGTACGCTTGTTTTAGGAAAAAAATCAGGAGGTAGATGGGTGCTTCTCAGTGAGCTCCCCTCATCCTAATCCCCATGGCAAGAAAAAAATGTTTTAGATTAAAAGGAAATTAGTGGGGCTTCCCTGGTGGCGCAGTGGTTGGGAGTCCGCCTGCCGATGCAGGGGACACGGGTTCGTGCCCCGGTCCGGGAAGATCCCACATGCCGCGGAGCGGCTGAACCCATGAGCCATGGCCGCTGAGCCTGCATGTCCGGAGCCTGTGCTCCGCAACGGGAGAGGCCACGACAGTGAGAGGCTCGTGTACTGCAAAAAAAAAAAAAAAAAAAAAAAAAAAAGGAAATTAGCTGTTCATTTGTTATTTGTCAGTAACAGAGAGGAGGAAGTTTGCATGTGCCAGACATCTAATGATAACAATCAGTTGAATGTTCAACAAAGTATTTGACTTCCATTTTTTGGCTATCTATTTTCTTCTTTATCATTAGTCCCAGGTAAGTTCCATCCAGGTATTTTCCCTTTTTTTTTGGTCCACTGTGCTGAATGTATATTTAAAATTATGCAAAGCCAAACACTGATAAAGATCAGTAATTATTTAATTAGAATTATACCAAACTACATGGTATATGTTATGTTTGCACTGAGTTCTGTATTTTGATACACTATGTTTTATATTTTCCATTGCTATAGAGCATGCTGTTCACAATGGCAAAGAATCGTCTAATCTGCCATCTTCTTAATATTAATATTGATGATACTGGCTTGTATTTGCTTGGGTCATGAAGATTTAATAATTTAACAGTAGGTCATTGGAGTTTTGTTGTGTCATCAAATAATTATAGAATTTATGTTTTATCAGTGGCAAAACCACATAGTATCCTAAATTCTACTTATTGTCCTTTAGCTTAATGCTTACTGTTACACTTTCTTGACATGTTTTCCCATCATGAAAATTAACCCACTCTATATCTTTCTGGAAGGAAAATAAACTGCTCCCTTGCCAAGCCATTCATTATGCTGTTTCTCTCCTTCATGAATTGTGATCTAACAGTAACCCAGCAAAAAGCCCAAGCCTTTGAAGTGTTGTGCTAATTTGATTAATACGTAGTTACATCCTGTTATGATGCACTTTGCCTTATGCATTTTAAATGGAAAATGCAGAGTGGATTACATTTGTGTTAAAAACACAGCATACTAAATGAACAGTAGTGAAAGCAGTCTATAATAACAAGCTCTGTAACCACTTTAAACATGCAGAAAGGTTATTGTTTGTAGGTTAATGATAATTATATGAAAATACATGTTTTTACAACAATTAAGATGTCAGTAAAAATACCGGTGAGGTTAATACAGCTGCACTGAAAAATATTTATTCTACCAGTAATTTAAAAGTAATTCTATAAATATTCTAATATAATTGTCTATATTATATGTGTATGCACCTATACATGTATATAAACCATCCATAAATGCTTTGGAAAAAATTGCCAAGTCAGTCCTAAAATACTTAAGACATCAAAGAGTAAGAGAATACTTTCCTAGAAAGAGGTTCATGTTTTCATGCTAATTACTGAAAAGAAACTAGCAAAATGCTACGGTTGCTAGAAATGATAGTTACTTTTGTGTGGAACTTACTAAGATTCAGTGGTTCAGGGTGGATTGAGAAAAGGAAGAGAATGAATCCAGATTTGTCCAAAGTTCTTCATTTTGTCTCAGCCTGAGTTTTATCTCTACAGGGATTTTAAAGCAGCCAGTCACTGCATTCTTAATATACACTTAAAGTGGATGCTAATGATTTTAAGGATGCATACAAATGTGTCTTTATAATATGGTAAAAAGTTGATGAATATCTTATATCCCCATTTTTGAAGACATATGTTCAACTATTTTTCCATTTAGAACACACATCTTTACGGTTACAAAATGTTTTTTCTCT
This sequence comes from Grampus griseus, assembly GCF_964374135.1. NCBI lineage: Eukaryota > Metazoa > Chordata > Mammalia > Artiodactyla > Delphinidae > Grampus > Grampus griseus. The sequence goes on along the minus strand of NC_139019.1, from coordinate 38,380,832 downwards.
TCCATTTAAATTGTTACAATGACTAATAGTGGTTTACAATAGCTTACAGTGGCTTAAAATGACTTACTGTCTTCAAGCACTTTCATTCAGACTTTTTGCAGCTTCCACGCCAAGCTTACTGAATCCTGCCCCTAAATCTATTGAATAAACCCCTTGGCAGTTGGTTAAAATTCATGATTGTGCTTGCCACTGGGTCCAATAATCCTAAAGAGCTGCAGAAGAGCAGCAAATGCTTTTATGGTATCTCACCAAATTCACTGTCTGGTAATTCCTGTCTGTCCACTTGTTTCTGTCAACTAGAATCTGTTCAGAAGAGAGAAAGTCAGCAGCCACCCTTTTCTTCAATGTGAAAATAGTTGCCGTTACTTAAACCTACAATATGACTAGAAGAAAACTTTCTACGAGTATACTTTCTTATTTGTCTCATCTGTAAAGTCATGTACACAAGAATCTATGAGGTAGTAAGCTCTTCAACTATTTTTGAAGTTGAAGCAGAATCTTTTCTCCATATTCAACTGTAAAATATTTAAGATTGAAGTGAAGCAGCAGTATAGTACAATAAAGTTTACAGGGAGTCATTAAATTTCTATGTCCACTTCTCATTAGTTCTGTGGCTTTGGGGAAAGATGTAGTTTTCCTAGACTTCTGACTTATCATTTTAATGGCCATCCATTAAAATGTGTTTTATAGTGATCTTTAAATATTTTTGACTACTGTCCACAACAAGAGATACATTTTACCTGGTGACCCAGAACACACACACACACAGACACACACACACACACACACACACAGCCCACATACAACTAAAGCAATATTTTCATAGAACAGTACTTACTCTTATAACTTGCTATGCTATTTATTTTAATTCTGGTTAACTTAAATAGGATTTAAAACTTAAACCCTATTAAGTTTTGCTCTTAGTGTTGAAAAACACTGGCCTAATGATATCTAAAGCACAGTCCATCGCCACCCTCCTGGCAATGGTCTATGTGAACGTGCTGTTTCTGATAATATATTTGCTCGCTTTTGCCATGAATGGCACTACACTGTATCAATTCTCTTTGGGCTCAGGGTGCATTTCCTATTTTTCTATTTAGAATTTATCTGTCTTAGCATTATAACTACCTGGTCAAGGCTGACAGTTATTGGTCTCTATTCACAGTGTATCATTTCTTTATATAGAATTGATAGTTTATATTGTGTTTTTTAATATTCCCTTTAAAATGTCAAAAGAAAGTTATTATAGATGTTGAAAAGTGTTTATATCATGGAAAAATTATTTCACTTAATAATCCAGAGATGGGCTTCCCTGGTGGCTCAGTGGTTGAGAGTCTGCCTGCCAATGCACGGGACACGGGTTCGTGCCCCGGTCCAGGAAGATACCACATGCTGCGGAGCGACTGGGCCCGTGAGCCATGGCCGCTGAGCCTGCGCGTCCAGAGCCTGTGCCCCGCAATGGGAGAGGCCACAACAGTGAGAGGCCTGCGTACTGCAAAAAAAATAATAAAATAATAAAATAATAATCTACAGAGAAATAAATGACCTACCTGTGATACCCTAAGAATTTAGTACTTGGCAACCACAGAAAAATATGAGTCTAATTTCATCATCACATTCTTCCCCAAGAAAAAACAAATATATAGCATATTTGTTCCAACTATTGACAATTCATCTATTCTAAGCAGTAAGATTTGACACAAGGTTAGCCTGATACTTGGCCCACCTAAGCCCAAGAAGGAATGTAGCTAATACTCTCAACAATAGAGAAGGAGAAAAGAAAAAAAAAGGAAATAATTCTGAGAATTGATTTGAAAGTGTCAGTAAGAACAAACTCGATGCAGGTGTGGAGGATTTAACTCACCTAATTCATAAAAACACAACTTCTGTAGTGTTACATGTTCTTGACATTGCCCCACCGGTTTTGCTTGGACATACTGGGTCTAATAGACTGAATATCTTCATTGTCTCCTATTTGCCATCTCCCCTATACAATATGAACTCTTTTCAGCATGGAGCATCACACAGTACAGTGCCTTGCACATAATAGGTGTTCAATAAATACTTGTTATTTAGATATGATTTATCTCCTGAATGTGTTCTCAAACACTAAATCTCATCATGTCAGCACATGCAAAACCATCTCCAAAATTTTCTCTTGAACTAGTGAAAATCACCCTGAGACTATGAAAGCTTATAAATTTTCTGGATATTCTGGTATAGACAGGAAAAAATGGGTTCAAACCAAATTATCTATAATTTAATATTTCTGCCATTTCCTGTCCCTGCCCACGCCACCCAAGCCATAGCTGCCTCCTAAACTGTAGCTTAAGTCTATGAGTTTCCTACTTCATTGTAAATTAGCTTTATAATTAAGTTAGGGTAAGAGTAAATACTGACCTAGACTTTTACTGTCTGAAAGGGCTGTTTAGTTCTTTTAGATTGGTGCTATCCAATAGAAATATAACACAAACCTCATGTGTATTTTTAATTTTCTAGTAGTCCCATTTTTATAAACTAAAAAATTACAGTTGAAATTCATTTAATAACATTTTATTTTGTCCAATATATCCAAAATATTATGGTTTCGACATATGCAATCAGATGTAATCAACATAAATTATTAATCAGTTGTTTTACATTCAAACTGCAGTGTGCACAGCTCAGATTGGATTAGCCACATTCAGAATGCTCAGTAGTCCTGTATCAGTCGCTAATGGCTATCTTTTGGACAGTGCGGTACTGGACCATTCCACCTGATGACTTTGGGGGTGAACCAGGGCTGATCCCCTTAGATAGAGGTAACATGTTAAATGTTCAAAGTTTAAAAACAAACTTTGGGTTACTTATTGAAAGACAGAGAGCCTTTGTCAACACTGAGAGATTATGTCTTCTCTCCCACACACACATCCTTTCCAAATTTCCTATTGATTACTTCCCCAGCATGAAAGAGTCAGGAAACAGGAATATCCTTTCATGGATGTGGTTCCCATCTTGATCGGTGTGGTTAGCACTAAATCCATTAGCATTAATACTCCTCTTAAGAAACTTTGGATAAGTAGCTTTAAAACTGTGGATAATCAACGAAGAAATAGATTTTCTTGGGGGGAGGGTGAAATTGTTAGAAGAGAAGGCAGGAAGGAGGCAGAAGTGCTGAGTCACAGTACACAAAATTGATCTTGAAAACGAGGCAGGGATAATTGAAGTAATTGCCAGCCCTGCCTCCCTATTGGTCCCATTTCCTCTCTTCCACCCTTCCTGCCTCTCTTAGATCCATTCAGCCTGTGAGCAGCCACAGGAAGTTGATGGGCTGTGTCTGAGCCAGGTGCAGTGAACGTGTCCAAGGTAACTCTAAACTAGATTCTTCTTTTTTTTTAAAACTAGAATTTTGGCTTGTCAAGGTGGTCCCCTATGTTGAAATCAGCATGGATCCCATAAAGCAGTACATCTCAAACTTTAGTGTGCCTAAGAGGCGTCTGGGAAATCTCATTAAGATGCAGATTCTGATTCTGGAAGTTTGGGGTGGGGCTGGAAATTCAATCTCCCAGATGACGTCTATGATATTGGCCCTGGGACCACACATTGAGTAGCAAAGTCCTGTATCAGTGGCTCTCAACCCTCTCTGCACCTTAAAATTACCTACAAAGCTTTTTAAAAACAACTAGTGCTCTTTCCCAAATCAGTTAAATCAGAACAGGGGAGAGGGATGTAGTGAGTGGAGCAAGTAATAAAACTTTGTAAAAGCTCCCTAGGTGATTAAAATGTGTATCTATGTTTGAGACCCACTGGTCTATATCCTAATGTTAGTGAAATCAAATTTTCCTCATTTATCTGCCCCATTCCACCAGCTGCCAAGTCTTCATACCAAGTTACTAAATCCCTCTTCCCACTCTCTGGTACTTGGTCAAATCAACACACAGTTTCTTACTCTCTGTTACATCATTCCTCTCCCTCTACTGGTTTTCAATTCAATTCAAACACATATGTACTGATTAGCTGCCTGACACGTACCACGGAGGAATTAGGAGAACCAAAATCCCTACATCCTAGGAAAGTTGGATCTTATTGCAAGAATTTAGAAAATTATTGTAAAGTACTTAGAAATTCCATACTCAAATCCTACCCAGAATAGTGTTGTTGATTTCTAGGGAGTAAAGGTCTTGACTAAGTTTTTTAGGAAAGCTTTTTAAATTTGGTGGAACTCGAAGTCAAAGATACCTTTGAACCTCACAAGTGAGTGCTCAATCGAATTAACATGGGAAAGTTCAACAATTGAATAAGGGCTTTTAAAATCAGTTCTGGGAGTTTGAAGCTCCTGGGAAGCTTAGAACACAGTTGCTAGAAGGGAAAAGGAAAAGGGATTGCTAAGAGATATGGGGAGTGGGTTCTAGGAAACATAATCATTGTTCTAGATACTCCTGATGGCTTCAGGCGGGGAGAATGATTGTCGAAGACAAGTGCACATTGAAGAGGACTGGACTCAGGGACATCTAAGGTAAGTTTGGGAGACCTGAAGGAACTTGGAAGAATAGATAGGTTTTGGATAGGGCAAGAAAACATATGGGTTATTTCTGGGTATGAAATCTGAATTCCGATCAGAAATTGGAATTATGTGTACAGGGCTCAGGAGGGAAAGTGATATGGTTGGAACCAAAGGACACTAATGTAAGACGCGAGGAGCCAGACTGAAGAGATCTTTAAAAACTAGACTTTGTCAAAATTGGAGCTAATCCCAAGTGTTATATTATTTCAACTTCTGAACATGAAAATATTTTAGTTATATGAAATGTATGGCAATTTAAAGGCTCAGTAGTAGCCGAATTGCCTGAAAATGATGGCCAGTTACTAAAGCAAATTTGAAATATTGAAACCCAGGTAGGGTAGAAATGACAGCAGGATGCTGGGCTGATGGCAGTTTGGAAAGATGGAACGGAGGGGTAAATGTTGTTGTGAGTTATTGGGAACATCTCCATGACTTAGAAAACTAGTAACAGCAATCCAACAAAGGGACACTCTGAGAAGGACGGTTGACTTGGGTGGAAACAAAGTGAGTTCTGAGTTGAATATGCCAAATTTGAAGTGACCTCCAAAAGGAAATACCCTGAAGATTTTTTAATATGTGCATGGAAGATATCTGGGTGAAGATTAAGGATGTGCTGACCCAAATAACTCCAAGTGAGCAATGTGAATGATTTAGAAACATAGGGATAATGGGGACAATTCCAAAACATGAGGCAGAATCCTTGAATCCTGCCTGTGTCCTTCTCCTCTACCAGGATGTAAATGAATTCAGTCCATTGATTCCACTACCTCTCCAAAAACTAAAAGTGAAAGGATCCTATGATAATTTCTGCTTGGTCTCTCTTAGATACCAGTACTGGTATATCTGGCCAATGTAGACCAGTAGCATTCACCCTAAAGAGACTTTGCACCCATGCAAGGGGTTTCCGGTGGCCTCAATTTTTTAATTAAGTGAACTCAGCCTTGTAATTCCCATTTTTCAGCTCGTGGTTCTACACTTCATTATCTTAAACCAAATGTCCACAGTCCCTCAGGGCATCTTGCTAGCTGGGTAAATGTAGCCACCAGGGTTTTTCAATGCCCAAACTGATATAATTATTTATATATTCATTCTCTCTTTCATTTGACAGATTGAAATGTTTTGGACTAACATTCATCATTTTCCTTTTTTCTTTCCCTGGTGAGTAGGAAGATTAATAACATGAAACATCTTGAGTAGAGAGATGTGGTATTTGGTAGAAGCCAACATATAATCAAACCATTTTTCCTCCTCAATCTCTAGCTGAGTTATCTCGTTTTATTTTTCTGTGTCCACTGTAGCACTTATCCATTACTATTTCTAGGAGTAATCTGGCTCAAAACCAGTTATTGTTTGCTGGAGAATCTGGTTTTGTGGCCACATTGCTATAGCTACACCATAATAGGAGTAGTACCTAATAGGGTCAGATAGTAGTTAAAATTTCAAATAATCCTAATTTTCAGTCATTATTTGTCCTCACTGCTTTTGACACCATGTCTACCAGCACACTGTATTAATAAGAAATCAATGCATCCTGAGTATTTCTATTTTTATACTCTAGGAATTTCCATAGTAGAATTGTTTGTTCTTCAAACAAGATAAACAGAATTTAGAAAAGAAAGTTAGTAAACATTGAAAAATACAGAAAATTAATGTAAGTAAAACATCTGTAATATATGATAGCAGCTGACACTGAATTTTTGCCAGTGACATAAAAGTGCAGAAATTACACCAAGCACTGTGGGAGAAACACACTGTTAATCAAATATGTCAATGTATCTTCATGGCTGATAGCTAACAAGCCAGTACTGACCTAAATTTTACTGGAGAGCATTTTAAAAGCATTAAGCATATGCTGTTTACTTAGTTGATGCAATAAATATAAACATGCCTTGAGTTCACAGTAAATCCAAAGTACAGACCTTAAATAATTCTAACATTTTAAATCACATTGATTAATCACTAAAATACATTAGAAGAAACCGTTTCAGCAAATTTTTTGTGAAATAGGTCTTTTAGTCAAATTCGGTTCTTCCATTTCTATCCACTGCATGTGTAATTCATGAACCTTTAAACAGTATGAGATTATAGATAGCTAAACTGACATTTGTACTTTCACTTAGCAGCCTGAATTATCGGTACACTCTAAGCTTTTTAAATGTTAAAGCAATCATTGCTTTGAATTCATCTTGTGATGTCATTGCCACTAACAACTGTTATAATAAATTTGAAGTATATGAAAGCTTGGAAAGAATATTAGAAATATGTCTCATTTTAAATACATAACAATTAAATGATATACAACAAGAAGTGTGTTCTGATCCATCTATTAATGAAATGCTCTTTCAAAGTGTGATGTATTACTGCTATTTTTGTATGTCTGACCTTGCAGAGATTTTCATTTAAATGTGCTGTGCTTTTTGTTCAGTCAGAAAGAGCAGTATTCTACGCATGATAAGAATGTGTATACAAGTGTAAATGAATTTGTGTTAATGGATGTGTATACAAGTGATTACTTTTGCAACCCATGGATGGAACACCAAAGGCATACACAATAGTTGTATTATGCTAGGCCCAAAATTATAAATCTCATATTTACAGATTGAAAGGGATAATAGACATTAACTATTCCATGCTGAAATAATTTGAACTAGTTAACCATGGACTTTTTGCTCTTGGAAGTTGTGTGTGTGTGTGTGGGTGTGTGTGTGTGCCCATGCTTAATTGAGAAGTTGAGCATATTCATGGATAGGACTCTTTTCACCAGTTAAATGGGGCCACCCACATAGTCAGGATTCTTTGAGTATATCCATTTATCTCTGCTATGAAGATGGGCAATAACCAGCCATTTGGAAGAGAAATATAATAGTCCCATTTCCATTATCATCAGAGATGTTTGGCAGACACAGCATGGTTTACTTACTTCTTCTCCACCCACATGGGCCCAAGTAGGGCATGTTTGCACAGTATTTACTCTACTGGTCCAAGTTCCCATTAATAAATAAGTAGACCACCAGATGTCTTATCTGTGTTTTTGTCTGTCATAGGAACAAGGGTATTGAGGCGGTCGGGAAAAATATTTTAAAGAAAAGTTTAAGATACTCTTGCATGATGAGAAGATTAATCTCTAGCATGTTCTATTATCCCACATTCCAAACATCTTAAGCTAATTGGTAAATGCATATAAACAATAGAGCCAAAACAGCCGTACAGGATTATAACATTTCCTATATGAAAAATATGAACAACTTTGCAGAGTTAAACCTGAACATAGTCTTTTATTGTCTGAATTCTTATTCCAGAGCTGATATTTCAGATCTTATACCAACTATAAATTGAAAAGATATTCTTTTATAATCTAGAAATTTTCTACATTCTCCCACCCCAATCATCATGCAGTTTGACTTTCCAAATTTTTGACATAAAATTTGAAAGAAGGTGGAATTGGAATCTTTTTTATTGAAGTATAAATTGATTGACAATATTATATTTGTCTCAGGTGATTCAATATTTTTATAGATTGTACTCCATTTAAAGTTATTACAAAATGTTGCCTATATTCCCTGTGCTGTACAATACATCCTTGTAGCTTATTTACTTTATACATAGTAGTTTGTGCCTCTTAATATCCTACCCCTATCGTGCCTCTTCCCTTTTCCTCTCCTCACTGGTAACCACTCATTTTTTCTCTATATCTGTGAGTCGGTTTGTCTTGTTATACTGATTCATCTGTTTTACTTTTCAGACTCCAAATATGTGACAACATACAGTATTTGTCTTTGTCTGACTTATTACACTAAGCCTAATACCCTCTAAGTCCATCCGTGTTGTTACAAATGGCAGAAATTCATTCTTTTTTGTGGCTGAGTAATTTTCCATTGTGTATGTATACCACATCTTCTTTATCCATTAATCTGTTAATGGACATTTAGGTGGCTTCCATATCTTGGCTATTATAAGTAGTGCTGCTATAAACATTGGGGTGCATGTATCTTTTCGAGTTAGTGTTTTCTTTTTCTTCAGATATATACCCAGGAGTGGAATTGCTGGTAGTTCTATTTTTAGTTTTTTAAGGAACCTCCATACTGTTCTCCATAGTGGCTGAATCAATTTACATTCCCACCAACAGTGCACCAGGGTTCCCTTTTCCCCACCTCCTTGCCAACATTTGTTATTTGTGGTCTTTTTTGATGATAACCATTCTAACAGGTGTGAGGTGATATCCCACTGTGGTTTTGATTTGCATTTCTCTGATGTTTAGTGATTTTGAGCATCTTTTCACATGCCTGTTGGCCCTCTGCATATTTCCTTTGGAAAAATGTCTACTCAGATCTTCTGTCCATTTTTTTAACCAGGTTTTTTGGGGTTTTTTGACACTGAGCCATATGAGCTGTTTATATATTTTGAATATTAACCCCTTATTGACCATATTATTCACAAATACTTTCTCCCATTCTGTAGGTTGTCTTTTTGCTTTATTGATGGGATGGTTTCCTTAGCTGTGCAAAAGCTTTTATGTATAATTAGGTCCCATATTTTTATTTTTGCTCTTGTTTCCTTTGACTTATGAAACCGGTCCAAAAAAAATATTGCTATGATTTATGTCAAAGAGTGTTCCAACTATATTTTTTTGTAAGAGTTCTATGGTTTCCAGTCTTACATTTAAGTCTTTAATCCATTTTGAGTTTATTTTGGTACATGGTGTGAGAAAATGTTCTAATTTCGTTCTTTTGCTTGTAACTGTCCAGTTTTCCCAGCACCACTTATTGAAGAGACTGTCTTTTCCCCATTCTATATTCTTATCTCCTTTGTCATAGATTGATTGACCATAAGTACGTTGGTTTATTTCTGGGCTTTTTATTCTGTTTCATTGATCTATGAGTCAGTTTTTGTGCCAGTACCATACTGTTTTGATTACTGTACCTTTGTAGTATAAGTCAGGGAGTGTGATATATCCAGATATTTTTTTGAATTTTTGAATTATATTTTATTTATTTTTTTATACAGCAGGTTCTTATTAGTTATCCATTTTATACATATTAGTGTATATATATCAATCTCAATCTCCCAATTCATCACACACACACACACACCACCACATTTCCCCCTTTGTGTCCATACGTTTGTTCTCTACATCTGTGTCTCAATTTCTGCCTTGCAAGCCAGTTCATCTGTACCATTACTCTAGGTTCCACATATATGCATTAATATACAATATTTGTTTTTCTCTTTCTGACTTAATTCTCTCTGTATGTCAGTCTCTATATCTATCCACGTCTCTACAAATGACCCAATTTTGTTCCTCTTTATGGCTGATTAATATTCCATTCTATATATGTACCACATTTTCTTTATCCATTCGTCTGTCAATGGGCATTTAGGTTGCTTCCATGACCTGGCTATTGTAAATAGTGCTGCAATGAACATTTGGGTGCATGTGTCTTTTTGAATTATGGTCTTCTCAGGGTATATGCCCAACAGTGGGATTGCTGGGTCATATGATAATTCTATTTTTAGTTTTTTGAGGAACCTCCATACTGTTCTCTATAGTGGCTATATCAATTTACATTCCCACCAACAGTGCAAGAGGGTTCCCTTTTCTCCACACCCTCTCCAGCATTTGTTGTTTGTAGATATTCTGATGATTCTCATTCTAACTGGTGTGAGGTGATACCTCATTCTAGTTTTGATTTACATTTCTCTAATAATTAGTGACGTTAAGCAGCTTTTCATGTGCTTCTTGGCCATCTGTGTCTTCTTTGGAGAAGTGTTGTCTATTTAGGTCTTCTGACCATTTTTTGATTGGGTTGTTTGTTTATTTAATATTGACCTGCATGAGCTGTTTATATATTTTGGAGATTAATCCTTTGTCCATTGATTCGTTGGCAAATATTTTCTCCCATTCTGAGGGTTGTCTTTTCGTCTTGTTTGTAGTTTCCTTTGTTTTGCAAAAGCTTTTAAGTTTCATTAGGTCCCATTTGTTTATTTTTGTTTTTATTTCCTTTACTCTAGGACGTGGATGAAAAAAGATCTTGCTGTGATTTATGTCAAAGATTGTTCTTCCTATGTTTTCCTCTAAGAGTTTCATAGTGTCCAGTCTTACATTTAGGTCCCTAATCCATTTTGAGTTTCTTTTTTGTGTATGGTGTTAGGGAGTGCTCTAATTTCATTCTTTTATGTGTAGCTGTCCAGTTTTCCCAGCACCACTTATTGAAGAGACTGTCTTTTCTTCATTGTATATCCTTGCCTCCTTTGTCATAGATTAGTTGATCATATGTGCATGGGTTTATCTCTGGGCTTTCTATCCTGTTCCATTGATCTATATGTCTGTTTGGGGGCCAGTACCCTATTGTCTTGATTATTGTAGCTTTGTAGTATAGTCTGAAGTCAGGAAATCTGATTCCTCCAGCTCTGTTTTTCCCTCAAGAATGCTTTGGCTATTCAGGGCCTTTTGTGTCTTCATACAAATTTTAAGATTATTTTGTTCTAGTTCTGTAAAAAATGCCATTGGTTATTTGATAAGGATTGTGCTGAATCAGTAGATTGCTTTGGGTAGTATAGTCATTTTCACTATATTGATTCTTCCATTTTAAGAATATGGTATATCTCTCCATCTGTTTGTATCATCTTTAATTTCTTTCATTAGTGTCTTATAGTTTTCTGCATACAGGTCTTTTGTCCCCTTAGGTAGGTTTATTCCTAGGTATTTTATTCTTTTTGTTGCAATGGTAAATGGGACTGTTTCATTAATTTCTCTTTCAGATTTTTCACCATTAGTGTATAGGAATGCAAGAGATTTCTGTGCATTAATTTTGTATCCTGAAATTTTACCAAATTCATTGATTAGCTCTAGTAGTTTTCTGGTAGCATCTTTAGGACTCTCTATGTATAGTATCATGTCATCTGCAAACAGTGACAGTTTTACTTCTTCTTTTCCAATTTGTATTCCTTTTATTTCTTTTACTTCTCTGATTGCCATGGCTAAAATTTCCAAAACTATGTTGAATAATAGTGGTGAGAGTGGATATCCTTGTCTTATTCCTGATCTTAGAGGAAATGCTCTCAGTTTTTCACCATTGAGAATGATGTTTGCTGTGGGTTTATTGTATATGACCTTTATTATGCTGAGGTAGATTCCCTCTATGCCCACTTTCTGGAGAGTTTTTATCATAAATCGGTGGTGAATTTTGTCAAAAGCTTTTTCTGCATGTATTGAGATGATCATATGGTTTTTATTCTTCAATTTGTTAATATGGTGTATCACATTGATTGATTTGTGTATATTGAAGAATACTTGCATCCCTGGGATAAATCCCACTTGATCATGGTGTATGATCATTTTAATGTGTTGTTGGATTCTGTTTGCTAGTATTTTGTTGAGATTTTTGCATCTATATTCATCAGTGATATTGGGTGTGATTTTCTGTTTTTGTAATATTTTTGTCTGGTTTTGGTATCAGGGTGATGGTGGCCTCATAAAATGAGTTTGGGAGTTTTCCTTCCTTCCTCTGCAATTTTTTGGAAGACTTTGAGAAGGATGGGTGTTAGCTCTTCTCTAAATCTTTGATAGACTTCACCTGTGAAGCCATCTGGTCCTGGACTTTTGTTTGTTGGAAGATTTTTAATCAGAGTTTCAACTTCATTACTTGTGACTGGTCTGTTCATATTTTCTATTTCTTCCTGGTCCAATCTTGGAAGGTTATACCTTTCTAAGAATTTGTCCATTTCTTCCAGGTTGTCCATTTTATTGGCATGGAGTTGCCTGTAGTAGTCTCTTAGGATTCTTTATATTTCTGCAGTGTGTGTTGTAACTTCTTTTTCATTCCTAATGTTATTGATTTTAGTCCTCTCCCTCTTTTTCTTGATGAGTCTGGCTAATGGGTTATCAGTTATGTTCATCTTCTCAAAGAACTAGCTTTTAGTTTTCCTGATCTTTGCTGTTGTTTTCTCTGTTTCTATTTCATTTATTTCTGCTCTGATATTTATGATTTCTTTCCTTCTATCAGATTTGGGTTTTGTTTCTTCTTCTTTCTCTAGTTCCTTTTGGTGTAAGGTTAGATTGTTTATTTGAGATTTTTCTTGTCTCTTGAGGTAGGCTTGTATTGCTATAAACTTCCCTCTTAGAACTGCTTTTGCTGCATCCCCTAGATTTTCGATCATCGTGTTTTCATTGTCATTTGTCTCTAGGTATTTTTTGATTTCCTCTTTGATTTCTTCAGTGATCTCTTGGTTATTTAGTAACATATTGCTTAGCCTCCACATGTTTGTGCTTTTTACGTTTTTTTCCCTGTAATTGATTTCTAATCTCATCGCATTGTGTTCAGAAAGGATGCTTGATATGATTTCAATTTTCATAAATTTACTGAGGATTGATTTGTGACCCAAGATGTGATCTGTCCTGGAGAATGTCCATGCACACTTGAGAAGAAAGTGTAATCTGCTATTTTTTGATGGAATGTCCTATAAATATCAATTAAATCTATCTGGTCTATTGTGTCATTTAAAGCTTGTGTTTCCTTATTAATTTTCTGTTTTGATGATCTGTCCATTGGTGTAAGTGATGTGTTAAACTCCCCCACTATTTTTGTGTTACTGTCAATTTCCTCTTTTATAGCTGTTAGCAGCTGCCTTATGTATTGCGGTGCTCCTATCTTGGGTACATACATAGTTATTATTGTTATATTTTCTTGGATTGATCCCTTGATCATTATGTAGTGTCCTTCCTTGTCTCTTGTAACATTCTTTATTTTAAAGTCTATTTTATCTGATATGAGTATTGCTACCCCAGCTTTCTTTTGATTTCCATTTGCATGGAAGATCATTTTCCATCCCCTCACTTTCAGTCTATATGTTTCCCTAGGTCTGAAGTGGGACTCTTGTAGACAGCATATATATAGGCCTTGTTTTTGTATTGATTCAGCGAGCCTGTGTCTTTTGCTTGGAGCATTTAACCCATTCACGTTTAAAGTAATTATCGATATGTATGTTCCTATTACCATTTTCTTAATTTTTATGGGTTTGTTTTTGTAGGTCCTTTTCTTCTCTTGTGTTTCTCACTTAGAAAAGTTCCTTTAGCATTTGTTGTAGAGCTGGTTTGGTGGTGCTGAATTCTCTTAGCTTTTGCTTGTCTGTAAAGCTTTTGATTTCTCCATCAAATCTGAATGAGATCCTTGCCGGCTAGTGTAATCTTGGTTGTAGGTTCTTCCCTTTCATCACTTTAAATATGTCATGCCACTCCCTTCTGGCTTGTAGAGTTTCTGCTGAGAAATCAGCTGTTAACCTTATGGGAGTTCCCTTGTATATTACTTGTCATTTTTCCCTTGTTGCTTTCAGTAATTTTTCTTTGTCTTTAATTTTTGTCAATTTGATTTCTATGTGTCTTGGTGTGTTTCTCCTTGGGTTTATCCTGCCTGGGACTCTCTGCACTTCCTGGACTTGGGTGGCTATTTCCTTTCCCTAGTTAGGAAAGGTTTCGACTATAATCTCTTCAAATGTTTTCTCGGATCCTTTCTCTCTCTCTTCTCCTTCTGGGACCCCTATAATGTGAATGTTGCTGTGTTTAATGTTGTCTCAGAGGTCCCTTAGGCTGTCTTCATTTCTTTCCATTCTTTTTTCTTTATTCTGTTCCACAGTAGTGAATTCTACCATTTTGTCTTCCAGGTCACTTATCCGTTCTTCTGCCGCAGTTATCCTGCTGTTGATTCCTTCTAGTGTATTCTTCTTTTCAGTTTTTGTATTGTTCATCTCTGTTTGTTTGTTCTTTAATTCTTCTAGGTGTTTGTTCTCTAATTCTTCTACATCTTTGTTAAACATTTCTTGTATTTTCTCAATTTTTGCCTCCAATCTTTTTCCAAGGTCCTGGATCATCTTCACTTTCATTATTCTGAATTCTTTTTCTGGAAGGTTGCCTATCTCCACTTCATTTAGTTGTTTTTCTGGGGTTTTATCTTCTTCCTTCATCTGGTACACAGCCCTCTGCCTTTTCATCTTGTCTATCTTTCTGTGAATGTGGTTTTTGTTCCACAGTCTGCAGTATTGTAGTTCTTCTTGCTTCTGCTGTCTGCCCTCTGGTGGATGAGGCTATATATATCCAGCTTTGTTCTTTTTTGTCAAAATTGTTTTGGCTATTTGGGGTTGGAAACTTTTTTCTTAATGAACTGAGAAAGTAAACTTCCATCAAGCTGAAAATCATCCTAGAATGCTGACTACTTAGATATCAAACTTAAGCTAATTAGGAAGTCTCTTTTACAGTCAGATGATTCTCATTTTGGACAGAATTTTATTGATTCTGATTCAGTAGGATCCTGTTCAAAATTCTTCAATCATTCTCCCTGAAATGATGTTCAAATCCATCCCTATCATTTCAGTCCTACTGTTCTTATTTCCCACCACTGCCCTACAGGGCCACCCACCCATGCATACACATACCACACCTAACTGACTTAATCCCCTCATTGTTCTTGGTCATTCTTCCAAAGCCTCTCCCACTCCAACTTTACTTACCAGAATTCTACTTCATTCAAATCCCAGTTCAGTTTATTCCCCTCTGCCTGCTCCCTTTCCCAAAGTGACCATACTATACCAGTTTGTTCTTGCTATTCATAGATCTGTATCAATCCATCTTAGATTATTATTATATCATGGTGATGATTAATCAGTACTTGTTGTTGATGACAATGATGACAAGGACGATGATGATGATGATGATGATGATAATCAAAGAAGCATAGGAATACACTTTGGCTGGAGATGTTTTTCCTCTCAATATGAATGTCCATTAATATGTCCGTGAGCACACACAAGGCTATCAGATCCCATTTAAATGAATCAAGAAGCTCACATAAAACTCGGGGGAAAAGTATACTCTCTTACATAACACTGGATGTTCTAGGACATTAAAATCAAGTTAAGAATATACTCAGTTTACTGAAGGGGAAAATAAAGTAACTCATACTTAAAATAACCTACAACTTAGACCTTATGATTATACCTCTTTTCTATGGAAATCTTTTAAGGTATACATAGTTCACTGCTTTATATAGAAATATTCACCTTTCCTTTCATTTATGAGTTAACAATTATTAAACACTACCTATATGCCAGGCTCTGTGCTATCAATTCTATATTTATTATTTCATTTATTCTTCAAAATAATTTAATAAAGATAAATAAAATTGTAATCAAACTCTGATAAAGAAGCCCTAGCACAGAGAATTAAACAATTGTCCAGGGTCACACAGCTGGATTAGGTGAAAGGATTCACAGCTGTATCTGGAACAAAAGGCCATTCTTTTAATGGTGATTCTAACCTCCAGAGGAATGGTAACAAGAGACTTTTTAGTCTCATCACATTTTTGAAGGGTGTCTCTTACCACCTCTGTGACAGTGACAGGGTCTTTAACCTCTCTCAACCTCAATTTCTTCATCTATACAATGAGAGATGGTGATATGTAAAGTTTATTATAGTTCCTCAACCATAGAAGATTTTTAGATGCCTGATAAATGTATTTTCTATTCTCCTGCTATAATAAATCTGAAATCAATTCTCACAGACCTAAATTTTTAATATGTCATTGCTTTTCACTAAACCTCAAATCTCTCTTATTGTGTTGATACTTAAACCAGCAGAATAATTTCAGGCAAGTGTAAGTTTTGGTCGGATCAGTCAGCATGGTGATATATCAGTAAGGCAAGAGAATATTGACTAAGAAAATATGCAACCAAAGAAGTATACTCTCCTGATTAGTTGCATTTAGGATGATTCTGTGAAACATTCTCAGCACAAGCATAGACAAGTATCTCCGTTAAGTATTTTCAGTCTCATGTAAGTGTGAGTATACATGGGAAAGAATATTTATTTGTTTATACCATGACTCATTACACAAAGGATTTATGAAAAATTACAACAGACTGAATAAAATAAAATTAAGATAAAATAGAAATATGAAAAATGTATTAAAACTTATGTAAGCTGAGGCAAAAATTCAAGACCATGTAAACTTAGAAGACAAAAAAAAAAATTAGAGTGTAAAAGCCAATGTAAACACAATAGTAGAATTTCAAAGTTGGCCCTGATCACTGTAGGCACTAAAGAGTCAGGTATGTAATGCACAATGTCTTTAAAGAAGAGGAAGAAGAAGAAAAATCAGAAGGAATCTTCTCAACTTGTTAAGAAAATGAAAATTTGTCAATATTGACTGATACAGTGAACAATGTTTTTGATAACATTTCTATAGCTTCTTGGGTAAATGGCTGAGCTTATGTGAGTTTTGTACTTTTGCATGTTAGTATACTTATTTATACATGAACATGAGCTCCTAAATGTATGAGTGTCATGTGTGGGTTTATATGTAATATGGAAACAAAAGGGAGGTTTAATATCATAGTCTTTATACTATATCCTCTCTAAATCAAATCTTTTTGTTTGGTTCACATTTTGTCCCTATTAACAACTGAAATGCTTTCAACCCTGTTGAAAAAAATGATTATTAGACAATCTAAACTGCATTAAAGTATCCCCAAACTTATTATATCTTAACCAGCTAGTGGCTGTTGAATTTGATTATATTAAGTTTACTTGAGAGATTTTTCACAGTAAGAAATCAGAGTCGTGAAAGCTCTACTAAACAAGAATGAAAGTTAAAAGTTGGTTAAAAGTGACGCTTTCAACTAGAATCAAAATTATTCACTGATGATCCTCTTTCTCCAGACAAGTTCCAAGTAGTTCTTACTAGGCTTCCCTAGCATTAAAACAGAGGTCAGGGCTTCCCTGGTGGCGCAGTGGTTGAGAGTCCGCCTGCCGATGCAGGGGACGTGGGTTCGTGCCCCGGTCCGGGAAGATCCCACATGCCGTGGAGCGGCTGGGCACGTGAGCCATGGCCGCTGAGCCTGCGCGTCCGGAGCCTGTGCTCCGCAACGGGAGAGGCCACAACAGTGAGAGTCCCAAGTACCGCCAAAAAAAAAAGAGGTCAAATGCAAATTGTAGTTTAAGCACTTACAGTCATCTTTATATATTTGGATTGATTGTATATAATTCACTGACTCAAACCTGAACTTTGATTCTACTTTATTTATTTATTCAATCAACAAATATGCATTGAGCGCATACTATGTGCCAGGATGGATATATAACCATAAATAAAACATAACGCCTTTTATCAAGTCTCTTGGGAAGGCAGACGAGTAAACAGAAGGTTTCAGGAGAGTGCATTTGTGCTTCCATGGATAAGAGAGACATAGACACCCAGCCTCAGGTGTCAGGGAAATCTTCCTGCCATTTAATTGGATCCTCTATGAAAAAATACGAGTTATCCAGATGAAAATGCAGGGAACAATGTTCTTCACAGAGGAAACAATATAGACAAATATACAAATAATGTTGGGAACACTTCAAATGGATTAAAGCATCAAATGAGGGCAGGAGTATGTGATGAGACAAGAAAGGAGTACAAAGCAAAGGCCAGATCAGGAAGGGATTTACATGCTGTTAATAAGGAATTTTGATTTTTATCCTGAGTAACATTATTGAAGTGATCGAAAGATTTTTTTCTGGGGATTAATAGAAGATTCCCATTTTGGTGACTTGTTTATGAAACACGAATTAAAAGAGATTGAGGCAGACACTAGTAGTTTCCTACCTAAAATCCTTTCTCGCACTTTTAAGGTAAATGAACTGAACTAAAACAGCTTCCAAGACTCTCTTGCAGCTAGAAACGGCCATGTGATGCAATTTTGTGTGTAGCTGAACCACACTGACTCCATTTTGTCAGCTCCATCTTAGGCCTGCAGTCCTACCCCCTCCCCTTTCTATGTGACTGAGATTTATCCTACTCACAAGGAATTCACCCAAGCCAGATAAGTTCCATATCAACTTTAACCCTTGCCTTCATCTGATATGAAAACTGGAAGAATGCCGTTTTCTGACACAGATGGTTAATAATGATCAGCAAGGAATAATGGTTATGACACCTCCAAGGGGAGGAAAACCCCCTGGTCTGCATCAGTTTGGATTTGCTTCTTCCTTAGTAGTCAGATTCTATCTTTAGCTTTGGCCTTTTTAAATCCCCCTGTACCATTTTCAGTGGAGCAGAGTGCAGCTTCAAATGCTTCTGAATGGTCATCCCCTACCCCCCACACTACCCTATATGTAAATTATCCACAATAAAATTCACATTTGTACTTTACGGTTGCTTCTCAGTTCAGAAGATATTCAATATCTCCACCTTCCAACATTTTAACTAATCAGATGTAGGCAGAGTTCCCTTGGAGAGGGCTTCCCTTGCTAATTAAAATAGCAAAGCTTCAAAAGTAGGGGGATTTTTGCCTTTCCTCTTTCTCCCTTCCTTCTTCTTCTTTTCTGAGATGTATGTGATTCTGAGGATATTGGAACCATCTTGCATTCATGTGGATACAAAACACAATTAAAGATTACAGAAAGATAAAAGATGGAGATATAATTCTTTGTAGAATATCAATGTTTTAGGAATGAATGGAGGAACTCCAGCCTACTATGTACATAGAGAAGGAGCTGTCATAGAGGTAAGAAGAAGACAGTGAATGTGCAGTGCTATTGAGGTCAAAGGAAGAGAACATTCAGGAAAAAGGTAGTGGTGAATAGCATGAAAAGTGACAGACATCAAGAAGGGTCATGAACAGGGATCCTCAGGAGTACAAAAAAAAAAAGGAGATGTTTCTCTTCTCTGTTTTTTCATCAATGATCTAAACTTTTCCATGAGCCCTCACCCTGCTGAGAAAATGGGAAATTTATACTTTCCAATTAATGATATCACCAGCTCTTCTAGTTCAAAATTTCTTATTTTTATAAAAGTTCCTTTCAACTAAGTTCTCAGTCTTTCAAAATACTTCCCTCCCGATCTTTATCCTTCAGAAAGTGCGAGTGCACAAGAGCTTACTGGGTCCTCATAGTGGAGTAGAAAGTGGGATCTTGGCCCTATACTCTATACTCGTGACTGTGGTGAGGGTCTACTTTATTCCACACTGGGACTGGTCACTGCCAAGGTACAATTGATTGCATATGGACTTCTAGACAAGCCCCAGCAACCACCACTGCTTGACACAAAAACTGCTTCCAGTTACTAAGGTCTGTGCCCTCAGTGTCCTGCTCTTCTTGTCCTCAAGATTCACCTGGTCTAGAAATCCAGCAGTGCTCTCAGGTCACCAAGGTGGAGTGGGATTTATAAATTGGCCACAATGAACTTGAGGCTTTAGCCCCTTCAGAACCACAATTTGTCATGAAGCATGAATCTCCCCAGGTCTTGCCTGGAGAAGCACCCAACTCATTCACTCACCTTCCCCTGCAATGTTCTCTGGAGGTTTCTGCTACACCCCTTGGCTCTCGATGTTCCCTAATCCCATCCCATCAGCAGAAATACAGCAAATCAAAGATTTTAGAACCTACAAACTTCATTCACCCCTACCGCTTTTCTATTTTCCATTTTCTCTTCCTTCCTTCCTTCCTCAGTGGTTATCAAACTTCAGCACACATCAGAATAACCTGGTGGATTTATTAAAATCCAATTTTCTAGGCCCCACCCCCTGGAGTTTCTGATTCAGTAGGTTTGGGTTGGATTTGGAGAATTTGCATTTCTAACAAGTTTCCAGGTGCTGTTGATAATGCTGGTCCCCAAACCACACTTAGAGAACTACTACTGTTCTACAGCTGATTGGTTGCAGATTGAGGGGAAGGGGGTTGAATTAAGCCTCAAGGCAACTCAGTCTTAAATTTGGAAGAGACATTCTCTCTAAACAGTGAAGAAAACTATTTTCTGAAACCTTCAATGGTGGTTCTTCTTATGGGAGCTAAAGGATGGAAGTTAGGGATTACCAAAGACGAAAATATATTTTTGTAATAGTCCAAAGATTTCTCTCCATTACAGCAAGACAAAAGGTCTTTTGTGGCTTTGGAGAGTGCCAGTTCATTAGAAAGAGGGAGCAAAAGGCAGATTCCAATGAATTAACAAGTGAATCGAAGATAAGGAGGTAGTAGACAGTGAGTATAAACAATGTTTTCAAAATCTTGACCGTGATCTCTCTCTCTCTCTCTCTCTCTCTCTCTCTCTCTCTCTCTATGGGGGTGGAGGAATAGCAGAGACTTGAACATGTTAAAATGTTGCTGGCAATGACTAGCAGAATGGTTTGAAGACACAGAAGAGAGTTTAAAATCGATGATCTAAATTCCCTGATGAAAGGAAGGAAGATAGAATTCAAAGCCCAGGGAGGGTGACTATGTTAGGAGGAGAGAGAGAGAGACTGTGCATCCATGGTGAGAGAAAGGACAGAGTTTGTATTGAAAGTGAGGAGTTTCAAGTTGAGTGTTTGGGGAGGTACATGGTAGAGTAGGGGGTTTTAGACATCTGGAGAATATTTGCAAGAGCCTTTCTCCAGAATGAGAGTAGACTAACAAAGAAAGATGGGAGGGTTGAAGTTCCAGTTGCCATTACTAAAGATTTAATGGTTCCTGTGTCTACCCAAACTCCATTTAGTCTCAGATCTATTCCTAGGCATTCTCTTCCTTTGGCAATAGTCCTTCTGCCTCTGTCTCTCCAGACTAGGGGCAAAGCAGCTTCCTGCTTTTGCTTATCTCTGAGTTTACCTGCAGTTTCAGGTGGGCTTTCAGTTCTTGGTAACCAATTCCCACATGAAATTCCTTGTTTTAAATTCTCAAATTGGTTTCTAACTTCTGGCTGGACCCTGACTCATCCAGCACTAAGCGCTTTGGTTGTGAGATCCTTCAATGGATGTGGACAATTGAAATAGCCTCTGAGCTATTGCCAAGAAGGAATGATGGTGGAGCAAAGGGACAAAGGAAGTGATTAATGACAAGACACTGATTACAGCAATAGATCTTTCATTTCCGGTCCAATTCAGTAATGCCATTCCAACACTGTGTAAAACAAGAAAAGAGACATTGGCAGCCTGAAACCATACAAAATAAATTCTCCTCTATGTCTCGATGACTTAGAAATCAGGTCTAAGTGTTTTTTAAAACACCTTGCAGATGATGTAATTGCTTAAGACAATAGTCACATGACTTAGAAAATTATTTTTACATTGAGCAGGCTCTGGAACTTATGACAAAAAAGGTTTATCTCAGAACTCCACTCTCTAATATTCTTGGATTCATGATTGGTAGAAAAGAAAAAGCTCATTTTTTTCCCCTTATACTTTCAGTGGAACTGTAAGATTTGAAGATTTATTTTTATCTAACTGAGCCCCTAAGGCAGGAATCAGACATAGTACTTTTGTTTTCTCAAAGTGTTAGGACCGTCTGGGGTAATGGTGGATGCAGAAGTTTACATGACAGCTCTGAACCTCATCCCCATTTCTCTTGGCTCCTATGCAGCCATTTGTTAGCTCTATTGTACGTGTGTGCATGTGTGTGTGTGTGTGAGAGAGAGAGAGAGAGAGAGAGAGAGAGATTCCAGTTTCTTGGGCCAGGATGTTGAGTAATAAGTGAGATAAAGCGGCATGTGTGATATGATGAGACCAGCACAATTTGGGGGGTTGCACATACGCAATCAGTTCAAACTGATAACATATATGGATGTGTGTGTGTATGAATTATAACCTACATTTTGAGGGAGAAAGGAAACCTCAAAAGGAGCCAAGAAAAATTCTTCACAAGATTTTTTCCAACAATAATAATAGAAGAATAACAATGTCACTAGGTATTTCATACTCAGTTTTTAAACGTTTCTAACCTAATAAATAATTGAAAATACAGGACATTATTCTACCATAGCTGTGTCAAGGAATTGATATTTGCTTAAATATTTTCTGTGTTTTCCTGATGTGATTACAAGATTTAAAAGCCTTTCCTTGCACAAAATAATCTTCCAGGGAAAAGGTAAACAACTATATAGAGAATCTAAGTCTCTTAATTGTTTTTAATGGTAACATTTACAATGATAGGTTCAATTGACCAAAATAATCTATCAAATGTATATATTTTTAAAATGCTTTCAAGACAGTGGACACATTAAACAGATAGTTCCATGTTTCTTAAACCAGAGACCTTTTGAGAGTTGAAGAGTCACTTGTGGTTTTTGTATTATTTTCTGCCATAATTCATTTTTATCTCTTTTTCCTATAATATTTATTTTTCCCACAAAAGCACTTAGGGAAGTACACCGTCTTGAAATTTGTCCTTTCATTGTTAAGCCTCTTTTCTCCCTAATTTAACAGACAATTCAGATTAATGTATTGTTCAAAATGCCACATACATTGTTCTTACTAGCTAGTGAAGCTTGGAGCATGACTGACCCATATAAATAAAAATGATTGTGTTCTAGTGTATTAAAAACAGCCCATCTCAAGAATTAGTTCATTGTTCTTTCTTGCTGTGGCCATTAACCAAGATCAAATATGAATGTGACACTAATTTTATCATGTATTAGTTTCTATTGCTGTGTAAGAAGTTACCACAAATTTACCAGCTTAAGCCAACACCCATTTATAGCTCAGTTCTGTATGTGGGAATTTCCGATACGGTCAGACTGGGTTCTCTGCTTAGGGTATCACAGGATGGAAAGCAAGGTGTCAGCCAGGCCATTCTCATCTGTAGTCTTTGAGGAAAAATCTACCTCCATACTAAGTTTTATTATTGGCAGAATTGAGTTCCTTGCAGTTATTGGTCAGAAGTCCAACAACTTCCAAGGAAGCAGGGACTGCTCTAAGCTCCCACTGGCTACCATATTCCTTTCCATGTAACCCTTTCCACATTCAAGCCAGTAATGCTTGGTTTCATGCTTCAAATCTCTGGTTCCTGGCTTTGAACTCGAAATCCATATTTAAAGGGCCCATATGATTATCAGGCCATCTTGATAATCTTATCTTAAAGCTAACTGATTGGGACCTAAATTACACCTGCAGAATCTCCTCATAGCAAATGTAGGTTAGTGTTTGAATAATTGAGAGAAAGTGCATATACCCCAGAGGCCAGGAATCTTAGGAGCCATCTTAGAATTCTGCCTACCACATATTGATTCTTCTTTCACCTCATTACCCTACAAAATATACCGTCTTGCCAAAAATCACGTATAACTGAGTTCATAGTTAATTCATACCTGGGACAGAAACAGTGGTCTTGAACACTTAACATTAGACCAAAACCAAATGTTCCTCCACCTCCTTCATTTATTCAATTGTATTTATTGATCATCTGTTCTAATCATATCTAATTAGAAAAGAATACTGGTGCTATTTGTCCCCAGAATATCTTTTCTATATTCTTTTTTCTATAGGGTCAAAATTTTAGCTAAACTACTCCATGGTTTTGCTGCCTTGGCACCCATTTTGTTTGGCCAAAGGGCCTGCAAGGGACCTCAAGCTGACACTCGAGCAGCCTGTGAAGGTTCATGTGGCAGAGAACTGAGGTCTCTTCAACAACCAGCACAAGAACTAATACACAGCACAAGAACTGAAATCCACATTCTTCCATTCATTGCCTACCTTTGTGTTTTTCCAGAGATAGGAGGATCCAAGAGAGAGCAAGGCAGAAGTACAACATCTTTTAGGATTAGTCCTGGGTCACACCCATCACTTCCACCATATTCTATGTGTCAAAAGTAAGTCACTGAACTTAATAAACAGCCCACGTTTAAGGGGATTGAAATTAAGCTCCACGTTTTTAAGAGGAGCAATTGATTTGTGGACATATTTTAACTACCATTGGAGATTATGTAAGAATTCCAAAACAATTGTCTCTAATGAGGACAATGCTGAAACTCAGATAAGAGAGTCTAAGAATTTCACTTACTTCTATGAGCAAACACAAATCTGCCTTTAAGGGCCAGAAATTCCATTTGGAAAAATAACACTGATTCTTAAATATGCACATATATTTTTAAGAATAGAAAGTCTTTCTTTTAAAATAACAGTAAGCTTGATTCCTAGGTGACCTTGGAATTGCATTATTTTTCAATAATTTATATTCATTGATCAGCTGAACAGTTTGACACCTTATTTATGGGCTACTGTGATGGATCACATCTGTTCCCAAAGTAAAGTAAACAAATTCTCAGTTTAGATAATTAGAGTGAGAGCCCAGATTTGATTATATTTTCTTTTATACTACAGGAATATTTCAGTTTCGAGATTATGTTTGTTTTCTTTTGTTACTGAAAACTTAAGCACAATCCTTGAGTATATCATGTTATATATCTTTAAAAATCTAGAACATAGTTGATAATATTAGTAGACCTTTAAATATATGTATTATTATTTATATATGCATATATATCTTTAAATATTTTTACATTTTTCCTAAAAAGGAGCAAAGACTCTTTCCTAACTTGTGATTGTGATGATGTCAAATACATAATCTTTGTATGAGGGAGTGAGTGAGTGTGTGCATGCGTGCGTATATGTGGAAAGAGAGAGAGAGTTAGTTCTCATCATCCATGCTTTAGATGTCATGTGAAATTTATCTAACCCACTGGCTTCTTGTAGTTGAACTTCTAACAAAGTATATATATCAGCAAAGCACTGACAGATGCAAGTAAAATTCATGGCATCCAGAATTATATCCTATTCACAAAACGCAACCCTGTGCAAACATTTGATTGAGTCTGATCTAGCTTGCATAAGAATCATAACTTATTAGTCTCTCAGTTATAAAGGAATGAATTCACCTTCCTATGTTCTTTAGTACATAAGCATTCCTACAGTCTCATAGTACCATAGGCCATGCTTACCTAGAAAATCTCTCCAGACCCTCTGAAATTAAGTATGCATAATTTAAGGCCAATTATTTTCCTAGTAAATGTGCCATTGAAACATCATAATGTTTGAGACTGAAAATTACAATGGTTTAGATATAGAAGATTTCTATGTTTTTCTTTCCTTCTTTTCCTCCTCCTTTTAACCCATATTCAGTAATGGTGGTGGTGGGGGGTAATTGAGGTTTATGTGCCAGAACTGGGCATATTGCCTCGAAAATGCTTTGTCAAATCATCTGTTATCTCTATATACATTCTTGTGCCAGGTGCCTGCAAGGACTTATTGATAGCAAGGGCCAAATAATCTTTTGAAATGTTAATAATTAAGAAATTATGTACTTATACACATATGACTACATATATTATATACAAGGAGATAAGGCAGAAAAGATCTCACATCTTTAATATTATTTTTTTATCCAAATCTGTCATTACATGCTTCTTAACTGATGCAATACATTAAACTAATTTTATTCTGACTCAAGCAATTTAAACCAACGAACACTAACTCATGAAGTACTGGGAAAGGTAGAGATAATAAAATGTGATTATTAAGCCAGGAGATACTGCCACTACCTTTGATAGCAATAACTAACCCTTATCTTATATGGGCTGCTGCTCATCAAAACTCCATACATAGACACAACTGTGAATAGTACTGTTTAATATATGTAAAAAATTGAGGTGCAAAGGTCAGTTATGTGTCTAAAGTTGATTAGCAAAGTTAAAAATAGGCCCCTTTTTTCTGACACTTGGTTTTGAATCCAGGCATCCTAAGCAGACCTTTCCTCCTAGCCTCCAAAAATTGCATTAGGATTAACTTCAGACAGCAAATACCAAATTTCTACCAACACAAGGAGGAAATGTTGCAGAGAATTAAGCCATACAACTGCATGTTTCACGGTATCCAGTGCTTAATTTCAAGTGAAAATTGTGATGTCTACATAATTGGTCTGTATGAAACCACATCCAGATTTGGAGTAACGAGGAGCAGAGCACTTGCCTTAATATAGACACACACCTTTTCCTCCTTCCAGAGAACACTGCTCAGCAAAATGCAGTCATGTCTGCAGAGAGAGATTAGGTCACTGGCAACAGTTTGGGCAGTCTGTCACCAATAAAAAATATTTCCCTCTGGAGTGGTTTAAGAGTAATAAATGGGGTTAAATTTAAAGTCTCAAAGGAAAGTAATTAAATGCTTTTGAGCATTTAATTGGGGGTCTCATTTTTTGCAGCTACGAAGGTACAAATATCTACACGCTAGACCAAGTTCTTTACTTGGTTTAAATTCTGTTGGAGGTGGGAGGAGTACCTCAGGCCAAGTGCTTTCTTAATTTAAATAGACAAATGATGCAGAATGCTCCCTTGTCAACCATTATTGAAGTTGTTGTAGAATAATCTTTAAAAAGTTCATAGCTCTAGTGATATCACCTCTAGCAAAGCTTGGAAACTTCGAAGGAAGATCTAAGTAACTCAGGGAAACAGAGTTCCTTCTTTTCCCATGACAGCAAGCTGGGGATGAGGATGGAGAACCTGTCTCTCTTGTTGACTGGTGTATTCCCAGTGACGATGCTGAATCCAGCACAGAGTGATATTCACTAGATATTTGCTAACATTCTACCAGGATGGCTTCTTACCAAACCCATAAAGGAAATGAGTTCTAGACAAAGAGATGGACAAAGTTTTGGCCACACAAAAGGTAAAGTCAGAGGTTACTGATTTCAAGCTATTTAGGAGCACTGAAAAAGTTCCACTCCTCAAAAAACCATATCTCTTATGACCAGAAATAAGGACTAAATTTTTATAATTATGGGCTCACAACTATTAAAATTCTACATCTAATAAGACAACGGGCCTGATAACCATTTGTATCTCCTTGTAAGGAGGGCTCTCAATATGCCTACCTATGGCAGTTTAGAGACAGAAACAGACAGAGAGGGTTCACTTGTACTTAAAACTCAGCTCCTCCAAGAGGGAAGTCACTCCTAACCTATGTCCTCCATCCCATCCAAGCACTATCCCACTGAATAGTAATTATCTATTTATGTGTCAGACTGCTTATGGCCAACTGACAGTAAGCAGTAAGGCTTTGAAGGTCCATGCCATCTTGTTCATTGCTGTATTCCTTATTTAAAACCATATTTTTGATGCTGTATTAGGGTTCTCCAGAAACATAGAACCAATAGGAGATATAGATATATACGTGAGACCGAGAGAGGGGTAAGATACTGATGATAGGATTGTCTCACTCAATCTGCTGTCTGCGAGCTGGAGAGCCAGGACAGCCAGTTGTGAATTCAGTCCAAGCCCAAAGGCCTGAGAACCAAGAGCGCTGATGTTCAAGGACAGGAGAAGATGGATATCCCAACTCAAGCAGAGAGAGAAGATGCCCTTCCTCCACCTTTTTGTTCTATTTAGGCCCGCAGCAGATTGAATGATGCCCGCTTGCACTGGTGAGGGTGGATCTTCTTTCTCAGTTTAATTCAATGCTAATCACTTCTAGAAACACCCTTACAGACACACCCAGGAATAATGTTTTACCAGCTATCTGGGCATCACTTAGCCCAGTCAAGTTGATACATAAATTTAACCAACATAGTTGTTAATTAATTATTTAATAAATACATATTGAATACCAAGGGTACAATTCTAGACAAAGGGAGGTAGCCATTGTAGGTGATGAGAGAATGAAAGAAAAAGAGAGAAGACATTGCAAAGTTGACAACAGTGTCTTGGCCCACCCAGAATAGATAGCCTTCAGTGAAGGCTCCTAGAATTCAGTAGTACAGTGGGGTCTTGCTCCCCACAAAGGCTCTAAGGGAAAGACTTTCCTTGCTTCTTCTAGCTTCTGGCGGTTGCTGGCAGTTCTTGGTGTTCCTTGTCTTGTAGCTGCATCACTCTAATCTCTGCCTCTGTCTTTACATGGCCTTCTCCCCTGTGTGTCAATGTCTCTGTGTCCAAATTTTCCTCTTCTTATAAGGAGGGCAGTCACATTGGATTTAAGGCCCATCCTTATCTTAATTTGATTACATCTACGAAGACCCTATTTCCAAATAAAGTCACATTCACAGGTTGCAGGTGGATGTAAATACTGGAGGGATACTAGCATAGTAGCTAAACAAATATAGAAACTAATCTATGCTTAGCTGTTGGCCTTCACAATTTACAAGATTTTCTGTTATATTCTACAATGCCTTTATCACCAAAGAAAGGGGAAATAATGTACATTTAAGGCAGTTGCAGACTGTAGAGCAGGCAAATCTTGGAAAATTTGCCTTTTAATATCTGTCAGATTACATCGCCAGAGATTGGTGGATAACGAAATCTGATTCAAGATTTTATCATTCAAAATAATTAATATTTCTCCTTGTCACCAAATCAATTGCTACAAATGTTCATGTAGGTTTGTGCTATAGAGGAGCTATGTAGTTTAACTAGGAAATACGACAGACCACAGAGCCCAGGGTCAAGTTCAACCTCCACCACTTACACTGGGTCGGGGGAGGGGGGTGGGAATTAACTGACTCTCTGTGCCTCAGTTTCCTCATCTGTGAAATGGGGGTAACAGAATCTCCTCATATTGGTATAGCATTTAGTGAGTTGATATATATGAAGTGTTCAGAACAGTGACTGACAAACAAGCAACGCTCTCCAAAAGTTAGCAAAGATTGCTAGAAAACTTCAGGGGAAAACACTCATACAGAGATCACCATCACAACCATTAATACCTGTGTGTTTCTTCTAAGTTATTTGATAGCAAACCTTTTTTTAATGGCACTTTTTTTTCCTAATCATTAATTTGAAGACAAAGATTCACTATTTTTATATCCATCAGTGCAATTTTAGATTGAGATGGCTAAACTTTTTCGGTTTCTATGGCGATTATCTACTGAATAGTTTACTTACTGCCCCTGAGCTGTCAACGCATACTGTTTAATTTATAAAGCTGATCTAAACCTCTATGGGGGAAAAAGCCACCAATATTTCTCCAGACTTACTTGGATTTATTTTCAGTGTCAGACAAGACATAACATTTATTATGATTCACCTTAGCATGATGACATTTCATTTTTCTTGTTGAAGAAGATGTTCCAGAAAAAAGAAAAAAAAGTTCAAAATCTCTTTAGTCTTCTGGATGTCTCATAATAAATGAGAGGCTCTGCTTTTCCTCAGTGCTTCAATAGCAAGAAGTGTTTATATTTCAAGACTAAGCCCCCACCGAATATTTACAAAATTTGTTGCAAGGTGTTGAACTATAAATCTAAAGTTTGAAATCCACATCAAATATAGGAGGAAAGCCCATTTGAAAAAAAAGTATGAAACAAAAAGTCAGAAGTAAAAATGTAAATATTTTAAAGTCTTATTTAAATCTTTAAGTGTCTTTCTCATAAATAGCACTATAACTTATTTTATCAAATGTTCTTCAGTCTTGTCATTCTGAATACAAGATGTTATCGTAGAAAGCTGAGGGACACAGAGTTTAGGTTATTAGAACGTTAGCGATATTAGAGGATTTAACACATACATAATGTGAAATATGAAATTAATTTGTATGAACTAGGTTTTATGGTTTTGAAAAGGAATCAAATCTTACATTTTGGGTTTTTATGGATGAATTCATATCTGAAATAGTCTTTTATAAAGAGCAGTGTGAAAAATTGTACTCTTGTCTTAACATCTAAATGAAGGCTGGAGCCTGGCTAAGCAGAACCTATCCACTGGATATTCAAAAACAGTGATATGGAGTCAAATTTTCAATGTTAAATGTGTTGTACAGTGAAGGTATAATATATGCATCTTCCATCCCACTTTCATTCTGAACTCAACGTTGCTAATAAAACTGTACCTTCCCATATCCACCCAGAGCAATTTAAATAACAGAATATTATTTACTAAGTATTTTGAGTTCTTAAATGTTATGTTTCTCTAGAATATTCCAGGACTTCTACTTTTTTGAAGCCAGGAACATTAGTAGCTTTGTAACAAATGCTTGTTGACACAATAAACTGAATAGCAGTACAGATTCTCTTAATTGCCAAATAAATAATGAATGGATTGGAATGAGTTCACATAAATGGAAACCTCATAAAAATTTCACGTTTTACGTCATCGTTCACATTTACTAAAAAGAAGATAAGACAGAGACAAAGAGATTGAAAAAAAACAAAACAAAAACAAAGGCAAACTAGTTCCAGAGAGGATGTTTAGTCAATTCAATGGTTTTTATCTTTTTTTTAAATGTTGTTTGTTCCTATAGAACAAAACAACAGATAAAGAAGATAGTTCATCTGCACCACTGTCATTCCAAACTGGTCTGATAAGATGTCCCGCCAAAAACTCAATCTACATTAAAATGGTAAATTCCATGATTGCATACAGGCATGGCCTTTGTGTCTTAGAACATTCTCCCAGAAGTCATTGAAAGTATGTTAATAAATTACCATGCTATTTTAAGAACAATTTATACATAATTCATTTCCTAAACAATAGAGCATGAAAAATTACACTTATGCTTTACCTTCCTTTGGAAGTAGTAAGTGAGGTTCGTATTATAGGTATTCATACTTGTTTTCTAATTAAACATATTTATCTCTGAAATACATTTATCACTTTCTCTACACTGTTTGCTCATGAATCAACTCAATCTAACTTGCCCTTCCAGGGTCAAATTATATCAAAAGCTGGAAGTGAAACTTAAGCAATAGCTAGGCATTTTGAAATGATATGAGGAGGAACAGGGCTTTGAAGGGAGGAGGGAGAATTTGATTAGGAGCCAGAAGAACTGGGTTCTTGTTTCTGCTGTGATTCTAACCAACCAACTCTGTGTGACTGTGAGTAATTCACTTTCCTTCTCTGAGTCCCAGCTTCCTCGTCTCAGAAACAACAGTTACCAATATAATGTGCTGTTGTGCGTTGACTAAATAAACATACATGGTAATGGGGATGAACTGCCATTTGCAGAGACCGGAAGGCATGCACGTGGCAAAGAAAATAGACGTGCTAAAGAATGATCAGAGGGAGGGCTTCCCTGGTGGCGCAGTGGTTGACAGTCCACCTGCCGATGCAGGGGACAAGGGTTCGTGTCCCGGTCCGGGAGGATCTCACATGCCGCCGAGCGGCTGGGCCCGTGAGCCATGGCCACTGAGCCTGCGCGTCCGGAGCCTGTGCTCCGCAGCGGGAGAGGCCACAGCAGTGAGAGGCCAGCTTACCGCAAAAAAAAAAAAAAAAAGAATGACCAGAAAGACCCACCAAAATATATCTTTTTTTACAAAAGAGAAAGCAATACTTCAGTCATCTTTGATTTGCTACTGACTCACTACTTACATTATTCAGACCCACATTTCTGAAAAAAAAATTACCTCAGAGTAAAAAGCAGGATTTTCTCCGCTCTGAACAGTTATTTTTCTGTAATGCTGCAATGATAGGGACATGGTTTCTGTTGGTTAAATAGTGAATCACAAGATCAAACACAGCAATGCCCTCAGTCTTACATACCTCAACCCACTGACAACTCAAGCATACCCAAAATAGGATTTCTTTACAAAGAGGTCTTTGTTCTAATAACTACATTTTGAGTGAGTGTTTTCTCCCTCCCAGGTTATAGTGGCCCCATTCTAAGCAATCCTCTAAAAAATCAAATATTTAAACAAGAAATGGGACATATGGAACTTCACCTGCCAAGCTGAGCTTATGGTCAAGATTACTATCTCAGTTTGGGAACACTTCAGCTAGCATTACCTGGAAAATTTTGAACTTATTCACTGGTTTATATTTCCAGTTTACAAATGCATGACCAATCATACAAACCAAATTAGGAAACTTAAGTTTGATTTAAATATCCCTTAAATAAATATGTTCAAGTTTTCCATCTCTGAAGTAGTTGTGGACAAAACTATGCTAAGAAATTGAGAATTCTTATCAGTCAACATGCACCACTACTTTTGGAGCAATAGGGTAGCAATCTGCCTTCCAGGAAAGAGTGGAAATCATGAAATTTTAATTTAAAAATTTTGAAGTTATTTCTGAATTAGCATATGAACTTTAATTGACCAACAAAATGCAGAATAAAGAATTTAAGGCTATTCCCAAGCAATTTGTTTTTTAAGTTTTCCACATTTTTCTCATTGAAGCCTTATGTAGACAATTATTCTAATTTGCATCGTTTGCTAGTAATGGGTCAACTCAGAGAAGCTCCTATTTGAATTAATACAAATTCCAAGATAGTGGGTCCAATTTCTACAATGGGGTTTTACTATATATTATTTTCTTTGCAAAACTCCTGGAAATTAAGGAGATTGTCGATACAAAGGATTTGGAGTCATTCTGCTAAAAGTTCTGAGAGGTACTGAAGAGATCTTTCACCTCATGACACTTTGGGGCATAGGGTTCTGTCCAAAGCTCAGATTCTATCAGCCTATTCAGTTTGGATGGTGATCTAAGGAATGTAGTATGGAGAAACAAACCCAGAGAGACACAACAGAGCTGACGCTAGGCAAAGTCTTAACATAGCTAAGGTTTGTACTTTGCTTCCGTTTTTATAAAACCACTTCCTGGATGGCTGGGTTCTCATCTATTAACCTGGGACCTCCAGGCTTCACACAGTCCATGACAACTTCACTACCTTCCTGACACTGAAAAAGCCATGAGACTTTTCTGCCATCCTGCCCATCCACTAAAACCGACCTACTCAGTGCCCCTTTGCTTCAGGGCTTTCTCCGTTAAAGCTCATCCGGTAAACTAAACGAATGGATTCCTGGAAAGTAATGTATCAATAGTACAGCTAGACAAGTTGGCAAAAGAAGTGGAGGTAATTTTAGGCACTGAAGCATCCTGGTGAGGAACGAGGCTACAGTCAAGGGCAGAGACAGAGAGCTGTCCCGAGTTTTGTACGATCCACTGAAATTTTCCAGGTGGTACATGCTAGGGCAGCTTTGATCCACACTATTTTCTCTTAATTGCAGGTGGATCAGGTTGTGTTTAAGTGTGCACACCTGCCTGACGGAATGTGGTGTGTGTGTGTGTGTGTGTGTCTGTGTGTGTGTGTCTGTGTGTGTGTGTACTAATAGCCAGTTTGATTGAAGTTTTGAATCAGTTATTTTATGTCATGTAAATAGAGCCTCATTTGACCTTCTCTCAACTGCTCAATATGCAGAAGCGGATAAGCGGCAAAAGAGTTCTTTGGCTTTTTCTATGCTTAGTGCTAGCCAGCTGAGGAAATCTAGAAACAAAGATGGAAAGTGACCTCCCAAATTCATAGGTTGAAATCCTAACACCCAATGTGATGATATTTGGAGATGGGGCCTTTGGGAGGTAATTGGGTCCTGAGGGTGGAGCCCTCATAATGGGATTAGTGTCCTTAAAAGAAGAGATAGGAGAGCTTGCTTCCCTTCTCTCCACCATGTGCAGATACAGCAAGAAGGTAGCTGTCCAATCCAGGAAGAATACCCTCACCAGACACCAGATCTACTGGCACCTGAATCTTGGATTTCCTAGCCTCTAGAACTGTGAGAAATAAATGTTTGTTGTTTAAGCTACCCAGACTATGGTATTCTGTTATAACAGCTCAAAATGACTAAAATACAGGGATGATTTTTTTCTCTTTTACTGACTAAGAGAAATCTTCAGTGCTGTCCCAAGTATAAAAGGGAGAGTTATTTTATTAAAAAGTTCGATTCAGAAAAGAGTAATGACTTCATGAAAACTTCAAACTTCCAAACTGCATCATTAATCATATGTCAATGTTTATGATTGCAAATCTCTACTAAAGATATACCAGAAAGGAAAACATTCCATTTTTTAAATGAAATGTGACCAAAAATTAGAATGGGATATATTCATGAGTAAATCAATATGTAATAGTGATTGCAAGAGTGATTTCAGGGCTTCCGTGGTGGCACAGTGGTTGAGAGTCTGCCTGCCGATGCAGGGGACACGGGTTCGTGCCCTGGTCCAGGAAGATCCCACATGTCGCGGAGCGGCTGGGCCCGTGAGCCATGGCCACTGAGCCTGCGCGTCCGGAGGCTGTGCTCCGCAACGGGAGAGGCCACAACAGTGAGAGGCCCGCGTACCGCAAAAAAAAAAAAAAAAAAAAAAAAAAAAAAAAAAAAAAGAGTGATTTCAACATCCAAGGTGGAGACAAAAGGCCAAATAATTCTTCATGCAATTAATTTTAGCAAAGGACCTAAAATAAAATGCCAGTTATAAAAATAATCTGGAAAACTTCAGTAAAAAAAAAAACCCTAAAATTTCAAGGAAACAAAATGATATAATTCTGCCTTCCTAGCTGGCAAAGAAAAATAATTTCTTCTATACAAAATGGTATGTTTAGTAAGGCAGCAAGTATCTGTAAGTAAAGCGAAGAGGAAATACTCCAAAATATGATATATCGGGTGCAATAAAAAAATAGATAGCTGAGAAATAATTGAGGGAGTACCTAGCAAAATAATGAAGGAAAAAAAAATTTTTTTAATTTCTGTAAACCCAATGTTACCTAAAGACTCCAATGTGGTTTATGGGATAAAAATGGGAGGCTAAACACAAAGCACTATATCCTGCCCAACCCGCCCCTGCCATCTCACCCCATCCCACCCTGAAAATCCTTAACGTCACTGGAAAACAAAGAACTAATGTTAGGGGGTCAGAAATTTTTAGGAATCCCTAAAAGACAGGAAAATATGGGAAAAGAAAATGGGGGGGACCACAACTTAAAACTGTTGCAAGTGTTGAGAGCAGTTTCAGGGCTGTTTCCGTTTCAGCAACAAGAGAGGCGAGACTCAGGAAAAAGTTCTGGGCAGACCATTAGAAGAGTTGCTCTAGAAACCACAATGAAAAATTCAAGACCAGAGCTTCCCAAACCTTTTCTATTCACACCACTCTTCCCGTCTCAGTAATGTTTTTCCAGCATACCCCGAGGTCAAAAGAAATACACAACTTAATAAGTACAGTTGTATTTTTTAGGTAGTTGGATACAAACAACTTAAGTATTTGTGTCTTAACAACTTAAAAGCCACTCGAATAGTATGACTGAAAGAAAAAATATTTGTATTTCATTCCTAAATAACCACAAATATTTACTAATAGGATGTGTATCTGTATTGGGCACTATGCAACTCTTCAAATCTGGAACCATATTGGACACTGTCACCTGTATTTCCTGTCCCACATTGATTTTCACATGGTACTCCCTCTTTGTTACAGTAAACTCCAAAATGCCAGCTTCACAAAAACATGGTATCATCTAAAGGGATGTAGCATGATCTAATGTTGAGAATGTGATCTAGTAGTTTTTGCGGTGTCTATCAGATGGGGAATATCACTCTTTCTCTCAAAATATCCCACGGTGCCCCTGCGAGTTTATTGTGGTGCCCAGGGCATTTGAGTACCAGGTAGCTAGGCAGTCGGAAACCTCCTCCTCTCCTCCTTGCGGCAAGAGGGGACAGCAGAAACGTTTGTCACCAGTGCCTGTGGATGCGTGAGTTGTAGAAACAGTGCTGCATCCTGCTGACAGATGAGCCCAAACACAACGGTGATGTTTTGAGCTCAGACGATGGACTACTTACACGCCCCACCCTGCAGCATAGCCTCAACCTTCCTTGCAACCAGTGAAGGCAAGGTATGTCCACACATGCATAGGGAAACTCAACTACAAAGACAAACACATAGCCAAAATTCAACATGAATTTGGGCAAAGCCAAAACCTTGAAAGCAAAGTTCCCAACTCCAAAGTCTGAAGAATCTGTAGAGGGAAAAAAAGTTTCCAAAACAAATAGAGCTTTCAAAATATCTGTGTGATCAATTTCCTACTGGAGATAAGAGAGGCGACCACATCCCTAAAGCAAGCACAGGCTATTAATAAGAAAAGAACAAAATCAAGATCTTGTACCCTGATTGGCAACACGGAGCCAGATAGAGAAGAAAGTAGCAAGCTGTAAATTTGAGCTGAATAATTTCCCCAAAAATGTACTTCATGAATATGACTGATAATACTATTGAATGGAATAGTATATATAGCATGCCTGACACAAGGTATGGCCCACAGGAGGTGGTCCTTCCTTGGACCTTTAAATTACATGGTCTAACATGAGTCTCTCTCTCTCTCTCTCTCTCTCTCTCTCTCTCTCTCTCTCACACACACACACACACACACACACACACACCACGTAACATTTATAATAAGGAAGAAAGAATTATCTCCATTTAACAGATGAAGAAATAGACAAGGAACAACTTAGAGTGTTTTATTACAGTCACACAGCAAGTTATAATGACAGAGCTTGGCCCAGATCCTCAGATTGTTGGCCTTTTTCCATCCTTTCATATACATTAAATAATCTGTAAAAATTGCACTTAAAATGGAAGAAAAATGACGGTAAAACTGAAGAATTTCTTTGCTTTGAAATTTACTGAAGGCTTTGGAGAGTGTCTGAGTCATCATAGTTATAGCAGGACAGCATAGTCAAGAGTTAAGTAACAAGTAGGTCATAAACCTAGATGGAATGATATTCAAGTATTGTTTTTAAAAAGCACCTTAAATGTGAAATTGAGAAATTTGGAGTGACAATATAATAATTTCTCATGCAAATCCTCATGCACTCTAGTTCTGATGAGTTGCTAGCAAAATGCCATCTATAAAAAAATAAGAGAGATAACCAGGGAGCTCTGTTTCAATTCCTAGCAATTAGAGAAAAAAATATTTAAATGCAAAGAATCCTTTTTAAAAAAAACATCAGCTATTAGAGGAAAGGCAGCATGGAATATATAAAAAAAATCATGACCCAGTAATAGAAAAGCGTTTTTAAGAGGTCTGGAAGAGTCTGTGTGAAGAAGAGGAAATTAGGAGATATAATTTAGGTAGATGTTTAAAGGGACATTTGTAAGAGCATTAAAAAAAAAACAGGTTTGTTACCATGAATGAATGAAGAATTGCCTTAGATTCTAGAAACCAGATATCTCTAAATTCATATCTAGTCGAAAACTCAATGATTCCACAATTCTTTGATCTTCAAGTTTTCTTCCAACTCCACAATTCAGAGAAATGGGAAGGGTAAGTAAACTATCTATAAGCAGAGACGTGTGAAAAATGAGGTCACCAAGAGATCAGTGATGGATTGTACCTTATTTTAACTTTGTTTAAAATAATTTGTAAAGAGAGTTGCACAGTGCAAGTGCCAATCTCTACGTTTATATTAAATCCCTGAGCATAAACAACTTTAATGAAATGTATTTAGGGAAAAATAACTTCGAATGTATTTATAAGAGGAAGAATTCTAAGCGCTTAGCTACAAGCAAAGAAAAAAGGAACAGGTGTCTCTATACTCCATCCCCTAAAAGTTTCAGCCAGAGGATGTCTATGCTAAAAATGGTAGCAACTAATGTATTTTTTAGCACCAAGTGCCAGACACTGTGCTAAATCTTCGGATTGTTTTATCTGATTTAATCCTCCAATAGCTCTAGAGGTAGGAACTAAACTTTTACAAAATTTAGATGAATCCATCTCTGAAGTAGTGGATGTAATCCTGTCCACCATACCAGAAAAACCTCACATAAAATCTTAAGTGGTGGGCAACTGTTATAATCAAGAGATTAAAAATTTTTCTGTGGGGTCAGCTAAATAAATTTGGTAGTTCTTTTCACTAGGGAAAAATGACAGTTAATAGAGTTAGGAACAAAGACTATAAAATAATAAAATACACATTCTCACCAAGTAGCAGAATTCAGCATCTAAAGAATATGCAACTAAATTGGACTGATACACAAAAGGACACAATACATTAAAGGGTGTTGAATCAAAACTATAATTAATTTCAAGAATAGCTTAGATGAATTAATTTTTGATAAAAGATGGGGACATTTGTAGTATTTTGATTTGTTCATTTAGAAAATAATTCTCAGTCACTTCTAGAGTCTAGACACTGGGGATAAAGTGGCAAAGTTGCTGTCTGTGGAAATGTTTGAGCAGATGGCCATTGAGTGGCTACTGTTACCAAGAAGATGTAACTGGCCATTGCCAAAAGACATGGCTGGATGCCTTTCCCAGAAAGCTCTTCAGCGTCCAGGGTTAATCCTCAGTTTTGCAGGCCTGAAAAACTTATTTCTTAGCAAACCAAGAGCAACTGTGTCACTCAGCATAGAATCACTTTGACCAAAGTCATTAAGACAAATGTTAAAATCAGAATGACCATGGAGATTGATAGATAGATAGATGGATGATAGATAGATAGATAGATAGATAGATAGATATGTATCCCAGAGACCTCAATAATCATATTCTCATAACTCAGCAGATACATACAGCAAGCTAAATTATAATTAGGAAATTGCTTAGTAAACATAGAATTATAATAATGGGAATTGGGCTGGAATTTCCTTGGCCCAAAACTCTTCTGGCCTAGCTGATGATCGGATGAGAACAAGCTATCATTTGTGCCTATTACTCTTTCTTGGCCAACCCTTCAATCAGGTTACAATATAACTTTTGTCATCCGGGAAGACATTCTACCTCTTTTCTCTGATTTATTCTATATTGATCTGTAGCTTAATATTTAGAGGACGAACATTCGTAGTTTATTCCAAATCCCATTTATTAACTCACTTCTGCTCCCATGATACAAAGACAACATCACGGAAAACCAAGAGGGTTTTCTATCAATTTATCCTTTTATTCCAAAGAAAGAGACTATATCCTGGTCCAGATGTAGCATTGGTGTGCCAGGGTTTTTATTATAATCTTAGATAAGGGCAACTTGTGTTCAATGGTAAAGACAAGAGTAAAAGAAGCCACCTTGAACCCAGTGGAACAGCTGTGCCCTGAAGTAAGGCTGTTGTCTCAGGGCTTTCTTTTGTTTACCCACGGGCTTGTTGCCCTTAGCATCTCAGACAGCACCCGCCACCTCACCTTAGTGTCCGTAGTTACCACCGAAAGCTTGGTATAAAGAGATACTGCACCCAAGGATAACTTTATAAATGATAAACCAAATGGTCCAGGCAAAAATTAAATTTGTCTCCAAAATATATCTCATAACTAGTTCATTTTTATAAATTTCAAATGCCATGGAATCTGATATCTGCTGAAATAGACAAAACTCTTGATCCATTTTGAGATACCCATTGTTTGACTGGTGGGTGAATTGTGATGAAGTTTTTTTACAAGATTTTCTTAAGTGGACAAGTGGTCATCTGGTCCAGTTTGCCATCACCTGGCCTAGGGTAGTGTGGCTATGAAAACCTAAAATTGGCAGCCAAAAATTTAAAGAGTAATTTTGAAAGCCTTATAATTTAAAGTTCATTTTGTGGAATAAAACAATAAATAAATAAAATTAAATGAAACTAGAGGATGCTTTCTGAGGAAGCCACCATCACCAAACTACCTTTAAATTTTTTCTGTGTGAATTTTAATTGGGGGTAATAATGGGATCAGCCACAAACTCCACATCACTCAGCCATATTGAATCATGATTTAGTCTAGTAAAGAAATCAATAAATAAACCAGTGAGACCCAGTAAGGAACCTGAGGCTATTCGAGACCAGAATTCAGGTAAGCACCATATGGCCAGGAGAACTGAAGTGACTACATATTATCTGCAGTCAGGGGAATGAAACTACACAGTATCTCTGGGCTGGGCGAGAAGTATCTTGTAATGCCTGGAGGTAGAGGCTGGGCAACGTTAGGCACCCAGGCACCCCCCCTCCAACTATGGCATTTTTTAAAAGTCCAACGAAGGCAGAGGGCTATTTGAGTTAATTCAGAGCCTGCAGAGGGTCCGATCTGTCACAACAGCCTCCTTGTAGCGCCCTAATGCGGGCCGACCCTTTCTGCATCAGGTGGCTCCTCTAAGCGTCCTGTCCTTTGAGTACTGGGCAATTAATTAATGCAGGAACGCAAATCATGAATCCTGGGCTGAAAACGTACAGACTGATTTGGTAAACAAATGATATGTAAAATCTATACACTGAGAGTGGCAAGTGACAAAGGAAATTGCAAATGCCCCTAAACACTCTTTCCCATCGATTGGCAGAGAGAATGTAACACATACACAAAGGAGATGGAGCATAAAATTGGGCGGACTGATTCAGAGGTTTGTTTTGATTCTTTAAATCATTTATGAAAAATAAAAATGAGTGTGCGTACGTGTGGGGAGGGGGGACAAGATTCCCTAACACGAAGAGGCTGTCGGCAGACGATGTACAAACGAAAGCGTGCTCTCTAAATCTCCGAAGAGCTAAATGTACAGAAATGCGCAATTATCGTGGAACTCGCCCGGAGAAGGCGGCGTCGGGAGTTGAAGGCGATCCCGTCCCTGCCAGAGGAAAGCTAACGACTGGGCTGGAACTTCCTGCGACCGCCTGAGGTGAGCTTCTGGAGGGGACCGGCCACGCAAAGTCGGAGACTGTTTTTAACAGGAAAACCCGCCCGTGCCCCTCGCTGGGTCGGCGGGCCGGCGTCCCGGCAAAGACACCCCGCAGGAGAACGGGGGAGCCCCCGGGGCTCTGCGGTAGCCACAGGCTGAACAATGAATTAAGATACTAGTAAGAAAAATAAAATGGTCTGCAGAGCAGGCAGAACCGGAGTTCGCTCTTTGATGCCGGGGTGCGGGGCGTTCAGGGTCCCAGGGATGCGATCCTCCCCCACCCGCGGCGACGTCTCTTCTGAAGGCGCGTCCTCCGGTCCTGGGGGGAAACAGAGGCAGAGACTCGGCACGGAGAAATCGAGCGCCACCTCTTTTCCCCAGGAGCCCCCTTGGCCCAGAAGCCCTTGGCACGTGCGCGCTCGCTGGGGACACGGCGAGTCCCGCTGCTCGCGGCTCTGCGGCGGGAAGGCTCCAGCTAGCACTCGCGTGGCCCCGGGGCTCTGTCCCCCGCTCCCGCAGGCCCGGGGATTGGCTGCATCTCGCAGCTGTGGTCCAGCTCCGGAGCAGCCGCACTCGATCTCATTCCCTCTGATGCTATCCCTGATACTTTTTCCCCCTTTGCCAACTATGCTTTATTAATTTCTACGTAGTCAGCTGTTGGGGGCAACAGTGAGGACCTCCCGTATCCGTTGATAATCAGGTAGCCTCACTCCCGCCTTTGTATTCCTGCCTCCTCAAACCCCACAAATATTGGTGCCCGCTCACGGAAAAGGCGTTCCTCAGTCTACCACAACCTGTCCTGAGCCAACCTCAGGCCAGATGGGGGTCTCTTGTGTCCCTGCAACAATTAAACAGAGACAACTAGGTTTGGGGTCGCTGGCTGCTTTTGTTTGAGGGATATGTGTATATTTTATGATATTTGTTTTCTTTTATCGTGCAGCAAAGGAAAACTCTCAGTGTTTTAAGAAAGCTAATTATTCTCCTCCTCAGGGACACGAGTTCCAATCCTGAACACTTCACTTTCTTCCTCTGCTCTTTCCCTGCCTGTGTCCAATTTCTTAACTATAGTTTGTCCTTGATCTTTTTCCAAATTGTCCCGCCCCTGGTTGCCCTAGCCCCTCCTACGATTTGCTCCTCTCTTTAATTTGTCTTGTATGTTAGCCCTGGGTCAACGAGCCTTTTGTGCTATGGTCTTGGACCAGTGTGCATGTGTGTAGTGTGTTTCTTTTGTTATTTTCTCCCCTAACACTGCAGAAATGAAACACACATGCAGCTCTGTCGCCTCATATTTTCAGATGTTTTTCACACTATTGTCTGCTCCAGCCCATTGAAAGTGCAAAGTGAAAACAGATGCATCCCCCCCAACATTTTTTTTGAAAGGGGACAATCTTAGGATGGGGACTAACCCCTCAAATAAAGATAGGCAATAAATATAATATCAGGTTTATAATGTGCATCGAGCACTCTTGATTAGCACCAAGGTGAGCTTTTTATTTTTATCATTTCCATGTGTCTGGACTACAAGAAGAAATCAATGGGGGAAGAGCTTTATAAATCAGCATTTATGTCAAGACAAATCAAAATAATGCCTCTATTATTTCAATCGATAAACCATTTTTATTCCCAACATCTGATATACACGGTGTATGTCTGTCTGTTTGTGTTTAGAACTGGCAGCTTTGCCTTATACCAAAACAAACCTTTCAAAGATGTGTCAATAAGATTAAAAATTTAAAAAGAAGAGCCCAGTGGATCTCTCCTCTTTCAAGCCACTCTATTCTCCCCTTTTTAAACCTGGCACCCTAAGTCAGCAGGAGAGCTTTGCAAACTCCGTGAAGCGTAGAACTGCTCAGAGAGAGGACAGAGGAAAGAGGTGGCAGGCATTGGTTGATAAGAGAAACTGAAAGTGGCCACGGGCAATGACTCAGGCAGAGGAAAGCCTGTCTGGTTTCTGGCTCCAACATATTCCTGAAGAGGATCCTACAGGGGTTATAGGCACGTTTGACAGGGTGCCTCCACGCTCTGCTGAAAACCAAACCCACGACTTCCCTCCACCCCCACCAAGATCCCCCCAGCAGGTGTAATGCTGACTTGCTGTTGGGGGCAATTTGGGCAAGGCTAGCAGGAGAAAGATGGGAGAAGGGAGGGTGAGAGGGAGAAAGAGAGGAGAAGAGGGAAGAGAAAGAGGCGATCTGGCTGACTAGAGGGTTGCTTTGTTAGTTTCAGGCAGATGTAAAGCCTTATTTCTCAAGACATCCTGCAGTTTTGGCTTCCTAGGCAGCTTACTAGATGGGACCATAATTCTTGATCCATGAGAGGAAGGTAGAGAAGGAAAGAGATAATTCATTTACGAGTCAACATTGTAGGTATCTCCGGAGCGTTGGTACCTTTATCGCTTCCTTAGTTATTTTGCTTGTTTCCAAATCTGTACACCTAGAAACCAAATCTCAATCATCCTTTTGTTGCTTAAGGTTCATTCTTTCCTGTTTCATCTGTCTGCCACAAACGCACAATTTTGAAGAGCCCATTCCTAATCCGTTTCTTTCCACTGCAATGGGAAAGAGAGGAAAAATCCTCCTAGATGGAACCCCAAACAGCGTGGAGTCCAGTATAGTCTTTGTTTGCATTCAACAGCTGTCTGCCCACCACGCCTTCTGTCCCCAAGACCAAAGCGCATTCTCGGTGTTTCATTTGGGAAAGAGGGAAAAAAGAAACAGTAAAAAAAATCAGTATTTTTACAAGCAGGATTCCACAATCATTGGGAACTTTGAGACTTTAATAATCTCTCAGGCTAAATTATCACTCCAACAACTGTTTCCAAATAAGTCGATGCAAAAGGGGAAAAACATGTTGGTAATCTGGATGCGCAGATTTATTTTTTTTACCCTGAAAAGCTTGTTGGTTTTCTCTCCCTGACTCCCTCCTTCCCTCCCCTCTCAGCCACGGTGCTTTGTGCATTGAAGGGGCGGAGAAGGGAGAGAGGGAGAAAGCTTAGGCGACGCGAACCTCGAGGCCGAGGGATTTCATGGAAGGAGAAATAAACCAGGCGGGGAGGTGTGGGTT
Source organism: Grampus griseus (assembly GCF_964374135.1). Classification (NCBI taxonomy): domain Eukaryota; kingdom Metazoa; phylum Chordata; class Mammalia; order Artiodactyla; family Delphinidae; genus Grampus; species Grampus griseus. Next base: position 38,337,144 of record NC_139019.1, on the reverse strand, counting down.
CTCTGTTCATTTCTCTCTCTAATGCATCTCTCCTCCGGGTCAGAGCGCTAATGACGACCTCGTTCCTACGATTTAGGAGGCGGGTACCTTCAAACAAAGGATACGGGTCCTCTTGCTTTTCCTCGTTCGCTCCCCTAGCTTCTTTTTCCTTTTTCCTTTTCCTCCCTCCCGCCCCAAGGAACTCCCCCCACCACCATATACACACACGCACGCACACACACACTCCTCGATCTAAAGGCCTTCCTTCCCCCTCCCTACGTTCCAGTCCTGTGCTATTTCCCACTCCCTGGCCGGCTACTTTCCAGACGGGATTGCTAAATCTATTATATTGCTGCCTGAAGGGCACGCTCCGATTTCCGGAGATGTTTGCTGTTCCCGTTCTGGACTTGGATTCAGGAGTCCATGAAAAGATCTACAGCTTCTCTCCGGACCTTTCGGATTGGGCGCCTTTCAAGGGCCCCCCCTCAGTCCCACTCTTGCTTGCCTTGCCTACATCGGCTTAGAAACATTTCCCGGGGTCTTGTTCTTTAGATATTTTCTATTTCTGAACATGCCAAAGCGCACAAAGGACTCGAGAAGCAGTGCAGGAACGGTTTTTCCTGGAGAAAAGTGATGGGGATGAGGGGTGCTCTCCTCATTGTGGGTTCTGAAGAGGGACAAAGAAGGATACACAGCCGTGATGACCCAAGTGGCCTGCGACTACCTGCAGCTTGTTCCCAGTGGAGATCCAAGGTCCCAGCTCAGGCTTGGCCCGCTCCGCCCCTTTACAAGGCGGCTTTCCGCGACCCAGCCGGTTCCCGAGGAGACCCCCTCAAGCCCCCAAGAAGGAGGCTCCAAGAACCCCCAGGATACCCGAGCTATCTGGTTTTCTACCAAGAAAGGGCCGAGCAACTGCAGCTCTCTCCAGAAATGAGTTTTAAGGGTCACTTGAAATTGAGCCTCTGAGAGCGCGGCGCTTTGGGGAGCAGGGTTAAAACAGAAATTCTCAACCCCCTAAGCCCTGCCCGGGTGCTAAGAGGCACCTTACGACCCCAAGACGGGAAGGGTTCTGAAGCACCCGGTTTTGAGGTGCAAGCCTGTTCCCCAAGTCCTGAACGCCTGCCTTGGAAAAGTACAAAGAGAAAACTGCTTTCAAATCCAAAAACTCTTTCCCCGTCAACGATTTTCGAAAACTCAACCACAGACCCCTCCCCCGCCTCGCCTACCAAAATGAAGAACTTTCATAGATTTTAAGTGAAAAAAAGACACAAATGATTTATTCCTTTTCCGTTTAAATATCTACATTCTCAAATTGCTCCAGGCAATTTCTGAAGGAAAAGGAGGAATTTTCTGGAGGGATACAGTTGAGATTGTTTTGGGGGAGGTGGAGTTTGATTTGGTCTTTATTTTTTTGGTTTGGCTTTAAATATTTTTCTTGTGGGTTTCTTTGTTATTCTGAGGTTCATTTGAAAGACTCGGGACTGCACTCTGAATAAAGCATTTTTTTGTTGTTTCAAAATTTTAAACTGACATGAGTGTTGGATCATCAGTTTTCCCTTTGTCTGCCCTGGTTGTAAATAATGGCTTTGAGATTAGCTAATTAAGGGGCATTAATCACTGATAGAAAGGGAATAAATCAAAGCCTTGTTCTAAATTTCAAACTTGCCTGTATAGATGTGCATAGCTACTCTATCTGGAGCAGATAGGTGCTGTTTGAATTACTGTTTTTCAGAGTAAACCAAATCCACTTCACTTTTAAAAAGTGAGTATTGTATTTATACAGCCCGGTTGTGCCGTTACATTACGGCCCCCTCCCATTCTTATTCCATTTCATAAACAAAGTGTAGACAGGACAGTTATTACGGTTAAAAGTGCAAAGTCTTAGCTTTTGCTTAGCATTGTGCTTACCTTTAGGTACGACGTTGGGGGACTGGGGTCGGAAAAGGGAGGAATAAGCCCTAAGCGGATACAGATGGAAGGAGGATAAATAGATTTGTACTGAGGTTTGTTTCTAATCAGAATACAGTTTCTGTGGAAATTCTTCAACGCCTGCAGTATTTCAGGTGTAATTCTCCAGACTGCATTCCCTTCACCCTCTGCATAAGACATTAAAAAGCATTAGGTTCTGGTTTGTGAAAAAGAAAAGCAAGCAGTGTGTGTGTGTGTGTGTGTGTGTGTGTGTGTGTGTGTGTGTGTGTGTGTGTGTAAGAAAAGAGTAAGGCTCGCCTCTCCACGGCGTTTTGCTGCGCCACTGATACTCATTGCGTTCCGGCTTGTTCCATGCTCATAGTCCTGCACAGTATTTGGGAGCTTGGACCATTTCAACACCGACAAAAGAGGCTTTAAATAAGTACATGCCATAAAACAACAAGCCAGTCCTTGGAGCAAGTAAAAATTTATTCGTTTCACGTAAAGCCCTCCGAAACAGTAAACACAGAGCAGGTAATCCGGAGCCAAGCAAGGGATCTGCCCGCCCTTGGCTCGGCGTCTGTGCGGGCGTGTGCGCGCGGCAGTGCGCGCATCTCGGCCTCTGTGCGCGCCGCTCCCCCTACACCCCCACAATTGCAGGTAAAGACTTGTGTGTTGAGATTCCCCACACTCTCCTCCTCATTTGGGGGCCGTATCTCGTTTTCGCAACGACTCTCAGCCGAGGGCTCAGTTCCAGACTAATGCCTGGGAAATGTGCGCGTCTGGAGGGCAGAGTGGGATCCTTGGGGGTGAACTTGGTTAGCCGCTCCTTCCTGCCGAAAGAGCGCCCACCCTGGGTGTGCACCCCAAGAGCTACCGGTTGGAGAAAATGCCGCCTCCCAGCCCCTAATTCGCCCCACACAGCAGGTCCTGTCCTTACCTGGACAATACTGGCCGCCCAAAGCAAGCGCCCATTCCCTATAGGCTAAATCCTTCTTACAGCCTCGGCCTGCACAAACCCCTCCCCTCCTTAGGTTGCTACTGATAATCCTTTTTATGTACTTTTATTTTTTAAAGTCAAGAACTTTGTCATTAACTTTAAGGTATCTAGTGGACCGTGTCATTAAAAGGAGGCTCGCGGGCGCCAGAGCCAGAATTGAGAGGGTAGGGAGAGCTGGGGGGAGAGGGACCCCGCTAGGCAGAGGGGCGGCAGGCGAGGGAAGGGACATTTGCATAAAGCTTTGTCTTTCGTGCTTCTTAGGCTGCTGAGGGTTATAACGCTAATTACACAAGATTAATGTGGAGATTGTTCTCCATTGCTCACCAAGATTTATTTAAACAGTGAACTCTTCAAGATCCAAAGTCGTAAACCATCCCGCCCCGCCGCCGGGCCGGGACTCTACCCCTGCGGGAAGTTAAGTTTTTCCAAGTCCAAAGGCTGAAAACAAGGGGGGCTGCCGTTGGGTCAGATGTTCCGAAAAGCCAAATAGGGGGATATTGTTTAAACGACCACTTGCCGGCTCTCGGATATGTAAATTCATAAGGTGCAATTCCCTGTCTTTCCCCTCTCCGTTGGCTTCCAAATAACGCCTTTTCTGCGGTGCTGTCGTTTTAGGGGGGTGGGGGCATGAGGTGGCCAACGAGTAAACCCGGTGCCGGAGCGCCTCCTACTGCGCCCAAAGAGGAAGAGACGCCGTGGAGGAACGCCTGAGTTTCAGCGGTCTGATGCTGTCCCTTAGCGGGCTAAAGTGGGATAGGGACGGGAGCTGAGGCTCATACTAGAAACACCTAGTTTAATATATTCTAGCCTAAAACATACACACACACACACACACACACACGCACGCCCCGGTCTACCTTCAGGGATCCTGAAGGTAGGCACCTTTCCCCCACCCCAGACCATTTAATGTGCAATCAGGGTAGACAACCAATACTGGAGAATTTCTGTGTCTTTCCAAAATAATTACTGGTTAGAGTGCTAGTGGAAAAGTTCATTGGCTTAACACTAAACTTTTATATATATCCTCTGATATTCACTAAAAATTCTACTCAGAAACCATGGCTCATCACTATCCCCAGACTACCTGGGAGATGTTATTTCAAAGATTTTTTTTTTCAGATTATTGGAACGCCTTGCTCAGAATTTTAATGTCAGATTGTATCTTTAAATAATTTAAGATTTTTGAGACTAGATTCTTGTTTTCTTCCTTTCTTGGGGTAAACATAGGTAGTGAGAGCTTCAATAATGATGAAAATAATGTTAATATAAAATTGTAATTGTGAGAAAGACTAGAAATAGCAGTTGGTTCAAAGCTAGAGACTGGATACCAGTGTCCACACTGCAGTAAGTTGCTGTCTCATATTGGGTAAATCTTTTAGTCAAGCTGTATCTCAATTTTCTCTTCAACAAACAGAGCAGGGACTTCCCTGGTGGCGCGGTGGTTGAGAATCCGCCTGCCAATGCAGGGGACACGGATTCGAGCCCTGGTCCTGGAGGATCCCACGTGCCGCGGAGCAACTGAGCCCGTGTGCCACGGCTGCTGAGCCTGTGCTCTAGAGCCCACGAGCCACAACTACTGAAGCCCGCGCGCCTGGAGTCCGTGCTCCACAGCGCGATAAGCCACCGCTATGAGAAGTCGGCGCACCGCAACGAAGACCCAACGCAGCCAAAAATTAATTAATTAATTAATTAATTAATTTAAAAAAAAATAGAGCAATCCCACTGGATAATTTTAAGGCACTTGCTAGACCTAGTGAATTTATAAACACACCAGAAAAAAAAACAGAATTCTGTCAATGAAAAAGCTGTATATATATGTGTGTGTCTGTGTGTGTGTGTGTGTGTGTGTGTGTGTGTGTCACTATTTGTTGTATTCGTTCTCCTAAATGACAATTATTGTCAATGCAGATTCTTGAGATGTGGCCTTTTCAGTAGTCACAGTACAGTTAGAAATGTTTGCATGGTACCAAAAAAAAATCACATATATATGTTAAGGAAAATATACCACTAACTTAATGTACCAAAATAAAATTAGTCAACTTATTATTACCTCCATTCACCCAACCTAATCCCTAGTCCTGCAATCCAAGAATACTGTTTTTGACAGTTTTGTAATGATCTCCACAAATGAATTGATATAAAGGAGGGAATAAACAGCTGAATTTTGAGCTTCTGGCTAAGTGGTGAGCCAAGATTTGCAATTGCCCTTTGAGGGGCCTCTGCGTAAAATCTTTGAAGCTTTTTCTTAGCTTCCTTCCTCTAGAATCAGATCAATGCCACTGATGGAAACTTTAGCAGAAGAGCCTGACATTATTAGTAACAACAGAAGGGTGTGTTGGGAGGAAGCAACTAGAGATGAAATATCTCAAAAGAAATAGAAAAAAATTGTAAACAGCAACAGAATGGAGGTTCTCACTTCATCTATTCTCACCAAGAATCGTAACATAATTTTGCATTTAGGTGATCTGTAGTTACACTAACATTCATTTTGTTAAGATCTTTTAAGTATAATATAAAACATCAAGCATGTAAAATACAGATATGTTTTTAATCGTAAGAGGCATTTTTCTAAGGTTACCATAAGAATGAACATTTCAAAGACACAGCACTGAAACTGTTCACACCCCATACCTCATTCATGATAGCAACTTCAGAACTGGCTTATCTGTATTACGCTTCCCAGCTCTGTGAATTTTTTCCTAGTAAATAAGTACCAGTTTGATCAAGGTGCTTGCTTTGAAGTCTTGTTGATATCTAAGACTTTCACAGTATCCCTGGCAACTTGGTTAAAAAAATGTTGTTTTTCATGGTTGCTTTAAAAAAAAAATGAAAAAAAAAACACCTCTCCTCTGTAATGTTTAAGCAAAATAACAAGCATCCATAACTTGCTTTATTTCTGTAATAATTTTTCTGATAATATAAGAGAAATATAGAAGAGAATGTGAGTGTGTATGAATGTGTGTGTGTGGCAATCGTAGTGGTAGTAATATACATATCTGGGGGTAAAATGACACCCACTCTGAGAACTCCACTTCCAGCCACAGACTTGAACCCGGGCAGCCATATTTTCACTCCGGAAGCCAATCTGACTCCAAATACCCCTACCCTCCACCTCCCCACCACTGACCAGAAAAGAATGAATCTCTTTTTCAAGGATGCAGAGAGAAATCAGAGTCTCTCTTTCAAGAATATGACATTGAATTCATATAAATTTAACTAGATAGTCTTTGCAGCTAGAACAGAGAACTGTAGCCAACTGGCAGCTGCAGCGTGACCATCTCTACTTCACCTACTATGCTCTACCGCTGGTGTCTGCCCATAGTCATACCTTGTTAATTCTCCAAGGGACTTTGCGCCATCTGAAGGCAGAATGTTATAACTAGGAATTTTTGACACTGAGGCTGTCGGTAAGGGAGATGTTTTGGAGACAGTCCTCAAAATACCTCAACATCTTTGGGAATGCTCCTGAAGAGAGAAGAGATATAGAATTTATTAAGTAACTAATATGAGGCAAGTATTTTGATACATTGTCATATTTAATCCTCACATGGCCTGGTGAAAGGGGGTATGCTTAAATGCCCACTTCACATTCAAGAGACTCTGACTCAGGGAATTTCATAACTTGGACAACATCACACAGTAATTTCAGGGCTGAAATGGCATTTGGAGCCCAGTGGGGATGAGGCCATGACCTAAAATCATTCTACTATGAGCCTTTGCTTCTGCCAGTCGTTTTAAGTGTCTTGGGAAGCACTCAACTCTATCCATTACCCATCGGCCTATTGGACACCAACTGCAACAAATGATATGACAGCTGAAATGTAAAGAAATAAAGTCTAGTCTTTTGCAAAAACTGATCTACTAGGACTATCACTTTGGTTTTCTTGGGAACCTAGAAGCTGTTTCTTAATATTTGAGTCCCCCTGAGTTTTACTTGTAAGTAGATCCCTTGTATTATAAATATTCACAGACTGTCATATTTCTTCCTTCCCCACTAACTTCAACAAATTGATGCACATTTTTGTAGTATTTTCATCATTCCTATTTTTAGATACTTTAAGAAGACCCAGGGGCTCTGTGCTCTTTTTTCTCATGCCATTGTCACATTTTCAGAGAGCCCATCTATACCTAATATTCTTTCATGTTTTCTTTACTTATATCCTTTCTTTGAACGATATTAATATCCTTCCATTAATATCTCTTCTGAGCCAGGAGACGAATCACCTACCAACTGGCACATTTCCACACTGGCCTGAATGATAATTTTTGTAATAAATATTGCATGTCATGTCTTATTACAAAAATCTCTCTTCAGCATAAATGTCCATTTTGTAAGAGGATTAGTTGGGCTTTGTTGTGAGATACTTGTATTTTCAGTAAGCTCTTTCAATCCTTTCATTTAGTCAAAAGGTGATTAAAACGACACAAAATTATCTAAACTTAATTATCATGATCAACCTTCCCACATGCTTTCTTTTTTGTATCAGATGCTTTACTCAAAGGTAAGAAAGCAATCACATTTGAGTGCCTTCTCTACCTGCAACCTGTCAAAATAAGTTTTTCAGAATTCTCCCAAATATACTCGCTGAAGTCACTTTCTCTTACAGCATCCTTTGCTGCCACCTGCTGTTCATTCTGCATTTATGAACGTTGTAAATTCTACCTCTGGTTGATGGTGTATTTGCTAACCTAAGGGATGGGTGCAAAGAAGAAAAGCTGATTCATCCTGGACTCTTTCACATGATCACACTTTAAGATGATCTTTGAACCTCTTACTGCATTTAATATTTTCATTCATTGATTTCCTTTGTCATACCCTCTCTTCCAAATTAATAGCAAGATAACACGAGAAACCCCATTTCTTTTTCTTTTCAAGTACATCAGGATGCTCATTCAGGCAATTAGTCTTTAAAATTTTTTGAGTATCTATGATGTGCAAGGCCATAACTATAAGCTCAGACCACCATTTGTAATAGTAAACCACTAATTAGTAGCATTTCTTTTGTATTCGCTGCATCCAGCTACCCTATCTTGACTTGGTACTCATGGTTGCTTATACTCCTGGCTGTCAACTCTTTGACAGCAGATGTTGGGCTGCAGCAAATATTGCTTCCTTGCTGTCTCTTCTTCTCCCTTTGTGCTACATTACTACTTAGTAAGTTCAGTTCTCTAACTCTGGAGTTATAAATTAGGTTGAAAATAGAGACTAAGTATGGGCTTCCCTGGTGGCGCAGTGGTTGAGAGTCAGCCTGCCGATGCAGGGGACGTGGGTTCGTACCCCAGTCCGGGAAGATCCCACATGCCGCGGAGTGGCTGGGCCCATGAGCCATGGCCGCTGAGCCTGTGCGTCCAGAGCCTGTGCTCCGCAACGGGAGAGGCCACAACAGTGAGAGGCCCACATACTGCAAAAAAAATAAATAAAAATAAAAATATATATAGGAAATGATCTCTTGCTTTCTTCTTAGGCTTATCATCTGTCTTAGTCCATTCAGACTGCTATAAAAAATACTGTAGACTGAGTGGCTTATAAACAGCAGACATTTATTTCTCACAGTCCTGCAGGCAGGAAAGTGCAAGATATCATGCTCCCAGATTCAGTGTGTGGTGAGGACTGGCTCCCTGGTCCATAGATGACAGTCTTCTTGTTGTAACCTCATGAAGCAGAAGGTCAAGGGAGTTCTCTTTTATAAGGGCACTAATCCTATTCATGAGGACTCCATCCTCATCACCCAGTCACCTTCCAAATGCCCCACCTCCTAATACCATCACCTTGAGGTTTCAAATTTCAACATATGAATTTTAGAGGGACACAAACATCCAGTCTAAGCATCACCCTTTCTATCAAGCTCATCAGCAGCAGCAAGTACCTTACAGTTACTTCTAGAACCCTGTGACTGATTCAACTTATATAAACGTTCACTTTCCTCATGGAAAAATATTTTTTTTCAATTGTTACATTCAGGCCTAGTTAAGTCACCCAGTCCAACCAAGCATTTCAAAACCACCTGGTATCCTTAAATATTCCCGTGACCAGGCTTCCAAAATCCTGTAGGGCAAAAATCTAAGAAAGAGAAGTCATCCACAAAGGTCACCACTCCCAAGCTCATCTTTGGCAGGAGGCAACTCTGTGCTGACATTGAAAACCGTTTCTAAAGTACAAGATACAGTTCTCTTTCATGCAAAATTTCCAAATCTGATTTGTCTTTCAAATTTATTGCAACATTTCAAGGAGTGGTTTTGGCAATGGCTCAGGGGGTGATAACAGTCAAAAAGCTGTGGAAATGATTTAATGATCCAAGACTTTGAAGTACCTATTAAAGACATTTACCTAACTTCATGTTTCTCCCTACATTTTCCCCAAAATGTGTATGTGTGGAAGTTTTCCAAATTGCTTTCCTTTAAAACACAGGGGCCATCATTTTTATGTTGGAGGGAGGAAATTTATTATTTTACAGGTTCCTTGCTTCCATGTGTTTTTCTTTAAAACTCACCAAAGTTACTCCTTTTCATCTTTTGCTAACAAATTAAAAGACTTTGTTTTCTTAATTTATTTTTTGATACATTATGAAGGTGACTCCCTTCCCCTATAAATCTTCTAGTTACTTCAAGTTCAGCAGCAGGCTATATGAGTCTAAGACAGGGAGTTGGGGAGTAAGGCAGGGAGGGAGAACTAAGATTTTAATTACTTATATGATGCTAAGCACGGAATGTGTGCTTTATTTCATCTAAATTTGCTCATTGCAGGCATGCATTCATTTGATAAATATTTATTGAGAATGGACTAAGAGCTGGGCATTATTCATGGGACTGAACTCTAACCATCAATTTATTCATGGTCTAGTAGGAAAAACATACAAGTAAAAAGTAAATATCAATGCAATATCAAATGCCTTTGGAGAGACAGAGTGGTGAGAGTATGGGCTTTCGAAAGCAGATTGTCTGGGTTTGAATCTGAGCTCTGCCATTTACTAGCTGTATAATCTTGTGCAAGTTACAATACTTCATTCACCTTTCCACATTGGTCTCCTCATCTGTAAAGTGGAAATAAGAAGAGTATCTACTTCAAGAGGTTGTTGTGAGAATTAAGGGCATTAATACACAGAGAGTGCTCATAAGAGTATCGGTACTGAGTTTATATGTCTGACTACTTCACAATATTTAGATTTCAAAATGCAAATACCATGTCCTTGACTAGGATTTTCCCATCTGCCCACAGGGGGTCCTCAAGAGTCACTCATTCTTACCACGTTCTTTGGTTCCCTATAGCCCTTATCACTATGTGGAATTCTTTTTATCCTTTTGCTTGCTTGTTTGTCACCTCTTTTGCTCCACTAGAGTATACAAAGCACCAGAGCAGAGGTCACTCTGATTATATTCATTGCTGCATTTCCAGACCCCAGCACAGTCCCTGGCACATAATTGTTTTTCAGTTAGAATTTGTGAAGTGCATTGTCGAGTGTTAAGAGCTCTGACAGGGGTAAGCCCAGAGCTCTCTTTGGGAGTATGAAGGTGAGACAGTTGACCCACTTTCTCATAGTATCACGGGGAGCTGACACCCTTCAGGGACCCTGCAGACTGTCCATCACCAGTGACAGAGGCAAGGGCGGGGCACTTCAGAGAGGCCAGAGTAGTATCCCAGCAAGAATATGCATTTAATCCTCACAGGGACTAAGATGGGCCTTTTTATCCCCATTTCCTGAGGTGAGACAAAGAAGTGGAGAGACAGCTATAGAAACATGCCCAGAGTCCCAGAATTAGTAAGTGTCAGAGCCAGAATTAAATCATTCTACTGCACTTAGCTGCGAAGGATATTACTATAAGGGCCTTGAAATCAGAAATGGTATCTAATGCCTGAAATTGTTCTTCATGGACCTAATTCACTCAGAAATGTTGCTGTGATACTTTTCCTCTGCTGTACAGAATATAACAACATGCCACTCCTCACTTCAGATAAAGAGGAGCCTTCTCTGGTTCCACTTCACTGTCCGTTCAGTGATCTAACTTTATAGCTGGCTGCCTTTGTACAAACACAGGTCATACATTCCACACTGCATGGAAAATAGAAAAGAGATTTTCGACTCTCAGAGAATTCACACACAGAAAAACCCCTGACAGTGCTTTAGAGGAAAGTGAAGATGGGGCTGCTTAATTACGTGGCTGCAGCCCTGTGCCAGCCATGCTCCGGATAATCAGACACGGCAGCTGGGGAACAGCCTCACCTCTGGGCTCTGTCTCCTGCCTAATGGGTTAAACAGCTCACCATACTTCAGAAATTCTGTAAAGGGGCTTTTTCCTAATAGATTTAACACTGCCTTTTCTCAATGTGCAGTAAGAATGGCAAACATGGAAAAGAAAGTTGAAGAAAGTTATTCTTGGAGAATCGTGCTCCACGTTTAGTCCCATCCTTGTTACTGTGGCAGTTTTTTTTTTAATGGCTGCAAATTCCTTGGACCTCCTCCCATTGAGAGAAGGGGGTCTTTGTCTGTTCCCCATGAATCTGGGTGGGCTTGTGACTGCTTCTACAAGTCACTATGGGATTCCAAGGCTAGGTCAGAAAAGGCCATGTTGCTTCTGCCTGGGTCACTTGACACACTTGCTCTTGTGATGTTCTCTCTGGGACTCTAGCCCCTGTGCTGAGACAAGTCCGGGCAACATGAGAAGGCCATGTGTAGGTTCTAGCTGATCCCCCAGCTGAGCACAGCCTTCAAGTCATCCCAGGCAGGACGCCTGGCATTTGAGTGAAGCAGCCTCCAAATGATTCCAGTCCCCCCATGATGAAAGTCACCCCCAACCCTCTGCATAATCATATCAGCTGAGACCCCAGACACCATGGAGCAGAGAAAAACTATCTCCACTGTGCCCTGTCTGAATTACTGACCAACACAATGCATGAGCCTATACAAAAGTTACTGTTTTACCATTAAGTTGGGGTAGTTTGTTACACAGCTGGAGTAACCAAAGCAGTTGTCCTCCATCTGCATTTACTAAGTATCTGTGTTATAAGGATCTCTTGAAAGGAGGTTAGACTTCTTAGGCAGAGCTTCTTAAGTGAACTTCTTTGAAGTTTAAAAACTTCTTAAGTTAGCTCAATCAACATCCATTCCAACCCCCCTTCTCTTTTGTCTTCTTCTCCAACAGGCTGGAGAGTTAAATTCTCAAACTCCAAGCCTATCTTGTGGTTGGAGGTGGCCTTATGACACAGTTCTGGCCAATAAGATATAGAAAACAGTCCCTGGATAAAGCTGCCCTTCCCTAATAAAGGCTTAATGGGGGGGAAATCCCTTATTTGCCCCCTTCCTCCCACCTGGAATGTGGATGTGTTACTTGGAAGTGTGACAGCCATCTTGAGACCATGAGGATGAAAGCCACATACTGTGGTAGAGCACAAAGAGAGAAGCAGCTTGGTTCCTGATGACTTCCTGGAGCAGCTACACTCACCCTGTGCTTCAGGTGTTGCCTTCCTCCAGAATTATTGTTCCAAAGGCAAATTAACTTAACTTTTTTAAAGCCATTATTTGTCAGGTATTATATAACTCATTGATGAACGTATCCTTGAATGATCCAGCTATGCATAATATTATATATTACATTACGTATACCCAATATGTGATATTTATACATTTGAACTGAAGAGGAAAGACATGTATTTGCACCTAAACCAAAAAACACACACACAAAAAAAAGGAAGAGCGTATTCTTTAATCACATACCTAAAACCCAGGCATAAGATTTACATGGAGGGAGAGCACTTGATGACTGAGCTTCTTTTCCTAGACCAGCAGTATTGGTGCTACCATCAAGCTCGTTCAGAGCAAGGTTGTTTCTAGTATGATGACATAGAAATAACCAAATATTTTATAGACTTAAATTCTCCAATATGATTGTCTTCCTTGAACATATCTTTATTTCCTGTTACAATCATTGTTAACATTTCAGTCAGTTTTGTATTTTTCTTTTTATTAAGACCTCATTTTTAGAGCAGTTTTAAATTCACAGCAAAATTGAGAAGATACAGAGATTTTTTCCCTGTGTCCCCTGCCCTCACACATGCATAGCCTCCCCCATTATTGACATTTACCACCAGAATAATACATTTTTAATTTTTCTTTTAAACAAGAGAAAACATCAATTCTCTTAATTCACTTTGTACTAAAATGTTTAGCTTTGTTTGAATCAGTTGTATTCCTCTTAAGCCTTCACTAAGGACAATTTCTATGTTGGTCTTATATTTATACACATACATATGCACTTCTGAATTATCATTTCTTTCATCCAACATAATTATAACCACTATAACCAAGTAGTGTGATGACTTACGTATAGTAATTAATATTAGGCAAAATATGTCTAAAAATAAAATCTCCAGTGTTCTAAATCCTGCTAATTGCCATCTCTTTTGCTTCATAAAATAGTAAATGCATATAATTACTGGTTATTTTTGTGTGACAGTTATTAACCTTGTCATATAATAAACAAGTTGAAACGTGAAGCGTAAAACAATAATTCCAAAGACAAAAGAAAAGAGTAATTACATATGAATAAGCAAAAAATCAAAGAACAAAGAGCATTTTGAATCTCTCCACTCTCCCTAGAGTACCATTTCAGGTTGTAATTTATTTTAAAAGTCCTGTGCTTCAAATGCATTTACTCTCTCAAAGGCATTTGTCTCATAATTCTTTAAAATCTGCAGGTAGATCTTGTAGTGTACCCATTCAGGCTTATATTAGGTAGCTTGAATTATATATTGTGGGACAAAGTGATCTTCACAAGTCAGGAACACTATAAATCCTCTCCACGTTCAATATTCTTTATTGTAAAACCTTTCTGGAAAAGCTGTCCCTAAAAATCTGAACCCCTTTATGGGCACCTCCTCTTCTTTGTTACATGCTGTGTTCTTCAAGTCTGACTCCAAGCTTTGTTCATCTTTATTCCCCCAGCTTCTACTCTGCTTGGCTCATTCATTCATACGTATTAGGCATCAAGTACCTAGGATGTGTTAGGCACTGCGTAATGAACAAAGTATAACTGATCCTCACTCTTTAGAACCTGCGTTTTGATCATCGAGGTAAACGTAAAAATATAATTACACAAGTAATTATTTGATTTCAGAGCTGATAAATGCAACAAAGGAAGGAAGTAAAATAGAGAATTAACCAGATCTGGGTCGACAGAGGGCTGAGGTAGAAAACTTTAATTGAAGCCTAAGGAAAAAGCTTTCAAGCAGAGGAAATGCATGTGTATGTGCTGTGAGTTGGACAGATGTTGGTGCATGTTAAATATTTGGCCGTTCCAGTAATCATGGAGACTGAGAGTTGTACCTGACTACTTATCCTTGAGCATTCAATTTCAACTCACTTTAAAAATCCCAGTTCAACCCCTTCTACACCATTCTTCTGGGATTTCTGGCATCCTTTAACTAACATTAAATGCAAAATACAGCCATTATATCAGTATATTGTTTTCAACCATTTGTAATTTTCTCCATCAATCTTCAGATTATATGTTCTTTGAGCACAAGAGCTATAGTTTAAAATCCTCCATGTCCCAGTCCAAGGTCTAACACGTTGTTGAACAACATATACTTTCAAATTGGGTCTTTGATTGATTTTTTTTTCCTTGCATTTGTTTGTAGTTTCCAATTATACTAGTTTGAAACTATCTCTGGAAGTTAAATAAATAGTAAAGTTTAACGTGTGAAAATTATACGTAGTTTCCAAATATGACTTGTGAAACTGTCTCATATCTATGAGAAAACTAAAAATATCATCATGGAATACAAAATCAACTTAGACACTGGGACAAAAAGTGCTAAATCATTTCCAAGTGATCTCAGTAAACAATGGGGCACAGGTTTGTTCAGGGACCCCCAAGTGAGTTTTAGCAATTTTTTTTAAATTAATTAATTCATTTATTTTTGGCTGCATTGGGTCTTCCTTGCTGCACGCAGGCTTTCTCTAGTTGCGGCGAGCGGGGGCTACTCTTCATTGCAGTACACGGGTTTCTCATTGCGCTGGCTTCTCTTGTTGCGGAGCACAAGCTATAGGCGCACGGACTTCAGTAGTTGTGGCACTCGGGCTCAGTAGTTGTGGCTCGTGGGCTCTAGAGCGCAGGCTCAGTAGTTGTGGTGCACAGGCTTAGTTGCTCCACGGCATGTGTGATCTTCCTGGATGAGGGCTAGAACCCATGTCCCCTAAATTGGCAGGCAGATTCTTAACCACCGCACCACCAGGGAAGTCCTAAGTTTTAGCAATCTTGACGGTAATAAAGCATACATAAAGAACTATAATCGTGTGCATGAGGATAAAGTTAATACTTCTATTTCATTTACTATAAAACCAGTTTGAATAGTGGGGCAAAAGCAAAGGTGTATCTTGTCTGTGGCTAAAATAAACCATGCGAATCTATAGCCAGATCATTTGAGCTCTGTTTGATTTAAACTCGATTCTTTTTGTTGATAAAAGTCTATCACAATGAAATCTCTCCCCAGTCTGATAACATTCTCAAGATGAGGAATAAGAATAAGGTGGTCATGAAAGAGCACTTACTGCTGAATATTCAGGGACCAAACAACTTGAACAGTCTATGCATATACTAGATTCTTTCCTCAGAGGAGATAAATTCACTAAAATCATCACTGATATATGCATATGCTTCCATTTTCTGAGCAACTACTAAGTACAACGTTTTCTGTTAAACCCAAGAGATAACTTCAAGAAGCAACACACAGTAGTTCTGCCCTCAAAGATCGTACAGTCCTCTCCAAGAGAGGTCATTTATATAGACTACAACATGAATGATGTCACCTCAAGCTTTGCAACTGGGTGGCCCTAGATGGGACGTGGTCAGAAAAATGACAAATAACTATATAACGTATGCTAAGAGCCAAGAAATACTAATGAGGTGTGTGGCACACAGTAGGAGCTCAATAACCATCTGCTGAGTGAACTGTGAAACTGGAATTGTCAAAGAGACAGGTCAGCATGTGTTGGTGAGGTGAGGAGAGTCTTCAGAGAAAAACAGACTTCTGTGTTCTCCAGCCAGGACACCCGACACCAACAATTAATGACTCGGTGAGACATATTTGAGGAAGACTTGGGTATGAGAGCCTATGGCCAGAAGACGGAGTATCTCTTTGCTCTCTTATCCAGAAAAACTTTCTGCTATGAAGTCACTTTCTTCCTATTCCTTCTCCGAATGAAGCACTTCCACTGATTGTATTAATTTTGAGGAGTCTTTGATCCTAACCCAGAGGTCAGTAAATAGACTTTGAAATCTAGATATCCTACAATTGACAGATGCTAAAAACAAAACAGTGGCCTCTGGGGAATATTCATTCCTAACAGCACACTTCAGTGCTCAAGCTCTGAGATGGCTTGTATATATGTGTATTTTTCCCCTACAAAAAGCCTGGGCCTTTTGTGGAACTAGGACACCCCAGCCGTGGGTTCAACTCTGAAGGTACCACACGAGCAAAACCTTGACCTTTTTCTCCTCGCTTGCCCAGAAGAGTCTCCACAGCCACCACCAGACTTCACCTTGTGCAGCTGCTGTATTCTTTAATTTTCTCTCTCAGCAGGCTGGCCCTGGCCGCTCGCCAGCCTGCACTGAGAGGCCAGTGTGCTGACTTGGTGCTACTGCACATTTGTTTTTGTAAAGAATCATCCATAGAAGATGGGTTTCAGTTTCCTTACATAAAGGCATTCTCTTCCACAGCTAGGCTGTAGGTGTATTCAAACCACAGCGGACATGCTTTAGCTGCTCCTGCGCGAAATAGTTCCCAAATTTTATTAGCTTGGAGTCACACGATTACCACATCAATTCCTTTGCATCCTTAAGCAACTGAACTAAATAGATGTATTTCTAATAAAATCTTTATTTTGATCTCATGTGCCATGAGCCTGAAAAAAATCAAAGTCTCTGCTCACAGATATATCATTTTCTTATCCAATATCAATATATCAACATCTAAAATATCTGGAGTAAGAAGCGGGGGGGGGGGGAGAACTGGTTTTTTTGCATCAGTTTAAATATCAGATGATCTGGATCTTTATAATATCAAAACAACTATCTCTTGTTGAAATAGCAAATAATAATAATAACAACTAACCTTCATGGTTATTTGTTGTTAGTTGCTTGGCCATATTTCCATTATCACTTAGTTATATTGCAAAAATTAATTTTAAATGAATATTTTAAAATTTATTTTAAAAAATTAAAAATGAATATTTAAGAATTTATCATTCAATTAGTTTGGTTCCTCTCTGAAGTATGTGTTGGTGCATCCTGTAAGATAACTAGTTTTGCTTGTCTATAATAATAATGTCAATAAAATAATAATCATCTACATTAAGGAAGTTGGTTTCCCCTGTCAGTCAGATGCTGCAGGATATAAGAGCCCATTGGGTATTAAGGCTACTCATGTCCACCTCAGGTGACATACAGGCAGAAGTAGATGGGAGGTCGATAGCCCAGTAATGAGAACAGCTAAAGAGACTCCTTCTCCCAGATGACCTGTAACTTTGCTCCAAGGGAAATGAAGAAGCTTATTTTTGAAGAAAGAAAAACTCGACTTAGACTAGATCTTGTTTTTTGATTCTTTTATTTCAAGTCTATATATTATTCATTTTTGTTTATACTTGTCCTGGGGTGACTGTGGATAGCTCTGACTAGGTAGTAGACAGGGAAAGCACATACATTATGTCAAGGTATAACACATGCCACCCCCCAGCAATGAACTTTTATATTCATGAAAGGTACTTTCACTTTCATCCACATGTTTCATCTGACCATCCCTCAGCCCTTGAAATAGAGATGGGGATTGGGGAGGAAATCAGAATTCTGTCCAGAATTTATACCTCCAAGAGTTGCTCTGCATGTTCCGGGTACTTTTGGCTGTGAGACCCATACTATACTAGGTCCCCAAATGTGGACTAAGGGAGGTCATGGAAATCAGGTGACCTTTTCATTAATGTGGCCTCAGGGTCACTACTAGGCCCAAGGTTAACTGTGCCGTGAGGAGGTTCCTCTATACCTCATCGCCTTAACCCAACCAAAGTGGAACCCAGAGTGTTCCTGCCCAAACATCAAGAAAGAAGGAGAAAAAGCCAGTGTATAATTTCTTGTGAACTTTTTAGGCATATGCTAGGAATGCTGCAAGTTGACTTCTCCATTATATGTTCTAATTAAAATTCCTCCAAATTTTTTTTGAATTTTATTTTATATAGCAGTTTCTTATTAGTTATCTATTTTATACATATTAGTGTATATAAGACAATCCCAATCTCCCAATTCATCCCCCAAACACCCGGCTTTCCCCACTTAGTGTCCATACGTTTGTTCTCTACATTTGTGTCTCTATTTCTGCCTTGCAAACTGGTTCAACTGTACCATTTTTCTAGATTCCACAATATATGCGTTAATATACAATATTTGTTTTTCTCTTTCTGACTTACTTCACTCTGTATGACAGTCTCTACGTCCATCCATGTCTCTACACATGACCCAATTCCATTCCTTTTTATGGCTGAGTAATATTCCATTGTATATATGTACCACATCTTCTTTATCCATGCATCTGTCAGTGGGCATTTAGGTTGCTTCCATGACCTGGCTATTGTAAATGAACATTGAGGGGCATGTGTCTTTTTGAATTATGGTTTTCTCTGGGTACATGCCCAGTAGTGGGATTGCTGGGTCATATGATAATTCTATTTTTAGTTTTTTAAGGAACCTCCATACTGTTCTCCATAGGGACTGTATCAATTTACATTACTACCAACAGTGCAAGAGGGTTCCCTTTTCTCCACACCCTCTCCAGCATTTATTGTTTGTAGATTTTCTGATGATGCCCATTCTAACTGGTATGAGGTGATACCTCATTGTAGTTTTGATTTGTATTTCCGTAATAATTAGTGATGTTGAGCAACTTTTCATGTGCCTCTTGTCCATGTATGTCTTCTTTGGTGAAATGTCTATTTAGGTCTTCTGACCATTTTTTGATTGGGTTGTTTGTTTTTTTTAATATTGAGCTGCATGAGTTGTTTATATATGTTGGAGATTAATCCTTTGTCCGTTGATTCATTGGCAAATATTTTCTCCCATTCTGAGGGTTGTCTTTTCATGTTGTTTGTAGTTTCCTTTGCTGTGAAAAAGCTTTTAAGTTTCATTAGGTCCCATTTGTTTATTTTTGTTTTTATTTCCATCACTCTATGAGGTGGGTCAAAAAAGATTTTGCTGAGATTTATGTCAAAGAGTGTTCTTTCTATGTTTTCCACTAAGAGTTTTATAGTGTCCAGTCTTACATTTAGGTGTCTAATCCATTTTGAATTTATTTTTGTGTATGGTGTTAGGGAGTGTTCTAATTTCATTCTTTTACATGTAGCTGTCCAGCTTTCCCAGCAGCACTTATTGAAGAGACTGTCTTTTCTCCATTGTATATCCTTGCCTCCTTTGTCATAGATTAGTTGACCATAGGTGCATGAGTTTAACTCTGGGCTCTCTATCCTGTTCCATTGATCTATATTTCTGTTTCTGTTCCAGTACCATATTGTCTTGATTACTGTAGCTTGGTAGTATAGTCTGAAGTCAGGGAGTCTGATTCCTCCAGCTCCATTTTTTTCCCTCAAGACTGCTTTGGCTATTTGGGATCTCTTGTGTCTCCATACAAGTTTTAAGATTTTTTGTTCTAGTTCTGTAAAAAATGCCATCGGTAATTTGATAGGGATTACATTGAATCTGTAGATTGCTTTGGGTAGTATAGTCATTTTCACAATATTGATTATTCTAATCCAAGAACATGGTATGTATCTCCATCTGTTTGTGTCATCTTTGATTTCTTTCATCAGTGTTTTATAGTTTTCTGAATACATGTTTTTTACCTCCTTAGGTAGGTTTATTCCTAGATATTTTATTCTTTTTGTTGCAATAGTGAATGGGATTGTTTCCTTAATTTCTCTTTCTGATCTTTCATTGTTAGTGTAGAGGAATGCAAGAGATTTCTGTGCATTAATTTTGTATCCTGCAACTTTACCAAATTCACTGATTAGCTCCAGTAGTTTTCTGGTGGCATCTTTAGGATTTTCTATGTATAGTAAGTATCATGTCATCTGCAAACAGTGACAGTTTTACTTCTTCTTTTCCAATTTGTATTCCTTTTATTTCTTTTTCTTCTCTGATTGCCGTGGCTAGGACTTCCAAAACTATGTTGAATAATAGTGGCGAGAGTGCACAATCTTGTCTTGTTCCTGATCTTAGAGGAAATGCTTTCAGGTTTTCACCATTGAGAATGATGTTTGCTGTGGGTTTGTCATATATGGTCTTCATTATGTTGAGGTCGGTTCCCAAAATTCCTCCAAATTTTTAGAAGCTGTTGTTAAATTTCTCGGTGAGTTCCTTGGACTTTTGCAAATAACCTCAAGGGAGTATTCCTGTAGCAGGTAGTTCTCAGAACTCCATCCCTGAGTTGAGTGTATTTTCGCTAGGAAACCAAATGAGGTGCTCATTTGTCCATGTACTAAACAGCTATATTTGACTTTGAATCTCAAGCGTATACATTTGAACATAAGGAAAAAAACCCAATGAGGGTGAGTAAGGAAGAAAAAACTTAGTACCTGGGGAGAGGACTCTGTAGAGGACTGCAGAGTGGGTAAACTTGTCAGGATTGTTCTTTTAAAAAGATTTGTATGCAGCAAAAATCTGCACTTTGGGCCAATTTTAAATCTATACTTAGTCATCTTGAGATCAGGACAGCAACTCTGCTTAAAAAAAAAAAATCTAATGCTCAGGTAGATATGAAATGGTCAGCTGAAGGCAGAAAGGGTAGGGCAATGAAAATTATCTTTAAGCTCTCTTCTTTAACTCAAGAGAGAGAAGCCAAATTCTACCAGTGAAAACTTGGGACATAAAATTAAGACCAGTAAAAATGTAAAGAGACTTCTTAGATAAGCCAGAAAGAAAACCCACAGTTTTCTGAAGCCAAGGCCAGTACCATGTGGTCTAGAGGAGCCAGCTCAGTTCAATGGCTCCTCTCTTAATCCAGAGATTGAGAGTGAAAGGAGGGCCTGGCAGGAGCTAAGAGCCATACTACAGTTCCCGCTGTCTTCAGGCAGAGAGAGACAAAACTCACCTCCTCTTTTGGTGATTCCCAACCTTCCAGGAGATTTCTTCCAGACTCTGCGGTTGCGCAGCTGGAAGAGGAATGGTCCCAGTACTAGGAGAGAACTAAGATCTTGGGATGCAGGGATCCGTAAGAGAGGGAACAGGACTTGCCTCATGATGCCCAGGATCATCTGGTCAAATTTGGAGAACTCCAGGATGAATAGAGAAAAATATGACTCTGATACCTAACATCTACCTTCTTAGAAATTTAGTGTTGGAAATGGGAAGAGAGTACAAGGTTTAACAGGAAGAGAGTAAAACAGGTATAGTATTTTAAGGTACCTCCAAATTTGGGTTCTCTTATCAGTAATTAAATCTCACTTTTATATCTACATCCAATCCAACATTAAACTTTAGTCATAAGGCTGAAGCTGAAGCTGGGACCAAGGAAGATAGGATCTAGAGGGATGAAAAAGGAGCCTATACTTTCTATCTTGGGAGATAACAGAGAGAAGGAAGACATGCAGGTGCTGATATCCCTTTTCTAGGTTTAAGCCCAGAAGTAATTTGATGGGGAGTGGGAGGGATGCAGAGTGCCAGTAACATCCAACAGAAGGCTGAGTCATTGGGATGTTTCACAGGGAACTAATGAAACCGAGAGAAAGACCAGTCAATGCCTGGACCTGAGCTGAGATGCCAGCAGGGCAAGCAGCGTAGAGAAAGTCATCACCATGGAGATGAGAGAAAAGTACAAGGATATCACATGGATCTCTGGATGATTTCCTCCCTGATGCAGTGAGGACACAGTTAATTTCACACACCCTTCATATATCTGATGCCATCTTGGAGAGCTGCAGGGGAAGGGGGATGGAAATCTGGAAGACTGATTATTTTTATCTAAGAAGGCCAAGCATTACCTAAAGGGATTGTTTAAGTTGCAATGAACTACAGTTACCAGGTTAGTTCTTGGGGTTCCTTTTTTAGTTCATGAGGAAGACCAAAACTATTTTAGAATGAAAAAAATCTATTTTCTCTCTACATCTGAGAGGTGTGGAAAAACTTACAACATTAAACTTTATGGACTGTTAACTATGTGCCAGGCATCCATAAAAGATAGATGTAATTATCATCCTCATTTAACACACAAGGATACTAGGACCTGGGAAAATAAAGTCCCTTGCCCAGAGTTACATAATCAGTAAGTGGAAGAAGCAGGATTTTCGTACAGGCTATTTTAATGTCAGAGCTCATACTCAATAGCTACCATGCTATATTGTCTTCCTTGAAGTATACCATGGGGTACCCAGAGCTATTCTTAAGCCATGCCATGTATTATTATTGAGTGATCTGTGAAGTAGAGGCTCTTGAAGAGATAATACCTAAGTGTCCTCTATGTTGAGTTAGGTCACTGCCTGTAAGTTGTATGGATTCTACCTTTTGAAGAATATTAATGATTAAGAATACTTGCCCTGAGTAAATTAATTCTAGGGCACAAATAAATATAATAGAAATCAAGAGAGTGACTTTGTAGCAATTGTTGAAAACTTTTTTTCTCCCTAACTCTAGGTTGATTTAAAATAACTTGGAAAGGCTTTCTTTGAGAGAATGTAACCATCAAAGCCACTTCAAGGGACTTCCCTGGTGGTGCAGTGGTTAAGAATCCACCTGCCATGCAGGGGACATGGGTTCAATCCCTGGTCCGGGAAGATCCCACATGTCGCAGAGCAACTAAGCCCGTGTGCCACCCAACTACTGAGCCTGCACTGTAGAGCCTGCGAGCCACAACTACTGAGCCCACGTGCCACAACTACTGAAGCCCGCACGCCTAGAGCCCATGCTCCGCAACAAGAGAAGCCACCGCAATGAGAAGCCAGCGCACCACAACGAAGAGTAGCCCCCACTCGCTGCAGCTAGAGAAAGCCTGCACGCAGCAATGAAGACCGATTACAGCCAAAAATTAATTAATTAATTAATTAATTTAAAAAGCCACTTCAAGAGCTCCAGAAAGACCTTTTTGTAATCACCTTCAGATATGACTGAGAGTGATTCACAATTACCTAACTGGTTAAGGATTTAGCTAAGAATTGCCAAGAAAAGAACAAGGGATGCTGGAGACTCTGCACAGGCTGGCAGTAAAGAGTGGCTACTGGTCACAAGCCAAGAACAGTAAACATTACAGGTTTAAACAGTTCCCCCTCCTAAGAGCTGCAGAAAGACGCCAGGAGTCAGGGTCACTGAATCTCACTGCTGAGAGAAGCTGATTCTGAGAGTAGACTACTAATTTGAGAAATCACTAAAAGCAGGGCAGCCACTGCCACGGAGAGTTGTCGAGAGGCTCCTCTGGAAATAGTGGGAGGAAAAACTGCTGAGAGTACATAAGAGGAAGATACCACTTATGGGAGGAATCGAGGGAGCACCTGAGAGAGAGTGGAGACTCCCAGAAGTAGGCCTCTCCGTCCTCTCAACCAAAGCTTCCTGGAGAGAGACTAGCAATGGGACAGAGGGAGGGGCGAAAAGCAACTCCATTATTTGCTTGTTAATCATAAAGTACGTACACGATGTGATGTTAAAGTATTGCTCACTCGGAAGACAGAGTAATCATTTACTTATGAGGTTACCGAATTGAGCTGGAGATCCAGAAATTCTGGGAGTAGTTTGAACCATCCATAGAAAGAACAGCTAAAATCCAACCATCTAACACTGTGAGAGAAATGCAACCTGGAAAAGAGGATTATAGACAATTGCATTTTAAGAAAGACTGCACAGTTATAACAGTTTGTATCTGACAATCAATATATCCACAGAACTCTGTAAGGAGATCAGTGCAAGTAACACATTTTATAGGCAGGGAAATGACAGCACAGAGCACAGTGGGAGCCATATTGTGAATCAGGCCTTGAATCGGTTACAGAGCTAAGAATAGACCCCGGTGTTGTTCAGCAGTGGAAGACCATCTCTGACAACATCCTAAAGGCTATTAGGATTTTCCCAGCTTTAGATAAATTTATCATCAGAGAAGTGTCTTGCACTTCTGAGGAACTGTAATTTAGTACGGTGACTAGAATTTGATTATGTCCCATTGGTTTCCCAGATTAGGAAAAGAATGAAGATGTTTGAAATCAGTCTTGAGATTACAATTCCAACATTGTGTGAATTGCTGTGGAGAGGAAGTTCAGGAAGCAGCCCAGCTAAAGAGATTTTTATTAAAACAAAAAGAAAAGATATAAATATTTTCTTTCAAAATATTTGACCTTTCAAAAGTTATACATATTACTACACAAATTTGCACTGTATTTTTTCCAATATTTTCCTAAATTTAGAAAACATTTTTAAGGGGCCAGGTGAAGTACAATTTCATTATAAAATAATTTAGAAATGTATTTTGCCATGACAAAAATTGGAAGAATCTTACAGCTGAAAGGAACCTTAGAATTTATCTCACCCAACAACCTATCTCATATATGAATCCCCTCTGTCTCCCCCCAAGGTCATGCGTGAACTACATGTCTCTAAACCCAGCGGACATTACAGAGTCTTGACTTCTCAGATGCATGCAACATTGTTGGCTTCTTGCCACTTATTAAAATACTCTTTTCTCTTGATTTCTGGTAAATAATAGGTTTCCCCTTTGTCTCTGATGGCTTCTCTTCAGATTTCTTAGCAAGCTTATACTCTTTTGCCCAGTCACAAAATAGTGAAACTTCTCGAGACTTGGTCCTCTTCTCACTCCATAGACTGTATAATTCATTCCCACTGCTGTGATTACAATCTATATGATTTGATTCACAAATATTATCTTTGGTCTGTATTACTCCTCTCAGTTCCAGATGAGTATAAACAAATCCCTGCTTTATATCTCTTCTTTACTCCTTTAAAGGCACCTCAAAGCCAAGGTGTCTGCATTCAAACTCATGATCTTCTCTCCCCTCCACACCCTCACACTTCATCTAACAGTCCCTCTATCTGAGTTGCAAGCACCTCAGTCACCCTGAAGTTCTCCCACACTGACACCAGAGCCTCTTGGTTGACTTCTCAAGTACTTTTCAATTCTATCCCCTTCTGTCCATCTCCACTGCCACCAGCTTAATCCAAGTAGGCAACACCTCTCTCTTTGATTATTTTATTATTTAAAATACTGTATCCACACCCCACAGCCACTCTTGCTCCAGTCCAATAAATTCTCTACCTCATCATTCCCAGAGTGATATTTTCAAAACCCAAATCTGATCATAGTACTCTCTTTAAAAAAAAAAATTTTTTTTTTAAGTCTGTCCCAGTGTTCTAGGGATAAAAAACAAAAACAAACACCAGATAATGCTTAACATAGCCTGCAAGATCATACCAAGTCTCACCACTGATTGCCCGCTTCACACTGCACTCCCCCTCATTCTCCCTGCTCCTATATTGGATTCTTTCAGTTTCTTGAATAGGCCATACTTGCTTCTACTTCTGTTGCTTTGCCTCTATTTCCTCTATACCCAATTAGCACTTTCTTAGCCTTGCATCTCAACTCAACTGTCACCTCCTTCCCTTGACATTCCAGACTTAGATGGCCCTTGTGTCACGTGCTCACCTGGTCCCACCTCTTTCTACTCCTGCAAAGAGGTAATTAGAACATCTATTCAATTCGGGTCTGTCTCCTCCACTAGCTTAGATGTTCCATGAGGGCAGATATTTCATCTGGATTTATTCACCGTTTTATTCCAGTGCCCACACAGCATCTGATGCACAGGTTAGAGGCAGGCGATAAATATTTGTTGAGCACATAAAGGAATTCCTTCCTGTTCTTGAATATTCCCAGTGAGAGAGAAATCACAGCCTCCTGAGTCAGTTCATCTTTTTTCTTTTATCCTTTGGGACAGTTTTGATGGAAAATTCTTTCCTATATTTAGGCTCAATCTATCAGTTCATTCTTTCCTCTGTGAACGTATAAAATTATTCTATTCCTTTCTCCGTATGATAGTTTTCAAATATATGCTTTCAAAATCATGATGTTAAATCCTTCCTTTCTCACTCTTATTTTTTCCTCCACATTTGCCATCTTCTTTATGCTCTGTAACATATGATAACTTTAGTCTTCTATTAAGATAAATAAATAGGTAATTTCATTAAACACCTAATAATTGGCTTATTTTTATCAGAGGCAAAGGTATTGGCTGGATTTCTAAACACTGTCACTATCGAGAGTGTTCTCTAAAAATTTAAGGATGATTTTGAAGCTAATTGCCATATTAGTATGAATATTTTCTATTTGAATTTTATTCAAAATAACTTAGAAGTATAGATTAAAATATAGCCCTTGAAAACACCCATTCAATTGACCATGTCAACATTTATTTAAATTAAAAATATTCCACTTTTTATGCTCTGGCAATGAAATGAGAGCATTACTGAAAGGCCAAGTGTCCTGGCAAAATTCAGTGCACATATTTTGGTTTATTTGTATTTTATATTATGAAAATGGAGGATTTTGGTTCATTGCCATGAAGACTGATTTTGGTGCTTAGTATGAGATCAGCATATCAATCCTCAGTGAATGCTTTTTGGAGGGAGGAATGCACAATACAAAGATAGGATGGCTTTTTACTGTTGGAAGAGTTGGTGTATCTGAGGAGTTGCTCTGAGAAGCTAAGGACCATCTTCTTATTTGTGAGTTTCATTTGTAAATAATATTTAGAAAATTGTTGTGAAATAGTCATGACTTAATTCATATGCAAACTGATCCTCTGTTATCAATTCCAGAGAATTTCATTTCTCAAGTTTTAAAAAAAATGGCATTGAAGACATATTCAAATTCTGCCTTTAATTCTCCTTTGCACCAAAAATTATCCTAACCTCTATGGGTTTACTCCCTTACATTATGAATTTATGCTCAACATTGATTAGAATTTGGCCATATCCAGAAATTATATATTTAGGATTAAAATGTTCAAATGGACTTTTATGGGATCAATACTTTTCAGTTCTAAAACAACACAAAAAAATCATATACTTAAAGACCCCAAAATTTAGTTTTGCTGACTCCACTTCCTTCTTCAACTGACTCAAATCTAAGCTCCTTCCTTATCCCTACTTTCCACATATAAAAGTTCATGCTAGAAAAGAATTATTAGAAAGAAATATTAGTAAAGAAAGAAAGACTATTTTTGTGTGTTTACCTGTTTGATTTAAATTGGAGTAAGAGTGTTCGCCATTTGTGAAATGTATGGTATTCATGAACAGAGAAGGTTGTGTGTTTGACGGTGGGTCTGCAAGAAAGATTTCCAAGGAGGTGCTGACTTGAAATAATACAACGTATCCTGATTATGTGCTGAACATTGACTTCTTAACAACAACAAAAAACACTTTATTTATCTTAACTTTAAATTTATACTATTTTTGAAAATATAATTGCCATATTATCTTTTATTTTTTCCATAAACTTTAGAAAACACAACCATTAATATTCTCATGTATCTTTTTTTTCTTAAATCTTATTTAACACACTTAAATTGCTAAGAACATAAGGAGACTAGATTTAGAATGAACAAGGATTACTGCTGAGGACAGTCAAAGCTACATCTGCCATGTTCACTGATGTCTGTTTTTAAAAAAAAACCCAAACCCTTTTATACTTCAGCTTGAACTGTGGTTATCATGGTCCTAATCATAGTGCTTATAATCAAGCCTTTTTTTCTCTAATTTTCTCTTTCCTTCAGGAAAGCACCCTCACTTCAAGTCGAGTTCATTCCACAATCTCAGATTTCAGATGCCTTGGCTGGAGGACGTGTCATGTTGTGTTGGAGCTGAGAAGAGGCGGTGCTCGCCAATCAGCACTTTCTGTGAGCTAATCCTCACCCCAGTTAGCTGATTTGGTCCTCTGGATTGTGACCACTGCAATGGTCAATCACACAGCTGCTCTATTCAGCCTCATCATCTCCCTATTCTTATAGATTATTCCATCATGGCCACCAAGACAAAAAGAGAGAAAGGGCATCGAAAATCATCAAAATCATGTGTCCTGAAAGAAATACTCAACGTGACCGGAATTTTTTATCTAATTGACAGGACGTAGAAGATGCTTTCTACCAAATACTTGGCAGTCAAATGCATATGATTATAAGAAATCAGAAGTTGAATGTTGCTGTTGTGGTGGTGGTGATTTGCTGTTTGCTTTGGTTTTCATTCATAACTCCCAACCTCGTCTTTTTATTGTGAGGCCATTTCTCTAGCCCTCAATAAATCCAGTATTTATTTCAACCTCATGCTAAGAAAGCAATGACTTCAGGAACAATCAGTGTTGCCCTACTTATAATGTGCCCAACACATTTTTTCACTCTGAGGCTGATATTGATTTAATCATTCTGTGAAAAATTATTTATCACCTGCCAATTGATTTCTGCAGTAATAGGAATCATCTGGCATTTTGCTGTCTTATCAAATTGCAAAGAAATATAATGAGGAATCACTTATTATAAATATCTTCATTATATTTATGAAATATTTGTTAAACACTTTAATGTTTGTGACAATGTCAGGAGTAATTACTGCAAACATCTTACTGAACTGAGCTCATGACGATCAATTTTTATTACATAATATGTGAAACTGTTTTCTGTGAAAGAATGGCAAAGTCTTTTGAAATAAGTTTCTATAAAGAGTTTACTTTTTATCTCCTTATCTTGATGAAAAGAAATTTCAGTGCTAGGTAGAAGTATTTGCTAAATCTTTCTCCTTAGTGATAAAATGATTCCTACAAAGATGGTTTTCAAACAAAAACAAAATTTCATTTTCTACCTCTTAACCTCTCAGCAGTGCATTTCATCATAAATGCAAATGATGATAAGATGTGGAAATCCCTCTCCTATAAAGAATATTTAAATAAAATGAGTGTCAATTAAGATTGTACTTTATTCACAACGAGTCTTATTTGGTCTTTTCTTTACATCACTTTCTCCTGGAAGTCCAACTCCATATTCCAAAGGATTTGCTATGAGCACGAGATTTATAGACATACTGAATCTGCAAATCGAATGTTTCTTTTCTTTTCTTTCTTTTCTTTCAACAGATTTAAAAGTGACATTCTCTTAAGTGCATGTTACTTGAGGGGGTGAATGGCACATAATTCCGGCTATGAAATTCTTAGGGATGTAAAGAAGGTAGAAAACTACATTTGACCACATTTCCAATGACAACCCTCTGCCTTAGTAGAAAAGAACACATCAGATCTTCCTTGAGGATAAGTTTTGAAAGTTAATAAAATGGAGCAATCCAAAGGTCAGTGAGCCCCTGTGGGGATGACATAGTTCACACTGGGAGAATATGTCTGTGGAATGAGTTAACTGTCGTTTCTAATTGTTACGTTTTTATACAAGGTGGACCATCCTGGGTGTTTCCTAAAATGGTGAAATTTGCTGACTTCTCTTTCAGTGTTTTCTCACTACGAATGATAACTCTGCTGTGGAATAGGCAGTGCTGTGTTCATTTACATCATTTCCTGTGCCTGGGAGATACTTCCTCCTCCTCTTTGTAGTAAGGTAGACAGCGAGACTGAGTTCTGACCAACGGGATGTGCATAGTGGTGGCGCACGCCGTGTCCTTTGGCACAGATCACGGATGCCGCTTCTGAGAAGGCAAAACAAGGTGGAAGCAACCTGGATCCTTCTGTTACCACATGGACAAAAGGTGTCTCGAGAGTCAGCTGATCTACATTGGCAATCTTGTGAGTGAGAAATAAACCTTGTTGTGTAAAACCATTGAGTTTTCCAGCTATATCATTTACTCCAGTAAATGGAGTAATGGACAGTATTATTTAGACTGTCCTTTTAAAAGTCATATTTGGTTTCCATGTTTCTGTAGTTGCTTTCTCCTAGTCAGTAAAGTGCTATTTTAGCAGGGAAAAATAGAAGAAGAAAGAATATCTTTTTGTCCAAACATTTTGAACAGTTATAATTCTATCAAAACAAAAAATTATAAAGTGATTTATTCTAACAGGTACATGCACCAAATAACTTAGCTTCTTAAAATAGTTCACAATGAAATCATTTAGATAATAGGCATTGTGTGAGTTCACTATGGTACTGAGAATCCTTTTGTGTTTCTCTCTATGACACCTAGGTTCTTACAAACAAATTTCAGGCAGCAGGTTACAGTTTTTGAGTTGTTTTCTCCATAGCTCCATCCATTTCAGCTGCATCCACAAATTCCCAAGTCTGTTTATTTTGTCATTAGGGACTGTAAGAAATATTGACTCTGAAAGTGTGGCAGTTTGGAAAGAGCATGGCTTTTGGCATCAAACCTTGGCTTAAATATCATTCTGTCATTTACTAGCCGTATAAGTTTCATGGAGTAAACCTAGAGTTTCAATTTCTTTGTATGTTAATAAGGGGGAAAAATACTATCCCATAAGGTTTGTTAGATTTGTTTATAGATACTACTTATAAAGCCACTAGCACACTGCCTGCTAGATAATAGAAATTCAACATACAAGAATCCATTTGAGAATTATTCTCTAAAGATACATAACTAATGTCAAAAATGCACAGATTTGGGCTTCCCTGGTGGCGCAGTGGTTGAGAGTCCGCCTGCCGACGCAGGGGACACAGGTTTGTGCCCCGGTCTGCGAAGATCCCACATGCCGCGGAGCGGCTGGGCCCGTGAGCCATGGCCGCTGAGCCTGCGCGTCCGAAGCCTGTGCTCCGCAACGGGAGAAGCCACAACAGTGAGAGGCCCGCGTACCGCAAAAAAAAAAAAAAAAAAAAAAAAGCACAGATTTTAAGATTGTGATAATCTATACATCCATGAAACCATCACCCAAAACAAGATTTAGAGCATTTCTATCACACCAGGATGTTCCTTCAAGCCCCTTTCCAGTCATTCACATCCTCCCCCCTCCCCCCACCCCCATTTAAGCAACCACTTTCTGACTTCTGTCATCATACACTTGCCTGATTTTGGACTTCATATAAGTTGAATCACAGAGTATATACTCTTCTGTGCCTGGAATCCTTTGCTTAATTTAATGCTTTTTGAGATTTAGTCATGCCGTTTCATGTAGTAGTTAGTGTTTTTCATTGCTGTATAGTGTTCCATTGCACGACTATACCACAGTTTTTTTTATCCCCTCATGTGTAATGGACATTTGAGTTTTCATGGACTTACTTTTTCATTTCTCTTTAGTGAATACCTAGAAGTAAAACTGCTGGGTCATAGGGTAGACGTATATTTAACTTTAAAATAAATTACCAAACAGCTCTCTAAAATGGTTGGACCATTTTATACTCCTACTCGCAATGTATGAGAGTTTCAGATACCCTACAGCTTTGCCAATATTTAGTGTTATCAATCTTTTTGATTGTATCCATTCCAATGTGTATGAAATGGTATCTCATTGTAGTTTTACTTTGAATTTCCTTGATAACTGATAATAGTAAACACCTTCTTGTATGTTTATTGGCCTTTTGTATATTTTACTTTATGAAGTATTTATATTGCTTTCTTTTTCCCGGGTTGTTCATACTTTTGTTGTTGACTTTATATATTCCAGATGCAAGTCCTTTGTCATATATATACTTCAAATATTTCCCCCAATCTGTGGTTTGTATGTTTTCTTCATAAGATTTTTGATGAGAGCATTTAGGTTCGATGAAATCAAACTTATCTTTTTTTTCTTCTATAGTTATTGATTTTAGTGTTCTGTTCAAGAAATCCCTATCTACCCAAATTTTTCCTCTACGTGTTATGTATTATGGCGCTGGGATTTACATTTATGTCTGTGATCCACCTTCACTTAACTTTTGGGTATGGATTAAGAGATCAAGTTTTATTTTTTTTCCACACAAATAAGGATGATAATGATTTAATGCTGGGTTTACAAGCTTAGGTCTCTTTTTTGTGTGTTTTGACCCTAGATACAGCAAGGAACATAACATTGTCTTCAGAGTCCCTAAGGTAATGTTAAAAAATTTCAATAGTTTTTTGAACAAAGTTTAATTGTATTAGTAAAATCTCTTCTCAGAAATGTTATAAAATAACCATATTTAAGAAAAATTGTCAAGTTAGTGATGATTTCCATGGAATTTGCATTAACTCCCTCTTCATCCCCCAATTTGGTTTTCTATCCCCAACCTTTAAAGTCTTCCTCTCAAACTCTTGCCCTGTGTGGTCATCTATGTGGATTAGGTCTCCACAGGCAGGTCCTTATTCCAGACATTTCACACAGTGTATCCACTTCTCTCCTGGCTCTTCTCTGTCGTAGATGAAAGCAAACTGATCTGATAACTAATAGAAACAAATGTGTTGATGTTTATTACCCCATTTAGCTAATTTATCTCTAGCTAAACAAACCCTATCTTCTGGACATGATGTCAACTCAAAATGGGAATTTAATGGTAGAAATTTCAGACGCTGTGTAAGTTGATGGGAAGATAAGTTTGGGGTCAGTCAGCTCTGTGATAGTTCTGAAACCCCTCTTTTTTGGGGGTACCCATTGTTTGACTTTGCTTCAGCCTGGTCCTGGTGTTCTAATATAGAATGAACTTTACTTTCATCTGTACATTCACCACGAAAGGCACTTATTCTTGATTTGATCAGAATGATACTAGTTTGATTACATATTACATTATTTACAGTCATTTTTTGAAAGGCCACAGTCTTACAAAATGAAATTGCTGTTACTTTGGCTCAGTCTTTAAAGTTAAAAGTGAATTCAAGGACTGTTAATTATCTCCTGATTGCTTATAATGTGGTGAATGTGAATACATAAAGAGTCAATCTGGATAATTTTGTACCTGTGCCAGAAAAGAAATTTCCAAGGTTAGTGAACTTCAGAAAGTCAGTGTGATGGGAGTACTTTCTCTAAAATGTTCACATTTATTGTCTATACAATGTTGGCTCACCTCGTTATTCATGACCCTACATAAATTTGGTGCTGCTAAAAGTCACTAAAATCAGCAATTCAATCCAAATGTTAATACTTCAATACTTAATACACCCTTGTTAAATTTCTAATTTATCTTTCATTTTAGTTCACAAGCAATTTTATAATTTGGTGACATTTTTGCAGAGAACATTTTCTTCATAAGCCTAAAGTTCTCAAATTCTTTCTTTTCATGCACATCTTCTATTGCATTTTTATTGCCCAGAAGACTAATCAGGAGCCATTTCTTATCAACAGCTTCTTTTCCTGTTATGGAAGAGTTGAATGACTACATCCATTTGTTTCACTGTTTCTGAGGGAAGACACTCTCCCTTGAGCATTGCCCCCTGTGGCATTCTGAGGACACTTTTTATAAATCAAAAACTGCCACTAATTCCCTGTCCAAACCTTCCTGGAGCTGTGTTTGCACCCAGGGAAAAACAGGGACAAGAACAGCAGCTTCAATATCTTCAGTAATTTGGATAAAACCCATTCTAACTTTAAAGTAGCCGCGTTCCTCTTTGACAATTCTCACATGTTTGCTTTGCCTCATATTCTGATTTTATTCTGCCTATAGATCTACTCTACCACTTTGGGAATCCAACTGCTCTTGAATATTACCACGTTCTTGCTACCAAGCAGGAAAATGACATGATAAATTGTTCCATATTATAATTAGCTTAGGGTATTATTATTCTTCAAATAAAGATGTTTACATATTTTAAACTCCCTTCCAATTTAAAGGTGATCCATTGGAGAGGAGATTTCTAAACTCAGAGTCTCATGGCAAGCTTTTAGTCACGGGGAACTCTATGGGAAAGGTATGTATCGATGAGGTGGAGTGGGATGGAGATTTTTTTTCAAGCAAGCCTAAAATCACACTCCATCTATACAAAGCTAGCCACACTTAACGTAAACCAATTGTAAATGAACCTAGCTAGAATGTCACTTTACTACTATCACATTAATGAATAATGTCACTGATCATGTTAATACTACTGATGATAATGATGATGATGATGACGATGACAGAAGCTTATATATATTAATCACTTACTTTGTGTCAAGCACTGTTCTGAGTGCTTTCGAAATACTCTTTTGTTTTTAATCTTCACAACAGCTCTCTGAATCAGATAATATAACTATCCCCTT
The DNA here is from genome assembly GCF_964374135.1 of Grampus griseus. NCBI lineage: Eukaryota > Metazoa > Chordata > Mammalia > Artiodactyla > Delphinidae > Grampus > Grampus griseus. The sequence continues at coordinate 38,303,113 of NC_139019.1, read as the reverse complement.
TTTTACAAATAAAGAAATTGAGGCACAGGGTAGTTAAGTAAGTTGTCTAAGGTCACACAGTTAATGATGAAAATATTTTGCTCTTCTTGTCCACTTTCTACAGGCACTAATGTTAGTGCTTTCCATGTCTTTTGCATCATGCCTTTTGTTCTCACAAACCTGATCAGAAAGCACTGGAGACTTAGGGAGATTAAATTGTTTGTCCAACATCACCTTGTAAGTAGAAAAGACTGAAAGCAGACACCAGCTCTGTTTGGTACCTAAATTTATCCTACTAATTACTATGCTGTTTCACAATAATATACAAAATTATTGCAGATGATTTTGCTGATATAAGAACAGGAAATGGCAGTTTCATCTTGAGCTCACAGAGGAATATGTTATGGGGCTGGTGTATGAATCACAGTCTTTCCATTTCTCAACACAAATAAGCTTTGTGGATCCCACTGCAATATGTTCCTGAAAATGTCAGTTGCCCCACTGAGCAGTTTGCTTTGGGATAAGATAGCAATAGTACAACAAAGGAAGAGCCAGAGAGGAGGACTGGAGTCCAGGAAAATGGCGCCTCCATGGCCACAGCTCTCTCCAGCTGCCTGACCTTTGAACTTTCCCCAGCCTAACAAAAAGACAAAGATACTTTCTGACAAGACAGAATGAAATTCAGCTAAGGTTATGGTCAAGAACTTAGCCATGTGAGGCCAATATAAACAGGCTCTCTTGAAGAATTGGACAGTAGGGAAATTTATCCATCAAAGCTGGAGCCTGTTATCTGATCCAGTGTGTTATTTTTCAAAAATACTTTTCTTTCACTAAGCATTGATCCATGTAAGATGCAGAAGATAAGGCAAAATGTCAATAAGCTAAACACTAAAACATATATACAGGTATATGGGACTGGTAGATAGCCACAAATACTTTCTCTGGTTTTTCCATTTATCATTTAACACAACATTTTCTCTTATATCTATTTTTTTCTATTTTCTTCAAATCACAAGCCTCTGACTTTGTAACAAAAGTCACAATATATATTATCTTTCCTCCATGTTTTAGGGCATAATTATTCCCAGATATTCTACTTAAGCCTGTTAAAAATCATGCTTAGCTTACTCATTTTTCATTGTTCATGTATTCTAATTTTGACACATTTTGCATTTTCTTACTTGAGATGATCATTATAGCAAAGAACTCTGTCAGGTTTTTGTTTCCTTTGCTTGTTTGAGGTAGGGGCAAATTACTTTTATTCCTTTGAGCAACCTTACCAGAAATTATGGCATCTTTTTAAAAAATTCTTATTTTGAGAGTCACATAGTTACTTTTTATGTTAGCATCTGTTCATACAAGCCATGCACCATGGAACACTTACTTGATGGTTCTATTGGTTGAAACTCTTTATCTTGAAATATATAAACCATGCAGCAAAAGTTCTTATGTGTGAAAAACTGAAGTGTTAGGAAATTACAAACACAGAAGCTACATATTTTTTTTCATCTTCATAATTTTCCCATGTGTTATTTTCTTTGTAGCTTAATGGAAGGAAGGCATATAACAGTGAGGAAGGGCTCAGATCTGACAGAATCATTATTCTAACGCCTTTAAGCTGCTGACTCCCCATCTGTAGAATTCCGGCTATGATACCTATGTTGCAGAAAGGCTACTTTAGAGATTTGGGATAATGTAGGTAAAGTGTCACAGAGTCAATGCTTAATGGTAGTAATACTACGGATACTTCGTTTTGCATACTCATCCATAGCTGCCCCATTGCTACATTAAAAAAAAATTTTTTTCAGAATGGAACCCAAACTCTAGGCAAGACTTTTAAAGTTATATTTTCTTACAGGTGTCCCCCACTTATCCACAGAGGATATGCTCCAGGACCCCAAGGGGATGACTGAAACCACAGATGGTATTGAATCCTATATACACTATGAATTTTCCTTTGTATGCATACCTGTGATAAAGTTTAATTTATAAATTAGGCACAGTAAGAGAATATCCAAATTGCCACTATCGCTACTCTTGCTTTTTGGGATCCTCAGTCTGATAACTAAGATGGCTGCTAAGTGACTAACATGACTAACAGCGGAATATGCTGGGCAAAGAGGTGGTTCTCACATCCTGGGCAGGACAGAGCAGGATGGCTCGAGATATCATCACCCTACTCAGAACAGCATGCAATTTAAAAGTTATGAATTTTTTATTTCTAGAATTTTCCATTTAATATTTTTGGACCATGGATGACCGTGGGCAACTGAACCCACAGAAAGCAAAACCATGGAGAAAGGGGCAACTACTGTTTTGGGGAATAGACAGTGTATTCATTTCCTAAGGCTACCGTAACAAAACACCACAAACTGGGTGGCTTAAAACAACAGAAACTTACTGTCTCACAGTTCTAGAGGCTGGAAGTCTGAAATCAAGGTATCAGCAGAGCCATGATTCCTCTGGAACCTGGTGGGTGCCTGTAACCCTTGGTGCCCTTGGCTTGTAACTGCAACACTTCAGTCTCCGCCTGTGTTGTCAAATGGCTTTCTCCCTTTCGGTGTCTATGTTTCTGAGTCTCTTCTCCTCCTCTAAGGACACCATTTATAGAGGGTTAAGGGCCCAATCTACTCCATTAAGACTTCACCTTAAATAATTACCTCTGCAACAGCCTTATTTCCAAATAAGGTCACATTTTGAGATACTGGGAGTTATGATTTCACCGTATTTTGGGGAGAAATACAGTTCAACCCATAATAGATAATAATAAACCTATTATATAAAATATTTAAGTTTTATGATACCGATCTCTTACTTTAAGAATAATATACATATCCCTTTGTCCAATTCCTTCTGGAAAAACTTTCCTCCCATAAAGGGCATTTTTTCCCTAAAGTTTTAATTCCAATTTAAAGCAAAATCACATTATGACTTTGCAGTCTGTTGCCACTTCTCTTCTAATACAAAAGCCTCTTGCTAGTTGATTTTCTTGTAAGTTGTGTAGAATCACTTGACCCTTTCTGAGCACTATCAATTCATTATTACAATCAGTGCTTTTTCTTTTTCTTTCTTTTTTTTTTTTTTTTGCTGTACGCGGGCCTCTCACTGTTGTGGCCTCTCCTGTTGCAGAGCACAGGCTCCGGCCTCACAGTCTCAGCGGCCATGGCTCACGGGCCCAGCCGCTCCGCGACATGTGGGATCCTCCGAGACCGGGGCACGAACCCATGTCCCCTGCATCGGCAGGCGGATTCTCAACCACTGCACCACCAGGGAAGCCCCAGTGCTTTTTCTTTCAGCTCATAACACACCTGGAAAAATCATGCTCACTGGCCAGGTGAGCCTCTTAGGTATGAAGTCTCTTCAGTAATTGTCTTCCCTTTTCTACAGCCCACTCAAACTGTGACCTCTTTGAGGTGCTAGTTTCTTTAAGTAACAGTTATAATATGAATTATATGAGATGCTGTAATCAAAATAATGTAATAAGAAGTTCAAAAACATACTTTTCAAATATTATTTATAGTCATTTTTATAGTTATATTTTATATCTTTATTTCCATCTCCAGCTACCATCTTATTTCTCCTTCCCTTTACAACAAAACTCCTTGGGGAGTTGTCTGTACTCAGTGTCTGCAACTTCTCATGCCCTCCACTCTTTTGAGCCCACTCTAGGTTTATCCCCATCAAATGACCTTATCCCACCTCATGGCATTAAATGTCATCTATATGCTAATGATGCTCAACTACTTCATGAGCCTGACTCTTTCACTACATAGTCTAACATCTTCACTCAAATGTCCAAAGACATCTCAAATTTAACACATATGAAACTGAATTACTAAACTCACCACCACTCCTAGGTGTGGGACTGGGGAGGGGAATCTTTCCCTGCTTTGGTTAAATTTTCCCTGCTTTAGTTCAATGAAAACGGTTACTCCAACACAATTAACCCAAAATCTTGGGGTCATTCTTGATGCCTATATTTCTTACACACTTCATATATACATGGTCACACTATCTTGTTGACTCCAACTGCAGAAAAAGCTGGGCTGTTTACCACTTCCCCAGCATCATATCTGACATATATCAGTCGCTGGGACAGCCTCTCAACTAGTCTCCCTACACTTTCCCTTGCCATACTGCAGTATACTTTAAAGACAACAAAGTGGTCCTATTGAGACACAAGTCATGTCATCTTGCTGCTCAAAAAATTCCAGTGACTTTCCATGTCTTTTAGCGTAAAAGCCCAAATTCTTACACTGACCTATAAGGCCGTGCAAAATCAATTGCAAAGGTAATTGATGCCTCATTGCCCCTCTAATCTCTTTTATTCACTCCAGCTTTTTCTCTCCACAACAGTCACATTGATCTCCTTGCTATTCCTGGAACGCTTCAGAAACAACCCCACCTCAGGGCCTTTGCATTTTCTATTGCTTTTGCTTAAGATTCTACTTGTCAAGATATCAGCTATTTCCCGGATATAGCGGTCTGCTTTCTTCAGGTGCTTACTAAAATATCATGATCTCAGTTCATTTTACCCTGGCACCCTATCTAAAAATTCACACACACTCCCCAACATTTCATACCCCCAATTCTGCTTTATTATACTTCCTCTTAGCAATTATTACTGTGTGGCATGCTATATATTTTATTTATCTTACATATTTCTGTCTTTAGCAGCTAAAATGAGGACAAGGAATGTTTTCTTTTTAGTCCATTACCGTTTCCCAGCTCCAAAAATAATGTCTGGGACATAATAGTGTTAAAAAATTATTTTGAATGGTCTGTTTTATTCACCAACATATCCCCAGAATTTAGAATAGAGCCTGACACGTAGTAGATGCCGAATAAATATTTTTGAATGAATAAATGAATATCCTAAAATACCCATTGCATTGTCTTGCACTTGGTAATAATTTGATAAATGTTTCTTGAGTTATTAAAGGTTTTCCAAAATAAAATTTTGATTTTATTTAATTAAATAATTATTTCCTTAAAAAGTTGTCTGAATATTTTAAAAAAATTATTCTAGGTGGTTTTACTCTCTATTATTTTGATTTGTCTCCAAAATTAGAATGATGGTATTTCTTTTTTCTAAGCACTCAGTACCTTCAGAATTTAACTATCAAGAAAATTATTATAAAGTGAAGTAAGTCAGGCAGAGAAAGACAAATATCATATGATATCACTTATATGTGGAATCTAATTTAAAAAGTGATACAAGTGAATTCATTTACACAACAGAAACCAACTCACAGATCTCGAAATCAAACTTATGGTTACCAAAGGGGAAACGTGGGGGAAGTGATAAACTGGGAGACTGGATTAACATATACATACTACTATATACAGAATAGATGACTAATAAGGACCTACTGTATAGCACAGGGAACTCTACTCAATATTCTGTAATAACCTATATGGGAAGAGACTCTGAAAAGGAATGGATATATATATATACATATGCATAACTGATTCACTTGGCTGTACACCTGAAACTAACACAACAATGTAAGTCAGCTATACTCCAATAAATTTTTTTTTAAAAAAAGGATTATAAAAGCTAGAAGCTGTATTAAAATCACTTAGACATAGCAATGTTGTTATGTGAAATTAAAAGAAAAAAGGCTTCTTTTGCTGAAAAAAATCGGTGGTTCTAGGGCCATCATCTAAAATAAAATAAATGAGATTTCTACCAGAAGACTGTCTTGAAATAAGTTATATCTTAAGTTCTTCAGCAACATGCACTTCACCATTTCTAGATTTTTATTCAGTACGGTGGTACTTCAGACACAAATTTATAGGAGCTGATTTATAGACATACAATGGCAAAAACTAAGATTAAATTAATAAAATAAGTAATCATGTGTTTTCTTCCTTAACTAAAAATTCTATTTATACAGAGCAGTGAGTGCCTCAGGACATTCATATTCCATTTTATTGTATTTTTTATTATAGGAATCATGAAAAGTGAAATAAGCATTGATTGGATTTGTCATACTGTATACAAAACACGAATGCACAATTATCACACTGCTGAAATGCCTATTCTGGAAACATACTGCTCTAAACACTTACCAAAACAAATCCACTCACTCTACTAAAATAAGTTTATTTGCAGATGATATATAGATAAGATACTCATAATCTATGATAAATAGATACTACTGAATGTCTACCTTGAGAATTTAGTGCCATGACTGATTTTTATTTAATCCCAGTGTTCTATTGATCTCATTTTACAAATCTTTTCCACAGGAAAAGAAGGGAAAAAAACAAAAGCGTTCTATAGTCTAGTCAGAGAGGTATCTCTTTTAGTGTGTTTTATATGCAAAACAGCAAACAGCCACAACCTAGAAAAGGGGAAAATGCATTCTAAAACCCAAAGTGAAGAATGGGCAAAAGAAGCCAGATGAGTTTCTCAAGGCACAGACATTTTTTCAATTACGAAGTTAATACCAGGTCATTGTTTAAAAACCAAAAAGAACAATACAGAATTATACACAGAAAAAATTAAAAATTTCCTTCTCAACCCCTGTCGCCATCCCCATGTCTGCCACTCAACTTCTTTCTCCAGAGCTAACTACTATATACAGTTTCTGTATACCCTTCTAGAACCTTTTTTATATATTATATATAAAAATATATACACCCTTCTAGAACCTTCTAGAACTTTTTCTATGTATTTATATATAACATCCTAGAATCTTCTAGAACTTTTTCTATATATATTTTTTAATAGATGATTTTATGCTATCTTACATGAAAGCTACTCCCAAACAATTCTTAAGCCAAATAAAGAAAATGTTTTGGCAGACTTCAGAAACCAAGTCAGTCAAATAATTAAGCAACTTGTATATTATATCCATCATTTTTCAAAAGAAAGCAGCAGTAACTTATGAGCAATGCTACCTGACAGGATTAAATTATCAAAAATAACTTTTTTTCCCTACATGAACAAAATTTATCAAAATCTACACGCTGAAGAATTACATAGAATAAGTTAATGCCACAGGAATCCATTCTAAGTGCTCATTACTTCAATAATCACAGCGGACATGGCTTGGCAACGCACCTTAAAACACATCAGGAACTCCCATTGCCCTGACAGTTTGAGGACATCAAGAGTTAAAAAAGACCTACTTTTGTCACTTGCCAAGTGAAATATCCACATAATGTTCTTAGATACATGTATGATGGAATAAACAAAAGAATTTTAAGGTAATTTGTACAGATTTTCAAAATCAGATTGGTTTTACAGATTGATAATTTGACAATAAGTAAGAGGATATCAGTGATCATCCACAATTGTTAATTTTATCCAACAGTGATAGCCCCAGTCTTCTATCTCCTCTAATATGTTATCTGCACCATGCATGCTATTCTTTTTTAATTTTAAAAAATGGCACTTTCTGGTAGAGGTGGGGCTTCTCATTTCAAGGTCACATGCAGAACCTCCTCTCACTAATTACGTTCTAACATCGGAGACCATGTACAAATGAATTCTACTTTCTTTGGACAATACCCCGATCACCTTGTTTGGAGCCTACTTTTCAGGGTAGCCACGAGAAGGTTTTCCTTGCACAATCAATGTTCAGTGCATCCTCGAATGGTCACTGAACCACCTACAAGCTGATGTGACTCCCACTGGGCTTCCTAGCATTGGCAAAGATGGTGCTTTACGCGGTAGCTCTTAGGCAGTCTCCCAGAGCTGACTGGGGACCTTTGGATCTCTTCATATATTCTTCCTCTATGATATAAAGTTCAGACTTTTGGCACTCAAAATATCCAGGTTCATTTATTTGAAAGCTATAGGTTCTGTTGTCCTTGTCAGTAGTTTATTTTGAGACCTCACAGTGAGCAATTACTCAGTAGTTTTGCAATGTCAACAATGCCCCGAGGGCAGGGCATATAACAAAGCCTTGACTGTTTCCTGAATAGTCATAGGAAGTTCAGGAGGAAAATAGAAGCTTGGGAAAGTAAAGGTTGGAACAAAAATGTACGATGGCTAAGGCTGACTTCATAATATTCGCTAATCAACGAACAATGACTGCCACAACTTTCTTATAAATGTTGTGTGGCATGGATACAGCCTTATTTTAAGGATGGCGATGATGGAATTTTGGCTCACTCTTATGTGTATCAGAAAAACAAAAAACAAAACAAACAAGCAAACATAAAACCCAACAACCTTGTAGAGACTTCTTTGAACAAGAATTTAATTTTAAGAGAAAGATTTAATAATACTACAGGAAATAGGAATTCTCCTCCAGTTTCTCCTCCTATTAGTATTCCACAAACCTTCCAGTGCTTTTATTTGTTCATCCATTAGAGTTTGAGCTCCTGGTGAGTAACAGTACTCTTTTAGAGCCTGAATAATTATCACAGATGCTTAGACAGTATTCAGAAGACAGGGGCTGCTATTAAAGGTACTGCCTCATTAATTGATTAACCCAGGTCATAGAACAACTATAACAACAAACACTAAGCTCTGAATGAGCTCCTGTGTTTGCTTACTTATTGCACAAACTTCCTCTGGACTTCTTTGTAATTCAAATTTAAGCCAGGATCCTAAAGAAAAAGAATAGCTCTAAAGTCTTAGAAGACTACCTAGGCTGTTAAATAAAACCTTTTTCGTTTTCCATAGGACAAATAGTCACACTAAGTAATAAAAGCACAGTAGTAATAAATGACAGTGGTTCACTCCTTCACTGGATATTTCCTTTGGTATTTAAATCTTTCCTATTTTTAAACAAACAAGCAAAACAAATTTTAAAAATCTCATTGACCTCCTTTCTCCTGAAGCTAGAGTCCTTTCTTCATCCTCTTTTTCACAAACTTTCCAAAATGCTGTCTATATTACAATATTTCTATTTCCTCACCACCCTTATTATCTCACCCAAACAGTTCTTCGTAAGACCTTCAGAACACAGCAGACATCTTCAGAGCTCATACTTTTTTGGCTTCTTAGTATTTATTTATACTGTGAACCGTTCCCTTCTTTTCAAAATACTCTTTTCTTGGCCTCCTTGCCACACTTTTTTCTTTCAGTATCTCTGGCTACTAAAAGTCTTCTTTGCAATATTATCCTGCAGAACTAAGCATTGAAGAATCTGATATCTTAGATTGTTTCGTACATACCCATGGCTTCAATTACCTTCTACAGGTCAATGAGTCTGTCTCTGTGTAGACCCACATTTTTAGCTTCAAATCAGTACATGCAACTCTCTACCTGATACCTCCATGTGGTTGTCTAAGGCTTTTCTTAACTCAAATTTGTTCACTTTTGGCCTCCACTGCTAATACTCAACTGTGTACTGCCCACTTCTCTCTCCAGGAATATGGCATTGCATTCCTAACTGGTTTCCACACTCACTGTTGCCCTCTCCAAGCCCAGCCTCCAAATTGCAGGTTGAATAATCTTTCCAAAAAAGCAAATCTGATCACATCAGTCATTCCACCTCTTCTCCACCCTACAACACATTAAAAACCCTTCCTGAGGTCTCAGCGCTCTTAACAAAAAGACCAAACATTTACAGGGCCTGGTTACCTCTCCAGGCTCATCTCAATTCATTCCCTTTCTGAATAGCTACACTCTAGCCGATCATATTCTTTCAGTTCCTTGAATCCTCCCCCTTTCCTTCCACCCACAGGCATTTGGGCAGGATGCAACCTCTGTCAGCAATCTTCTTTCCTATCACCCCCGTAGCAGACTCTGATTTCTTCGTATGCTACTTCCTCACGGAAGCATTTCCTGACCTCTGCTATGTAACAAATTATGATAAACACAGAGCCTTAAAATAACCCAAACATTATCTCACTGTTCCCATGGGTCAGGAGTCTGGGTTCAGGTTAGCTGGGTCCTTTTTATAGAGTTTCACTAGACTGAAATTAAAGTGTTGATATGTACAGCCTCACCTAAGGCTCAAGATCCTATTCCAAGATCATTCATGTTATTGGCAGAATTAATTTCCTTGTTGTTATAAGGCTGAGGTGCTCATTTTCTTGCTGGTTATCATCAATAAGTGAATGGGTAAACATATCATGGTATATCTATACAGCTGAATGCAATTCAGCCACAAAAGCAGTGAGTTATTAGTACACACAATAATATGAGTGAAACTCAAGCTATCTATTCTGAGAGAAAAAAGCCAGACAAATAAAGAATACATACTATAGGATTTTATTTATATAAACATCTAGAAAATGTAGTCCATCATGGCAGAAAGCAGATTGGTGGTTGTTTGGGGATGGAGCTGATGGAAGTGGGAAGGAGAGTTACAGATGGGCAAGAGGAAATGTTTGGGAGTAATGATGGGTTCATGATGAAATTGTAAGCTTTAGATATGTGGTGTTTATTATGTGTCAATTATTCCTCCATAAGGCTATAAAGAAGAATCATCATCATCATCACCACCACCATAGGATGTCTTTTATGCCTTAAATCACTTTGCTTTCTCTCATTTGATCTTGGTCAGGAACCTAGGTCTTCTTTGAGTATCTTTTGAGACATGATCTTGGGGGTACTCAAGGCTACCAGATGACCAACCATTATATGAATTCCCAATTAGAACACTGGCAAGTATGGAGCCTGAGGACAATTTGAAGAAAGGAAGAACATGTTTTTAAACATGTCTGGCAAATTTTCATCCTTACCAAAGAGACCTTTTCATACCTGTAAGTCAAGAGGCACCTTGTGTAAACATAGAGAGTATGCTACAAATCTTTGCTAAAGGTAGCAGTGAAATCAAACTCAATTTCTAAAATGTATTTTATAGTGACCAATAAAACAATTCTAGCTAAGCTAAGAGCTTTCTAAGCATATACCCAATAACTTAATTTTAATTGATATAAAAGTTATGTGTTTTCTGAAACCACTGAGAAGAGCAGAACTAGAAATGTTAAAATGTTACCACAATACTGAACTTGAACTTAAGTTTATTTAGCTCAAGTGGTTCAAGTTCCTGCCCCTGACCTTGCTCCCCTTGTTACAGGTAAAACAATGCCCATGGTTTGTGGACATATCAGTGGAGTGCCAATTGGATGATATCTTGGTAGAGAAAAATTAGTATAATTCCCCAAGGTGCGTGGAATAATTCCTTAATAACTACAACTGATTAAATGCTAGTTAGAGCCATACTGGGCTTCCAATAACCACAATTAGTAGAGTGCAGTTTCACCTCCCAAATCTGAAGAAAAATACCTGTATTGAAGAAAACTCTAGTTACTGTCAACTACATAAATGAAAGTACTTGAATACCGCAGCATGTACACAATTAGCTAATAAACTTCAACTCAATAATTATCTGAAATTAGGAAAGCATAAAAGAAAGGAACGTGCTGCATACCAACTCTACGTTTCCCCCTAAAAGCATTGCTCTCCAGTGGTGACAGTCACAACATGTTTGGGAAAATGTTATTGGACCTTGTGGAGTTAACGATGTAGTGTGGCTTTCAGCTAGAAGGAGAGCTTTAGAGCAGAGTCATAAGAATATAGTGGTAATTGTGCTCAACACCAGGGAAAAGATGTAAAACAGCGAGATGTTGAGAATAATACGTTTAATGGAAAGAAACATAAAACAAACTTCACAATGGTGCCCTTTTAATGTGCTCAAGATAGCTGTTAATTTTGAAAAGGTAAGTAGACTGTTTATAGCATATTCAGAAGTAGAAGGTAAATGTTAAGAAGGGCTATTTGGGGATAATAGAAAGTATGATACTAAATCTTAAAGCAGTAGCTGCTTAAAATCTTGCCATTTTCCAAATTTAGTCTATGACCTAAAAAATTTTAACAGCCCGAAGCCCGTGAGCAGCCTTAAGCGGATCGAAGAATCAGCCACGCATTTGGAATTTATAATCAGGATAATGAATTCTGCACAAACTGAAGATATCAAAAGGTGGAAACAAAGAATTATTAAAGTATGGAATGAATGGAATCATTAACGTCATAGAAGTTTAGAGCTAGGAAGACTTTACAGGTAATATCATACAATTCCCTTTTCATACAAGTAGAGAAAACATGGCCCAAGAGATTACATGACATGCTCAAAAGCACATAGCAGAAAACCTTTACAATCATGACTTTCTACAAGTGATTTAAATGCCTGGAACTCAGGAGATCATTAGTAAATATTTGCTGACTTAATATATACATAAGTGCTTTAGCCTTGTATTAAATATTTAATTATGCATAGCCAAATAGCAAGTAATGCCGGTCTGCATATTAAGATTTCTTGAAAACATAGTACTCTTTAATTATTAATTTCATAACACGGTATTTGTAACCATTATGGTCAAGATTAGGGTCTCTGAGTCTGAGAGCAGCCACCTACCAGCTCTGAGATCACCAAGGGTTATACGCCCTGAGGATACTGTGTTCTTTGGATTCAAACTCCACTGTAGTCTCCTTATGAAGTGTGCTGGACCATGACCAAGTCCCGAGCATCCCTCATCCCTCTGGCCTGTCCTGTGCCCTCTATTGTCAGTCTTCATCTTGATTTCCACCATTGAAATGCAGGAAGCCAAGAGCAGTATTCATAAAACAGGGACTACAATCGGACGATGAAAATATAAGGAGAAAAAAGTGGAAAGGCTTCAGAGTGCACAGGATTGATAACTATTTGTGAGTAAATTGATGTCTGGTTTTTCTAAAAAGGGCTAGAGCCAGAAAAACACTGATATTCTACCTTAAAGTTCTTAATGCACAGTTGATATGGCCTAGAAAACATGGTGTGTTAATTTGCTAGGCTTGTTGTAGCAAAGTACCATAAGCTGGGTGACTTAAAAAACAGAAATTTGTCTCACAGTTCTGGAGGCTGGAAGTCTAAATTCAAGGTGTTGGTTTCTTCTGAGATTTGTGAGGGAAAGATTTGTTTCAGGCCTCTCTCTTCGGCTTTAGATGGCCATTTTCTCCTTTTGTCTCTTCTCATCATTTCCCTTTGTGTCTGTGACCAAATTTCCCCTTTTTATTTAAGGACACCAGTCATTTGCATTAGGGCCCACACTAATGACCTCATTTTAATTTAATTACATCTGCAAAGACCCTGTTTCAAAATAAGGTCACATCTGAAGTACTGGGCATTTGGACTCCAACATTCCATTTTGGAGGACATGATTCAATCCATAATACATGGGTTACGTAAAAAGAAAGATTTAACTTTTACTTTTTTCACTTGAAAGTGAAATTGTCAGGTGGCCATAACATCATTACTTTTGGAACTAGGTATTACATTTAGTTAACAGTTTGCCTCATGAAAATTTGCTCATCTCTAACTTGTCATTGACTTTGGCAAGAAAGTCTTGTGTTAATTTTCTGCTTGTTTCACAAGATCTTGGATTTACATAAAGCCTAAGAAGCCTCTTCTATTGTTAACATTTTCATTTATGCGTAAATGACACTTAATTTTTATAATGGTGAGAATCTTGCTCAGCAAAAAAAAAAAAAAGTGATCTGCAACATTTTAAAGACTGACTAGAAATTGGAGAAAATTAAATAAATGTAGCACATTTATTTGCTAAAATGTTTATGAAGAATTATAAACAAGGTACCACAGTGACTAAGAGATGCCTTTGGAGTCTGATGGATTCAGAGTAAAAAGTCTGTCATTTGCTAATTTATGACCTTGAACAATTATCCTACCTCACTGGGCTTCAGTTTATTGCTCAGTACATTTGTATTATTATGTATTATTATGATAATACTAACCTTATATGTATACTGTGAGAATTAAATTAGAAAATGTGTATAAAATGCTCATAATAAATACCTAGCTCATAATAAGCCCTCTGTCTATGATAGCTCTTGTTATTAAATAAAGGATGAGAGTTGGAAAATTAAATTACTATGTAAATATGAGCCCAATATTATGATATTAATAAAGAACTATAACATTCAAAACTTGTGATGATACTCAAAAAGAAAACAATTTGGAACTTTCATTTCACATTTCCTTCTGAATTAGAATAATTTGTTCAAGAAACACATACATCCTTTTTACCTAGATTATCAACTTGAAGCCAGTCACTTGTATTCACTCTTGAAGTAAAACTTCTCAAACTGTATTCTCTTATTTTTATTGGTAATTTTCTATCACAAAAATAATAATTATAAAATCATATGTTCAAAAAAAAAAAGCAATGAAGAGTAGCCCACACTCACCACAACCAGAGAAAGGCTGCGTGCAGCAACGAAGACCCAACGCAGACGAAAAAAATCATATGTTTCTAGAAATTGATATTAGAGATAATTTTGTTCAGCCCTTTCAATTTGCTGATGAGAACACTGATATCCAGAAAGGTTAAGGGGCTTTCTTAATATTACATATTTAGTTCATAACGAACCAAGGCTTTTTGATTCCCGTCCAGTAGTCATTGAAGGCAGTAACCCTTCAAAATAATACTAACATGTATTATATTGAACCACATAGTGTTGACCTTCCAAATTTTTTTACTTAGTTCTACCAAGAAAGAATATTTCATTGAATTTACCAATTGACAATTAAGTACAGCACTAGCACCTGATACCTTTTAATGTGTCCCCATATGGGAAGAGTTTATAAATCCCTACCTTTTGGGTACATAAACAGGTATAGCTAATCCTAACCAATTGAAATCTAAAATAAAACCATACTAACCTTGATTTATTTAAAAAGCAAAGACACTTCTAAACTGACAGTATAACGAAATGAAATTAAATTGGTGGTGCAGCCTTTGGCTAAATTCACCTGATGGATCAACATGACAAACTCACTAAAAGGTAAGAGACACTGATTTTTAAGATAATCGGATCTGTGCACATTAACTCCTCCTGCAGACAGAAAACCCACAATGCTTTGCATTATTTGTTTGTTTCTTCACTGATCAAGAGATTAAAAGAAACTGATGTAATTTCTATTGACAAGATTTCTAATCACGCTCACATCTCTGCTCTCCCAAGGGTTTTGAGAATAACAGCTAGAAGAACTAGATGAAAATGTAAGTAGTGGTGCCAATTTGGGGAAGAATTTGTCTGTCTTCTTTGGGGAGAAGGGAGTAGGAGAGAATAGTCTGGTTCTTGTCAAAGACATGCTCCTAAGGATGGGTAAATTGTTAGCATTCCAGGTACTTTTCCCAGGGCTAGAGGAATTGCAGAGGGCACATTTTAACAGAGGGAGAGGTCAGTGGACACTAATAGTAGGAGGAGGCAGGAGAGAATCAGAGACAGGACTTCAATGGAGAGACCGTGTAAGTATGTGCCAAAGGCCCACTGGGGTCATGTCACAGCACTAACTATGGGCCTACAGTTGTGGACTGGATACACAGGCAAACCTGTTAGGGGAAACAAACAAACACAGTCTCTACGTTGGACTGAGGAAACTTGTATTTGTAACATCACCAACCTACATTGTTTGTTTTTCTTCTTGTGTTTAGAGTTTGCCATTGGCCACATTTTATTTATAGATGTGTTCACAGTGAGTGGGTAGACTCAGCCTAGTTTACAAAGCAATAGAAATAGAAGCTGGTTCTAGTTGTATGCATTTCATCTTTAAAAGTAAATATAGCCAGATGCATATTGGTCTTTAAATTTAAGATCTTCCTAAATAACCTTCTCATTACTTTGGTCTGGTTGCCTGGAAGGCCTGCTGGAACTGCACTTCTGAGACACTATTCCATGTTTCTTAGATCTATTTTTGTCTCATTTTGGTTTATTTCCTTATTTTGTTGGAGAAACTCTTCCAATAGCTATGCGTGGGAAAGGATCTTAAAATTTATTTCTTTAAATTTATACCTGACTGATAACTTAGTTGATTTTAGAATTTTAGGTTGCAATTCATTTCCTTTCAAAATTTTGATTCCTTTGCCCCATTATATTCTAGCTTCTAGTGTTGCTGCTGAAAAGTCTATTATCATTTTGATTCTTTATCCTTTCTATGGGGAATATTTTTATTTTCTTTCAAAGCTTTTAATATTTTTTTTATTCCCATTATCTGAAATGTCACCATAACATGAGTTGGTGTGGGTCTTTTCTCACTTATGATGCTGGGCTCATTCAAGTTGGAAACTCATGCCTCTCAAATAAGAAATAATGATATTATTATCATCATCATTATTAACTTTTCCTTATTCTCTTTTATTTTGGAACTCCTATTATTTGAGTTGAATATCTCATATTGATCCATCTCGTATTGATCAAATTTTCATTTATTTGGACTCTTCTATTTTCAATGTTTTTGGTTTTACTTTTTTGAAATATATCTTCAATATTATATTCCAAAATTATATTCAATTTGTTTACATGAGGAATCATTTTTATTTTTCAAAAGTTCTTTTTTACTCTTATTTGCTAATTTTTAATAGTCTTCTATCATTCCATAGATGCAATACTTTCTTTTGTCTCCAAGGAAACTGATCAGAGTTCTGATGTTTCTTTATATTCCCAGCATTACCTCTGTTTCCTTCAAATTCCTTTTCCTCTCTGTGGTTGTTTTCATCTCTGTCTCTCAAGGAGGGACTTTCCTAAAATTAATAAAATACTAATTCAGAATCTCTTGTGCTTTGGCAAAACTTTGCAATTGGTAGACTTCAGCACAGAGGGACTGGGTAGAAATCTGGCCATTTCATCAGGGGATTTTTTCCAAATGCCAGTAGCATTCGATCTTTTTTTTCCTTTGAGAGTATTTGTTTTCTCCAGAGAAGAATCTTCCAGTCCTCTGGCTGGAATATGTTCCTGGTTCACAGTATTCTTGAAACTGAAGAGTACAAGGTTGCTGAAGAGTTTCATTTCAGTTTGTAGAATTTCAATTAATTCTCCTCTTTCCAGTATAGTGTCTCTTCCTTCCCTTCAGTGTCCCAGTTGTCCCCTGGTGCTGAGCCCCTCTAGTTCGATTTTTCTGCAGAAACCAAATACCCTGCTGGGGTGGGGGAAGGATCACCTGGCTCTACAGCGTGGGACCCGCACGGAGCTCCAAGCAAACTGCCCAACAAGGTCCCTGTGTTCTGCCGCCTGCCTGGCTCTACCTTCAGCCAAATGTGATGACACATCCTGAGCCTCTTCCTGAGCCTGCGATGGGGATTGGCTTGCTTCTCTCTGTTAACTCCTTGCACAGTATGTTTTCCTTCACTACTTACATGGGTTTAACACACCTGATAATGTTTTATATAGGAGGTGGGCCTTTAGCAAGGCAGGAGCCTAAGTTCAACACTTGAAATAATGGAATGAGGAGAAAAAGAGCATTGCCTGCAGAGAAATATCTTGACTAGAGTCACGGAGCTGAAATGAACTGGGGTTATATGTATGCGTTGGGCGTGTAGGGGGCAGATGCAATGGGAAAACCAAAATGATGAAAAGGAAGAGTTCCTTTGAGGAACAGGGATTCAGTGGGAGCCAGTTAATGGGGGCCTTGAAGGCTGAGCTGCAAGATTTGAAATAAGTACAAAAGGCAGGAGGGAGCCATTGACGACTGATTTGGAGTGAATGTTTCATGTGATTAGATAGGGAGGCTAGAGGGAAGTGCCTTTTCTATAAACCATTTGAGAGCCAAAGTACAACTGGGAAATCCCAAATGAACTGGATATGAAAGGTGAAAGAATGCTATTGGGGGATGCTGTCAGGAACCCCACTTCTAATTGCTACAGTGTAGGCATCACCCTGTTATTGTAAAGTCTCTTTAAAATGAAGAGTAAGATTGAAGGATCCCAGGTTTGGTTTATGAGTCTGGAATATCTGCATGGAAAGTAAAGTGTTATTCAAATATATCTGGGAACAAGCATCTAGGGAAGATTTGAAAGATGAACAAAATATTACACACTTATGATAATAGTAGGTTTATAAATACTTAACCCAAAGTCCACGAGAAGAGAGAATACTTCATAGTTTTAGAAGAGAAACCTTTAGAACCTAAAGGTCATCTTTCCATATGCGAAAAGAGTTCCTAAATGCATCCCACGTGCCTCGCATAGAAGTGATGCTGAAATTACTTTATTAGAAAAGTAGGTTTGGATGGGCAAAGTTAATTCCTAAAATGCTACCTGGTGTAAGAGGATTGATTGCTAGTATAGTTTTAGACATGTCATTATTATTATAATGCTTATTTGATTATGAATAAAATGAACCTGAGAATAATTATAGACTTACACTGGTTTTACAACAACAAAACAGATTTGAGGTTAGGCATATTCAAGCACAAAAAAGGGTGAACAACTATAGAGAAGATTTTGCCTTGGGTTTTGTGCATGTGGAGACATTCAGGCAAAAGTCCTATTTCAGGTATAAACTTATGCTTCTTAAAATACATTTTTGCCCTAGCTAAAGAGAAGCTTTTCTCCTGAAATTACAATGGCCATTTTGACAGACACAGTGTAATCTCTAAGTTAGCATTTGGTAGGAATATTCAGAGCAACGTCATCCCCAGGGCAAATAACTGTCAGTTATTTATGGAGCTAAGTTCAGGTGCTCAATTTTTTTCTCATCTGAAGGCAGCCACCTCAGCAATTCAGTGTCTCTTGCCACCACAGCAGGACCTTGATTAGTTCGATACTGAAAAAGAAAATGCCACCTACGGAATAATCAGTTCTATTTCTTTATCGGTGGCAAGAGGTTATCTGCTCCTCGTCCGGCTTCATGTGGAGAAGAAAGCCATCTCACGGTCTGTTCCTCCTGCTGGACCCACGTCACGCTCTTCCCCCACCTCCAGAAAGAACCAGTGGACTGCAACATCTGCTGCCTCCAGCGGGTCCTCACTGACCTCAGCTGCAGAGCCACTCGGAGTTTTATAGATTGGAGGGCTGGGAGCAAGCTAAGGGGAAGGCAAGTCCTGGGCAGATGTGTTGGGTAGAGAAGTCAGGTATCAACATCCCCCCAACTTCTTCTCCCACCAAACCTTCCTTCGTTAAATTAAAGATGTATCGGGTCACTTTTTACATCAACTTCAAAACCTTTCTTCCTGGGATTAATCCTTAAAAAAAAAAAAATCAATATAATCATTTCCGTTTTTAAAGCTTGTCATGAGTGTCATTTTTTTAGATTAAAATTCAAAATTATTATTTTGGGCTAAAAGAGCCACACAATCCAACCACTAAACCCCCGGGGCAGCCTCATCCTCCATCACTCCCCACGTTGGTCAGTCTGCTCTGGCCAGACCCCCGAGCTCCTTCCCGCCCCATTTCCACCTGGCTAATTCTGACTCACCTTTATATGTCAGCCTATGCCACTTCCCAGGGAGGATGTTTTTACCGCCAAGTTCGATTCAATTCTGCTAATATGCCCTCTATACCCTCTGTATTTTTCCTCCATGGCATTTAACAAAATTGTTGTGATACAGTGATTTGATATATAATTCTTTGTTTACTGTTTCTCTCTCCTACCTCATGTAAGCCGCATAAGAGCAGGAACAACATCTTCTCTGTCACACTGTACCCCCAAAGCTCAGCACGGTGCTTCATACGTAATCAAAGCTCACTAAGTATTTGGTGAATGTAGAACGGCACCAAATCCTTACATAGCCTAGTAGGTCCCCCCAAATAGGATACTCTTAACATCCACACATCCTCTCCAAAGTAAGCACTGAACTCCCTAGACCTTATTTCTAATGGCTGGTATTCTCTGTCATTACAGGAGAGTGGAAAATTTAGACCGGACATTATTTAAATGGCATTCGTATTCTTCTTCCAACTTGCAGAATATATATGAGAAATTAAAGCAGTGTTATTTTGTAATCGTTTCACTGAGAATTTGAGCCGATGCTTTTTGTGTTGTTTAATTGTTCTTTTGGCCAAAAAAATCAGGATGTGAGAACGTCCACATTTTTGGTAGATTTTTCTACTCAACGTATAATTATGAAGTGTGTCAGGTCAGCTCAGCCAACTCTGTCTTCAAGCAGAATGACAGAAACTAATTCTAACTATATTCTGGTTGTTTATAACCACCTAAAAAACCACCTAAAGCTTAGTGGCTTAAAACAACAAGTATTCATTTTGATAAAAACTTTGTCTGTGGACCACTCATCTCTGATCCTCAAAGCATAAGCTGGAGTGGCCTGACCAGGGTTGGAGTTTCCACCTCTGTGATGGCTCGTTTGCATGGAGGTAGTTGTGCTGGCTGTCATCTGGGAACTCCGCTGGGGCTCTCAGCCAGGGGTCTTCACTCCTCTCCTGTGGGCCTCTCCGTGGGACTGCTTGGGCTTCTTCAAATAGGGTGGCTCAATCTCAGATGTGAACGTAAGAGGCAGTGGAAGCTGCCAGTCTCTTACAGCATCGGCCTGGAAAGTGGCACAGGGTTACTCCTGCTGGATTCCATTGGTCGGTGATAAAGACTGAATGTTTGTGTCTCCCAAAACTCATGTTGAAACCTGATCCCCCGTGTGATGGTATTTGAAGGTGGGGCGCATTGGAGATGATTCGGTCATAAGGGCGGAGTCCTCATCAATGAGATTAATGTCCTTATAAAAGAGACTCCAGAGAGCTCCCTCACTCCTGCCGTGTGAGCACACAGAGAAAAAATGTCAGTCTATGAACCAGGATGTGGCCTTTACCAAACACCCAATCTGCTGTCACCTTGGTCTTGAACTCTGCAGCCTCCAGAGCTGTGAGGAATAAATCTCTGTTGTTTAAGACCTATAAAACTTCTGTTATAGCAGCCCAAATAGACTAAGACATCAAGGCAGTTACAGCATCCCCTAGATACAAGGGGAGGGATGTGTCAAATAATTTGGTACATCCCTGGCCTTGTCCCTGAAAGGAAGCAGTTGAGTAATCCATACCCGTGTTGGTCTCCTAGGCATTGAAAGAAGAAGCAGAAGCCCAGCCATCACTTACTGCTGTCATTGCTTTTGCCTTATTTCCCACTCTCCTTGCTTAGGCTTTTGAAGAATCTTTTGAAGTAGTTGGGAAAAGAGTGTTGTCAACGATTTGGAAATAGATCGTGACTCTATTTAGTCCATCACTTCATCATCTCTAGGTCTGATTTTTTAAATTATCAATTAAGATAAAATTATTCTGTATTTTTACTCTGCCCAACCTTTTGTCCCAAGTAATACAGATTTCAGCTGGACTTTAAGAGTCCAAAACACTTCTTTAAATGGTAGGATTTACAAAGTTTGTAGCAGGACTGAAGTTCTGCCTTTAAAAGTCACCTAGGACAGTATTGCAGTGTCAGAAGCAGAGTACAAAGAATAAAAGTTATTGATGTTGAGAGAAAACAAGGTTACTGAGTCTCCATGAGGCCGTAAGGGAGGCTTCTTGGAGCAGGTGAGGTTTTGATTAAACCTTTCAAGATGGCAACATTTGAGATTTGTGGAAAGGTAAGAAGGGCAGAGGTTATTCTAAGCGGGGAAGACGTGTTGGGTTAAGGAATAAATTTAGCCTGAACAAAACGTTCCCGTGAGGAGAGGTAGGCAAACAAGCCTGGAGGAGATTGGGGTCAGACTCTTGACCTTGGATGGCAGCCTAGGACTTCGGGCATTGTGACTGCAGCCCCAACAGGAAAAAGAAGTGAGCGCCTGAGGCAGCAGAGGCAGAAGCAATGGGAGTGGAGGCTGGAGAAGGGACCTGATGACTCTTGGCAGCAGAAGCTGCACCAGCGTGAGGTGGTCGGCCCTTCAGTGGAAGACAGACACAGACCGGCAATAGGAAGGGATCAGAAACCCAGGCTGATCTGTCAGATCACTGGACAGCCTCATGGAAGCGCCTAAAGAAAGAGTGGAGAAAAAAGAGTGCAAAAGACTTTGGCGTACACAGCTGACGACCGCTGAGAGGCAGATGTTGAGCTTAAACAGTATCTACGACCTTGACCTTCAGACTACATGTGTCAAGGAGTGGGAGCTATAGAAGGTTTTTGAGCAGGGACATGGTAAGCTAAGAGTGGTCCTTTAAGATTCATCCTGTGGGTAAGCCAGTGAGTGACATATATATTCTGAACCAATGAGATCTGTCATCACAAACTGCACTGTGACCACCACGTACCAGAGATGTTGAAAGCAGTTTTGTATCTGGGTACAGTGCAGGAGGTGTAGGGGTGTCTTCACAACAATCTGATGAAATGATTAGAATCAGTGCTATTCTTCCCTCTTGGCCAAGGGGGAAAATGTGATATTGACAGTGTAAGTAGCTTGTCT
Source organism: Grampus griseus (assembly GCF_964374135.1). Lineage (NCBI taxonomy): Eukaryota > Metazoa > Chordata > Mammalia > Artiodactyla > Delphinidae > Grampus > Grampus griseus. The sequence goes on along the minus strand of NC_139019.1, from coordinate 38,281,049 downwards.
AGAGTAATAATTCAAATTAGTGTCAGAGCAGGGAGTAAAACTCTTTAGTTCTCAATCTCTTTTCATTAAGCTGTGATTATGGTTAAATGTAGTCTGGGGCCTGTCAGTTTAAGGGGTGTCTTACAGGCTGCTGGTGGAGCCAGATGATCCTTGGTCAGAGGGACCCACCTTTCAGTCCTTGTGTGTTGTGGATCCCACAGGTGCCCCTTTACTTGCAGAGACCTGAAACTTTAAGACCAGAGGTTGCACCTGCAGCCAAGTCCACACATCTGTCATGATGATAATTAAATATTTTATTTTAAAATACCTTTTGTGGAGAGTGGCCCCAGGAGCTCATAATTATAGCTGAAAAAAGATCTTATAGGCACATAATTTCTCACACATGGTAGCCCCTTCATTTTATAAAACATGAAGATCTGAGATCCGGAGAGGTCAAGTGACTCGTCTAAGAGTACACAGCCACTCACTGGCGGATCCAAGACTAGAATCTAGGTCTTCTATTTTAAGTTGTGGTTTCAATAATGAGCCTTTAAAAATTCAGATTATTCTGTGAGAAGGTTGGGAAAGTCAGAAAATGAATCCGGAATCATTCTTTATTGATATCTTAAATTTCCCTCAGTCTAATAGCATTCTATGTGGCTGCAAGTTCTAATACAAACAAAAAACATTATCATTTTCTGACTGATTGGCTCAAATCAGTCTCGTAGAAGAAGAGTTAGTTACATAGAGCAACAAACAGTAATAGATGGCCGGAAACAATCCACTGTCCCCTGACCTGACCTGACCTTCCTTAGGGTACTCTCAAAAGTCCTTGAGGTCAAATCATGGCATTTTATGTTTCTCTATGACCTTAATGCTGAGTTTATAGGAGGTACTCAATAAACACGAACTTATCCATTGAGGAGGAGAAAACCACTCTGAGTAACCCAGTGTTGGAAAACAGTTATATAGAGTAATCCAGCCCGGTCCAAAGGCTGGCTTCCCAAAGCTATGAGCTGCAAACTGACAACAGCGGCGGCAAATGCAGGAGGTTAACCATGTCTCCTGATGACCGTGTGGTTTGGTAAATAAACCTGTGAGTGGAACATGAGGATGCATTATGAGGATGCAAGACTTGGGAGTTTTCAGGAACTTCCAAATTTATTTTGAATCATTGTAAAAACCTGAGACAAAGCAGGGGTGGTGGCCCTCTAATCATTATCATGGGAGAGGGTCCAAACATAAAGTTCCTCTCCAAGTTTCCTTGAGGGACAGCATTCACGCACAGGTGAGTTTGAATGGAACCAGAAGAAGAGCTTTTGTAACTTTAACATCTGTTAACAGACGTGTTTGAGGTGAGCTTTGAGTTGCTAGTGAGGCCACATCTTAGAGAAGGTGAGTTCTTAAAGACAGAACTTCAGGTAAAGAGCATTTAAATGGGACTCTGTTGATTTAATTAACTTGGGGGAGAAAGTCACTGTGTTTGTTTCTGTGTTACTGCTTACAGTGACCCTTGAGAAGGGTCACTCATGGGCCATTACCAAGGGGACAGTCCAGATAAACATCGGCCCCATGAGAACAATCAGACCTTAGAAGGGACAGTGAAGACAGGAGAGGTATAGCAGTGCCATGCCAATTTCATTCTGCCTCCTTGTGCTCTGGCTTCCCTGGTCAAAATCCCAGGTAAGTCAAAATGCTTTAGACTTGGAGTCGTAAAGCCTGGGTTTGCTGCCACTGGCCAGCTTTGACCTTTGGGAAAAAGTCCTAACCTTTCTGTCCATCAGGGACTTCCTCGGTAAAATGGGCATAATATCCATTTCAGATGTTAGTTGTAAGGATTAAATGAGATAATGGGTAAAGAATGCCTACTCAGGGAGCAGCAGTGTAGGAAACCTTAAGCATTTATGATCACTAATTGTCACTGTAACCCTTCGAGGGTGGGCTCACTTTGGAGAAAAGGAAACTGATGCTTAGAACAACTGGCAAATGCAGCATCTCGGATTCAAACCCACATCTCCCAGACTCCTACATCCATGTCCTTAACTGGTATATAATATTGTCTCCTTGACACTTGATACGTTGTTTAAAAATCTCCATTCTTCCCCAGAGGAAGGACATTTATCCCGCACGATTCTCAGCATTCAACATGGTCTCTTTCATGGTAAAAATTATATCACATTTACGAATATTCCAACAGACTGCCTGATATGCTTTGGCATTCTGAATTTTCCTTCCTTCCCCTTCTCTTTCCTTCTGTCTCCCCCTCTTTCTTCTTCTACTCCTTTAATGCACCTAGCTCTTAAACTCTCATTATGTCTATGTATTTCTACAGAACACAGGGACATTGTGACTCCAGCAAAGAGAGTAATTAAAAAATACGGAGGAACTCTCATCCCTCAGTAGAGGTGGTGATTTTGCAATTCATTTTCAAGTCATATCCATACATCCAGCTTGGCGCTTTAACACACACAGACACACACACACAAACTGTATCTTGGAAAAGAAGTCCTCTAGTTTTTAGAACAGTGGAGCTATTCCCCAACACTCTTTGTCTCCTTCAAAGTTCTCCTAAGGCTGGTCCTAAGCTATCCTGCTAATTCCATGTAAGGTAACCTTTTACACTATTTCTGATTCACTTTGTTTCTCCAGCAGAAATCTTTTGTTCTGCATTCTTGTGTCTCTGCCTTTTTTTTTTTTTTTGACTCATCTAGCAAGCTTGGATTTATGATCGACGTAACCTTGCACAGGCTATCAAAGATGTAGGTGTATTTATCATCCTCTCTTTCCTAGTGCTCCTGCCCACCTTTCATTTCTCTGTAAGGGCACTTCCACCACTGGTAAGAACTTCAAGAAAGTCTCCATTCAAGGGGCTCCTGGAACACTTCAGCAAACACAAATCAGATTTTCAACAGCTGAATTATGTCTTTCCAATGTTCAGTCACTGATACATACCAGAGGCAAGTTTATAATAGATTTTGGGTCCCATACCTCATAGAGGAAAGATTCATTTCAGCACACTGTCTTTTTTTTTTTTTTAATCCATAGTAAAAAACCTACTGTTTTGAAATCCTATCTTAAGAAAACTGCCCATTTGCATTTCAGCTTATAAGAAAGATTGTTAACGAATGTTGATTTATAATAAAAGAACATACAGACAATAAATTCTATGAGTAGGGGAAAAACAAAATAAATGAATTAGATACAACAATTTTTTTGTGTGTGAATGCTTTTCACGAAGGAAGAGAACAAATGTAAGATATTTCTAGTTTCACAGAAATATATTTCAGACCCAGAAACATTGCATCTTGTCCAGATGCCTCATTTTACAAATGCAGGTGAGGTCCTGAGAAGGTAACAGATATGACGAAAGCCACCTAGCCATTGAGTGACACTTCTTATTCAAGTGGACAGGTCCACCTGGGATGAAAAATAAACACCGTGCTGTATCCTTTGGTTACTATTTGCAAAGTGACTGCTCTGAAAATAGAGCCCTTGCTCATATGGTTGCAAGTTTCCTTACACCTAACCAATCATGGGTACTAAAGTGGTCACTTTAATGCTATTTACCCAAAGTTCAGTGAGTCACTACTCATCTCACTGATGCCAATCTTACACTGTTGTAGTTTGAGATCTCCAGGTATTGCTCCTAAATTCATCTGCCTGCACCATTTTCCTTTTGGTAACTACTGACCTGACCCTCAAGAGTCAATTCCCAGTGTCCTTGCACTGCCATTGCTCACTGTCCCCTCCATCAGAGCACTGCTGTCTATGCCAAGGATGGTTCCATGTTAATGTGTAAAATGCCTTTCTCCTCTCTGAGCTGCCCTTTGTCACTGAGAACCACTGGAGCACAACTTGGGAACTCAAGTTTCTGGTACATCTACTTCACTCTTCAGCTCTTTTTGCTTCCCTTTCACAAGACAGACTCTACTGTTGTGATTACAATGGTTTATATGATTCAGTCCCATGGAGAGACTTCCTGGTCATCCTGGAATTTCAATTCCAGATTCTCAAGAAAGAAAAGCAGACTGACCCATCTTGAGTAGAATGTCCTGTCCAGGTCCAATCAGCCATGGCTGGGATTATATAATACAAGTATATTTGCAGGGCATCAGCCCCTAGGGGATGGCAGTAAATCTGAAAGAAGGGGAAAAGACCGGTGGACTGAACAGATAGCCAATGGGTCCACCATGGAACCCCCTACCTGAGTCAGATACCGTGATGCCCATCCCAGTTCTTTTCCACTTTTTCTACACAAATATTTTTCCCCATGTGAATCAAAGACTGTGAGTGAATATATGTGTGCTGCCTATTTTACCAACTTATCAGACATTCCTCAACATTTCTGAATCCCAGGAATGAGCTGACCTTCGGCTCAAGCTTACATAAATTAGCCTCCTAATATTTAAAATAATAGCTGACTAGTTCACCCAGAAAGTCTCATCCAATATAACAACAGGTATAGGACTAACATGCACTGTCTAGCTCTCTTGATTATCAGAGAAAATATCCAAAGCCAATACACATTGTATGTTAGCTAATGAAAATTATCCTATAGTCACAGTTTCTCCACTCTGCAAAATCTACCCCGAGATTCTTAGTCTTGAACCCTACATTTGAACCACAGCTTCTCCTCACATCCAAATACTTCAAAATTCCAAGTATAATTTTAAACACCAGAGTGTAATTATCTCCAAATGAATTCTCCTGGGTGTTTACTGGGAGAACATCTTAACTCGTTTTCACAGTGCCAGAGAAGAGGAAATTTTTTATCTCAAAATTCAGATGTCCATAATAACTGTACATTTCACTTTTTATTTGAGGCAGACCTTTTTCAGCCTGCCCAACCCAGCGAGTGTGTGTGGGGCTGTGTAGCTCCAGAAAAACAATGTTTGTGCCGGGCGTGCTGGTTTCTGGCTTTCAGTGTGGACTATGCAGGCCAAATTGACTCTCCAAGAGAAGAACAATTTGGAGAGAAATTCATCTCATTTATTGTAAAACATGAAAATGCAATTATGTAATTTGCAATTAAAATGAGGCTTTCAGTCTATAAATTTCAATTGCTGAATTACTTAGCTTGCTGCTTACACATTGCCTTACACATTTTGTATTTCCTGTGATTGTGTCTCTTCTTCCCAGTGATGGCAGAGACCCTGTACTAAACTTTTCAAATCTTCCACAGCTATTTTTGTGGTACCTGATACATAGTAACATCTATTGCCTATTGACTGAAACACAAAGCACTTAACTTTTTTTTTTTTCGGGGGGGGTGGGACTTAACATTTTAATTGCATTTTTTAGATTAAATTGAATCTTCCAGCCAAACACTGAAGGGCACAAACAAAATGCTAGTCACCATTCCTTATTTTGTGGGAGTCTAGTTTGAATTTTGAATGATCTTTATAAAATGCTAAACCTCCATATTTCTACAACATTTAAAATATTTTAAGTAAAACAGAAGACAAAATTATGCCATGTCTCGGGTAAAATTTGCCGTCAGCAATCTTAGGTTCTGTCGCCAGCTTCACCTGAATTTATCCCTTCCTCTGAAACAATTCTCCCTAATCAGAACAATCTTCTAAGAGGATAAGTAGCATCTCCTGCTGAGAGATACTGATCAGGATTCTTCTGGTAAATGCTATTAAGGTAAACACTTGGTAGAGACTATGTCACTGAAACTCTCGTTATCTGCTCAGGGACATTCTCGTCTTGGGTCTTTAATCATCACAGAGCAACCTGGACCAGGTCACAGTCTAAGGCAAGAGTCAGAAGGGAGAACCAGTGTCTTCCCGCTACAACATCATTGGAACATTCTTGGAAGTTACTGAGGATGCATCTACCTACTCAACTTCTTCCTTTTTTTTTTTTTTTTTCTGAGCAGAAGAATGAGTGTCAGGGAAGAGCCCAGCATTCTTCTGCTAAGCAGAGGTGGGAAAGATGAGAGGGCCATTGCTACCAGGGCATATTCTGCACTGAATGTACCCCTGATACGTGAAGTGGATGTCAGCACAAGTAACTGATCATTATTTGGGTCATCAATGACTGCAGCCTACGTCACTTAACAGAGACCTCTGAAATTTTCTGCCTTTCTTCATCTATTACTAATACTTTCCCAAGACAGCTATTTCTTTGTCCAGTCCTTCCTTATAGAATACTTTTTAAAAATATGCTTATAAAGAAATCTACCCTTCAAGCTCCAGTAAGCATCCCATCTTTTCCACAGCATTTTCATTAATTAAAAGAATTGAAAGAAATATGGAAACAAAGTGTCAGTCAACAGATGAATGGATTTTTTAAAATGTGGTATTTGTGTACAATGGAATATTACTTAGCCATGGAAAAGAAGGAAATCCTCCATCTGCAACCACGTGGATGAACCTGGAAGACATTATGCCCCGTGAAATAAGCCAGACACAGAAAGACAAATTCTGCATGATCTCATACGTAGAATCTAAAAAGGATGAACTCAGAGAAGCAGAGAGTAGAATGGTGGTTTCCAGGGCCTGGCAGGGGAGTGAGGGAAATGGGAAGGTGTTGGTCAAAGGATACAAACTTTCAGACGTAATATGAGTAAGTTCTGGGGATCTAGTGTACAGCATGTTGACCCTAGTTAGTAATCCTTGAAATTAGCTAAGAGCGTAGATCTTAGGTGTTCTCATCACACACACACACACACACACACACACACACACAAACACACAAAGGTAACTATGTAAGGGAATGGATGTGTTAATTAGCTTGATTGTGGTAATCACTTCACAATGCATATGTATATCAGAACATCATTTTGTACACCTTAAATATATGTGTTTTATTTGTCGATTAGGGTTTACTCTACAGCTTTACCCCCTAGTATTTAGGAAATAAATATTTACATACTTATAAAATGTTTAATTAATAGAAATACATACACATATGCTTTACTAAGATTAAAAAAAATAAAACTAATAAAACAGCTTCATACATAGAATGCAAATACACGTTCTCTCAAAATCCTTTTCTTATAGTTACAGTGCAACTTTGCACAAATTTCCCATCATTTTCAGGAACCAAATAAAGTTTTTTTCCTAGGATTTTGGACCATTTTTAATACAGTGGAAAGTTAGAGATAAGATTTATTTTTAGAAAACTGAAATATTGCTTTGCCACAAGCAGACATCCCAAGAAGTTTTGCTCCTATGTTGTTCACATGAACAACATTACTGGGACTTCTATAAAGAGAAAAGCCAGGGTAGAATTTTTAGCACAAAAAAAACAGTTGCTCAAGAAATCTCTTACATATGGTAATTACTCAAATCTTTTCAGATTTGAAAAGATTTAAAATAGCCATGTTCTTAACAGGAAAAAGAAAGAGTGATTCAAGAAAAACAATCTGAAATCTTTATTTGTACTTGCAAAGTTAGGGAATTTAGAGTTATTTTAGGGGAAAGGGGGGCTCTGCTTCCTTGTTTGTGTCTGTAAATTTGTCTTCAGCTGGTACACTGTTGAATCACTTTAAATTTCATCTACAGATGATGCAGGGGCCAAGGGCAAGGAGACCAGACTAGATGGAATGGCCAGCAGAGTAGAAAAGATCAAGGAGACCAATCCCAGATCCCAACCCACACATCTGGTAGAATGCAGGGTATCCTCCCATTCATTCATGCATTCACTCATTCATTTATTCCCAATTATCACTGAGTACACAACCAGAGACACTGCTAGGTACTAGGTCTACACCGATAAGTACAAAGACCACAAGCTACTCTAGCAGAGCTTCTAGTTTAGTGAGGCCAGTCAGGCAATAAAATAATCAACAGACAACTGCAAATAAAAACCATAATCAGTTCAGGCCGTGAGAAGGTTTCTCCTTGTGAGATTATGTAGAGAGGTTTAACTTAGGGCCGTGCGGTTAGAGAACATTTTGCAGAGAAAATCACAGTTTTTACTGAAAAACGAAAGGAGTCAGTCATATCGGTGGTGATGGTTGGTAGCGTTCCGGGCAGAGAGAGGCAAGAAAGCCTTGCGTTAGAGAAAAGTTTAGTGCCTAGGAAACGGAAAGAAGCCAGTGCGCTGGGGCATGGAGTCTGAGGGCCTGACGTGGAGATGAGGTCAGAGAGGCAGAGGAGAGACAAATTATGTAGGATTTGTTTAAGTCATGTAAGGAGCTTTGATATATTTTTTTTCATAAAGTGAAATGAGATGTTACTGAAGGTTTTAAGTAAGGGGGAATTATGATTCCATTTATATTTTCTAAAGATTATTGAAGCTCTTTTGCTGAGAACAGAGGGGAAGAGTGGATGCAGGAAGACCTGTTGAGAGCTGTTGCCATCATCAGGGTCTATAGGGGGAAGGAGGGTGGTCTGCGCAAGGGGTTGGCAGTGAGGCCAGAGAGAAATGGGTGGGCAGGAGCTATATGTCGAAGGTAGAAACAAAACTCAGTGATAAAGCCACTGTGGAGGGTAATAGAGAGGAAAGAATAAAGGATGCTGCTTAGGTTTCTGATTTGATGGTGACACCATTTTTGCCAAGGTGGGGCAAACTAGGTAAGGAATGGGCAGGAGATTTTTTTTTAATTAATTTATTTATTTTTGGTTGCATTGGGTCTTCGTTGCTGTGTGTGGGCTTTCTCTAGTTGTGGCCAGCGAGGGCTACTCTTCGTTGGGCTGTGCAGGCTTCTCATTACGATGGCTTCTCTTGTTGCAGAGCACGGGCTCTGGGTGGACGGGATTCAGTAGTTGTGGCTCCTGGGATCAGTAGTTGTGGCTCGCAGGCTCTAGAGCACAGGCTCAGTAGTTGTGGCACACTGGCTTAGTTGCTCTGCGGCATGTGGACCAGGGCTCGAACTCATGTCCTCTGCTTTGGCAGGCACATTCTTAACCACTGCGCCACCAGGGAAGTCCTGAGCAGGAGATTCTGATGTGAGATTAAACATCACAATGCTTTTTTTAAATGTTATTTTTATTTTATATTGGAGTATAGTTGATTTACAATGTTGTGTTAGGTTTAGGTGTATAGCAAAGTGATTCAGTTATACATATACATATACCCATTATTTTTCAGGTTCTTTTCCCATATAGGTTATTACAGAATATTGAGTAGAGTTCCCTATGCTATACAGTAGGTCCTTGTTGATTACCTATTTTATATATAGTCCTTTTTTATAAACAGAAAAAGCATAATATGGACGACGTTCATGTAAAACTCCTCTCTCTCTCCTCTCCCTCTCCCCCAGGCACTTTCTGTCTTGCATACACAATTACCTGTGAAAAACTACATATTTAGAATATTTTGAAACCTGTTCTTCAATTGGTAGCAGGCACCAAATGCAGCCATAATCTCTAGCATAAAGGTTTGCAAACTTTCTCAGTTCATTGTGCCCTTGGTGTGATGTTTTCATGGCAGCAGCAAGGCCAAAAGAATTACCTAATAGTTTTTGTTTGTTTGTTTGTTTTGCGGTACGCGTGCCTCTCACTGTTGTGGCCTCTCTCGTTGTGGAGCACAGGCTCCAGACGCGCAGGCTCAGCGGCCATGGCTCACGGGCCCAGCCGCTCCGCAGCATGTGGGATCTTCCCAGACCGGGGCACGAATCCGCGTCCCCTGCATCGGCAGGCGGACTCTCAACCACTGCGCCACCAGGGAAGCCCCCTAATAGTTTTTTAAGTAGCTTAGTCCAAACAAATTAGTATTTTTGTTCCAGCAACTTAATAGACACTTAAGTACACACACACACACACACACACACACACACACAAATACACACAAACATATACACATAAACTGGAAGAAGAACTTTATTTCATCCTTAAATGACTAGAATTATGTACTAATGCATTGGATGTATGTGCCTCTTGGGTACTGCATTGCATCTCAAACCTAGCAATCAGACTGAACACTGCCACTTTTATTTCCTCTTTTATATTCATTCCTGCAAGCTACTTGCTTTTTATCACAGCAACTTCAGAACACTCAGCTTCTTAGATATGACATCATTAAAAGGAATGTAGTACAATTTAATCTTGAAACTGTGAAAGTCCTTAAATTAATAATTTGCTTGTGTCTGACAGATAGTAAGCATTGCTGTGTTTTCCTTGAAAATTTAAAATATCCTGCTGTGACCCTGTGAGTTACCTGAGGTGCCTTGGGGCCCTGTCGTAAATAGTGTGGGAAATGTGGCTTTCATGGGTTGCAAGAAATTTTATGTAAACCTTAACCCAGGTTCTCAGATTAGGGCAGGCATTAGCACCATCCTGATCTTTCCACAGATTATTGTAAAATAGTCATGTAAATAAATGCATTATTTAATCAGTATTCTCAGAGTTTTATGTAAATGAAGTTTTCTCAAAACTGACTTTAACCCATATGTATGCTGAAACTTAAAAAAAAAGGAAATCAATCTATTTGGAAGTTTTCTAAAATATTCCTCTGAAGTATTTCTGAAATACTTTCTAAATACTTCTCTAAAATACTCCTCTGCTCTCTTAGAGGCTACCAAATATAAATTAAACTAGTTTGACTCATATTACCAATACAGACATCACTCCCCGCCTTTGTCTTGTCTGTCATTGTTTCTCCCTGGAACTCTCTCCCTTTAGATCACAGGGAGAAGGCCTACAAGCTACCTAGTATGTAGCCTCTCCTTTCAAGTAAGAGTCTGTTCACCAACACAATATACTATGGCCTGAGAAGGCATATACCTGGGCTTAGTGAAGAGCAAAATAACAAATTAGGACCAATGAGGCCACACACAATGGCTGAAATAATAAAGCACCAGTTATAGGTCAGGGGATTTGCAATAGCTATCTCAAGTTATCAGAGAAAATATTAGCTTTTCTCATACTTTGGAGTGTATTCTGAAGATCTGATATCCCCCATATGTGAACTACAGAGAAACAAGCCCTTTCCTTACACTTACAATAAGATGTAAAATGGGCACAGGTAGGGGCCAGTAGTGAAGAATCCACTTGCACCCACATAGTGTTGTTGCTCCATTTCATTGTTTGTTTACGCTTCCAGATTTCATTTGAAGAAAGGGTTCAAGAAGCTCCCACCTCCAAAATGTGAATCACTTCCATAAAATGGCATTGGGATAGAATCATACGTGGTACATGATGGATTCAAAAAACCAAACTAATGGCAAGAGGTCATGTGGTATGGTTCTGTGCCTCCAAGAAGGCAAACTTTCACAGTACATAGCCAGTCTCTGGGTGGCCTTCTTGCATGCATTATATAGCTGGCACATGTGGAAGAGGTCATTATAACACTGACTATTCCCACATTCGCATGGCTGTCTGGCAGATCAGCTGACAACACTACCTTCATTGGAGGCCTAAGAGTGGTTAACTTACAGCGAGAACATGAGCCTTGCTCTTGGACATAGTGTCACAATGAGCTGTCACCACTGTATTTTAAAATCCACCTGTGATGGTTAATTTTATATGTCAACTTAGTTAGGCTATGGTACATAGTTGTTTGGTCAAACACCAGTTTAGGTGTTGCTGTGAAGGTATTTTTGGATGTGATTAACAATTAAATCAGTAGACTTTGAGTAAAACAGATTACCGTCCATAATCTGGATGGGCCTCATCCAGTAGGCTGAAGGCCTTAAGTGCAAAGACTGAGGTCCCTGCAAGAGAAAGTAATTCTGTCTTAGACTGCCTTTGGATGCAATACTGCAACATCAACTCTTCTCTGGATCACCAGCCAGCCAGGCTGCCATGCAGATTTTGGACTTGCCAGTGCCCACAATCACATGAGCCAATTCTTTAAAATAGATAGGTGATAGATAGATGGCAGATAGATAGATAGATAGATAGATAGGTAGGTAGATAATAGATAGAGATAGAGATACATTTCCTCTTGGTTCTGTTTCTCTGGAGGGCCCTGATTACTTCTAATCTAGCTTCTCTCTCTGGTTAAGTGTGGATCTTCCTTTTCAAGTATAGAAGCTAGATGACCACAAGTGTTTAAAACTTGACCTTTAGCAGTCTTACCTCCTGGGTTAACTCCATTCCGAAATAGCATAGTATTTATTTAAAGTAAATCAAAAAAGTCAGAACAGTAACACTGCACCTACAGTGCCCTCTAGGATACATAAATATATTAATCCATCCTAAGACAAAGAGAAAAGCTCTTCCAATTTCCAAAAATAATGCTACTCATTACATCTCAGATGTAATGAGATGGCTAATGGGCATTTTCATGTTTATGTGGATAGAAAACCAGATCATGCTAGAAAAGATCTACTGTGGCTACCTGAGGAGGGTTTTACCAAAACACTGGTGTTAGGGGCTGAACCAAGTTCCCCAAAAATATATATATTGAAGCCATAACCCCCATTATTTCAGAATGTGACTGTATTTGGAGATAGGACCTTTAAAGAGGTGATTAAATTAAAAGGAGGCCATTAGAAAGGGCCCCAATCTAATATGACTGATGTCCTTATAAGAAGAGGAAATTTGGACACACAGAGAAACATTAGGGGCGCATGCACCCAGAGGCGAGACCATGCATGAACTCGTGAGAAGGAGGCCGTCTGCAAGCCAAGGAGAGAGGCCTCAGAACAAACCAAACCTGCCAGCACCTTGAGCTCAGACTTCTTGTCTCCAGAACAGTAAGAAACTAAATTTCTGTTGTTTAAGCTACCTGGTCTTTGGTGTTTTGTTATGGCAGCCCAAGCAAACTAATACAATGGAAAATCAAAAGTCATATTTAAAACTCTAACTTCTATAGAGCAAGAAATACTTCTCTTGCTTTTTTTTTTCCCCACAAAGACATACGATGTTTTTTCTGATAAGAGTCCTGACAGGGCTTCCCTGGTGGCGCAGTGGTTGGGAGTCCGCCTGCCGATGCAGGGGACGCGGGTTCGTGCCCCGGTCCGCGAGGGTCCCACGTGCCGCGGAGCGGCTGGGCCCGTGAGCCATGGCCGCTGAGCCTGCACATCCGGAGCCTGTGCTCCGCAGCGGGAGAGGCCACAGCAGTGAGAGGCCCGCGTACAGTTAAAAAAAAAAAAAAAAAAAAGAGTCCTGACAGTCTTTTCAGATGGTAGACTACTGAGTCAGATAAATCTGGTCTTTTCATTCTTTGATTACATTTCTTCAGAATAACGAGAAAGAAGAGGAATGTGGAAAGAAGGGGATAATGCCCAGTTCCAAAAAGTTTTGAAGTCACCCACAGAAATGTAGTACATGACATATAGTAGCAGATTGACCAAAGGGAGATGGGGATTATATGGATGAAGAGGAGGGGTGGAAAGAAATTAAGATAAAGGTGGAACAGAAAAGCAAAAACTCATCACCATTCTAAATCCAGAAGCCTATAAGCATTTGAAAACCTTGAAGTAATTTTGTTTGGTTTGTGTCAGACCAAGCAGTTGAGGCCATATTGTTTCTTCCCAAAATATAACCATCAGTTTTGTTACGATCTTCAAACTATGCGAGTAAATGGTTGGGTGAAATTCATTTAAGCATGTAAGAGTTTATGCTGAAATTAGCTTCAGGCAGAAGAGTTAGAAGCACAAAGAATATGTCAAATTCTCCAGTGACTTATGATAAATTCTTGGAGTGTGAAACTACTCCTCTCTGTTGTTTGTAGATAAGGGTTGTTCAAAGTGGTCTGTGCATTTGAGAAATAAAGTGAATGGAATACTTCTCTAAGTAGGGCATATTTCTGATGACTAAGATTAGTACATTATGTCTACTCCAAACTAAGTCAATAATGGATTGTTCCCAGATAAGCATACAAAACTGGGTCATGTGTAACTTAGAGCTGAAATAGCAGACATAAATTTACTAATTTAGCTCCCTACAGAACTGGTCCAAAGAAACACAAAAAACTCCCCAAAGACCCCCAAAATAACTGACTAAAATAGGATGACTTTCATCACGTGATCACATTAAGGTCATTTATAATTGCAGGAAATGACTAACCCATTCATAACTTTTGTGGATCAGCGAAGAGTATAGTATCAAAATTGCAAAATGCTGTTTAACTTTCAAGGTTTTTTTTCATGATCCAAGTGAAAACTTAAGTACTCATCACATGAGAAGAAAATCAAGCTAGAGAATGTCATAAATTTATAGAGAGCTATATTGGAAGATACATCTTGAAAGTGACACAGCTATGACTAATGAGAAAAATCTCTTACGTTTATAACAGTTCTTCATTAAAGATTTTAAACTTTGTGATTTTGTTTTAAACAAAAGTGCTACTGTGTTTTAAAAGGTCTCAGAGAAGAGAAATTTGAACAGCAATTTTCAAATTCCAGAGAAATTGAATTCAAACACTATTTTATCTGGAATTGAAATGGGCATATTTTGCCTCCTTCCTAGGAGAACCTAAGACAGTAGGGCCATGCATTTCGTTATGTTTTAAACTATAAACATTTGAAAATGCTAGAGCTTTTCTAAGTAGATATAATACCATAATGGAAGTTAAAAAAATCACAACCTCCCTCTCATGAAAATGATAATTTAGGTTACTTGAAACTCTTTCAATTAGAATGTATAAGATGCTTACACAGCAAAAGTAGGGGGTGGGCTAGATTCTTGGAGTGGAAGCTGGGCCAGAGATGAAAACAGAAGGGCTCTCTCCTCCCAAGAGAATTGTTCCTTCAGGAAATATCTTGTGTTGTAAAAACAGATTCCTAGGGCACTTACTAGTATTTGTGTAGTCAGTAACAAAGAAGAAATCCATTCTCTGGAATGTAAAACCAAGAATTCAGGTGATGAATCAAAACCCTTGCATTGAAGCTCTGTCTCTTTTATTGTGCTCTTTGTTCGTATACTCACACAGGTTGTTTCACACATCTATGCTTCAATATTTACATTGGCAAGGTAGAAAGTCTCTTGTCCAAATATTTATTAAGCAGAGGAAAAGAAAACAGGACATATAAGATCTCAAAGTTAAAACATACTACTTTGTTGCAATATTTTATTGCTTTGATTCATCTATTAAATGTCCTCCACCTTATTTAGACCTTGCAGTTCTTCTTTTTTTTTTTTTTCTTACCTCAATAGCAAGGCAAATGTTCCATAAACTCCGATGGAGTAAAGAAACTTCTCTGTCAGATTCCTGGATTTTCTACTGAATCATGTTTTATCAGATCAAGGCAAACTTGCTTCTCTGGTGTTAGGGATCCTGTTAAAGAAAGTGTAACCAAGTGTTGGCTGGAGGGTTGTGTTCATATATCAAAGCCACAAGGACCACCAGTAGAACACAGGAAAATTCTCTTCACAACCACTTCACTTAGGATCGGTGCACAGTTTTCATCTCAGATTCATTTGAGACAACCTCTTCAGCTCATAAAGTTTAGAACAAAAACCAAAATTATATTGTCTTAGTTGAAGTAGACATATTTTCCTGTCAGGATCCCTTTCTCTTCTGTCAAGTTAGGGCTGGAAAGGCCTTTAAATCATCTAGTCCAGTGGTTTCCAAACTTTTTCATGCAAAAGGGCTCTTTTATCAAATGAAGTCTTACCCCAAACTCTGATCTATAAGATGATCTAGAAGTGGCTCTGTCTTGGTTGAGACAGGGAAGGAGGAAGTCTACCCACCCTGTCTCTCATTCCACCTGGAACCACCGTCACATCTTCAGAACCATAAAAGTCTGTGGAATGTATTTTGAAAACAACTGATCTCCTCTTTCATTTTTCAGACAAGGAACGTTAATTTGCTCCCATGGTGAGAGGATCAGAGCCCACATCTCTTGAACACATCTATTAAACACCTGTGCTCTTTTTTATTACACTATCCCTTTTGATGTTTTCCGTTTTCCTCTAGTTTCTTATTTCCCACAGCATAATTGAGTTGGTTACCTCTGTGGGTCTGTTCCACACACTTGGGGAACCTGGGCGTAGGGGGAGAGTCAAGGTTTGTGGACAAAGTAGAACAGAAAAATGTAAAGTGTAGCTCATATATAAGAGTTAGCCACCCAAAGGTAAATTAAAGAAAAAGGAGACTAAATTAGGGTAGAAGAAACTCAGAACAGCCGTTCTCAAACTTCTGATTTCACTTCAAGATGTTCAGTCATTAAGGACTCCAAAAACTTATAGTTCATGTAGTTAAACATCTCTTTGATGTTTACTGTTATAACAAGTAAAACTGAGAAGCGATAAATATCATTTCAAGTAAATAAGCAAAAACCAGGCAAAGAGGTAGAACTTACTGCCACCACTCTACTTGCAAAATACAAAAGAAGGTCGTTATGACATGAAAGAAAAACCAGCAGAAAGATTTCGTAGCCTTTGCCCATCTTAGTTCCCTAGAACAGGCAAAGTTTCTATGATTCCTACATGGAATTGCTGTGAACAAATACAGTATTGTAAGAAATCTATTTTACTTAGAGAGAAACTAAGCTCTTTAAAAGTTCTTGTAATTTGTTACAATCTGTGATTATTTGGGGTTCTAGGTACCTTCACCATAAGCATCTTTGCGGTAGATATCTTCACTGGGATCATTTTCACTGCATAACGAATTGCCATAAGGCAATTTTACTGTAAAAGATAAAATAACTGACAGTTTGGTTTCCTTTCTCCATTGACCCAGTGCTCCCATTTTTGTATTACATGGATCTGAGACCTCATAATGGTCTCTACGGTGATGAGTAAACATGGTGGTCTTAAAATAGTAGATAACAACCATGTATGTCAACTTGATAGGAAACACGGTGATAAAACGGAAGTGCGAAATAAGAGTGTAAAGCCAGACTGCATACCTTACAAAAAAATGATAACATACCAGTTCGCAAATCCTTCAGTTGACTTGAAGGCACAGAGTTGAACCCACATTTCCCATAGGACTTTGGAACATCCATCAACGGACAGGTGACAACATGCCAAGAACAAACAATATGTAGAGGCTCTCACAACGCAACACAAAGCTCAGTTACAAATGTGCATCCTGATGTTTGGAAACTGCTACCTCTCTTAACAAAGAAATTTTAACAACAAAGAAAAAGTGTGATGCTGAACAAGGAGATGAATCAACAGCAAAAAGAAAAAAGTAGAAAATACTATAAATGAACAAAAACACTTGGAAGACAAGTGCTTAGGTTCAACCCACAAAATAAAATCAGTTATTTGCACAGTATTGCCATGAGTCTACACACATTTTAAGTGTATTCAAATATTTTGTATTTTGCAGTAAAGTCTTTTTAACTTTGTTATTCACTTTTCATATTCCAGTATGTCTTTTTTAATGTCCCTCTTTTATTTTTCATTATTTTATCTTTTACAGCAAAAAATGTTTACAGCAAAGATGCTATGACAAAAATACCAGACAGGATTATTCTTCTGTGCTCCATGCCAGGCATGTTAAATTCCATAATCA
Source organism: Grampus griseus (assembly GCF_964374135.1). Classification (NCBI taxonomy): domain Eukaryota; kingdom Metazoa; phylum Chordata; class Mammalia; order Artiodactyla; family Delphinidae; genus Grampus; species Grampus griseus. Next base: position 38,263,763 of record NC_139019.1, on the reverse strand, counting down.
ACTTTAGAGTGACTTAGGAATCTTCCCACCGTAGTCTCTGAACGTCAAACCTTCTACCATTCTCTTTCCTTCCGAAAATGAATTGCATGCTGAGCTGATCCACCTGCCACCATTCTCCTAATGTTTCCTTTGTGTGCTCTCCACAGCAAACTCTCAAAGCTGTACAAAGACAGGTGTCCACAAAACAACCCAGGTCTCTGTAGGGCACAAGGATGAATAGCTCAGCCCAGGAATGCTGGACCAATACACACACACACACACACACACACACACACACACACACACACACACACCCCAGACTTAGCCTCAGGATGTTTTTGTTTTGTGAAAAGGATGCTTTCCAAAATTTCACTCTGTTCAGGAGAATAACCGTAATGCATTTTAAAATCTGAAATGTAGCCATATTTTTTCCTGCACCAATGGCTAAGAAAATGATAAATATAAGGAATGACACTGTATTAGAAATTCAACTCATACAACCCTAGGTAAGAAAAAATCAATCATGTGAAACCATACACATTTTTCAAATTTTCCTTTTCAAGGCACTGCAAATAATACATCTTCAGTATATTACAAATAATACCTTGTTAGGGCAAATAAAAAGAAGAGAAGAAAAATAAAAGTAGGAGTAGGAGAAACTGCATAGATAAAAACTTTAAAAAAATACAATCATTTCTCTTGCTTCTACCCTCTCTTTGTAAAACCCAATAAGCCAATAAAGAAAAATGATCTTAAAGTTGAAAGAAAGTTATGAGAATTATCTCTCTGATTACTTTTGAAGTTTCCAGGCTCCAGTACTTATTTCTATGATTTGAATGTTACTGTGACAGATACAACATTAACATTTGCAGAATCTGATAGAGATACCAAGAGTGAAATAACACAACTGTGCACAAATAAAATGTCCCCACAGGAGGAAAGCGTCAGGTGAATAGTGACATATACCAGAATATTGATGGCATTTCAGGACTAGTGTAATATGGAAAAAATAGTGAGGCATGCAGGAAAAAAATAGGTTAGGTGAATGTGTCCTAGAGAAATGCTAGTCTGGAAAATTTACATTCCCCTTTTCATTTTTCTAAACTAAAAATACACGGTGTGGTTTGACTGGAAAAATGTGTGTGTTTATTTTTAATAGGAGGCACTGGTGTGCCATGTAAATGACCCATCAGGCAACACAGAAAAAAGGATCAGCTATAGAGTTAAAATGACCTCATGGAGGCTACACAAGACAGAGGTGAGGATTTGCTGTGTTCTGTTATTGGTGCCCACTGGGCAGTAGCAGAACCCTCTCCCCTTCCTGGTTAGTGCCTACAGCAATGGCCCCTGAATGGTCTTTCTGGGGGCTATTTAAGCAACTGAGAAAATGTGAGTATAAATACATTAAACCTGACAGGAGGGCAGGGAGGCAACGAACTCATGTACTAATCTCAAACTGAGTAGTTCTAGCCATGTGGCCTTGGGCAAGTCTGTGAACCTCCTTATTTTATTTATGATAATAATACACCCAGGAGCATCGAGATAAAGCACAGGATGTAAAGTCTTTCTTTCTGAGATGCCAGTCTCCTAACTTCCCTTTCTTCTCTAAGGGCTATCTGGTCTTCTCTGGGCATCGATTCAGTGACATGTTTGTTTGCACACCAAGTTTCACAGGTTTTTATAGAATTTTATTAGAATCCTTAACCAAGACATAACAAATAAAAGGATCTGCTTCATAAATATAAAGCTAATAGAGAGCCCTCATATTTCCGATTCACTCTAGTACATTTTCATGGGCTACTAGAAAAGTCTGAGTGTTTAGTTGTTTTTCAGAGAGAATTGATCAATGTTCTCTCTCCGAAGTCATAGGGACATGACTGGGACCTAAGGACCTAATTTCTCTTGACTTCCCATTCTGTTTCCCATTCTGTTTTCTTTTTAGAGAGATTTTCCCTCTTCTGGCTCCAGAGGGCTTTCCTCTTCTCTTTGACAAATACTTTTAACAGCACTCAGCCCTTGAGGGGTGTGTGTGTGTGTGTGTGTGTGTGTGTGTGTGTGTGTGTGTGTATGTTTGGGCCAGCAACTGTGTTCTCTTTTATTTTTTCTGTATAGCTGATGAAGTTTCCATTTTTTATCTTGTAACCATTTATGTGAGTTTCTGTTCTCAGCTTGCAAATAACTCTTGAGCTTGGCTCACCATTTCTATTGTGAAGCATGAAACTCACTTGTCCTGGAGTGACACACACAGTCATAGATCTGCCCCAATCTGCACCAAAACCTGCCCTCTGGAGAACGGAATGCTTCTGGGGTTTTCTTCCCAAGTAATTCCTGGCAGAGCTGAAGGCTCTAGTTGTCCCTAAAGAAGTTCTGTTGTCTGGGCTTCCTGGCAAAAGGCCTCTGTGTAAAGCACACCCTCCAGGAGACAAACCTGCTCTGCTGGAACTTTCTGGTTTCATTGGTTTCAAACATTCCTCTCACAGCTCAGAGACAGAAGCAATAGGGCTACTTCAGGAAGCTGCTCTTTTTGTCTCATACTCTCTTCTATCTGGGCATTGTTTATAAAATAACGCTGAAATTTATAAAATGCTGTAATATTTGAGTTATTTTTAATCTACCATTGCTTGTGTAGCAATAAAAATACAGGCAGTGATGAGGCAACATTCAATAAAACAGCATTTTATTGCTATAAAACTAGCCAATGGGAGCCTTCCTCTGAAGTCTGTAACTCTAGGGAACCAACAACAAAGTACACCAAGGAAACTCCCATATTTACATAATTCCTCTTCCTTAATTAATTAAAATGTGATTTTTAGGCTGTCTCATAAATAGGCAACATTACGTAAGACTGAGGGGGAAAAAAACACCTGGAAGCTACTACTATCATAATTTGTATTATTCCTAATATGGTGAGCATACTATTTCTCATCTTGCTTTTTTTTCCACTTAATTTACCCCCAAAATATTTTCCACATTTCTATGAAGTCTTTATGATTGTCATGTTTAATAGTAACACAACTGTTTTTCTCACTTCAGGAATAGGATTCCCTTTTGTGACTCCATTTTTGAGTTACCCTAGTTAATATACAATTGTGAGCTCTCTCTCTGATGTATTAAGCAAAGAAGAATTGTTATTTTATTCAGTCTATGGCTTTGATGAAGACTTAGAAGCACAGACCAAAAACAAACAAACAACAATGGAGCAATGGCAGAGAGCTCTAAAGGATTTATGCCCACTACCACAGAATCCTTTCCTGGTGTTTCAAGATGGCAATACCACACTGACACATTTGTATTCTCAGAGATGATTACAGAGTTCCTGGTCTCCTAAAAAGTAGCAAAAAATGACCTTGGTACAGCCCTAGAGTGCCTAACAAAGACTAACACTTGTGAGGCAAACTGAAGGAGCCATAGTGCACACTTGTTTGTCTTTCAAAACTTACCTAAATTCGAGTCAAGACGCTTGAAGTATTAACTTCATTGATATTTCAGCAGAGTTAATTTCTGTTGCTAAGCTTCCAATGGTGTGTTACATGATAGGAGACCTGGTAAGATGGTTCAACCAGTATCCTCTGACAGCCCAGTCAAGGAATCCATCATCACCCACATAGGTTTTTCAGCACGGCCATTTTCCTGGGTGTAACAGTGCAGGCAAAGTTCCCTTCCCATCATCCTCAACATGAACTGAGGTGAATGCAGACACATTGTTAGGAAGGCTGGTACTGCTCATCCATGGAGTAAATAGATGATACAGTCTGACATTTTTGCAGCAAGATTTTGTACTGGCTTAGAGAATATTTGGAAACATTTTCAAGTCTTCAACACAGTCAAAAATTCTTCCCCTAAAAACATAGTTCCAAGAATTTCTCCTCTAAGTCTATAGAAAAATATTAAATCTAAATATTAATATCTAAAATATAACACAAATGAACTTATCTACAAAACAGAAACAGACTCACAGACATGGAGAACAGATGTATGGTTGCCAAGGGGGAGGAGGGAAGGGAGAGGGATGGACTGGGACGCTGGTGTTAGCAGATGCAAACTAGTATATACAGAATGGATAGATGACAAGGTCCTACTGTATAGCACAGGGAACAAGATTCAATATCCTGTGATAAACCATAATGGAAAAGAATATTAAAAAGAATATATGTATATATATATAACTGAATCACTTTGCTGTACAGCAAAAATTAACACAACATTGTAAATCAAGTATACATTAATAAAAAAAGAGAAATATTAATTTGAGGTGGCTAAAAGAGTTCAAAGTAAAATAAAATGATAAAGTCATTTAAAAACTCTAAAAGGAATTATGTACAAATATTTACCGATATTTGGATAGAGAAAGACTGTTTATGTTTTATGTAAGGGGAAAAATATGGAAAATTACCAATGGATTTAACTCCATAAATATTAAAACTTTTATATTTCAACATGATGGACAAAATTAAAAGTCCATCGAAAAGCTGGTTAAAGTATTTGCAACCAAATGACATTGTTAATAACCTTAACTATAGATAGGTAATGAAATAAAAATAGCAATGATAATTCAATAATTGAATACATAAAGATAATAAACAGAAAATTTATGAAAGAATAGGACCAAAAATCTCACCAAAAGAAATGAGGATCAAATCAACTTCTATTTCCCAGGAGATGGAGTAGATATATTTTCCCTATTCCTCGACTAAGTACAAATGAAAACATTAAACATTTTATATGAGACAAATATAAGAAGTCTATGGAAGGTGAACAGAAGAAAGACTCACTAGAGACCTGAGGATCCAAGGGACAAAAGAGTGGTGAGTTCTCTGGGGTTTTTTGTCTTTTTCCCTCATATATCACAGAGCTGAAGAAGCTAGCAACCCAGAAGTGTCAACAGATGCAGACAAACGAAGCCCCCAAAAAAGCCCTCTCTCTCTAGCCAAAGGACCAAGAAAGGGGCAGCCTAACAAAAAAGAGAAGTTTTAGATAATAATCGCTCCATCCTAAGCATCACAGAAAACACACACACACACACACACACACACACACACAAAAGCAAAAAAAAACAAAACCGTCTGGTTCCACCCTGCCCACACCAGCAAAGGCCTAGTGGAGAGTCTGGACTTCCATTCCCACCTGGCAGTCATGAAGTACCCCTTCCACTCCCCAAGTGGGGTGTTGTCTGAGGATACCCAGTTGTCAGAGCTTTCATCATTGCCCAGGGAGTGTGGACAGCCTCCCTCTGTGGGTTTGGTGGTGGTCTTATAAGGAGCAGTTACAAGGCACTCCTACATCTGCCAGCCAGGGAGGCGTTAGTGGAGGCCCAGTGTGGAGTCAGAACTCCCACTCTATCCAACAGCAAGGAGAAGTCCAATTGCTCAGGTGCCTAGGAGGCTGAGTGGGGAACCTGGACTTCCACTCGCACCTGGTAGTAATGAGATGACAGTCCAACATTTTCATCACATTCTCTAGGGCCCCAGGACCCAAAGATGTTTAAACCATAGCAGTATCTTCAATGATAAAATCACTCATATTAACCCCTTAAGCTGGCTTAACTTCTTCAAGGAGTTTCTTCCTTTGATGGATAAACTAGAATAAAGAGGTAATCATTTAAGAAGACGAACACTTTATCATTTAAATTCTTTGTTAAGTATCCTGGTGAGAGAGCTGATATATAGTGTCCAGGTAGCTGGTGAAGAGCCAGTGAGAAAATTCCAATGACAAAGTGGCTGAAAGGATGAAAGAACTTGCTGATGTTGACATGGAAATCATTTGCATCGCAATGAAGCACCTGCCCCAATGCAAGTGTGGAAAATGAGGAAATGACTGAGTTCCATGTCTGAACGTAAGCATGTATGACACAGAAACAGTACATTGTCAGAATCTAGGAGGTGAAGGTGACCTGCTCACATGAACAGTCCACAGAAATCTTGAGTCAGGCTTCGGATTTCCATAAGGTTTTGACCTAGGCATTTAAGCCAATCGTATTTAAAGTTCAAGGAGGGCTTCTCTGGTGGCGCAGTGGTTAAGAATCCGCCTGCCGATGCAGGGGACACGGGTTCGAGCCCTGGTCTGGGAAGATCCCACATGCCGCAGAGCAACTAAGCCTGTGCACCACAACTACTGAGCCTGCGCTCTAGGCCCGCGAGCCACAACTACTGAGCCTGGGTGCCACAACTACTGAAGCCCGCACGCCTAGAGCCCGTGCTCCGCAACAAGAGAAGCCACCATGATGAGAAGCCTGCGCACCGCAATGAAAAGTAGCCCCTGCTCGCTGCAACTAGAGAAAGCCCGCATGCAGCAACGAAGACCCAACGCAGCCAATAAATAAATTAATTAATTAAATTAATTTTTTAAAAAAGTTCAAGGAGTCTGGAGGAAATAAGATATTTGTAAAAATCCTTTCAAAGCACGTGGGACCACAGAATCTTTGTGCTTCACAGACCCAAGTCATCATGATTTGCTTTTACTCTTCCAGATGCACAAGTAAAATGGCTCAGATGCTGCTTCCAGCAATTGGGGCTATAAGTATTAGTATTCTTAGCAAAGGTTCCAGATTAACATGCTTGTAAAACCACGGCTTCCTGATACCCTGCAGTTTCTTTTGCCATTTCTGCATAATTCTAGTCTGTACATAACATTTTTTTTGTGGAGTTTTAGGCAATTGGCACATTGCGGCCATCTGGCAGGCAGTGGAGAAGCACACTTTTGACATTATAAGATGATGCATCAGTGATTAAAAACAAACCGAAAGGTGGTTGATGTTTATTGTAATGGAGCAGCACAAACCCTGAGGGGATTAACTAATCAGTATTCACAAAGGCATCTTCAGACTGAAGCACCCACTGTTACTGAAAATCATTTTTAACTAGATGAAATATTTCAGCAACGGTTGCTTTTTGAAACAAAAATAAACAACAGACAAACAAAGAAGGTAGAAATTAAGTAATCATAAAATGCTCGCTTTGGTTTTGGAATAGGTATATCATGGGCAGCAAATTCGTGTGTGTGTGTGTATGTAATTTCCTTGCTTGTAATTTTTCAGTAATTCTGCAGGATAAATCCAATTCCTTAGTTTGGATATGAGGCCCTTTGTAGTCTAAATCTCACCATCTTTTAATTCAATTTCCACAATTCTCAGGCAGTAATCTTATGTACAACCCATGGAGAAATACTATGTAGGTCCCTGAGCACTCATATCTGTCTCTTATCTTCTTGTCTTTACTCACGTGGTTTCCGATTCTTGGAAAGCACGTTACCTACCGTTGACCTGAAAATTTCTCCTTCAAAATTCAATTTCCCTAACTCTCAAATACACCGAGAACTTCTTTGTCTTTTGTATTCCTGTGGTATATATCCATTTTATCATTCCTAATGTGTATGTTATAACCATGCATATGTTTGTTTGTCTCCCTTTATTAATTTATTTGTTCACTTAATGAATATTGAGCAATAAATATGTGTGAGGCTCGTTCTATGCATAGGGAATACACATCTGTAGTCAGGGTCTGGAAGAGAAAGCACTTTGAGTATTTGCAACAGAGGGGATTCAATGCAGGATATTGGTTACTCAGGTGATGGAGGAGATTAGAATCCAAACAGGGCCTGAGGAAACGGCCCAGAGGTTACTAATATCAGTTAGCGTGCACTGCAGGAGCTAGCTGGAGGCACAAAGGAGAAACAGCTTCTGCTGGAGAGGCCACCAGAGGAACAAATGGAGGGAGGAATACCCCATCTTCTCCCTTCTCTGGTTTGCCAGTCTCCTGTTTTGCTTCGCACTGTCCCAGTCCACCTGGAAGGCGGCTGACGCAGGAGCATGAGAAACGAAGTAGGCTCAGTTCCCCCTGCAACGCAGAGCAGTGGAAGAGTGCAGAATGGATCTGAAGACCAAGATGCCCAGGATTGGCACAGAGGTAAACAAATAAAAAGACATTTCCCTCTCTTCATGAACATATGAGCATTTCATTGTATTTCATCCCAGTATTCCCAGCTCCTCACATAGTAATTGCGCGTGATTGGTGGCCAATTTACATCTTGAATGCCTTAATTGATGAATGAAAAAATAATTCAGAACAAATCATCTTGATGATCCTATGGTTCCCTCCACAACTGACCAACAACTTCATGAGAAAATACTTTGGGTGGCAGCTTTATCTCTTGATCCCAGATTTACTTCCCGCACGGGTATCTGTGATTCTTATTACAGACTGTATTTTCTGTGGTGTTTTGCTCTGGACCTCATAAATCTGATCCCATCCCAAGGCTTTAGAGTCCTGAGGATTCTCAAGGTCACTGTATTCCAGGAGGTGTGAACTGCTGTGACAATTTTTGGGTTTTGTTCTGTTGTGTTTTGCAGGACGTAGCCTGTAACAACAGCTTTTCTGGCAGATAACGCACTCGACATTCTGTGAGCGGAGCAATTAGATTACCTTCAGCAGCCTGGGGAGGGAATAGGGCATCGGAACCGACCTCAAGCGCTTCTGGAGCAGACATATCCAGGATTCTACTCAACTTGTTGGCAAAACTCTGTAAGTGTTGTGCAAAGCATTTATATTAGCAGCTGTTCTTCTTACTCTATAAAGATCCTCTCAGTGGTGAAGGTCTTGTTCTGGGCCATTATAAATGCCAAAATTAGTTCAAAGGGCATAGATTTCATAAACACTGTGTAGAAAGAGATTTAGTTCAGCAAACACTTTGGCATGTTGAGCCTGTGCTTGGAATTGTGCTTGCTGATCAGTGGGTGAGAGAGCCAAAATCACTGAGCAGTTAAGCATCTGAGCTCGAGTTGGATGGCCTTGGTTCCACCATTCACTGAAATGGGACCTTGGCCAAATTCCTGTGCCTTTCTGCTTCAGTGTTCCCATATGTAAAATGTGGATAATAATAGTATCAACCTCAGAGGTTACTGTGAGTATTAAGTGAAGTGAGAACAATGCCTTGTATGTAGTGTTAGTAAACATCATCATCATCATCACTCTTACTAATAAGCACTCTTATTAACACATTCTTGCAGGACTGAGGCATCTTCCCCTTTGTATCCACCTAGTGCCCAGTGGAGAACCTGCAGCACAGTAGCTACTTAGCTTTTTTAGAGATATTAAAATGCAGTGAAATGCCTCAAGTTGCTTCCTCTATCCTATTAGAAAATGCCCTAATTTCAACCCAGATTCATTCAATTGGGGAAAATCTGTACAATATACAGCATCTCAGCCTCTAGGGTGTCTCCTAGTTCTCACTCTCTGTCCACCCTCAGTTTGCATTTCAGGATAACAGGAGATCAAAAGAAAGAGTGGAGAAGATAAGGGAGAAAACAGAGATAAGAAAGGGAAATTCAAAGTGGATGGAGTGTGGGCACAGAGCAAGGCCCCCAAGGGGAATAAAATTAACAGAAAACTAAACTCTTCTCATGCTTGTGCGCTGTGCACTCTGTTTCCACTGTCATGGGGCCCTCACGTAGGTCCCCTTGCTTAGTAGAGGGCCTGCCTGCTCCTTCCTCCAGGCACTCAAATCTAACTATCTCTGTTGGTCCAAGGATGTGCTCCTCCTGGGGCCCATAGGAGAATTTTCAACACAGAACATAATTTCCTGGGAAGCTTGAGTAGGTATTGCTTAGAGGCCCAAATGTGATCTTGCTGTTTTCACTCATTAATTCATCCTGCACTGGGTAACTTGCTCATTTATAGCATATTGAGCGTCTTACCCTGTAGCAGCCACTGGATTCAGGTGCACAAGACAGACGTGTAAGTCTAGGGCTTTAGCGTCAGAAGACACAGAGAGACATCAGTGTAAATGAATAATTATGTTAGTGAGAGAACTTTAAACAAAAGTATATATGGGTGTCTTCCTCACACCCTAACTTTCTCATTCTCTTCTCTTCATTCTCAGTTAACTGGTCAATACAGTTCGCCTATTCAAGAATTTTTTATTGAGTACTTGCTATATTCTGAACGTTTCAGAAATTTGAAGTATAAATAGTATTTTCTTTCTCCCCGGGTCTTTACAAAATATTAGGGAGACAAAAAAACCTTAAGAAGACCCTCTTTTTTTTTTTTTTTTTTTTTGCAGTACGCGGGCCTCTCACTGTTGTGGCCTCTCCCGTTGCGGAGCACAGGCTCTGGACGCGCAGGCTCAGTGGCCATGGCTCATGGGCCCAGCCGCTCCGCGGCATGTGGGGTCTTCCCGGACTGGGATACGAACCCATGTCCCCTGCATCAGCAGGCAGACTCTCAACCACTGCACCACCAGGGAAGTCCAAGAAGCCCCTCTTAACATACATTACAGTCTGGAAAGAGTTCATGGAGGAAGTGGAGCTTAGCTTGAGCCTACAGGTAGTGGATTGGAGATTGGTTGGTACCTGGAGGTCAGAAGAAGAGAAACTTCTAAGCAAAGGGAGAAAATTGGGGCCCTCAGGAGAGTAGACAGGCTCACGGTGTGTTGAAGGGACACAGGAAAAAACTAATGGCTGAATTTAGGGTGTTGGGAGGGAAAGGTAGTGGGAGATAAGGTTGGATTGATGGGAGAGGTCAAATTAGGCAGGACCTAGAAATCCCAGGAGAAAAAGTTTAGTTAATTAGCGTATGTAGTACATACTCTGCCCAGGACCCCATTCTCCACTTTCTGGGAAAACAAAGGGCTAATGAATGAATTACAGGTTTTCTTTGGCAAACTGAACACACTAGATAGCTCTGTTTGAAAAGAAGTTGATATCTTGTAGCCTGGACTTCATATTTAACTTCTTGCCATGGCCATCTTTATGAAATGTCAGTCCCCACTGCTGCCTTTAAACCTGCTCGCTTTGATATCTCTGTTGTTGTGAGATCTCTTTGTGGTGGCGTAGAACATCGTGGTTACCTGGATTCCTAAACTGTGCTCACGTTGCTCCCTTTTGTCTGCAAGTCTTAAGACGATGACAGCTTGTCAACAATGTCCCAACCCTATATGGGCCAACCTTTCACCTTCTCACCTTCCACAATGAGGCTTTTGAAAATATGTCAACACATATGAATTGGAGTGTGATTGTGGAGATAGAGTGTGGGTAAAAGTGCAGTTTCAGTCACGCTGAGGGAAATGCTTATTTCCGTGGATAAATATGAAAAATAGCAGATGAATAGAAACATTCATTTTTTTGACTTGAGTAGCTAGACAACCTGAAAGAAATAATAGCACCAGAGCTGCAGAGAACAACCCAGTGAGTTACTAAGCATTTAAACAAAAGTTGAATTTTGTTTATAAAAAGTAGCATGAGAAATGTGTGGGATAGAGTCAGGATTGATATGATTTCTCTAGCTAGAGGGCTGAGAAACAAATTTCTCTTGGAATTCTTCTTGGTTTCAGAAGGCTCCCACATTATGCCAGAGACCTCCTTGCCTTCCCACTTTCCCTGTCGTTTTTCACCTGGGCTCCTTTCCTTTGTTGGCTGCTTAAGGAATGAAAGGCCTCACGCCCACCTCTTCACCCCACATTAATTAACAAAACAAAACACATGGCTAATTTTTCCAGGTTTTCTGAGGGCTTTCCCAATTGTGTAAAAGGACTTTAGCTTATTAAAACCCCTCTTTTCAACACTCTTTATTTTTGTTTGTTTGGCCTACAGAAAAAAAAGCAGTCCCATAAATACTCAAAGGAATGAAGCAACCTCATCTAATATGTCAAAGGAGATTTTTTGTGTCCTGTGAGTTTCCTGGGAATTTGATACCCAGGGTGAAACAGGAGGTTTATGGCTAAGTCGGAGGGGGAGGCACCAGTAGAAACTGGAGGCTACACGGCTCTAAGGAAGAGAATCTTCAGGATTTACTCTACTTTTCGTTTCCTTTCTGTAGCCAACAACTACACTCATCCTGACCAGGCCTGGCCAGGCTTTGACATGAGCCCAGGAAATGCCTTTGGTGCACTTAGGACCTCCCCTGCTGGCGCCTTTCCCCAGCCCCTCCTCTTTCCCCAGCCACCCCACTGCCTGCTAGTCCTCCACACTCCGTGGTCTCTCATCAGCCCCCTCCTGTCATCGGGACGGTGCTGCTGAAACCCTCACTCTACTATTTGATGTGAGAAACCGGTTGTGAGAAAAACGTATCAAGGTAGCTATTTCCAGGCTTCCCTGGTGGCGCAGTGGTTGAGAGTCCGCCTGCCGATGCAGGGGACACGGGTTCGTGCTCCGATCCGTGAAGATACCACATGCCGCGGAGCGGCTGGGCCCGTGAGCCATGGCCACTGAGCCTGTGCGTCCGGAGCCTGTGCTCCGCAAGAGGCCACAACAGTGAGAGGCCCGCGTACCAAAAAAAAAACAAAAACAAAAAACAAGGTAGCTATATTTTCAAGGCAAATTAAGCAATATAGAGAACAACCAGGATCCCAAGTTGAGGTTCAACTATTTTCTCTTTTCCCAGAGGGGTTTTCTAATTGCTATTTGCGAACAGTCACCATTTTGTTATAGTGAATTTGCAAAACAAGATTTAGATATATTATTTTCCCTCAGTTTATAATTTGGTACCATTGGGGTAGAAGGGCAGAAATCACTGAAGGGAGTGTCTATAGCATACAGTAACACTGCTTTGCCTGCCACATTCTCACATTATAATTCTTAATTTATTCATCCAAAAATATTTGCTGCTCACTTACTCGAGGTGGTGGAGGATACCAAAAAACAAATATAAACAGGTTTTTATTTGGAGGCGGTTCCATTCTAGTGGAAGAAAGGAGGCAAGTCTGGTGCTGTTACCTACAGCAGGATGTGATGGAAGCCACGAGAAATGTTCAAGTTAATGGCTATCAAATTGTATGGAAGAAAGAGATTGTATCTGGTGATGGACTTCGGGGAGGAGATAGGATTTCTTCTGAGATTTTTAAGAAAAGAGGATTAAGGCCAACTGATCTGACAGTGGGAATGGGTAGAATGATTTGGATCAAAGAGAAACAGTGTGAGGAAGAACATAGAATTAACAATGTCCAAGGTTTAGTGGATTCAGGGATTAATGGGGAAACTGGTTTGACAGAAAATAAATCATGTGTAGTGATTCTGTGATAAATAAAGACGGAAACTGTTTGGTTTCTTCATAGAGGGCTTGAATGCTGTGCTAGGATGTGTGGTTTATACAGTAATGAGAAACCACAGGATCGTTGAGCAGGATAGTACCCTGACAAAGAGGTCTTCAAGGCTCAGTGAGAGGTTTCCTTCCATGTACCCACCTATCACGTCATGCAGCATCCTGGATTGTAACTACCTCTGTAGGTACTCTCTTAAAGACTGTAGACACTTTCAAGGCAGGAACTACTTCTTGAAAGTGAAAGATGGGCATCTGGAGAACACCTGTCACAGAGTCTGGTACATACCATGGGCTAAAAAGAAAAAGAAGTGTTTTGAAGAGATAAATGAAAATATTAGAGCTGATAAATACTGTAGTAGTCCAGGGAAAGCAGAGATTTTTTGGATGGAGACTTGACAGTTCTTGGAGACTGAGTGGATGCAATGGGGAAGAGAGATGGTTTTCAACCCGGTGAGTTTGAGAATGAAGGTAGTCTTGAACAGAAATAAGGTTGTCAGTGAGCCCTCAGCACTGCTATTTCAATGGGAAATGTGCTGGTGCACACTTCCAAACCCTCATCCTTAGAATTATGCAAGCTGAAATAGCATTCCCGATCCCTGAAAACAGATGTCAGTCAGACATTACAAAAGAAAATCAGTATGTTTATGAAAGTTCATGTTTGCTTACACATATTTTTTAGAACTTTTGTATACTAAACAATGAATCATGTATTTGTTGATGCTTTTTGAATGTCTATGTGCAGCTTAATATTTTGCCTTAGGTCCAATGTATGAACAGTCTCTTTCACTCTGAACAAATTAAGGAAACTTAAAGAGGATGGAAGGTGGTGGATCTCTTATTCATTGAATTTTTATGTTATATACGGCAATAATTGTTATACTATTTATGGTAATAAATGATGACTCTGCCCTGTTACTTCCCCCAAATCATCCTGGTTGGGTAGCAGAAGTGGAGAAGGTATGAAAGAGGTGGAGATGGACTGTGGTCACCTTCAGCCCAAAGTGGTTGGACTTACTCTTCATCACATTTTTCAGTAATACTAATAAAAATTTAAATATTATTTAATTGCATGGTTTTAAAAAATTAAACACTTAAATGTTTAACAGGTTAAATTTATGAAATTAAGCACAACATTAGCAAAGAAAGATTATTGGTGGTGGTAGGCAGGGTGTAATTTTGAGGAATGCAATTTTTTATACAAAAAAACCCAGAAGTAGTGGTAACTATAAGTCAGTTCCCACAAAGTATTGCAGGAATTTGGAGCAGGGAGACATCATTTATGGCTGAGTGATCCAGAAAGTATTCATGTACTTGAGGGTATGAGAATTATGGCCTTGAGTTATAGATAGATTTACAATAGGCAGGAATGCAAGGAAAAAGATTCCAAATAATAAATTGCAGAAAGCTATGCTGTTCCACGGCTGTTGCAGATTAGAACTAGAAAACTGGTTATGCTCTAAGCCTATAACTATTAAGAAATATGTATCCCTCATGTATATGTATGGCTGAGTCGCTTTGCTGTACACCTGAAACTATCACAACATTATTAATCGGCTATACTCCAATATAAAATAAAAAGTTAAAAAAAAGAAAGAAATATGTATCCCAGAAGTTAACCAGGAAACACACAAAGAACATAATGTTCCCAATTACACAGCTGCAAAAATTAAGTTAGATGTCACAAAGTAGTAAGTATATATAATAAAATTCAGGTTCCTTGCAATTTATACCAAGTTAGAAGAATGTAGTTCCTTTGGAAAGAACCTTATTTCCTCACTGACATAATTATAAGATGTGTTTAATTCCATCACTGATTTATTTTTATTGGTAATGAATATTAGTACTTTAGCCTAAAATATCTCTTCCTTGTATGTCAAGTAGTTAATGACCTGTAAATTAACTCTTAAACATGCTAAGGACGCTCATTATTTAAAGTAATTATTTTGCAAAGCAATGATCCTTTGGTTATGCAAATTACTGACATTAAATTATAAAGTTGTAGGTATCCAGTTTTATGGTTCATTCTGGGCTCTCAAAATGACCTAACAATCCAGGTATTGCTTGTTCCAAAGTTAAATAATGGAAAGATGAAAATACATAATTCAAGGGTGACAGAGAAAATGTTACCCACATCTAGGGATTCCTCCAATTTCTGCAGGCGATAGAGCTGGAGCCCAGGGTGATGATGATGACGTTAGCTTTGGCTTGTTATACACCCCCTGCTGGGTAGTTGTTTAGATTTATGAATATATTATGTGCCAATTACAAGACATATTTTTGGCTTTAATGTCACTTTATTCGAAGACCATTTTCATCAGATGGACATTTAAAACGTACTTTTTTGTGTGCCTACTTAGTGTCAAACACTTACCAAGTACTGGAAATAATCTGCGCCTGGTGGCATGGAGGAGGGTGACCAGGAGAAAGCAGCAGGCAAATCAATACACCTTTTCACTGTGTGCTAAGTGAGACAGATGAGTGCCGGTCAGATGCTCTGAGAAGACTTAGAAGAAACATCTGGTCCAGACTGGGAGGACAAGAGGAGGTTCTGAAAGAAGTGAAAACAGGTTGAGGGCCAAGAGGAGTAAAAACTGGAGACTGGGAGTGGGGCTGTCTTAGGCAGAGAGAAAAAGCCTGTGAAAGGAGATGAGTAGCGACCGGCTGTCCTCTGGACTGCAAATCATTCAGGGTGGTTCCAAAGCTGAGTGTAAGGATCGTTGTGGTGGTGGGGAACAATGAGGCTGGAGACGGAAGAGGGAAACAGGGGCCTGAAGTTCTTATTTTATTGAGTAATAAATTGGAAGACATTGAAGGATTTTAAGTAAGAGGTTTATAAAATGAGATTTGCATTTTAGGAAGATCACATTAGCTTCAGTATTATGTAAGGGGGTCAAGACAGTTGTGATATTAATGGATGAACAACAAGGTCCTACTGTACAGCACAGGGAACTATATTCAATATCCTGTAATAAGCCATAATGGAAAAGATTATGAAAAAGAATATATATTATTAACTGAATCACTTGATGTACAGTAGAAATTAACACATTGTAAATCAAATATACTTCAATAAAATTTTTTTTAAAATCTAGTAGCTTATTTAGTGGGGACCAAAATGTAGGAGGGTCTGCTGTGTGCTGAGTTAACCCTTTAGTTGCTGCATCTGGGCATGTGGGACTGAGGCAGTGTCTCTTCACTAACATACAGAACTAACATTCAGAATCTTAACAGTCATAGGCTGTACTCATATGTTCTAGCTGAATGTCTGCTCTGGGGAGAGGGTGCCGGATTCAGTCAAGGAGAATCACGGGAAGATATTGATATAACCCACATAAAAGTTAACAAAAGAAGTCACAGGAGAGATCAAGAAAATTGAACGCACTCAAGACACTCACACAGAGGAATTAAAATGACCTGGCTACTGATTGGTGGGGATTGAATGACAGGGAGGCACTAGGGGATGACTTGCCTCCTGGCTTGAGTAAACAGGTGGATAGTGTTCATTGGCTTTTTGAGAGGAGAGTCAAATGGTGGGGGGTTGGGGGCACTGGTTAGAGTTTATTTGAGGTATCCTAGGAGCACCGAGGAAGAGATGCTTGTGTGGCAGTATTTGATCATATGAATTTGAAGCTCAGGGGAGAGATAGGAATAAGAGTGCAGGTTTAGGAGTCATCAGACTACAGGTGGGATCTGGAGCCATGGCGGACAGCGTCTTCCAAGCAGAAGAGTAAGATGCCACCATCCTGGGTGATGAGTCTTCAGTGTCACGCAGGCTACAGTACATCAAACACACACACACACACACACACACACACACACACACACACACACACACACACACACACAAACTTGACAATACGATGGATCTGGGAAATGATAAATCACATCACAACAGACATGAAACTTACTAAACTACTACAACCATTCTCTTGCAGATCTCAGTACTGAGCAAGCCTGATTTACAGGAGGAGGGTGAAGTGTGTTCGCAAACATGTCCCCTTAGGGTCCAGAACATCCCTCCTCTACCTTTCCCCTTCACTTGGCTAAATGTGTGCTTTTAGGCTTCTTGGTGTAGACAGCATTGTTAGGCCATCGTCTTCAGGTCATCCTCTCTTTCCTGAATACTAAAAGGAATAGGAGAATTTTAATGGATCTCCAGTACAAAGTCCAGGGGGAAATTCTCAATTTATATCGTTATCTCTAACACACAAATTGGATCTCTTGTTTCCTAATTTACTGCTTTTTCCTAAATCCTCTCCATCTCTTTTATCCACTCTTTTTCTCAGTTCCTCCTTCTCCAGGCCTTTGTACCCGTCAGAATTACTAAAACCAATTTCTAACGTTTCTTGCTTTCTGCCTCCTCCGAAATCCTTCTGAATACAGCAAGCTTCCAAAACTCCACTTTCATGATGTCACTCACCCAAGGGCTGACAACGATTTTTCCACTGCAGTCAAGTGTAGACTTCTTTCCTTCCAGATTCTCCAGAATAAAACCACACCCAGCGTGTGCAATGGTATTTAATGACCCCTTGATAGAACTCTTCAAGGCAACCAGACCTAACTCTTCACTGACCCTTCCCATCAGTCTGCTGTAATTCTTACACTTGTTATCCATTTTGCCAAGCTGGGATCTCAACAGGGATAAACACGGTTTATTAGAAAGAGCACAAAGATTAGATTCAGAAACACTGACCCTAGGTTTGGAGCCTAGTGATCCCTTTGGCAAGGTGTTTAATTTCTCCTCTACAAGAGATAAAGATATCTGCTAACACATTCCACAGTTATGTGGATGGGAAAATGAGACAATCTGTGTGAATGTGCTGTCTAAATTATCAAGAGCTCATAAAACAAATCCTATCTAATTAAAAAATTCTCTTATCTGAAACTCAAGAATACCTGGTTTTTCAACTATTGATAGGTATATATATTTGGTATCTTTGAAAATTTCAGTCTTCTTAGATACAAGTTACAAATCACTACTATTTGAAATAATTTTAAAAAGGGACCCGGAAGTTAGGAGCAGAAACAGAGGCCAAATACTCAGCAAATTCTCAACATCGGCTTTCCAAAAAAGCAGCCTGTGTAACTTTTAAGTTAACCTGGAATGTAGAACTATGCTCTTGCCAGTTATATTCCTATGAGGAGAAATATCATTCCCCATGACAGGGAATGACAGCTCCACAAGTCTGTAAGATTGAGCCATGAAGTCAAAAAGATAATTATCAAAAATTTGGTGGAGGAATCAAAAACTAAAAACTCAAAAAAGTTAAGTGCTTTCTAATATACGTACTATCTACAACAAAGCAAAAGCAGATATACAAGCAAATACAAGCAAATCATTGTAACTGTGCTGCAAAAAGATTATGAAAAGTGCTGAATAAGTAAATGGAAATACTAGTAAGACACTACTCATTAACACTAATTTAAGGATTAAATGTCTTTTTAATAAAGGATTAAAGGATCAAAGTTGTCATTTGGATTGCAATTTCTGTGTCAACAAATATAAAAGTATGAGTTTTTGTAGGTTCACTCAAGATTCTTTCATCTGTAAGCCTACTTTCCATCCTATCTTTGTTTTACTTGTCCTCAGACTGGGGACAGTCTATTAAGTGTTCTGCTAATGCCCAAGGATCTCACATGGTATTTCCCCCATTGCTATGATGTAGACGATCTGTTCCTTCCCTAAGTGTTGCCTGTATTGTTGGTCTTTCCCATTCAGCATCACTGGCCTTGTGCTATTCATGAATTATTTGCAAACGTGTGTGTTTTCCTTTCCCAAATAGACTGAAGGCTCCTTAAGGTCAACACAAAATCTAATACTCTCTATTCCTTATACTGAATGTCAAGATGCATATTAGACTCTAACAAGTATTTCTAGAGTAACTGAAATCAAGTCTAAAAACCCAAAGTGTGTTATCTATGGTTTTGCAGCTATAAATGTAACATGAGTAAAATATTTTATTTATTACAAGAATGTAAATTTAGCTCCTCATAAATATTTACTAGTAAAGTGTTTAGAGAACCATATTTATTTATGGACTAATATCTTATTCAGTTAATGAAATGTATTTTATAAAGTGGTGCTTTAACAATTATTTTCCAATTACTAACCAAGTCAGAAATGCTTAGAAAATTCAAGGCAGTTCATTTGAAATGCTCCAGTTGGTATTATGCCAAAGTGTTTACAAATAGAGCATATATGTAAAATGTACAAAAATCTTTTGTTTCAATCCTGTATTTCTTGACGGAACTTGAAATTAAAATGGTACTCACATGACCAATTAAATCTACCACAACTACTTGGGGAATACTGGCAAGAAGAGTTTTTTCTTTTATTCCCTCTTATTTTACAAGTATTTTTAAGTGAAAAGGGCAGCATCCTTTTTAGAGTTTATTGAGAACTTCAAATATCTAGTCCCCAGAAGCAAGATTCATCATGAGGAGTATCTAAGGCCTAACCGAGTTTTCAAAATAGTGCCCACATATACCGTACTTGTTGAACAAATTCAGATTTATTGAAAGTAAACATTTACATTGGCTACAATGTTAGAACTATTACAAAGCTGGATAAAAGAGGCTTGAGTAGCAATAGAAAGCAAGTGCAGTAAAAAGTGAATAGAGAAAATATTTGGCCTTAGTGATCTTTTGGCAGTATTTACATTATATACATATTGTTAAATATTTATAATAACTCTAAGGCACCAGAGGCTAAAGAGCAGGTTGCAATACTATTTTGTGCACAAAAGTCAAGAAATTTATTGTAAAGAAGGCTGTAGAATTAAAGAAACATAGGCATATCTTAATGTTTACATAAAGGAGTGGCTGCGTTTTTAAAATCTCAAATGACACATTAAATATCGGGCAGATTGAAGAAATTATTTTTAGAACATTAAATTATGTTGACTATGTAAATAAGCACTATTTTTTACTGACTTGCTGGTAAATGTGTAATGTAATCTATTCTTCAACACAGCTTTTTCACACTCATGGATATGATACGTTTTGTCTAAAAACTACTTGAAATTCCTTTGAACTACAAAAACTTATCCTAATATATCAGAGTGTATACAAAATTCCCAAGAAAAATTTACTGGATAATAATATACATCAAATTTATATATAATCTGACAAAAATTTAGCAGGCATTCAAGAATATTTGAATATTCAGTCTGCCATTCTGGCACAGCAGTTGGGTATTTTAATCCTTTAACTGTTTAGGGTGGGCAATTCTTTGTGGCTTCAGGTGAAAGGACATAAAATGGGCCCACGTAGAAAACCAATCCTAAAGGGAACTAATTATTTTCAAATTTTGCAACTTGAAACCCCTTCACTTACTCTTTGGGTGATGACTATGTTATTCATCACTGGTGATTGAAATATCCATATTACTGTATTGTCAAGAGGTAATTGACAACATAGATCTAGCATGGTCTTGACTGTCATATTATTTGATGACTTCTATTTGTAAAACTTTATTTGATCCTTATACTGAAAACCCAAACTTATCCTGACAAACAGTCTATCATTTGTCTTGAGGTAGTGTAATAATGAATTCAGCAGGACAATAGAATAACATCATAATATTTTTTAAGTGTGCTTCAAGTGTCACCGTGAAATCCATACATTTAGATGGTAGACAGTCCAAGGTTGAATGGACCTTCATGACGTATTAAATCACTATCTGATGAAGTCATCCAGACTTTAACAAGGATAATGAGGTCTTCCTTAGAACTTTCTGAAACCCCGTGCCCTAAGGCAAGTTATGGTACAAGTTATGGTACAAAGTACTGATAAAATTCTTTCAGTGATAATAAAGATTCATAGACTTACATATTAAAAGTTTCCTTTCTTTTAGCTAAGGGGAGAATAATTGAGGGATTTCTTCTCTAAACTCTTAAATTTTTCAATGAGAAATATTCATAGCATTAACAATAGCTTGAGTAGGTTTCTTATATCACAGTATTTGAGAGTGAATTTAAGGATGTGGCACTCTTATATTTAAATTTTAAATTTAGAAACCACCTTCAAATCCAACATTTGACTGAGATTTGCTGAGCAACAAAATAAAAATCATTTTAACATAACGCAATCTAAGGCACCAAAGTACCTTACCATAATGTATTCTACAGCACTAGGTTATATGTATATTATTACTTTTTCTCTTCTCGAACGTTCAATCATTTTCTTCTCTTTTTAAATACAGTGGACAATGAAAGAGGACAAATTATTCATAGTGAAATGTTTACAAAATCAGTAATGCAGGAAAAAAAGTAGAATTAATAAATTAAGGCTCTTCTTCTCCCACTTGAAGAATGAAAAGAAATGATTGCCTTTGCTCAGTGGGTTAATATTAAGTAGTAATGACTACATAATTAGTATAACTATTACAAAGAATCAGTGAACAGACTTCAAGTGATTATAGAAGTACAATACAATATCACATGTTTGGAATTATCAAATAAGTCAAAAGATAATATCTTAACGAGGTAACTGAATCAAGGCATGATGATAATGTTTAAAGTTCTAAATTTTAAGGACCTGCTTGGATTCTGAAAGCATGATATTCAACTACTAATGGGTACTGAAATTAGATTCTGTAGAAATAAACATCAGTTTACTATAGTATTCCCAATATCAAAAGTCCAATGAGAAGACTGGCTTAATTTTTAGATACAGGCTTAAAAAGTTTTGACAATTTTTCAAAACAAACTAAAATCTGTCATTCTGCATTGCAAAAGCATTCAATTATCATGAGAAGACATCTTACTATCATAAAAGATGTCTATTATCTGTAATATTTAGTGGACATTAAAACTATCAATTACTTTCCTTGCTCTGATAGATGAATCTACTTTTATTCTTAAGTTGACAGTAGAAGTTTGTATTATAATGTTTTATCTCCCCTAAATAGTCTCCCTTGAGTCCTCCAAGCTACCCTTCCAGTTCAGATTCTAATACTCTACCCCTTACAGGTCACTCAACTGTTGAGTAAATCCTTAGTGGATTAGTGGTTTTTAAATTATGCTTGGAGGCACTTCAAAGAGTTTTTGGAGGTGCCTCAGTGGTCCTAGTGGCCAAACACATGGGGTTTCAAGATTTCAATTTCCAAATCCTACTATTACATCCTCATATGTATGTCATATATACATGAATGTCCCACAAAATTAATTTGAAAATGTAATTTTGTTGCTTTAAACTATTTTTAAAACACAGTAAAGGGATTTGGGAGACTTGGGAGTCTTGGCAGAAAGAAGCAAGGAGTCCTCTTGTCCCACGTAAAGTCTTCAAATATTTGGTCACAGAACTGAAGATACTGTATCTTGGACCTACCACACCAATATCATCCCTCAGTCTGGCCTTGAGTTCAGAGGCACAAGTCAAAACAGATCAATGTTTTAGGTGGATCCTATCACAATGATTAATATCCCTTCAAGTCTATTTTTGCAGAAATAAGTGGCATATCAATTATTTACAATATAAGAAAACAAACAATTAGTAAATGCTTCCTAGATAGCAATCCTGAACAATGTGTATGACCTTTGTTCTCACCTTTTATACCAAAGGAACAAGCACAGAATTTATATTACACTTGCAAATGAGGATACATTTTTATTTTTTCTTTCTAAATAAATTAGAGTCAGATATGAGCCTTGATTCAGGGTTTGAATAGAGTGGCAGACTTGCTAATTAAACTGCTCTCATGAATGGCCTTATTCCAAAAACATCATGTAGGAAAAGAAACACTGTCAATTAAAAATTGTAATGAATAAGAACTTAGGTCCCAAAGAAATAGTAACGATTTTGATGCACACATGACTCTTGAAAAGAGAATGCTGAGAGCTGGTGTTATTGTTCTCTATATAAACTTATTCATGTTCTTTTAATATAAAAGAAACTTCAAAGTTTGTCTTCTTTCTCAATATGAAAAAAAATAAGCAGAGGTATTAGATGAAAAATATAAAAATGCTGGTGTGGTACAAATAAATGTAAAAAACGTTCCACAGTAGGAAATAAAAATATATATACTGTTGTTTTAAATTCTGAGGCCTTTCTTTTAAACATATTATCATTTGAATAAAGATGTTCCCCAAATTATAATATTATAAAGAGTTAAATTTTAACTGAGGGGAAAATTCTTTAAACAAATAGAAAACTTGTTTGCAAATATTTTCAGTGAATGAGCAGTGGTGAATTTGGCTCATATCTTGGTTTATGTCCAGAGAGAATATTATTTTCTTACTGAACATTATTTTCTTTCCATTGAATGAGAACAGAATTGTGGAGCTGTGCCATCTGTTGTTAAAATACACGTATGTGTACATACACACATATATGCACGATCATACATTTTGATGCATGAATCTATAGATATGTATATTACATACTTTTGGGCAAAGCACTGTATCTAAGACCTAATTGCTTTTGTATATGGAAAAGTAACAGATTAGGAAACATCCCTCCCCCAAACATTCGAATGTTCATACCGCTAATTATATAGCACATCAGAATGTGCAAACATTACACTTATTGCAAAGTATCTTATAGATTTAGACGCCATTATAAAATGCTTTCAGTTCTATTTTTGTACCCTAAGATGTCGGTATATAATACCAAATTTCCAATTAAAGAGTTTAATATAAAAATATCAGCACAAAACTGTTTTTTCAATCTGTTTATTGTGTGAGGAACCCAAACTTCAGTTTAAGTGCTGTTGTAATTTTATTACTAGATTCCATAACCCTACAATTGATAAATTTTATACCATTTTAGGTATTTAATGAGAAACTTAGAAATACTAAGAAAAAAATCAGTATTCAAAGGGTTAATTTTGTTTATAATAACAATAAATTATTTTATCATCTTCTTCAGTTCAAAATCCAGCTTTGAACCCGAGGAAGGCTTTCAAATCATGTTAATTAAATGGTGGTCCTTTAACCAGTAGCAGTTTGATTACCAATTACTCGAAGGATCTCTTTGTGAATGCCTCCTTCTTGTGTGTTAATATTTGTGTCTCCCACTTGGCCATCTTCGTAGCTAAAACACAAGACACAGAAACATAAAACATTCGAAAAGAAGAAACATTCAAAAACATCCCCAAAGCATTTAAGACGCTTAGAAATGCTGTCTGGTACCTAAAGTACAGCCCAAGGGTATCAAGAGCCAGAGACAGGTGCTTCTCAGTTGTGTTTAATAATGTGCTCACATTACTGAACATGTGATTATTCTACGTCATGCCCTGATTTGACCCTTCCTTTTTAATTTTAACTTTTTAACCTCACATAAAGCATTGCCTGAGATGCGGGAAGCACCCCAGTGTCTTTGGCTCTGCAAACCTTTTTCACAGCAGTTGTTATAAGAAGCCTGCTGAGAAAGAAGATACTGACTTCAGTTTTATGTTCCTTGGGTTCTGAATTTCTTAACTCCACTCCTACTTCAATCATTTATTTTCTGATCAGTGACACTCTCAGAAAAATCACTTCACTTTCCACCATTGCTCCTTTGCCATTCCTGCCTTCTAATTATTATTCTGTTGTAATCAGTGCTGCATTTTTTTTTTTATCACTGGTTGCTCTATTTAGTCCGACTACAACAATATTCTTATTTATGCTGGTACTACATACAAGAATGCCAGTCTGCTAAGTTTAGCTAAGCAATAGAAGTGAAAATATAACTTTAAAGGACGGCAATTACTAAGTCCTTTAGAAAGAAGTAATTACATTTTAGATGATAATTCATTTCCTCAAATAAACTTACTTGGGCAATAAGAATTTCCCAAGAATGAATTTTTAAACTTCCATGATAATATTCAGTGTAGAATAGATGATGAATTAATTTTACTTCATAAAAATGACTTCAAGACAGAAGCTTTAGAGAAGTGGTAATTACTTCAAAATAGATAACCAGGGGTGTAAGCATAGTGTCTCAAAGATTAATGTGTGCCACTGTCTTTTCCTCACCATGCTTAAATTCTCCTGAAATAGCACAGTACAGAAAAATGAAATAGATGACACATAACAATGAGAACTTAGGTCCTTACATAATCAACTACTTAAAAACCTAGTGATGGTTGCATCTATATCGAGTTTAAACTCCTAAGAAGTGGCCCAAGTTTGCCTACTTGGTTAATTTTTACCGTGCAAATACACACACACATACGTATACATAAGGCACCCAATGGTGAGACATTATTGTAAAAAAAAGAATGGGATATGTGGTGCAAAGCCCAGTTGTAATTATTTTCTCAGGAGTTCAAACAATAAGTGCTCTGTTACAAACTAGAGAATGTGTAAAGTGAAACGCTTTAGACCTAGATCTAATCGGGTGTTTGGTAGCAAACTGCGTAAAGATATATTTTATTGGGCAAGTAAAATATGTTACCTGGTTTTTGTATAAATCCAGGCTACTCACTGGACCAAGGGTAAGCTAAGTCATCCATAATTCTGAGCCAAGGCTGGGGAAGCAACCTGGCTTGCAGGCTTGGCCCACATGAGATAATGGTGTTTTATCAAACCAACTGGCCTAGCTCCTCTAGGTTACAGATTATGGAAAACAAAAGAGACTGACGAAAAGAGAATGAACCAGACACAAAGGAAACCATAGTGCTTTGAGAGAAGCGGGAAGAGTGGCAGGTCTTAGAACTGCTTTGGTTCTTGATGGCTTCCCAACTTCTGATACCAGTCTACCATGTATCTCCATCCTAAGTTTCCTAATAGGTGTTTATATAAGATATTTTCAGCTTAATAGATACCAGCCTACATATTACCATCTCTGTTCTTTTCAACTTAAAGTTGACCTTGATTAAGGTTTGCCTGTAATACATTAAAACTTCTCATTTTTTCCTCAACCCACTGCAATCATTCTTCAGATCCTACTACTCTATTGAAAAGTACTGACAGTGGTTGCCCATGGCCTCCTAGCTGATAAATTCAGGAGACTGTATCTGCTATGTCTGCAGCATGTGATACAGCTGACTGCTCTTTTTCTTAAAGCTATATCATCTCTTCCCTCCCTAGTTGGCCCTTTGATTATTAATTCTCAGTCTCTTTCATTGCATTCTCTCCCCTGGCCTCCCATTTCAATGCTGGTTTTATCCACAATTCCCTCCTCAGTGTTCCCTCTTTTTATGATATGCAAACTCACTTTACTTTAGTCTGTCCCATTGTTTTAACTATCACCCACATGCTGATTCCTAAAACTGTATCTCCAGTCCTTACATCTTTCCCTAACTATAAATTTCCTACAGAAATCACAGAGGTGGTATATTCAAAGTTGAACTTAACTTCTTAATACAAAACTGACCCCTTTCTACTCTGTCAATATCTCAGTTTGAACTACCATCATCTACCCACCCCACCAACAAGAAAACTTCAGTCATTCTTGGTTATTCCACGTGCCCAAATCCAATACATCATCAAGTTATGTTGCTTCCATTTCCCTAGTTATTCCCACTTGCATCTTCTCTCCATCTAATACCATCACCTTCGTTTAGGCATTCATTATCATTCATCTAAACGGGTGATTTTCAAGTGGCAGGTTGTGTACAGTTAGCAGGCTTTGAAATTAGGTTGTCCAGGCTAGCATTTTCCAATGAAATTAGAATAAAGTAGGACAGAGAGTACTGACTGCACCACACAAAGTAAGATTGTTCTTTCCCAAGTCACAATGTCAAATTCATTTCTTTCTGTAGTGAGAAACGCTGACCTAGACTATTGTAATGACATTATAACTGATCTTTCTATCTCTACACTTATCCCCCCATCCCTCCTATAAGACTATTCTCTGCCCTGCTAGAGTGATGCAAATGGCCTTCACTTCACTTGCAGAACAAGATCCAATGTCACTGGCATGGCACACCTGGGTCCTTCATAATCCAAACCTAAACTTCTTCTCTAGTCATGACCCATCACTCCTCCCTCACTCTATTTCCCAGTCAAACAGAAGGGTTTGCTATATCCAAGTATTACACATTCATTGACACATAAAAAGCGTTTGAAATTAATGGAGAGGAGATGAGACTCACATTCTTTAAATAAACTATAATAATTTATAGAAAGAACACAGGAGGAGGAGAGAATAGAGAGCAAGAGTCAGAGAATGAGATTGAAAGTATTAAGAAAAATGCTGATTTTTCCATTGTCTATGAAGCCCATAAGGAAACACAACAGCTGCGGGCTGAAGGATAAAATCAGTCAAAGGCATTCAGGTGTCTTAAATTATGAAGTATATATAATAATAAAGGTAAAACCAACTACCATTTGAATTGGTCAACCAGCAGGGCTTAGATAAATGAATTACCAGTGGCATTAAGACATTTATTACAATATAGCATACAGATTATTTTGCAGCTATTTATTAGTACTGCAGACAAACACTAAGTTGTTAATATAACACTGAAGCTCACTTACGTCCAGGCAGCAACAAAATTAAAAAAAAGAAAGAAATACAGCAAGAATGATATCAACAGGGAAATGATACACTTGACTGGGGTTTTCTACAGAAGGAAAAATGAAACCATCTAAAAGAAGACAAAAATTACTTATGTTCCTAGGAGTATAAAAAGATAACTGAAATTTTAATAAATAATAAACCAATTTGCTTTAAAAGCTATGAGACAATAGATGGAATCTGGCTATCTGGAACTCTCTTGGGTATGTTAGGAAATTTCATGGACAAAAACTTAAATGTATTGACAACCTTTATTTTCAAACTGATTATAGCAGCTCTGTGACAGTTTTAAGATTGGTTCACATACATTTGTTTTCTTTTCTTTTCTTTTTTTTTTTTTTTTGCGGTACGCGGGCCTCTCACTGCTGTGGCCTCTCCCGTTGCGGAGCACAGGCTCCGGACGCACAGGCTCAGCGGCCATGGCTCACGGGCCCAGCCGCTCCGCGGCATGTGGGATCTTCCCTGACCGGGGCACGAACCCGTGTCCCCTGCATCGGCAGGCGGACTCTCAACCACAGCGCCACGAGGGAAGCCCTACACTTGTTTTCTGACTCCCTAAATCTGGAAGCCAGAAATGATAGCACTGTTTTTCATTAGTCACAGAGAGGAGAAATTCAGTGTGAACTGAATGATATCCAGCACTTCTCCAAAGTTCTTGTAAGAAATCTGATGCTGTAGTGTACTGTCTGCTTCAGAGCCCGTGTATAAATCTGTCTATTAAGTTAGAACATTCAGTCTTTTGTCATTGCTTTCATTCAATATGTATTACGTGTTTCTGCACGAGATGTAAGATTCCCAAACACGGACAGAATTTGCATTTTACTAGGGGGGATAACAGAGTTATGCAAATAACTGGAGGACAAGGCAGCCTGGGTGATACAAAGAAAGGGCAAGCAGAACTGACAGTAAAGACAGATCCTGTCTGAGTGGGACACCGGGAGAGGCCCCACGGAAAAGACCATACAGTTAAGTCTGGAAAGATTGGCTAAAGGCTGAGCTGGTGAGAAAGCCAACCATTCCTACTGACCGAGCAAAGGCACATTAGCGGGGAAAAGAATTCCAAGTTTTTTTCAAGAAACAGCTTGGATGATAATTTTATTCAATCAGTGGTTTGTATGGGTAACTGAAGTCAAGTCAGATGGGCACTATATTGCAGAATGCCATGTTTTTATTTGTTAATAACTATCAGCCTGTATGAGCAAGGAATAATCAAACTCTCCTTCTGGAAAAATAATGTGGTATAAATTGTATGATCTTATTAACCACAGCTAACTCTAAGTGGGAATATCATGGGTGATTGTCTCTCTTTTTGCTTACCTTTGATTTCAGTTTCTGTACATTGAACAGGCATCACTGGTGTAACGATGGCAATGTTTAAAAAATCTGGCATTTTAAAAAACAGATTAGGAGCAATGAAGAAAGCAGAAGCATGGAAAATAACTAGTAACCTTTTGGTGTACTCTAGGGGAGAGAACGATACACACTGAAACAAAGGTGTTTATAGAAGAAAACTGTGAAAAGATAGAATTGGGAACTGATGACTAGTGAGCATGGAAAAAGGAATTGAAAACTACAGCAATAATGGGTTCCACTTTGTACATAATGATTTTAAGGTATTAGTGGACTTTGGGGGACAAAATATCCAGCAAGCAGTTCTAAAATGGGCATTTCATTCATTCCTACGTACCTGCCAAGCGCTGTGCTAGGTACGCGAACACAAATGAGCTGTATAGTCCCTGACCTCAAGAGGTATACAGAGTTAATGGAGAAGACGATACATAAAAAAGAACAATCCAGTAATAAACACAAGCCCAGGGTATTACACAGTAACAAAAGGGAACAGCACAAAGGCATCAAGGTAAGTTTCTGGGAGGAGGGAAGACATACATTAAGATTTAAAAGAGGAGTGGGAATTAGATAAACAATATGAGGGAAGAAAATGGAAGAGAGAATCCAAGATTAATGGAGAAAGGAAAGAGCAAAAGCATGGAGTGTGGAAATCCCAGCATACAGTTCAGGTTGTGCAGCATAACATCCTGGGGTGAGAAACAGCGGGCAATGAAAAATGGTGGGCCATGCAGCTGGAGATTGGATCTCCTCCACCTTCAACGCAGTGGTATTGAAGGAAGAACAAAGCACCAAGGAATCAGTTGGTTCCCTTTGTAAAGGAGACTGGACTTCATCTTATAAGTAGTAAGCAGCTATCAAAGACTTTTAAGCAGGGGAGTGATGTGGCAGTTTCAATCTTGGAAAGAGATCTGGGTTAGAGACAGAGAAATTGGATTCATTATAGACTTGGGATAAAGCAAAGCTCCCAGATCATATCAGCTTGATGTCACACAATTTATGTCACTGAGCCATGACTGAATGTCCTATCTTTTAACTTCATAAATAAGCTGTCTCCTTGCTATGTTCCCATTCAAACACTGTGTACCTTTTGCAAAATCATGATGCAAAGTATCTCTTATTTCATGTAACAGCCATGATACAATTATTTTATAAATTTTTCCTGTAGCTACCTTTTTAGATATATTTCAAACTTTGACCTAAAATTAAAACAATACATATTCCAAAATATTTTCCTTTTTGCCTTCTTCTGTTCATTCATTAAAAATTTGCTGACAAGCAGCTGTACATCAGGTACCATGCAAGGTGATGCAGGGCATGCAGGACAGTAAAAACACAAGAGTAGGAGTCTGCCTTTTAGGAGTTCACAGTCTTGTGGAAGAGTCAGATACAATGAATAAACTGAATTTTAAATTGAAGTTCTGCACTGAGTTGTAGGAATACCAGGAAGAGAGATTAATTTTGATTAGGAGCTTCATAGAAGAGGTGTTATTTGAGCTAGACCTTAAAAGATAGAATAGACTTTAGATAGGAATTCCTGAAATTTATTTAGCACCGACATCTGCTTGACGTAAGAACTGAAAATACCCTGCATCACTTTTCTGCAGATAGTCTTATTTGGTCCTTCTTGCTCCTAAATTTCTGAACTTCTTGAAATATTTTGAGAAATAGATACCTTAAATCGTAATAGAGAAACTATGGAAACGATTCATTTGCAGATCTGCCTGCTCTAAATCAGAGAACCACTAAAGCATCAAACATGTAGGTTGTAACACCAGATAATAAGCAAGATACAAAAACCTGGCGGTTCTTAACCTTTCCTTGGTCCCAGACAGTTGAGGGAGAAGACACACTCCTATCTCTACGAGTTTACACTATGGCAGTGGTGGGGGGCAGTGTAACATGGGGTGCCCATGGCACTAGATACACCTAATCTGTTAACCTGCCAAATCATCAATTACCTTCTCTTGGATTTTATTATTTATTCCTATTTCTGGAAAACACCAATAATAAGTTTTCCTCTCTAGCTTTAAAATCCCCATTTCATAACATTTTTGTTGTATATGACTGGAGCACCATACGTCTCTGTGGTTTTCACACCCCCTGAGAAACTTCCGGCCCTTTTTAAAATAGCTGCCTTATTTCTACATATTGACCTTAATGTCTTTATACACGTGTCTCAAGGTCAGTAACAAAATCAAGCTCTAGCAACAATTCCTAGACCCTCAGAACCGTCTGGAATCTGTTCTTAACATCTGAATTATTACCTTTTGCCTGAAGCACTTATCTTTGATTAAGTTTATTCATTTTTGGAGTCTTCCAACAAATTTTTTTCAAACTTCTTACTCTCTTATTTTTTCCTAACAGATATCTTCCTTTAAATTTTACTTTTAATTTTTTCTGATACCCTGTTCTAAAGTTTCCCCCATTTTTCTCTCATTCTCTGTTATTGTTTACTTATTGGGAAGAATGTGATTAGGATAGTAGATGACTGTTTTATTTATTTATTTAATTTTATACATTTTATTATCTCCACTCTGGAAGTCAGATTAGCATAGAATTTATATAATTTTTAATATTTTCAGTTAGTAACAGATAAAAAGGAGGCCTCACCAATTTATATCCTAGTCATCAGGCAAAGCATCTAACTTTAGAGATCACATAATGTGTTAAAAAAAAGAAAGGATGAAATTAAGAATAGAAATTGAGTTTCTGTCTGATTATGGTATATTTGATAACTCACTTCTTTGTCCTCAATTTATTCTTTTCCTAGATAGTGCCATTCACCAGGCAGGCACATCACTAGCAGAACTCTGTGATTATATCTTTTATAAAGAAGGAAAACTGATGGTTGTAATTAGAATGTACATTAGTGAATGGATTCTCCTTTTCATGTGTTTTGAATCTCATCAATTTTCCTTAATTAGTTCCTTCTCTCCTGAGGGAGCAGGAAAAAAGAATGAAGTCTCATTTGTGTTTATAAAAGAATGAAAATCATTACCTTAATAGAATTTTTTCCTTTGCATTATTTGGAAAGTATCGGAGTGTTCTGAAGGCTTTTTCTTCTCTTTTCTTCAGATGGTCTTTCCTCGCTTTTTTCTTATGAAATATAGAAATCCTTCTCTCCAGTTAACATACACACACCCACACATATACCTCCACTGATTTAGTTTACATATAATTTATGTAAAACTGCCAAGAGGTAACACGAGAAATGTTTACTGCCTACTTCCATGTCTAATGTTATTTAGCTCAACAACTATGAATTTTAGCAAGATGCTAAAAGGAGCAGATTAACTGATTAACGACAAGCTAAGGAAAGGCCTCTGGAGTTACTTTTCCATGAAAATCTCCAGCTCACACAATGAAATAACTTTGTGATTGGAGGTGTCTTTTGGAAGGCCAACCTTCTAACAATGGATAAGAGTCAAGATGAGCAAGAAAGAAGAAGGGAAAAAATATTCAATGAGTGCCTTTCAGTGGAGACCTGCACTGTGCTATACCTTAATCTGAATCATAACCTTAAAAAGCAGACAGCTATCCTGGGAGTCTCCAGAGCCATGGCTGTACACTTCTCAACCTTGCCTTCTGCCCCAGGAGGGTGACTTCTATGGACCTGGTCAATATGCTCCCTTGCCCTCTAGTTTCTGGTAGAGTTTGGCCAATGGAGAGGGCGAGGTCAAGGTTTTGCTTGGTTCCAGCCCCACAAGGTCACCTTGGGCTGCCTAGTCCCTGAACTGAAGGCCATGACTCCTGTCAAAGCTGACGAACTAGAAATGGCTCTCCTACCAGGTTCTGATAACTGCTTCTTATTCTTATCTTTTTGGACCTGAGGATGTAAAATAGCTCTGGTGCTACTAGCTCCAGGTTACTGTCCTAGACCTATGATTTCCCTATAATCACACTTTTGTAAGTGATCTAACTGTGAATGATAGAAATTATCTCGTTCCTTAAGGGCCAGTGGTTTCCTGTTGGGATTCTAACTGATACCGGTATATTGTTCTACTGTAATCTATTGATGATGTTATATTGCGTCTACTGAGGAAGCTTAGAGAGGTTATGCAGCTTGGCCAATGTCACCTCACTAATAACTGGTGAGCCTAGACACAAACTGTCTGATCAAAAGCAGCAGGGTTCTTTTTACTATACTCATTGCTGTCTTGCCACTAAGAATGAAATCTATAGGTATGTATATGTCTCATACTATGTAATCTATATATTAATATGTAACATAAACACAAAAGATAGATAAATACATAATATATAAATCTGGATCATAAGAAAATCACACTTTTCAGACCAACCAAAAGAAAACCAGGCAGTTCATAAAATTTTCATTGTGGACCGTCAGTCAATAAGCTAACAGATCAAATGCTGCAGATGTAGCATGCTCCAGCTATGCTATATATTGAAGTAATCATGATACAGTCATTTTGACATGGCTTATAAAACAAGTCAGTGCATTTTTCCAGCTTCTTTTTAGAAAGTTACATAAACGTACAAAACAGATATACTCAACTCTTCCTTGAGGTCCTTTCTGTGACAGGACCATGGATGAGGAAGGCTCAGGCATGGGAAAAAGTTGAGAGTTAAGCAAGGTGGGTAAAAATCAGACAGATCCACTGCACTCATTTACTTTGGGAAGAAAAATACCACTCTTGTATTTTGATGCAGCTCTTACGCTATAGCTGTGTCAAAAAACCCACATTAACATGCCCGGCATTGCCAGCCTATATCATATGGAATGCAGATCAACTTTTTATAGGAAGAAGGCTTTCTCATTATTGTTTTCCTCATTCCCAGGTCTAATATTTTTTTAAATCTATAGATAATATATGTGTATATTTATGTGTGTGTATATATCTATCTAGACACATATAAGATCTGTACGTATGTATATATACACTTATATACACATGTATACATACATACACACAGATAGTGGTTAAAGAGACCATGTTTTTCTTCAATTCTTCTAAGTTAATAGCATTTCAACACCCCCGTTTTTCACAGCTTAGTAAAATAAAACAAAAACATTGAGTTGATGAGAAAATACGTGTCTGCTATATTTTGGCAGCTAAAGTGACCTAAGAATAATGTAGTCATTACTACCTCACTTATGGAGAAGACAGTAACATAGGATTTTAAGTTTTTACACTTACACAAAAAAGAACCGTGTGCAGACATGATCAGTATTTGGGACGACCCATATCTCTCCATGTTTGTGCAGGTCAGGTGAGGTGATCACTGTAAATGGAAGAGAAAATTAAAGAACTATTTATTCTAAGTTACTGTATCCCTTCTCTTAGAAATCTAAAAGCAAAAATGCATGCACAAATTAACATATGGAAAATGTTTCTTTCACCTTATTAAGCTATCAAGAAATGTAAATAAAAACAGTGACATGCCAAGTAACAATTTTATGTCTGGAACACGATTAGCATAACAATAGGAAGGAAATCACTTTTGTGTTATGGTGGCAAATAGGTCCTGACTTGGGAACTATGTAGAAAGCAACTTAGCCTCCTCTATAACCATCAAACGTTGAAAAACTTGAAAGACAGTAAACAGTGGCTACCAAAACTCCCAACACAAGAATAAAAAAAAATGAACTTTTAGCCAAAGTCAGATTTTAAAGCAAGAACAAAGGAAAGTATATGATCTTGCAAATCGCCTGTCAATTTTCTGTCCTAATTTCAGAATCGAAGAATAATTTCAGTGTAGGAATGAGAAAGGCCTACTGGGTTATCTACTCAGCACTTGGTTCATCTTTCAGATTTTTTATGGTATTATACATTCAGAAACCAACATAAAGAGGAAGGGGTATATTAACAAAAGAGAAAAGCAATACTTGATCAGAAAGAGATAATTACCATTCTGAAATATCTGCCAAGAATAAAATATAGCACTAGTTGAATTCTTGCCAATTCTGCTTTTTGGTTTTAACCTTTATGATCTCTGTTGTAAGTATTTTCCATTTGTGCCCTTAGAGATGGTCATAAGGAATAAAGCTTTCACTAGTCCATTGTGAGCATTCTGTAAACACACTTAAACTTTTAAATACAGATAAGAGAGAGAATTAACGCTATGAGAATTGTAAAACTTTCAACTTACCTTCACATAAGGCTATGCATTTTAAGTTACGGCTTTGCAGGAACTGGGATTGCTGTCCTTTTTTCTGTGACTAAAGTCCAAAAGAATTTAAAAATTAGAGTAAAAATGGGACAGTCATTCAAGTGAAAAAAAAGAATCATCATTAAAAAGTAATAGTCACTAAGATAGTTCCAGAGGTTTAAAAAAGGTCTATCTC
Organism: Grampus griseus; assembly: GCF_964374135.1. Taxonomy (NCBI): domain Eukaryota; kingdom Metazoa; phylum Chordata; class Mammalia; order Artiodactyla; family Delphinidae; genus Grampus; species Grampus griseus. The sequence goes on along the minus strand of NC_139019.1, from coordinate 38,228,654 downwards.
GACCAGCAGCAAAATCCTTGAATTCTCTCTTAATGTCAATCTCTATTTGTTATATCACTTAATTTCTGTACATAATCATAATTAAATTACTCTCAAAAATAAGCAAATTAAAAAATACTAAATTAAAGTTCAATAGCCTCACAACATAGAATTAGAACTCAAATTTATTTTTACCAGAAGCCTAGCATCTCTATTTAGAGGGAAACAAAATTAAAGTTGCATAATCTTTTCAAACATTAAAATGAATTATTCTAGATCATCTAACTACCCAAAACAAACCCATATTTATAGCATCATTAAGCCACAGAGGTTTCAGAAACATTTCATGTAGAAAATCTGGGGGTTTGTTTTTGTTTTCAGACACTAGACTAGCTATACTCTTTTAAAAATAATCTAAAGTCACATTATTCATCAGATGGATTTTAATTTGTCCAGAATGCTTGTTTTCTCTGAAACAACAAGGGATCTGTGTTTGCCCTTCTCTGTGCCTGGAGTGTTCTTTCTCCCAGAGAGCCATATGGCTCGTGCACCCACCACCTATAGGTCTTTACTCAAATAGAACCTTCTCAGAGCATGCTTTCCTGATCACCCCATTTAAAATTCATTCGAGTTCCATCTTGCATCCCACAGCATTCAACATTCCTTTCCCCTGATTTTTCTCTGTAAGATTTACCACCATCTAGCATTCTTTCTGTCTAAATATATATTTAGTTTATTTATATCCACTCAGTAGAACACAGGCACCAAGAGGATTTGTCTATCGCTGATGATCACTGTAGCCCAGTATCTTGGAGATGTCCAGCACTCTTGTAGAAGCTCAATACATACTTATTGAATATTTATCGAATAAAGGCATTTTAGGGTGAGTTTCATTCCTGCAGGAGTAACGACCACTTAAAATAATTCTGCAGATTTAAAAAGCCTGAGTATTTATCGAAGTCCTGCCAGCTAAGGGAGCTAGAGTTCACTCATCAGAGGCAGTCACCCGATTAGCTACACCACCTGTGATGCGTTGCTGTTTTTACTGCTTGAAGCTGGCTCATCCTTGGCTGACACCTTCTGCTTCTTGTTCATCCCTAAAAACATCAGCAAAATAATAATTTAGGGACAAAGCCGTATGATGCAGCTCAAAATACAATCCATCTACACTGCAAAGTTCCACTTTAGGCAAAGGTTTGACAGCATCAGGCCACAGACCATCACAAAGGGCTCCTGAAGGAGCAGCTGCTGTGCCCTGAGCAAGCAGGGTGGAAAGTTGGTGGGTTCTGGAAATCTTGGTCAAGTTACAAAGTAGAAAATACACTTTGTTTTTCTTTGCATTGAAAAGAAGGCTAGGACCTTCCCTTGCATAAAATTGATATAATCAGAAAATTCTTAAAACTTGATTTTAAAAGGCATTTAGGACCTAAATTTTATTCCTACCATCTAGTGACTAGAAGAAGATAAGGGGTGGAAAATATAAACAATTTCAGAAAAATATATTTATACTGCAACTTAACTTCATGCTCAATTCCTGTAGAATTTACTATTCCTCCTAATAAAGGAAAACTATTTAAGTCCTTTTGTCTATGATACTCACAAGTCTTACCTTAACCTGTTAATGCCATGGCTTTTTATTGTGAAATATTTCAGACAAAACAGAATTAAAATTCCTGTCTGTTTTAGAATAGGTAGATTTGTAGCTATAGTGTATTTAAAAATGCTTATCTACTATCCTGAAGTTGAGAAGCCTATTTGTTTGCTGCTGTTTCAATAAAAGGCTTAATGAAAATGGGGCAAAGCCTATGGACCAAACTGCAAATGGTGTGGATGCAGGCACTTCCCAAGGCAGACATTCCCGCAAAGAGGCAGAAGTGGGTGTGGTCAAGCTGAGGAACAGGCGAAGCTATTAGTGCAGAAAGACGGTTCTGCTCTCTAACTCCTAGACCTGAAGCCCTCCAAACCAAGTATGAAGCTACTTCAACGTACTGTAGAGGTTCTTCCTTTTCTTTTTCAGATCAAGGACACTGAAAGAATTGGATGAAAGCTATCTACCCTCTTTCCAGACAAACATTCACACAGACCAATTTCACATTCATCTGAATCCCTCAAAAACCTTTCCATGAACCCATCTAAGGAGTCACTACACCCGTATAAGAAGCAGAAAATCACAGGACTCGATGATGTGTTGTGTTGTCCTTATCTATGCTGAGATTGTATTTATTTATTAAAAATGGTTTGATATTACTTTTTTACTGTGTTCTGTTTTAAAAAGATTTAGAGTCTGATTTAAGCTGATTCTGATCATCTTTCCCACTGAACTACATGATGTTATTTCCTATACTATCTTACTCTTCTGATATTTATTTTCCTAGTTTTATTTTGGCATATTGTGTTTTCAAAGATCACTGCAACAATATCTCTCAACAGTATGTTTTTCTACAATGCGACTGTGCCACTCTTTCATCAGGAGATGGAGTCTAATTCCCCAGCCCCTGGATGTGGACGGGCTTGTGACTGCTTTGACCAATACTGTACATGGGAAGTGGCGCCACGTGAGTTTTGAGGCTGGGTCAGAAGAGGCATACAGAGCCCACCTGGTCCTCTTAGGACATGTGCTCTGGGAAAGGTCGAGGTGGAACACTGAGAAACCACTTGCTGTGGCTGAAAGAGTGTGAACTTGGGCAAAAGAATCAGACAGGTAAGCCTGCTCAATGTTCTCCTAGTTATTAGATCTCTCTAAGTCTCCTGTTCTATAATATATGGATCTTAAGACTTACCATCCAGGCACCATGTGAACAACATCTCCTGAAGCTGTTTAATGGAATCATGTAACCCCACACAACACAAGCACATAAGCAAGACCAACTATCTATGCAGGTATACGAATATAAAAGCCTTTAAGTCTAAAGGGGAACTCGCCAAACCCTGGGGTTGTTAGGAGGAAAATGTTTCATTTGTTATTTTATACAATTCTGTGTAGTTTCGATTTCTTTACAATGGGCATAATTATTTTATATTTAAACAGAATAAGTTTCTGTTCTGAGAAAAAAAAAAAATCACACAGATCATTGTGAAATATTCCAAAAATTTTTAAAGTACAAAGAAAAAATCACCCTGAATTTTACTACCTCAGGATTACGAACGCTAACAATTTGGTAATCGTTCTTTCCATATTTTGAATTTATGAGGCTCCTCCTCGGCACATGGTTTCAGTTTATTCCAATACATTTTTCTCAAACAATCTCACTAAAATATTAACAAGAAGTTGTCAATAAGTAGGATGGTTCTGAGGGTGTTTTTCTAATCCTAAGTTCTCCATACTGCTTAAAACGTCTTTAATATAATGTGTAAACATTTTTCAGTGCTCTACATAATATTTTGTACATGCTATATTTTCAATGTTCACTGTAGACGGAATAAATGTAGAAACTATTGAAACAAAACTAAAATTAATTTTGAAACTGACAAAACATATGCTCCATCTTATATGCTAGGGGAAGTATTATAAATTCATCTTGACACGTGAGCTTTGTTTTTACTTCTGACATTTATCAAATGAATTTAATACAAATACATCAAATAAGCTTCATTCACTCGATAAAAAATTGTGCCTAGAATATACAACAAGAAAAACAATATATTTGAGGTTGAAATGAAATACAAGCTTACCTGAGTAACCAAATGATATGCTTGACATTGGACTAAGATAGATTCCACTTCCATACATTGCACCGTGGAGCTAGAATGAGAGGAGGTGGGAAAGGAAACAGTCAGTTTATGGTTTCAAATGTTAATATTTCACAAAAGAAGACCATTGGTCTTATGCTGGAACATTAGCTCTTAATAAAATGATAAGCTCTGATTTCAAGGTCTAATTTGAAAAGAGTACTAATATTCTTGTTCTTAAAATTCAGAGTGCATTGATATATGGAAAATGACAGCCAGAAAAAATCCTTAGTAAAGAGTTTCCACCCAGCTGATGACAGAGAGTCACTTAGTATCAAGTACTGGAGTAGGCTTTTTGTTTTTTTAATTAATTTATTTATTTTTGGCTGCATTGGGTCTTCGTTGCTGTGCGTGGCTTTCTCTAGTTGTGGCGAGCAGGGGCTACTCCTCGTTGCAGTGCGCGGGCTTCTCATTGCGGTGGCTTCTCTTGTTGCGGAGCATGGGCGCTAGGCATGCGGGCTCAGTAGTTGTGGCGCATGGGCTCTAGAGTGCGGGCTCAGTAGTTGTGGCTCACAGGCTTGGTTGCTCTGCAGCATGTGGGATCTTTCCTGGACCAGTGATGGAACCTGTCTCCTGCATTGGCAGGCGTTTTCTTAACCACTGTGCCACCAGGGAAGCCCTGGAGTAGGCTTTTATGTTAATGACTCTAAAATACTGAAAGTAAACGTGGCTGAAACACATGTGACAGAAGGTTGATCAGGACTCATCTGCTAGTATATCAACAAAATACCTTAGATTTTCATTATACGGCACTGTCATCCCATTCCTTACTTCCTCTAAATTTTTCAAGTTACGGAGAGTTTCATTAACTGAAACTCTTCGACCAGTCTACTACTCAGAACAATTAAAATTGTCTCTTATTATCTCCATGCTCTAGGGCCCTCATACCGTATTTAGTATGCACCAAGTATTAATTCAATAAATACGTATTTATGGACATTTATATTATGAACATTTATATTTATATTAAATGTGTATTTATGAACATTTATATTTAGTTGTGTCATCCCAATTGTCATCAGAATATGAGATCTCGCACAGGTGACCGGGTTGAGGATTTCATCTCCTGACCTCCTTACATCATCAGATGAAAATCAGCTGAATGAGAGTGAGGTGGGATGCTGGAGATGAAGGGCGTAAATAAAGATGAAGACCACACCCACAGTATCCTGCCCATGTGGTGCCCTGCAGGCTGAAAAGCAGGTAGCCGATGGCTCTTTGGTGTCCAATCTCCATTTTGCTTATTCTTAGCCCTACCTTTTCTTCTGTTAAAGTATTCACATTGAGGTTGTGCTCAAAATACTTGAGTTGGAGTAGCAGAGAGAATTTGTGTAAGGTTTTACCTCTTTTGTGATAATTTTTTTCTATTAAGTTTAAAGTGGTTTCACTATTTTCTCATAGGGGAAATCAGTTTTCTTTTTCTTTTCATCCCTATGTTGTGTATAGATCAATTCTGCTTGACTTATTTTGTGAAAATTACGTATGCCTATTAGAAAAATCCACGTAATTTTTTAAAGCATACACGCATCCCCTTTTGCAAGTGAAAACACCACCAGGACGGACTGCTTACTGAACTCCAATACTGAAGAATAATGAGTCTTGTTAAAGCATGCAGAAAATTTACCTGCAGTCGTGTATTAGAAGCAACAACCAGACCATTTCTCAGGATGGAGTGCCAGTTTTCAATGTGCGAGCCACTAAAACACAGGGGAGGGGAAGGAAAAAGCAAAATCAAAAATCAACAACCTTTTTATGGGGGTCTCAATATAACAAGTCATGGTGCCTTCTCAGAGTTCTGGGTTTCCTAATCAAGTATCGTGTAGTGAACTGTCCAGTGCTAACAGCCAACTACTAAAAGAAGATGACTTCCTCCCTACACATTTCTGGAAGACTAAGTGGGTGACACACACCCCTAAACATTAAGCCATACTCACTGAAATGCAAAGGTGCTTCCGAAGAGTTTTTTAGCAGCTCTAAAATTGGATTCTTTGGCTGGTGGACTGCTGAGAAGAAGGAATTGATGGGGAGTGTGCATGAACTTCAGTTGCTGCCATTTAAAATAAGGATGCAGGAAAACATGTCAAATTTACATACAATCAGGCTGATGACAATTTCAAACTTTACTGGTTTAAGAATTATCTAGTTTCAAACCATAATAATTTAGATTAATAGGGCATTCATTTGACAAAAACCCTGCATAAATGATAAATCGCATGGAATTGCTGATTTGAAGGATAATTCTTTAGGCTAATGGAAAAGGAACAGGAGACAGACAATCCAAAGTCATTTATATTTAGCTTTGGAATATGCTATGTAATCACATTCAAGCAGATCTGCCTTCCTAATTACATTTCTTTTTGAGACTTTTATTATTGAATTCCCTAAGTATCCACCAGCTATTCAACTGGGGAAATATCTGAATTTGCTAAGCAGAAAAGTTAGTTCAAGATTTTAAAACTGCAAAAATTATCATCATCATGCTTTATTTACATATATTTGTAAAATTAGAAATTGCCTACATTCAAATTATAGTTTCCCACTTTGCTCATGGAAAAAATTGAAACAAAGTCTTTTGAATCAGTCGCTTAACAAAATTTTCTAACTGCTGCCCTTTCACCTAAGAATATATGTACTTATACAGGAATCCAATATATAGGAATCTCATAGTTTAGAGATTCATAGATGGGTAAGCTGAGATTTTAGATACTGCTCCTAGGTGACGATCAGAACTGAAATCAGAGTCCATTAGCTTTCTCTTTATTTTGTAAGCATATTAGGCCGATAAGTAAGCTATCTGGAGGCAATATCTTCTCCAATATAGAAAAGTAAAGCTGTGCTAACATTAAACTGACAATGATAAAAAAGCACATCACCTTCTTCTGGTCAATCTCTAGATAATGTCCTCTCTATCACATGTGGAATAACTAAATGATTTCACATTGACTCATTTACTTAAAAGTTCAGGGCAGCAGCCTGAAATTGAATTTGATATCTTGGAGAAACTTAGAGCTGGGGCGCATGTGGTCATTTCTAACTGAAGAATTAGGCTTGGCCTGAGTTAACTTCAATTTCCTGGAGAGGCTGCCTAAAAATCACAGGGGTCAGTTCTCCCAACTAGTAAGTAGCCCTCGCATTTCTGTATGTATATGTGAAAAAACAACTTACCCTGTTAACTGGCAGTTTCACAATATGTGACCTATTACTTGAAATAACCCTGAAATTAATTAAAATAAGGCATCAGTCACAAATATATGCCACATATATTTAAAGTGTTTTTCCCCTCAGTTGGCAAGTGATTAAAACTTATTTTTGCTGTGACATAAACTAAATTGAGTAACAATTTTACTTAACTACATCATTTTGCTTTGCTTCCTGAAACAATTTAAAGAGCTGATATAATAAACAAGATACTTAAACCTGAAAACACAGACGTAGCTCTTTAAAACTTAAGAGATATAATTTTTAATAACCACAACCTTAGATGTCAGCAAAGTGAACATGAATATGCTTTCAAATAATGGTAATCTAAATACAAAATTTAGAAGTTGATTCATACATCTGCTTCTCCCTACACTGTCTAACTAAGAATGAGTTTTTATGAAGATATTTTTCCTTTCTTTAAATATTTGAGGATATTTGTGCTGATACAATGGTTTATATACAAACTGTTGTTCACCATATGTAGACAATGAAGTTGAAAAAAAATCAAAACCTCAGGTATCTGAAAGGACTAATTGTTTTATGCTTTGCAGTATAGAAAATAATAACTAAAAAAATTGTAAAACATGTTGGTAAATTTTCTCCTCCTTGAAGGAAGAGTGACTAACAAGCTGAAGGAAATGATCACAAATAATTAAAAGTGAACCATCAGGCTAACTTGAGGGAAAAAAAGAAAGAGATTAGATATTTGAAATTTTTACCTTCATTTTGAATATGACTTAATATGAGAATTTTAAAAGTTAAAATAAAAACTATGTGTTATTTTACTCAATTCGTCAGAATTTTAAAGATAGATTATAAAAGATACAAAGAAGAAAGACTTCTAAAACCTAACTCTTGTCATGGTTTTACTAGACTATATTAAATGTGTTTTGTAAGGTTCTGCCTAAGTGAAAGTTAAGTATTTAAGAGTCGTGAGGTGGCCTCTTCCTCCTTTGCCCATCTTTACATATTTTTTAAAAAACTTCCTGGCTGTAGCATGGAACAAGTACTCATTCAGACCAATTTCTTATAATCTTTACATTTGTATTACTGCCTGATAATCATGGTAAATTCCATAGAGTTGTCAGTGATTTCAAAGAGACGCACCTAAAACCCCCATAGGTACGGTGAGTAGGTGAGTAGATACTACTGTTTTCTTTTTGCAGATGAGAAACCAGAGGGCAAATTATTTGACGTAAGTGTTGTAGAGCAAGGGGAGCTCTCAACCCACCCCTCAACTATAGCCTAACCCCTCTTTTCTAGGGTTAGCCTGGACTAATGCTGTGTGCCTTACCCGACTTTCTCTGAAACAGTGCCTCATCTGCAGTCATCAAACACAGAGTTTATCAAATTTACACTATCTTTGTTAAGGGAGTAAATTATGCAAAACACACATTATAGAGAGACTTTCAGTAAGTGTTTGAAACAGTTTTATCACACAGAAAATTAGATGAAAATTAGCTTTATCACACTAGAAAATTAAATGAGCCAAAATGGCTTCACCATGTAATCTAACCAATCAAAATTTTTAAAATGATAGATAACAAACTGCTGTCGACTGCATCGTATATCCCTGCAGTGCATATGACAGCACTTTCTTCCCCTTGTGATGTCCAAATTTTAATTAAAGTGAGAGTCCTTAAGGACTCTTGGACTGTAAAATCCCCAGGCTTCATAGGCTTGTAGAACTGGAGCATTGCAGGTCTTGCAACATAGGCTTTTTTTTTTTTTTTCCTTAAAGCAGGCAGTAGGAAGTGATGCTGTTTTCATTAAGAGGAAAACTAAATTTTATACCATTGCAGTAAGGGATGAGCAAGGGGGTCTTGTTTATCCATCTGCTTCTTGATTTCCAGATACGGTGCCTGAAAAAAAAGTCATTATACGTTTTGATTTTTCTTAAAAATTCCTTTTTTTATTTTCTCTTTTTCTTTTTTTGCAAAAGCAAAATCAGATTGAACAGGTATGCCTTATCCAGTTAAACGTGAAGACCTGTGGTTGTGACATGATAATGGCAGCCATTACCCTAGTTGCTTCTCCCCAAGATGATATGAACTCTGACCTTCCATGCAGGACAAAGGACTTGCCGGAACGTTTTGATAAGAGGCTCAATGGAATTTTAGCCTGGCTTCCATGCACTAGGCTGGAAGTCCCTGGACCACTGCTGAGTCTTTGCTCAAGAAAACCCAATGTTGCTAAAACACAAAAGGTACCAACCCATACAGTTAACCTTTCAGTAATTCTCTTATCCCCCCTGAAACTTCCATTTCCCCAGAGCCCCCCCTATTTTCACTTCTCTGTAGCCCCTTTTTGTTCCCTCTCTGTTTTCACTTTAAAAATCTCGGTCACCTTGCCTTACTCGGAGGTGATCTCAGCTCACACCGCAAGTTTCTCTCCCCTACTGCAGTACTTGAATAAATCTGTCTTGTCACCTTTATCAAGCATCTGGTTTCTCTTTGACATTTTTTAACATTTAACTAACATTAAAGCGAAACTTGTAATAGCTACTACTCATGCTCATATCTGAGGGTACTGACTTCGGGTAGATCTTTACATGAGAAAATTGGACAAAATTTACATAAGACGATGACCCCTTCTTTTAAAAGTATTCACCCAGACAATTAACAATTAACAATTAACAAATATTTAAAAGGAATTCACCCAATTAACATTTTCCTAGAAAGAAAGGCAATCTGTCTGTGACAATTTAGGCCAGTATAATGTTATATTTATTTGGAGAGGTTTAAAGAATTTGACAGGATAAAACCTGACAGCATCCCTATGAAGTGTACACTGAGGGAGAAGCCAACATTACTATTTACCATCTTGGCAATGAAGAAACTGAGGCATCAAGCAATTAAGCAACTTGCTCAAGGTGGCAGGCCACGTCACTGATGAGCAAATTATACCACATGGGCCTCAACTTCCCAAGCTGACACGCAATCATCTCCATCGCCTCCTATTAAAATAGCTTACACATGACCCAGAATAAAGGAAGCAATTCTTGGCACAGAGCTGATCCCAGAGTCAGGGTTTGTAGCTATTTTTAGATGCAAGAATGCTCTGGATCTACGGTATAGTATAAATATCCTATACCAAAGTCTTTGGTGACCAAAAATGTTTAATTGTATGTAAGGTACTGCAATAGGTTCTTTTTCCCCCCTAAGTGGAAATGCATTTATTGTTTTCTTTTCCTTATACAAATAATAAATGTTTGCTTGAAAAGGAATTCTGATAATGTAGAAAGGGCATAGAAAAACAGGTGGAAAGAATGACGGCTTTTAAGCAAATAATATAACTTGTGAATTAAAGGATCTCTTGTTTACCACTGTCTGACACATACCATTTGTTGAATGGATGAATGAGTATTTGACTTTATAAATAAATGACTATCAAAAGAACCAAGAATCAAATTTGGGAATGTGAAAATGTACTTTGGGCTTCCCTGGTGGTGCAGTGGTTAAGAATCTGCCTGCCAATGCAGGAAACATGGGTTCGAGCCCTGGTCTGGGAAGACCCCACATGCCATGGAGCAACTAAGCCCGTGTGCCACAACTACTGAGCCTGCGCTCTAGAGCCTGTGAGCCACAAATACTGAGCCTGCGAGTCACAACTACTGAAGCCCGTGCACCTAGAGCCCGTGCTCCACAACAAGAGAAGCCACCACAATGAGAAGCTTGTGCACCGCAACCAAGAGTAGCCCCTGCTCGCCACAACTAGAGAAAAGCCCGCACACGGTGATGAAGACCCAATGCAGCCAAAAAATAAATAAATAAAATAAATAAATTTTAAGAAAGAATAAATCTTTTTAAAAAATGTACTTTGGATGCACATCTGCAAATGGAGTAGATGGGGTAGTGGGGGCGGGGGAGTGGCACAGAAGCTTTGTGGGCCCCAAGACTGGAGAAATCACTGTTCCCTCCCTCCCCAGAGAAAGGCAATGACTCAGAGTAATACTTACCATAAACTTGCAAAGGCCTCTAGAGGCAGTGCAAGCCTTGAAACCACCATATGCAAACTCAACCCATAATGTGTGGTATTGTCAATCAGATTGTTAATTTCTACTTATAATGATGAGCTTCAAACCTTTCTCCAAGTGTTTGGCAGTAGAAAGGCCTCAATAATTCAATAAGATGTGCTTTTCCAAGTGCTGGACTCCTGCCCAGGGATATATTGGACTTTCATAATAAACCCTGATCCTTGCTCATCAAACTCTTCCACCAAAACCTCCCTAATGGTCAAAAATATAAACTCATGCTCTCAAGGAGTCTGGTGTCTTCCAAAGTTCTTTTGAGATTCTGTGTTACATCTAAACTATTTACGTGTAATTTACACTTGACAGAATATTAGTTTTGATTTTAACATTAAAATGTTTTGAAAGTACTACCATTAATTAAAATTGGCAGTCGAGGAAGATGGTACCAGATTTAACTTTTACCTTAAGATATTCCAACAAATTCTTGTCTGAGTTTGAGAGCCGAGCATTCAGATTATGATTATGCAATTACCCTCCAAAGTCACAGTGGTAGCATGCCAAAACACTGATGTAATTTAATTAAAACATCCTAGTACAAAACAATTTTCATTTTTTTATGATTTTAATTATACTCTCATATAATAGAAAAGTCTACATTTCACCACATGGCCAGTACTCTCAGATATTTTAAAAATATAATTTCACTCAAGCAAAACTGAACTGTACAAGACCACAAGATGATAAACTTACTTGTGTCATTTCTCTAATAGAAGTTATGCTGTCCAATGCTTTCATTACTCGATCATAGTTCTTCTTCTGTTTGAATGGGGGAAAAAATAGTATTCACCGTAAGCCTTTGCAAGTCTGCACGTTACTTGAGAGACATATTATTTCTGTACCTGAATTTTCCATCAGGGTCAATTTGAAAGCAATGACTGTGTTGTGTACACAAAAGGGAACACTTTGGGCTTCCCTGGTGGCGCAGTGGTTGAGAGTCCGCCTGCCGATGCAGGGGACACGGGTTCGTGCCCCAGTCTGGGAAGATCCCACATGCCGCGGAGCGGCTGGGGCCGTGAGCCATGACCACTGAGCCTGCGCGTCCGGAGGCTGTGCTCCACAACGGGAGAGGCCACAGCAGTGAGAGGCCCACGTACCACAAAAAAAAAAAAAAAAAAAAAAAAAGGGAAGACTTTAATAAGATGGCTCTAGGACATAGGATTTATAACTGAGTCAGAGGGAAGAAAAAAGAAAATAATGCCAGTCTTAGTGTAAATACATAAAATGATGTTCAGCTTACAGGGGAAAAGCTATAAATACACAAAAGATATTAGGCTCCTGATTCTTGTTGTCACCACTAAAAAACTAAGCCATGATGAATAAAGTAAGCACAGAATCCTTCTAAAACACAAAAATCCACTTTAAATCTTAGTTTCATTTTGCTTTTAGTTCCTTTTGATTGGAAGATTGTTACCAAACAAGTATGATTAATAAGTGTGTAAATGACACCATACACTCAACTGATAATTCATTTTAAAGCACACTGAAAATATGTGCACTGTTGCCACTTATGAAGGAGGGAAAGTGTTTCCAAGAGAATTTTATATAGTCCTTGTTTCCATAAAATGATTTCAAGAGGAATAGTAATAGAAACTAAGGCAATTTGGGCTCTCATGTAATTTGAAAATCATGTTATTTCAGAAGAATTCTGCCAAACTTCCCTGAATATTTATAAAACCGTTTTCTCAAGAAATGTCAGTTGATCAACAATATGAAATAAACTTTCACTAACCTTCAGATAACTGGGGAGGGAGAGAGGGGAGGGCAAGAGAGGATGAACTAAAAGTACAAAAGAAAAGGGAAAATTTGTCCCTTAACCCATGATCCTTAAAATTAAAATGAGATTACATAAGTTAGAATCTCAAAAAATATATGATGAAATTAAAATAATCATATTGACCATTATAAACCAATTTATTATAGTTATTTACCTACCTTCCATGCAGATGGGATGTGTAAAGATCAGAATTTGAGGGGATTAAATGGGTCTAGTTTCATGAAGGCAAAGTTAGGAAAATGATTTTAAAGGAGAAAAGGAGAGGAGAAGTAACAGGATACATGAAAGACAAGGTGGAAGTAAATCAAATTTGTGGAAAAAGAATCATATTTGCTAAATGGATACAGAGTTCGTGACAGATCATGGATACCATGAGACAGTAATTTAGCTAAGAAAGAAGAAAGCTAATGAGACCAAAATCTCCGTTATCGTTAAAGGAAACTTGTGATTGATGCGCTAGGACGACTACTTACCCTCGGGTTGAAGGCCAGCATCTGAGGATTGTTAGGATCTACCACAGAAGGATATGGCTCGAAAATGACAACTTTTCTAGGAGATTCCAATGCGGACCTACACATGGATACTAGTAGATCTACCACCTTGAAATACATACATAAGATAGTTACTACCCTTCAGGTTTTATCAAATGCTTTGCCATTGTTTCTCCCTCTCATGGTAGTTAATTAGGAAAGATTCAGGATGGCTAGCGATCTCTGAAATCTGTAATTTGTGACTTTAGATCAAATTTGACCAAACCTGACTATTAATTTAAAGTAACTAATATTTAAAGTTACTTTAATATGTGTTATTTAAAGTGACACATATTAAAGTGACTAATATGTGTTGCTTCCAACTACTCACGTCTTCATATCTGTCTTTAACATGTCTTTGTCATTAACACATACTACATGCTAACATTGTTGTAGGTTCTGTGGAAGGACAATGAACAAGGCAGGTCCTTGAAAAGGTCTCGTGAAATTTTCCTTTCAATGGAGAAGATGTGCTGAAAAATCAGTTAAATATATGCTTAAAGACATACAGTGTCTGGCAGTGTTAAATGCTATAAAAATAAAGCTGGCATTAGAGACTTAAGCCGTAGGGGGGACGATTTTAGCGTGGTCAGGAAATGTGGTGATATTTCAACAGAGACCTGAGCGAAGTGGGAGACGGAGACGTGACTAACTGGGGAGAAACCATTCCGGGGGAAGGAAACTGCAGAAAATGAATCTGACATGCCCCAAGGACAGTAAATCTCCTGACACCATCTTACTTCTTCCTACTCTCCTCTGACAAAGGCTATTAATGTCCTCTGATTTGTTAAATAAGATGGCTTTATGCCTATGCGCATCTATGACTCCTTCGCACAATTCACTAAGAGGCAAGGCGACACAGCAGTCAAGAGCGTGGCTCCCCTCCCTAGTTCCCAAAAACAACACGCTCTAGCAACTGAATCAAGAAAGCCGATACGGTCTAAACGGACAGAGCTCATCAGAACGGACGTACCTATAGGGTAAAGACAAGAGACTTCATAAGGAAGCAGCTGACTTAATCTTTATAGGGAAAGATATTTCCAGAAAGTTTTGAAACAGGCATTTAAAAAATGCACAGTAAGAGTAGGACAATTTTTGATTCTTATGGTTAACGAGGGGGTATTTTGACCTAATGACAGTAGGGCTCACTATGTTGTGTGTATACTCACAAAACACATCCACCCAATCACAGCATCCAGAATTTCCAGTGACCTAAAATAATTAGCAACACTCAAGCCATCGGGTATAGGATCTATAAGTAACACATTCCAAAGTACACAGACATAGATACCCACAGGACTTACTCAGAAAACAGTAGAACTGAAACAGCTAGTATGTTTCTACCACACTATTCCATTTATGTGTGTGTGTGTGTGTTTGCAGTAAATTGGATTCCAAGCAACAGATAATAATAATAAAGACAAATTAAAACCCTCCTTTTTGTTTTCCTCTCCCATACTCATACTCATCCAGAAAGATGCACCGTAACCCAGACACAAATTGTCTTCAGCATTATCTGGTCTCCTAATATAGTAAAACCCAAGCAAGAATCCTGAGAAAGAGCCTTTTCTGAAACTTTTGGGGCCATGAATTGGTACAATCTTATAAATACCTTAAAAAATTATATGTCATAGGATGCATTTGAAGCTTTGTAAAAATACATACCCTTCATGTATGTATGATCAAATGATCTTTGACAAGGGTGCTAAGACCACTCAATGGGGAAAAGACAGTCTTTTCTACAAATGAGGGTGGGAAAACTGGATATACGCATGCAGCAGAATGAAGCTGGACCCTTATCTTACACCACACACAAAAATTAAATCAAAATAGAATAAAAATGTAAACATAAAACCTTAAACTGTAAAATTCCTACAAGAAAACAGGGGGAAGCTTTACGATATTGGATCTAGCAGTGATTTTTTAGATATAACATCAAAGCCATGGGCAACAAAAACAAAAATTGACAATAGGACTCTATCAAACTTTTATGCATCAAAGGACAAAATCAAGAGGGTGAAAAAACAACATGGAATGGGAGAAAATATTTGCAAATAATTTATCTGATAAGAGGTTAATATCCAGAATACATAAAGAACTCCTATAACTCAACAATAAAAAATCATATAAACTTAATTTTAAAATGGGCAAAAGAACTGAATAGACATTTCTTTTAAGAAGCCGTACATACAAATGGCCAAAAAGCATATGAAAAGATACTCAACATCACTAGTCATCAGAGAAATGCAAATAAAAACCACAGTGAGATATCACCTCACAACCATTAGGATGGCTACTATCAAAAAAACAGAAAATAAAAAGTGTTGGTGAGCAGCTGGAGAAATTTGTGCCCTTGTGCACTGTTGATGGGACTGTAAAATGGTGTAACCACTATGGAAAACAGTATGGAGGTTCCTCTAAAAACCTAAAAGTAGAAATTCCATATGATCCTGCTGTAAGTGACAATCCCACTTCTGGGTATATGTCCCAAGGAATTGAAAGAAGGATCTTGTAGAGATGTTTGCACACCCATGTTCACAGCAGCATTATCCACAACAGCCAAGAGGTGAAAGCAACCAAAATACCCATTGACGGGTGAATGGATAAACAAAATGGGGTATACACGTATAATGAACCACTATCCACCCTAAAGAAGGAAAAGCCTGTCACCTGTTACAAAATGGATGAACCATGAGGACATTTTATGCTAAGTGATATAAGCCGGTCACAAAAAGTCAAATACTATATGCCTGCACTTGTGAAGGATCTAAAGTAATCGAATTCACAGAAACAGAAAGTAGAACGGTGGTTGTCAGGGATGGGGGTAGGGAGAAAATGGGAGTTTTTCAACAGGTATAGAGTTTCAGTTCTGCAAATGAAAAAGTTATGGAAGTCTGCTTCACAACAATGTGACTATACGCAACACTACTGAACTGTGCACTTAAAAATGATGAATAGAGTAAATTTTACATCATGTGTTTTTCACTACAACAAGGAAGGCACAAATGGATACAAAATAACCTGAATAATGTTCCCCTTTCAATCAAATACTTTAATTAAAAACCTTGTGCCCAACGCTTCAAAACAATCAAAACTACCAAAAAAAGCAAATGCATTGTTTTGCCAATAATTTCACTAGTGGACTTAAGTAAATTATAATGAAAATAATGGATGTAGGGGTAAAGAAGTTAATTAACAGAATATTTTTGTTAATATATGTGTTAACCGAACTGAAAAGAAACAGTGTAACTACCCTGGCAAAATTTCTTGCTGTCCACCGAAGTTACATACTCCTTGCTTTCAAGGTATAGGGCTACTACTGCCTGGAAGCAACTGCACTGCAAGCGACATTTCTACCCCTTTTGTTTAAGTCAGGCCATAAGACTAGTTTTAACCAATGGACAGAAAGTGGAAAGGGGCTGAGCTGATGAAGAAACAGGCGCTCTTTCTCCCCTTTTCTCCCTTCCCCTCTACTGTATGCCAGTATTGAAGACAGCAGACTCATATGGTGGACGGAATCCGGTTCCCTCAGTGATCACACAGTTGCCCAACAAACATTCTAACCGAACAGTTGTGTGAGTTAGAAATAAAAGCCTACCAGGTTAAGTCACTTTAATTTTATGGTTTATCTGTTATAGGAGTTAGCATTCAGAATCTTTGAACAAAGAAAGGTTTATGTTACACTGTTTGGATTTGTACTCTATTTACATATGCTAATTTTTCCACAGAGTAAAATGATGTACAATGTATTCCGGAAAAGAAGTGAATTTAAAATTGTAGACTAATGGCCTTCAAACATTTCAAGAGTAATTCCTTTTATCTGTTCTTTTTTAAAAAGAAAATTGTATATGAGAGCCCCCAAACATAAAAGAATAAAATGGAGCTGCTGTTCTGGTTAAAGCAGAGGCCTGGAATCCCAGCTGCTGAGACACTCTCATCACAGCGCAGCCTCCTGCAGATCCCTCTGAAGAATGTTCTTGCAACCTCCAGAGCTCCTCAGAGCACCATTAGAAATTCAGGAGTCAACTGATGCAACAAGGCTACAGAGATATAGTTTTTATTTAGAAAAGGAATCCATTTCCATGTAATCTCCAGGATTATAACCAGAATATTGGGGTATCTCCTTTAAAGTGGTGAAAAGAATATTCCGCATTGACTTTGGAGTAAAATCACTAAATTCTCTGAGATTTTTGGATACTGATCTTTCGAGTTGAATCACTGAATTGATCTGATCGAGTATTTGTGCCTTGTTACTATCATTATATAATCCAAAAGTAATTTCACTTTAAGAACCATTATTTTTAGAGATGTATCTCTAGTAAGAGGGGAAAAAGCACCTATTATTCTTTCAACCTAGCCTACTGTTAATATGTTAGTTTTCCTTCTAATCAATTATTCCTTATTTCTAGGCTTTACTTCCTTCCCTTTTCAAATTGTATGCGGGATACTTTACTTCCAGTAAAATGCATAAATATTAACTATACTACTTGAAAATTATACACATATATACACACATATCCATGTAAATATACATGTATGTGCATATGTACACTCATACACACACCTGTGTAAAGTTTATTTTTACATAGCTATAAATAGCATATATTAAAGAACCTTTTTTGGAGCAATATTAGTTTCAAGGGATGAGAAAAATGTTACCATTTTTAAAAAGAGATAAAGACTCACCATGGATAGATACATTTGAGAAACCCTCTAAGTATAGGCTAGTCATTTTCTTCAGTTTTAGGGATTCTCAGAGCTTTTAGTATGCAAATTTGTGCACATTGGGTATAGGGGCAATATTAAGCTGAATTTTTGAAATTTATTTTAATCATGGAATCATTTTTCACATCGCATATGATCAATGTTCTGTTTGCATTATTTTCATTTATAACTCATTACATCACAAATATGGTCCTTAAAATTTCATCAAGTGGATGCATCTCAGTCTAGGTAATCAGTGAAATAACGAGGTTAAGGGAGTCTAAATCCATAAGGCATGGGCTGTCTGTGTTAACTGTTGTATCTTAGTCTAGTGTACTGCCTGTTACATAGCAGGCATTTGATACTTACTATAAGAATGACCAGATGTCTGTTGCGTGATCATTCTTTCCACCCATCTTTGTGAATTTTATACAATTCTTTTACATTTAGCTTCCTTTGATTTTTAGTGAGACTAAGTATTTTCTCATGTTTCTTTACTAACTATAGGCCCATATTTGTGAACTGTGCATTCATTTCCTCTATTAATTTGTGATGATCTTCATGTTTTTTGTCTCACTTTTTATGAGCTTCTATGTAATTAAGTTTGTAGCAAAACACACTTTTTCATAAGTGTGTTAGCTCTTAGCGTTCACTATTTTTTCAAGTAAAAAGTGTGAAGTATGTATGGACTCAGATCTGTTGATATTTTTCTTCATGATTTTTTGTATCTGCATAAATGCATGAACCTGAGGCCCTACATAGGCTGTGCACGCTTAATTCAACCCTCCTCTAGTGTGGGTATAATACTTTTAAACAAAACTATTCTTTAAGCCATTTGGAATTTGTTTTTGCACACAGCATAAAGAGATAACCTGTTTCCCCCCCCATGTTGTAGGTCATTTGTTCCCACCTTCACTAAATCATTTTTATTTTACAATATAATGTGATACCTCCTTTAATATGTATTAAATGTATTTATAACTTGACCTATTTTGGGGATAATCTGACTTTCTACTCTTTGCCAGTACTATATTTTTTCAAAATATCATAGGATTACATAATATGGTTTTGTATTTGGTTGGTCTAGCCTCACTTAATTAACACTCATTATTTTTTGTTTTCTGTAAGTTTTTTCTCATCTATTTATTAGTATTTCAGTCAGGTTCCATAAATGAACAAAAACTAGTTGAAATTTTAATGACATTGCATGAAGTAATAAATTTTGGCATCTTTACAACAGATTTTTTTCCTTTCCAGAAACATGGGATGCTTCTCTACTTTCAAGTTGTTTCTTTGTTTTTATATTTTCCTTCCTATGTCATAAACATTGCTATTGTAAAATTGAATGCTCTCTTTTTATTACATGTTCTGTCCATTATCTTTTCACCTAAGTTTTAAAAATAAATTGGCTTCCATTTTATGGCACTATAACTTTACAAATAAACATTACATAATGCAAGTGCAAGGGTTTCAGTATCTCAATTTCACCATATAAGAAATAAACGTAATTATTTTTCAAACAATTAAAGTTGGTTTAACTTCTCCTCTTGGCAATTGCAAAAGGACAAAAAGCACACATTAGATAAAGCTGGCAAAATTTAGTTTCTATCTAGAAATATCAAATGCTGGTTTGCTTTCTTAATCTATCAAGAAACTATCAAAAATTCATCCCAAAGAAAGGTAAAGTTAGCTAGTGGATCAGAATAAATTTTTCAAATAAAAATATAGAATAGTTAGTATCACATGTTACTACCTGAGCTCCAGTTGCTATTTCATCAGCAGCTTCATTCATTACTCCCAGGGTTTGAAAAGCAAATACACACAGCTCTCGTTCACACACAGTAGGCTACGAAAGAAAAGGGAATCAATTCAACATTTTTTCCCCATCCTCCAATTCCTAAATTAAATGTATGACATTCTTCATAATAAATAGAAAATGCAAAGTTTTAGAATATTAAAAAGAAATATTATTTACAATAGCCTAGATGTGGAAGCTACCTAAGTGCCCACTGACAGATGAATGGATAAAGATGTGGTATATGTATAAATACAATGGAATATTACTCAGCCATAAAAAAGAATGAAATATTGCCATTTGTGAGAACATGGATGGACCTCGAGGGCATTAGGCTAACTGAAATAAATCAAACAGAGAAAGACAAATGCTGTATGATTTCACTTACATGCATCTAAAAAAAGAAACAAATGAACAAACATAACAAAATATAAACAGAGTCATAGATACAGAGAACAAACAGGTGGTTGCCAGAAGGGAGGTAGGTGGTAGGATGAGAGAAATAGGTGAGAGAGATTAGGAGGTACAAACTTCCAGTTACCAAATAAATGAGTCACAGGGATGAAACGTAGAGTGTGGAGAAGGTAGTCAGTAATAATGCAGTATCTTTGTATGGTGACAGATGGTAACTAGACTTACCATGGTGATCATTTTGTAATGTATAGAAATTTCAAATCACTATGTTGTGCACAAGGAACTAACGAAGTGTTGTATGTAAGTCAATTATACTTCAAAAACAAACAAATTCGTAGTAAAAGAAATCAGATTTGCCGTTACCAGAGGTGGAGGGGTGGGGGGAAGGGGAATTGGAGGAAGGTGGTCAAAAGGTACAAACTTCCAATTATAAGATAAATAACTACTAGGAATATAATGTACAACATAATTAATATAATTAACACTGGTGTAGATGAAAGTTAAGAGAGTAAGTCGTAAGAGTTCTCATCACAAGGAAAATATACTTTTGTTATTTTATTTTCCATTAATATGAGATGATGCATATTCACTAACTTATTGTAGTAATCATTTCATGATGCATGTAAGACAAATCATTGTGCTGTACACCTTAAACCTATACAGTGCTGTATGTCATTTATATCTCAATAAAACTGGACGGGGAAAAGGGAAGAAATATCACTTTAAAGAATAAAATTTCTAAATTTAGGTAACAATTAGCAAATAATCATTTATTGATACAGAGTCACAAATATGATTAAAAAGTTCATTTTAGTTAGTTTTAGGCACTTGCACTTGGAATGATTTAGCAATAGATGAAAATATCCTTTAATTGGAAAATCCACCTCGCCTGCCTAATACACATTTGCACATGAGATGCACTAAAAAAAAAGCAGACACCTAAGCTGGTGATATACTAATTAACCACAAAGCTGTGTAAAACAAATATAAAAAGGAGAATTCCATTTCTTCCTAGGTAATTTTCTCTGGAAGAAATAGCATGACTCTGCTTACTTGCTACCCAGCTCTTGAAAGATTGGTTTTGTTGGAAAGACTTTTGACTTCAATAACCTCCTGGAGTCAACAGCACTGAAATATACACTCTGCAATTGCTTTGGAAGAGCTCTCATCTTTCAAATCTGATACAGTGTCATCTGCCTGATTTATCTTATCTCCCAAGTTACATTGCATTAGGTAGCTGATGAGGCCTAACACGATGCAGCCTGTGGTGCCCGGCACAGCAGACAGCCTCATTTGTTAGTGCCATTGCTCCTATGTTCACTCATTTCAGAGGATAGTTTCATCTACTGCTTAACTAGTGGGGAAGAATGGCCCCATTCTGAGCATCCTCTATGTTCAGAATAGGCCCACATGGTAGCTTTGCAGACAAAAAGCAGGACCAATCACACAAAGAGTTCTGATTGACATTCCCCAAAGAGAATCTTCAAAACAAATAAATTGATAGATTTCCTTTGTCAGCCTTAAAAGGACAGTTTGATTCTATTTCAGAAACATCAGGAAAAACTACCTATGGTAGGAAACTAATTGGAAAAATTTCTTCATCCAGCCTCAAGCGATATATACTGCTGCATATATTTGGACATACTTAGAGCAGACTGTTCAATTTCTACTACTTTTTCTTTTACTTTACCATTTAACCTATTCTTAATCTATTTTTTCATGTGTATGTGCATGTATGTTTCCTCCTCAACTTCCCCCGCTGACATTGGGTTGCTTCTTTTGTTTACTTTAGGGGAGCATGGTATGGTCTGAAATAATAACATCAACCATTTTATTGCATATTTACTATAGTGTCAAACACTGTACTGGTGTCTGAGGAGAGTGAAACTATACACAAACAAGAACTCGGGGAACATAAACCTTGGAAATCGTAAAGGGCCATAGGAATTAATACGTGTACTCTACCAGACACCCAAAGTTCACTGAGGAGGTAAACAGAGACACAGAAGGTACTTCGTTTTTGATAATACTACTGCCAAATAACTTTTTTATGACTAAAATCCATCAATCCCAAAGCTGAACATCAGGATAAGGCTCATTTAGTATATATGAGTAATGATTGGTTTTTATTTTTTTATTTGAACCCTGGATAATTAATTATACTTACTTTGTGATCATCCTAAAATATATGGATGTATGTATGTGTGTTCACACACATATTCAGGGAATATAAGTAGAAACTACCATTTTGGTACCAAATTGTTGCCTTATGCAATATAAATGAAAATGAAATAAAATATTCTGCTAAACTAGATGGGAAGATAATTTTTTTGGAAGATAATTATTTGAAATTTGAATATTCTATCACCACACTTTGTAGCCAATCCTAGGTATTCATGTGCCACCCTGACTTTGTCTCAAATGATTTTTTACCAATTTCACCCAGACCTCCTGGTCTTTATCTTGGCTAACAGATGAGCAACAACAGTTCAATGTTTTCTCCTGAATTACTATTTCATCCCGCTGCCACATCTGTTTATACTCAAACCTCTAAATCTCCAAATTACACGGACTTACCAGCTGACCCATTATTTTAAAAAATAAACCTACATTCTTAATGTAAAGCTATGGATTAATTACTTTATAGACACTCCTTTTCTTTCCCGCATTTTTTTTCACTGAAAAGTGGACTTTCTTCCCATACTCAAATTTGTAAGGCTGATTTCTAGGAATATCCTGTTACTGCAACTGTTTGAAGAAGGAAATCAGGTACGATAGAAAACTTGCTTTTGGCGGGGAGAAGAGAAAGTTTGCTATCATACTGAAAAATCTGAAGTAGAACTACACATTACATTCTTATAAAAATAATTTTATCTTCCTTTTTTTTATTTGGTAAGGAAAGTGCTATATTATGAATTTCTTTGATTATTCGTGGAATAACCTTTTTAGACATGTTCATTAGCATTTGGAATTTCCTCTTATAACGGTTCTTTTCTTTTAACGTCTTTATTGGAGTATAACTGCTTTACAATGGTGTGTTAGTTTCTGCTTTATAACAAAGTGAATCAGCTATACATATACATATATGCCCACATCTCCTCCCTCTTGCGTCTCCCTCCCACCCTTCCTATCCCACCCCTCTAGGTGGACACAAAGCACCGAGCTGATCTCCCTGTGCTATGCGGCTGCTTCCCACTAGCTATCTATTTTACATTTGGTAGTGTATATATGTCCATGCCACTCTCTCACTTCGTCCCAGCTTACCCTTCCCCCTCCCTGTGTCCTCAAGTCCATTCTCTACGTCTGTGTCTTTATTCCTGTCCTGCCCCTAGGTTCTTTAGAACCTTTTTTTTTTTTTTTAGATTCCATATATATGTGTTAGCATACAGTATTTGTTTTTCTCTTTCTGACTTACTTCACTCTGTATGACAGACTCTAGGTCCATCCACCTCACTACAAATAACTCAATTTCGTTTCTTTTAATGGCTGAGTAATATTCCATTGTATATATGTGCCACGTCTTCTTCATTCATTCGTCTGTCAATGGACACTTAGGTTGCTTCCATGTCCTGGCTATTGTAAAGAGAGCTGCAATGAACATTGTGGTACATGACTCTTTTTGAATTATGGTTTTCTCAGGATATATGCCCAGTAATGGGACTGCTGGGTCGTATGGTAGTTCTATTTTTAGGTTTTTAAGGAACCTCCATACTGTTCTCCATAGTGGCTGTATCAATTTACATTCCCACCAACAGTGCAAGACGGTTCCCTCTTCTCCACACCCTCTCCAGCATATAGTTTGTAGATTTTTTTTTTTTTTTTTTTTTTTTTGCGGTACGCAGGCCTCCCACTGTTGTGGCTTCTCCCGCTGCGGAGCACAGGCTCCGGACGCGCAGGCTCAGCGGCCATGGCTCACGGGCCCAGCTGCTCCACGGCATGTGGGATCTTCCTGGACTGGGTCACGAACCCGTGTCCCCTGCATTGGCAGGCGGACTCTCAACCACTGCACCACCGGGGAAGCCCTGTAGATTTTTTGATGATGGCCATTCTGACTGGTATGAGGTGATACCTTGTTGTAGTTTTGATTTGCATTTCTCTAATGATTAGTGATGTTGAGCATCCTTTCATGTGTTTGTTGGCAATCTGTATACCTTCTTTGGAGAAATGTCTGTTTAGGTCTTCTGCCCATTTCTGGATTGGGTTGTTTGTTTTTTTGATATTGAGCTGCATGAGCTGCTTGTAAATTTTGGAGATTAATCCTTTGTCAGTTGCTTCATTTGCAAATATTTTCTCCCATTCTGAGGGTTGTCTTTTCATCTTATGTTTTCCTTTTCATTAGGTACCATTTGTTTACTTTTGTGTTTATTTCCATTTCTCTAGGAGGTGTGTCAAAAAGGATCTTGTTGTGATTTATGTCATAGAGTGTTCTGCCTATGTTTCTTCCTTTCTTTTTAAAATAGCAACTATAGAGGTAGCAATATTGTGAATAATTCATGTACCATTTAACACCATACTAAGTAAATGCCAGTGAATTTTTAAAGTAACAATGTTATATCAATCATTTTTTACTTGAACATTCTATAGAGTATTCAAGATATAAATGAGTTTAATTTTGATATAACAATTTGCCAACTAGTTTTTGTAGGTCACTGACCCTCTCCCATGTTTATCCACATTTTATTTGAGAGGAGTTCAAAATGTCAACACAAGATGGCGTACTAAAAGAAAGTTCTCAAATTGTAAGTAATCAAGATTAGATGTCTCACAGAAAGCACATCCTATTCAAGGAAAGAAACTGATTCATTTTTCCTTAATAAAATATGCAGTTATACTGTAATTAGCATTCTCCCACCTTGAGCCAACTTCCAGCCAATACCGTGCTCCCAACAAATTCTGCTATATCATTTGCACAGAAAACTCCAGCATCAATTCAAAAGTAAAATGTAGTCATTGAATAGCTATTGCTAGATAAGTGAAATTGTGTGTTTTATTAAACATACTTTAATGCAAAGTATGTATGTCTAAATATCACCCAAAATGTACATTATTTACTAATTCGAGTTTACAATAAATCTATTAGTTTCAATTTATAAAATATTATCTATTCTTAAGGTTATACTATTATATTGCCTTCAAAAAATTAGTCCCTATAATGTAAACTGCAAAATCATGGCAATTCCCTCCTGCCATTACACATAACATACATAATATATCTGCAATATAATATTCATTATGCACCATTTAAAAACATGGGGAACTTTATATGTCCCTAAGTTAAGATTCATTTTAGAAATTTTTAAGCTAAGATGAATACATTTTTAATTTTATTTGAATCAAAGCAATTTAAATGTGAGCAGTAAAAACATGTTTCAAAAAAATGGCTTTAAGCCCTAAAGAATATTTTAGAACCTAACTGCACTTTAGAAACTTTGTGTTTTCAATGAATTTAAATTACTTCCTACTGAAAATAGAAATGACACAACTCAAGAGAATCTAGCTATGTATTTATATATAGCACAGTGTAGGTGAGTAGTTTTCAAACCTTTTTTTGCCATGGTCTTTTTTTTCAAACAAAATATTTCATGTAAGCCCAATATATAAAACAGATAAAAGTGGATACTGTTCCAGTTGGAGCATATGTGCACAGTTCAGTTCTCCTAGCTATAAAACAGGGATAAAATCAGATCTAGTTCACCAGGTTGATAAAAGGACTAAGTGAGAAAGAGAACCAAGTGAGATATGGTTTATAAAATCTCCTTGAGGTATACAGAGCCGTTTAAATATTAACAGTATTAGGTAACCTGGATAAGCTGTCTCTTCTACTTGTTTTAACCCAATGTATATACCAAAATTAGTGTTTAATAAGAATTTTCATTGAAGCATATCATGAAGTGGTATTTTTATTTTCATACCCACAGTTTATCAAAATTCTTAATTTGTTGCTACACTATGTCTTGCTAAAAAAGAAATGAACAATGTAAATACAACTTCATAATTTAAAAACAAGTGTTGAAAACATATGAGAATAATTAAGAATATCTACTGGAAACACAAAACCTAAATGCCTTTAATTCTCTGTGTTTCCAGTTTTATAGTCAGTACTTTGGGTGCTTTTCATAGTTCGGAAGACAGACACATTTGGGGTAGGGAAAGATTTACTGTCCATTAAGAAAGACAGGAATCCCACAGAGATCAAGACAGATCCACAATAAAATAGGATCAGGCCTGGTTAGTCCCCACTATACATGGTGATCCCTATTGCCCGATAAAACTAAAGTTGTTTGAACATTAAAACCAATTTCTGTTCAATTTGGATGTAAAAATAATTATATTTTTGAACTGAAAGTTTTTTGGCATAACTATTTAGTTTAGCCTTTATTTCAGAACTTGAAATGTTAACTTCTACAAAATGCATTGAGGGGGAGCAGGGAGAAAATAGCCTATGCTTTTTCATCCATTCTTTAACATCAGACCTAAATACAAGAAGACCTACCTGTTTTCCTCAAGGTAAAATGGGACATACCCAGGTTGACCCACACACTCAGTTTCCAAAAAAATGGTCGTGGGAGTGCCTTATACTATGACCAAATTATAGCTGGGTATTGTTAATTTTCACTTGGAAAATAAGAACCTTAGTTACAAACATTTGTCCTATGGTCCACAGCCAAGACTGGACCACAAAATTATTAGACTCGCAGGTTTCTCTGACCTTGCTTTAGTAGGAAAGAGCATTATTCTCAAGAGGTGACAGTAGTATCTCAGGCCTGATAATCCAGAACAAGTAATGTGGGACATTTTCACACAGCAGGAGAAGAAAAGGAAATCGTAATTCCCACATCACATACTGATGTGAGAAACAGGAAAGTCTGTTAACCAGGGACACAGCGAATGAGCCTCCAGTATCCCTGACAAAGTTCCAACTTTGTAGGGATACTAAGCCACACAACCACATGAGTGGTTTTTCTCCAACAGGATTCAGCAGCTCACGTACAGGGTTCAAAGAAGACAAACACCTGCATTGATCCAAGAACTGGCTGTTTAATGTGACACTAACAAAAAGACAAGGGCACTAGGAACTTAGAGGCTGATAAAAGCAGTGGTGATTTTGGCAGTAAATCCTTGTTTTCTTGTTTTGAGGACACACTTGAAGACCAAAATCAACATTTTAACGCATCTCCAAGACAGTCTAGCGCATTAACACTCTAGCTGATTCCGAAACGTAGAGAACCAGCGGTTTGGTTTTCTGATCACAATGCAGACTGTACTGCCGAACGGCAATTCTGGGACTCTGAACAACCCTCCTGATATTGTGAGTTTTATGCAGATCCACAGCACTACATGTAAGGACTCACACCTGAGAGTGATATTTATAACCTTTATAAACAAAAGAGAAAATCAGAGCATTGTGGTATTTCTAAATAAGTAGTGCTTCAGGTTGCAAAAGTGTGACATGCTTACCTAGACCTCTGAGTAAAGTGGCAGAATAGGAAAGGAGTAAAATTTTAGGACTTTTGGGAAATAGGGGTAAAAGGGGACTTAGGTTATTTAAAAAACAATCAGCCTTGAAGAAAAGAGACAAAATATAAGAAACAATTTGAATTTTGACAGAGAAAGATCTAACAAACGTAATAAACATTAGGCAGAAAAATCTATGGAAATCGAGTTTTATCTAACCTATTCAATCACCCTATGGGGCTATGACTTATCCTCTTTATAGCACGAGGATTTACTGCAGTTTTTAATGTGTTATATGGGCTGAATATTATATTTGTAATAATTGTTATACCTTATTGAAATTATACACTATGTACATTATTGAAATTATAGTAAAACATATCGCGATGTAAATATAAGAAAGAGAGAGAAAAAATGAATATATACCTGATTTAGGTGAAGGAGGTAGTTTTGTTTACTTTTCTTCCTTTGACTATGAGATGTTTCTCTATTTTCATTTCCTGATCTGATTTCATATGTCACTTATCTTACTATTTAAGAAACCAAAGTAAGTTTTCTGATTTCCTTAGATAACAGTCTGAATTGAAGCAACATAAAACCACCTGATAACTAGCTATATTTATTTAGAAGACGTTTTCTCTCTTGTTTACAAAAGCATTTCCATTTCTAGAAAGAGACAGCAAACTTCATTGGTGCAGAAAGATAAAGTAAAACAGAACTTGAAGCAAGGCAAAGAGAATACTAACATCAACTATGATATTTCTATCACCTATTATAGGAATGAACTGACAGCAATTAAACCGTAAAGAGCAAACTCCCAACAATATGTGTGGTAAATTTCCAGGACATAAAAGTAGTTAATTCAAGCACATGAGTCAAGAGTAGCATCACGATTAAGAACCGTGGCCTTGGTGCCATTCTGCCAGGGTTTGAATCCTGTCCCTATTACTTACAAGCAGTGTGACCTTAAAAAAATTACGGTTTCCCTCATCTATAGAGCAGGGACAGTATTAATATCTGCCTAATAGGGTTATTTTGAGGATTAAATAAGATAATCCATATAAGGCACTTCAAAAACATGATTACATAAAAAGCATTCAAAAAGCTTATGCCATTAATAACATTACTATTGTCTACGGCAAGGAAAATGTCATTGCCATGGATCAAGAAATAAATCAAGAGCCACAGATGCACAACCACGAAGTAAAAACAGGCCTCCTTACTGGGATAAACTGACACGGTTAAAGCATCCTCTCTCCTCTCATCGTAACTATACATTTCCGTGTATTGACTAAAAATAACAATCTTGCACAAATATTTAATAAATTCTGATTTAGTTAAGTTGGGTTTCGGAATAACAATATATCTCTTTGAGAGGAATAACTGACTGTCAAAAAATAGCATATGGAAAAAAAATAGCATATGGGTGGCAAGAAAAAACTCTTTTATGTGTTTCCCATAAACAAATAAAATGAAACAAATATATCATAAAGCCTGAGTCGTTATGGTCATAAATGGATATTATATATGTTTTTTAAAGTATAAATACTGAAATACAAAAAATTTCTAATAAAAGTACCTATTTCTAGGCTTTGCAATTCATCTTTTCAAACATATATTCCTAAGGACAGGACAAATCTCTCTTAAAAAGTGCAACAGAATCTAGTATGGTGCATTATATTCATAAAGCCTTCAATAAATGTTTGTGATGCATTTTTGAAGTCAGACAAAATCAGGTTCAAAGTTCAGCTTCCACTCATATAGCTGGGTGATGCTAAATAAATCGGCTAATCTCTTTGAATCTTAACCGCCTTATTTGCACCATGGGCACAAAAATACCTACCTAAACCACAGAGTTTTGTGAAAATCAAATAAAGAAGCAGTATGCAAAATGTCTATACAGGGTGCCTGGCACACAGTGCTCAAGTCATCTGCAAACAGATTGCTTTAGTTTTTCCTGTCCAATATGGATACATTCTATTATTCTTCTCTTCTTAATTGCCTGGCTAGAACCTCCAGTACAATGTTGATTAGAAGTGGCAACAGCATCAAAAAGAATAAACTACTTAAAGATAAATTTATCCAAGGATGTGCAAGACTTGAACACTGATACTAAAAAAACAGTGTAAAAAGAAATTTTTAAAGATCTAGATAAATGGAAGGATACCCTGCATTCGTGGATTGGAAGGATTAATATTAAGATGGCAATACTTCCCAAATTGACTGACAGACCCAAAGCAAACCCTATCAAAATTCCATCTGCCTTTTTGGCAGATGAGCTGACCCTAGAATTCACATGGAAATGCAAGGGATCCAAACAGTGAAAGCAATATTATAAAAAAAAAAAGTTGGAGGACTCACACTTCTTCATTTCAAACTCACTACAAAGCTACAGTTAATCAAGACAGTACAGTACAGGTATAAGGACTGACATACGAATCAGTGGAGTAAAATTAAGAGTTGACCAGTAAATCAAAACATCTATGGTCAAATCATTTTCAACAAGACAGACAAGATCATTTCATTGGGGAAGAAGAGTCTTTTCAACAAATGGTGCTTAGACAACTAGATATCTACATGCAATAGAATGAATCTGGACAACAACCTCACACCATAAGCAAAAATTAACTCAAAAAGGATCAATGTCTTAAATGTAAGATATAAACTATAAAGTCTTTGAAGGAAATAATTGGATAATAATTCCAATTATCCAATTGAGATATAGGATATTGGATAATTCTCCCCAAAAACACCACTTATACTTTGATTCTTATTTCCATACTCAATAATGCCACAAATGTGTTAGTGAGTTGGCATTTTTTCAAAATCTTTACTCTAATTCTCCAGATTCTACTACATACCACTTCTAACTGGAACTACCGTCTACTCTCTGTATTAACTATCTTTAAATTGTGCTTTTTTGAAAAAAGTGTTTACAAGTTTACATATATATACATATCGATGTGGATGGATATAGAGATAGATGAATAGACAATGAAGTGATAAATAAGCACATGTGAGAAATAAGAAACATTTTGCTAATATGAAACAGCTTGATCTTTCACAGACTCCTTCAGAAACAGTGACTCATTGGTCAAAATTATGACTTCGTGTATTATGTAACTGGCTCAATAGAGAGTATTTACTGTAAATGCAGTTATTTACTTATTTATTTTTATATCTTAACCCTCTTCATTTATATTCTAAACTGCCATTCCACCAATGAGAACTTACCCTAAGCATGGGGCCATTTTGAAACACATGTGGCTCGTCACAAACCACACAGTATTCGTTCAACACGGGGATCCGCTGTTCAGCAAACTCAATTGTCTGAATAAGACAATAAAGAGAAAGAACAAAGTCAAGTTCATGAAGGATTTGAAAACCCACTAAAGGCTAAACTATTCCTACAACGGATGGAGGCTTGGCTCATACCTGCACTAGGAAGCCACGGTCTCGTATTGGAATACATTTGGCACCATTTGGCTATAAAAAGCAAAGGAGAAGAAAATAATTTTTTAATTAGGAAAATATATAAATTATAGCCTTTTACTTTCGCAACAGTGAATACAGATGTGATCTAAGATCACCTGTAATGTGAATTAAATCACTGATTATGACATCGAGATTTTAGAATTTAGTATAATGCCCTTTCCTCCATTACGATTGCAATCTTTGTTTAAACTAAATGAGCAGCATTCTTAATTTCTGATCTTCTAATAAAAATGAGTGGCATCTTTAAATGATCACAAAAACTCGTTGCCTCTATTACTCATCACTGATTGCTCCCACTTCCTCATTTAGATTATTTTAATCTCATTTTACAATCAGATAGAATTATTTCTCCAAGGACGTACTAGACAGCTGCTGTAAGGGGTACAATACTAAACTACTGTATTAGGCTTAACCATACAGGAGGACATTAAGACATATTCTTTTACAGAATATCCAAAATTATCTTTCTTAGGTGAAACTAACCATGGGAAACTTTCTACTATGTAACTCTGACATAATTACTTTTCTATATGTCTTTAATACTTAGTTTTGAGAAGAAATGGGCTTTGGGGATATCCACCTAAAATTACCAACATACTCATATACATTTTCTTAACACAAATAAAATTTCATGGTATAATTTACAATGTAATTTTAGAAATAAATCTATACAAGAGCACCACAACTTTCTGAAAATGTATCTTATTTTTTTTCAGTTTCATCTATTGCTTGGTATATCTGTATTAATAGTTAAAGAGTTAAATACGTTCCTCCCTAACACACACAAACACAAATTTACTAAAAGCAAACAAAACTTTTTGTCAATTCTTTTATGTAATTAATATACATAAGATAGGTCTGTTTCTTTATCTGAAACTGGCTATAATGCTGATTACTCTAGAGGTAAACTTTGTACCAATAAATACCACCCAAAGTACTTAAGCTTTAATACAGTCACCTCCCAGGCCCATCTCCCCATGCAAAACAGCTTCAGGACAAAGTGACTTCAGTTTCATAAAGTAGACACTGAGAGCAGCTTTAAGTGAGGCTCCGGGATACAGCTGTAACTGTTACTTCTCTCCACAAGTTCATGGGCAAAGTTGTCCTCTTATATACAATAGGAAGGACACCACTCTTAATTATTGGAAATAAATAAATGAAATAAAACATCAACAATTTTTATTCTAAAAAAAAAATTATCAGACAAACTCTGAGCTCCACTACTTTTGTGAGAAAACCAGAGATTAGATAAACCTACTTAATAAAACATTAAAAATGCTATGCTTGCTTAAAAGGACAGGCTTTGTGAATCCAATGGACTTCCTTCCATTTTTAGTAGCATTCATTCCCGTGACAGGACTCTGGACTAGACCTCACATTGACAGCCACATTTATTTTTTCAGAATCAAAACGAACATTCCAGTACCAGTTGCAAATGTCTGGTATGCAAAATAACATCCAAAAGAAAAAAATTGTAAATTTTAAAAAACAAAAACAAAACCGTGCTTCTTTCCTTTCCCAGATCTTACAAAACAAACAAACTAACAAAACCCTCTACTGCCCCTTAGCTGACATTTAAGAACTCAAGATGAAAATATGTACGCACAGCAGGCTGGGAAGATGAAGATGATGATGGTGTTAAGATACCAATGAGCCCTGAGGTAAGAGAGAGCCTCCGGCCCTCTGCGCTGGGTTCCTTGAAAAGCTCCGTTTTGGATGACTTGGGGGCACTGGAGTAAGACTTGCTGAGCAACTTGTGATTCTTGAGTCCATATAATTCTTCCATTCTGAGGTTACTGGAATAAGACCTGCTTAGCAGTTTGTGAGGCTTCAGGCTGGCGTTGTGCTCACAGCGCGGGTCTCCAGAACAAGAGCGAGTCAAGAGTTTGTGCGACTTGAGAGCGAGGCAGTCCTCCTGCTTGACGGCTGCAGGGCAGGGACGGTTCAAGAGCTTGTGTGACTTAATGGTCGTCACCGCCTGCTCAGCCCGGGGGTCGCTGGACAGCGAGCGACCGAAGGTCCTGTGTGGCTTCGGGGCGCACACGTCCTCCGTCTTGACTGTGCTGGAACAAGTCCTCCGCAGCAGCTTATGCGTCTTGGAGATCCCGTCTTGCTCCGATTTCAGTTTGGATTTGCTTTTTCCACAACCAGGGGGAGGATAACTTGGCGACCTTCAAAATGCAACAATTAACAGGGCAAATCGTGAGTGCAACAGACCATGGAGAACACTTGTCGGGCTCAATCAACTCAACTCTGTTACAAATACCATGTCTTTTTAATCCAGCTTATCCAGCCAAAATGGAAACCAAATATGTATGGAAAGATCACGGGGACTGAATTCTATGTTTCCTGGAAAGCAAAAAAGCTTTGTCCAGTTTGTTTTTCCCTCCTACCTATCCCAGAGCCCTGTGAAGGACTAATTTTGGTAGGGAAAACTCTATGTGATTAGAAACCAAACAATGTAAATTTAGTAAATTTAACCCACGTAAAGGAAACACAAACTCAAAACATAGAAATGAGTATCCGTGTTTTTTGATGGAATGGATGTAACTTGGTCTGTTCTTTAAAGTCATAAAGAAAATAAACAGATGCCAACACTGTAGCAAGAAAGCTTTGAATTAAATAAGCATGGAATATCACAGGTGCAGCGTTTAGTAAGACGATGGAAAGACGTCTGTTACCCACCTGCGCAAGGTAGAAAATAGATGCAGGGGAGACTTCACTTTCTTCTCTGACAGCTTCTTATTGTGCAGGCAACTAGATTTTTCTTTGCTCTGTTTCCACTGCTGTGTAACAAATGTCTGCATGATTCTGTCAAACCAAAGGTAAGTTTGTTATCACAGTTCCAAGGTAATTTAATATCAGATTTCTATATGGATTATGTAGAGAATGCATTTATCAAAGGAAAATAAATGCATGGTAATTAGGCGGAGTTTAATTTTGAACCATACAAGATGTCTTCTTGTGTAGGAAAGCATCCTATAGAAAATTTCTATGATTTTACTGTGTTACGATTAATAATTAATTAATTACTGTGACATAATTAAAAATACAAACGATTAAGAAGTTGATAAAAAAATAAGGATATAAGGAGATTTATAAGGACGGCCTTTAGGATCAACACCTTTAGCTGAGGTGGCAAGAGAAAAGTCTGAATTATTTTGTTGGTGCTAGCAACACAGGTTTTAAAAAATGTTTTGTTAGTAATTATGATCTATTAAGATAAAGTAAAGTTCTTTTCCTTCTCCTTGATTTGCTTATGTATTTTTCTTCATGAGAAGGAAAACAAAATGAAAGTACAAAATCGTAAACAAAAATAAGCCATGCAAAATTGACTCTATGGAGAATTAGGAGGTCAGCAAGTTTTACGTTCAGCACAGCCGCCATTCACTTTAAAATGTGCTGGTTTTTTAAAAGATGGTGCGCCTCTAAGAATTTTTAGTTCCTATCCTAAGGCAGGAATTTGGTAACTTCTGATCTCAATATTTTCTAAGTCAAGACCATGGCATCACTGTTTTGTGATAAAGAATTCTAGAACGTCAAAGGTGGATTTAAGAAAGACACAGCCTTGTTTTCTGAGAAGGGTCTCAGGCTGTGACAGCTTCTCTGGATCCCGTCCCTCCAGTGACAATGGAGGAGAGTCCCTTAAGGCTGATACTTAAGTAGAGGCAAAATTTTACAATTAAACATTGTGCGCAGTAAATTAAACACTTTGATTTTCTTTCCCAAGTCAATTCAGCAGGTCCTGCTTTCCTGCTCTTTTCAGTTGTTTCTAACACAGATTGCTTTTGGACCAGGAAGATGGTACCAATATCTACTATTTACAATACAGCAGGGTGTGAAAGAGGAACTTTATATACAGATTTTTTTTCTCCTTCCACACATTTCACAAGTAAGGTGAGGAAATGAAATCTGTCCAAGTTAGCCTGGATTGTAAGCAGAGCTGTAACACCTATGTTGTCCAACACGGAGAGACCTATGTTAACGCATGTTATTCAAAAGGGGCAGCTGTGACTCTTAGCACTAGGCCAATTATTATTTTCTTGAGATCCTTCAGGTCTCACCACATTAACTCAGATCGCCAGAAACTACATCACTCAGACTAACTACCCCAAACTTTAGTGAGCTAGCTTAGTTGAATTCAGAGGAAATGTGCAATTATTTGCGGTCTTTTTAGCTGTAGAGGTAGTGAGGAAGAAGGGGGTAAAGCTGCAGTCAGTGATGCATGATTCCAAATTTGCAGTAAATTCTCCCTAGAGCTCAGGACGAGGGAAAGTTCTTATTTTCCACTTAATCTTTGAAGGTTTTTTTCTCCCAAGATTTAAATGTAACAGTAATATTAAGGTCATCATTTTCCCTTGTACTTAACCTGAAATCTCCAGTGACACCACCCTTTGTACGAAGCAGATTCAGATTCTTTTCCTCCTATGAAAAATTGCCATTCCTGTGTACCACTCCCTAAGAAACCAAGCAAGTGCTTCTCTGATTCTTGACAGGCTAACTGGAACAAAAAATAACAAGTAAAAGAGCTAAAATTGTTCCCACTTTCATATTATATTAGCGTTCTAAAGTGTGACTTCAACATCTAAAACTAGTAATTCTTAAACTTGCACACCCAAATCCCCACATGTTCTTGGATTCGAAAGGGAGGAGTTAACTACCTCCTATAAGAAATTCAGTATAGTGTTTCATTTCAACTGTGATCTGAAATATACACATGAGCACATTTGGTATAATGACCACCCCCTTATAATACAGAGGCACCGAGAGATTTCAGTGCTCACACTGGTGTTTGAGTTTGTGCTGTCACTAAGAAGAACTACTATAATTGCCATTGGCTGATGATAAAAGAAGGGAAAAAGACTTCAAGGTAAATTATACATTCACATCAACTGAAGACCGGATGAGGTCACAGCCAGCTATGTGAACAAAGCTTCCAGGGTAGTTCAGAAGAGAAAGGGTATACACGTGGGTAACATGATGATCTTCTACATGCTGAAATGGGCACTATAGTAGTCAGTACTGTGTTCAAACTGTGGTGGTGAAATAGCTTCAGCGAAATGACACCACCCATCAAATTAAATTAGTATATTAATTTGAAATTTGAATGTTTCATTTTGATTTGCACATCAGTTATAAATTGAATTTTGTGTTATAAATGTGAACTCAACATATGAAGAATTTACACCATACTTTATGTTTGTATATACTTCAGGCAATGTTGGAGATTTGCAATGTATTTTTTTCCTTTTAAAAATAACTTAAGGGGCTTCCCCGGTGGCGCAGTGGTTGAGAGTCCGCCTGCCGATGCAGGGGACACGGGTTCGTGCCCCGGTCCGGGAAGATCCCACATGCCGCGGAGCAGCTGGGCCCATGAGCCATGGCCGCTAAGCCTGCACGTCCGGAGCCTGTGCTCCGCAACGGGAGAGGCCACAACAGTGAGAGGCCCGCGTATCGCAAAAAAAACAAAAACAAAAACAGAAAAAAGCAACTTAAGTTTGATCAACATCAATTCAACATAAAGTCACACACAGTTTAAGATTATTTCCATAGTCTGTGATATGCTTCGCCTTTGATTGACAGATACCCTATTCAAGGCTGATCACTTTATTACATCTGTTTGGGGTCAGTATTTTCTCTTTCAGGCTCTTTTAATGACCTCACATTTCCCCAATATCCATTCAATGATGAAAATATATTCCAAGCCTTATTAAGACAAAGGAGTATCTAGGATTATATGAGAGGCAGATTAGTGGATGGATCAAAAGTATTGATATGGAGTCAAATTCTGGCTGTACCACTTTCTCAGTGTGTGAGCTTAACCAAGTTGCTTAAGCTCCCGGGGCCTGGGCTTCATCATCTAGGAAACATGGAGAGTAACAGTACCTGCTTGATAGGGTTGTTGTGAAGATCAAGGGAGCTAATATATGTCACTATTCTAAGTGCCTGACATGTAAGCAGCACTGCATAAGCATTTGCTGTTGCTGTTGTTTAGACTCTTACTGCCAGAAACACACAAGATAAAGAATCACGGAACAAGTTTAATGTTTCTTATTTCCTGAGCAAAAACAAAGGGCCTAGATTCTAAATCTGCCTTCCTAACTTGCTGTATGTTTCTGGAAAATAACCTCTTTATATTTCAATTTCCTCTTATGACATTGTGAGGATGAGATCAGATTTTGAAATTTTATTATATATAATTTTAGACTAGAAGATCACAGACAAACCCAGTTATTTATAATTAAGGAAAGAAACTAAATTAGTCTAAAATTTATCAAGGGTCATTAAATAAAGTTCTAGTTCATATACCAAACTTTTCATATAATTAAAATCTGCCCATAAAAGTAAATAACTTTTTAAAAATGTTAAACATTTGGGTGGAACTATTAATAAAATGTTACATATTCTACAAGGTGATTCAACAGTGAATACAGAGTATAGCTTTCCTTAATTTCTCAGGGTGGGGATTACACACATAATTTCTTTTTCTGAGCTCAATGTCCTTAAGGGTAGGAAGCTATCTATTCCTAGACTTCTGTGCTTTTATAATTGTTGTCTCATTTGGACCAATGGCATTTCACCCCTCCCCCCCAAAAAAGTTCTTAAGTGGCTTACAAAAGTACATAAAGTAGAACTCCGGACTTTGAGTGATAATCATAGTCAATATAGATTATTCAGTTGTAACCAATGCACCACTCCAGCAGGAGATGTTGACAATAGGGAAGCTATGGGCAGGGGCATATGCAAAATCTCAGTACCTTCCTCTCAATTTTGCTGTGAACCTAAAACCACTCTTAAAAAGATGAGGGAGAAAATTGGATGAGGGAAAAAAATCATAGGGGGGAAAAAAAACATGTGCTAAGATGAGGTGGTGGCCAACTTGAATGGCTTAACATAGAAGGCAGGCTCCATGCTTAGTTCCAAGACCTGTAAGATACTGGCTTGAAAAACAAAATCCAATTGAAAAAACAAAGCCAATTGCACTGGAAAAGGATACCTAATCCGGTGCAGGAAACTGAGAAAATTTCCCCTGTGATTTTTTTTCCCTCACCCAATTTTCTCCCTCATTTTAAAAATTATTTTTAATTTAATGACTTTATTTTTTTAGAGCGGTTTTAGGTGCACAGCAAAATTGAGAGGAAGGTACTGAGATTTCGCATATGCCCCTGCCCATAGCTTCCCTATTATCAACATCTCCTGCCGGAGTGGTGCATTTGTTACAACTGATGAATCTATATTGAGTCCTTAAAAAGAAAACACTGCATAATATACTGTGCTAAATATATGTTGCAAATTGAATTTAGTTTCAAAGATGTGGAATTCTAAACATTAAGGGTTTATCTTCTAAGTTTTCTATGCCCACCTCCTCAGGTGGAAGGCAGGATGTTAGAGGGAGGAGAGTGAATCCAGGGGGGGGCAGATGGAAGGAATCTGGCTCAGTTCTAAAGTGAGCTCTGCCAACTAAATTATTGATGCAGCTCTTAGCATCAGGACGACTTCCGCTCCTGAGGCATGTACTGCAAAAAGCTTTGTTGAATAAAAATGGGGCAGGGAGTGGTGAGCAAAATGAGAACTCAGTTCTCTTTAATAGAAATTTGTTTTTTAGTCATTGGAAAACTTACTTTTTCAGCTGATGTCCCAGTCCAAATCTCTCTTTTGTGGAAATCTGAAAGACATCAACAGTGGGCACTGCAAAGGAAAAAAAATCAGCCTAAATGTTGAGCTGAAACTCAACCATCAGCCAGGAAAAAGTCTGAAAAGTAATATACATATATATTACTATGTATATGTAATATATATGTATATACATACATACACATTTTAAAATAGTCTACACACAATCCTACACATGGCTATTTATGCTTTATAGAGAGATTTTGGAGATCATTCTAGGTTAGTATATATTATATATACTAATGTATAATATACGTATATGTAAATGCACAATATATATAATAATGAAGAATGATCTCCAAAAATATATATTAAGTGTAAATAGCCATGTGTAGGATAGTTTGCACACTATGCCTTAGGTGGAAGAGAGACATGTTGGTATACACACAGACCTTTTTTAAAGAATAAAACAATGGAGGATGACAGTAGGCATAGGATACTCACTTTTCACTGCACACCCTCTTGTGTGCTTCAGATTTTTATCAGATACATATATTTCTCTAAGTTAATAACTATGCTGCTTATGAAACTGATAACCTCCCAAAGAGTCACTCACCATTCATTATTCACTGGTTTAAAGGGTATTTATTGTTTTCTCACTGTGTCAGCCACTATAGATAGAATAGCAAAAAACACACACCGATATCCCTGCTCTCATGAGCCTTAGTAAAGAGAAGGAGACAGACAAAAAATATATAAGAAAATAGATTAAATGTCACGTGGTGATAAAGGCTCTGGATAAAAATACAGAAAAGGGTGGGGGGGCTGAAGGTTATGTGGGCATAAACAGACTTCAACATCAGATAATATGGCATGAAGAAAAGGATCCCAGCCAGAGGAAACACAGGGCAGTACCCCTGAGCAAGAAATGTGCTTCAGTATTCTAGGACCAGCAGGGAGAGCTGGAGAGGAGTGAACAAGGTATCTCATTAGGAGATGAGATGAGAAAAGGACCACAAACAGTGTAGGTTCCCTGTAAAGAGCAAGGATAGAAATAGGAAAATCAGTCTGGAACTCATTACAGTAATTAAGGGAAGAGTACAGTGGCTTGGATTAGCAGAGATGGTGAACATTTTGGATTCACACTCTCTGGGAGAGCTGACAGATTTTGCTGATGGACTGAATTTAAAGTGTCAGAAAAAGAAAGGAGTCAGGGATGAATCAAAGGATTTTTGGCCTGAGCAACCAGAAGGATGAAACGTACCAATTCCTGGTACGTGAAAGACTGCAAGAGAATCAGGTTTGGAGCAGCGGGGAAGACTGCCAACTTGACTCTGGCTATTGTAAATTTGAGATGCTTATTTGTCACTCAAGTGGAAAAGTTAAGTAGGCAACTGGATAAAGAAATCCAGTGTTTACGCATTTCGGATGAGAGGAATGTGCTAAAGACATAAATGTGGGGGGAATTCCCTGGCGGTCCAGTGGTTAGGACTCCGAGCTCTCACTGCCGAGGGTCCGGGTTCAACCCCTGGTAGGGGAACTAAGATCCCACCAGTCCCACAGCACAGACAAAAAAAAAAAAAGACTTACATGTGGAAGAGCAAAAATACATATGTACTTAAAGGCACGAGGCTGGATGAGAAACGAGTGAGTGTAGATGGCGGAGAGAAGTCTAAGGATTCAGCCTGAGCCATTCAGTATGTAGAGGCTCAGCAAACAAGGCTGAAGAGGAATGGCTGGGAGGGTGGAAGATTCCAGAATTAATATGTTAATCTGGACATATATTCAAAAAAAATTTCCAAGGAGGGGGTAAACAACTGTTATCAAATGCTGCTAAGTTAATTAAGATGAGGATTCAAAATTGGTCATGGGGTCATTAAGCAATATTCTAGTCACTGGTGACATTGACAAGAGCAGCGTTTGTGAAATGATGCATCCAAAGCACATCTACAGCGTATTCAAGGAGAAAAAAAGAGGAAAGAAAATGAAGGAAGCTAGAGGGCAGACAGCAGAAGCAAGAAGAACTACAATCCTGCAGCCTGTGGAATGAAAATGACATTCACAGAAAGACAGACCAAATGAAAAGGCAGAGGACTATGTACCAGATGAAGGAAGAAGATAAAACCCCAGAAAAACAACTAATATATATGCTGTCTACAAGAGACCCACTTCAGACCTAGGAACACATACAGACTGAAAGTGAGGGGATGGAAAAAGATATACCATGCAAATGGAAATCAAAAGAAAGCTGGAGTAGCAATACTCATATCAGATAAAAGAGACTTCAAAATAAAGAATGTTACAGGAGACAAGGAAGGACACTACATAATAATCAAGGGATCAATCCAAGAAGAAGATACAGCAATTATAAATATATATGCACCCAATACAGGAGCACCTCAATACATAAGGCAAATGCAAAAAGCTATAAAAGAGGAAATCGACAGTAATACAATAATAGTGGGGGACTTTAACACCTCACTTACACCAATGGACAGATCATCCAGAAAGAAAATTAAGAAGAAAACACAAGCTTTAAATGACACAATAGAACAGATAGATTTAATTGATATTTATAGGACATTCCATCCAAAACCAGCAGATTACACTTTCTTCTCAAGTGCGCAAGGAACATTCTCCAGGACAGATCACATCTTGGGTCACAAATCAAGCCTTGGTAAACTTCAGAAAACTGAACTCAGGGCTTCCCTGGTGGTGCAGTGGTTGAGAGTCCGCCTGCCGATGCAGGGGACGCAGGTTCGTGCCCCGGTCCGGGAAGATCCCACATGCAGCAGAGCGGCTGGGCCCGTGAGCCATGGCCGCTGAGCCTGCGCGTCCAGAGCCTGTGCTCCGCAACGGGAGAGGCCACAACAGTGAGAGGCCCACATACAGCAAAAAAAAAAAAAAAAGAAAACTGAAATCATATCAAGCATCTTTTCCGACCACAACGCTATGAGATTAGAAATAAATTACAGGGAAAAAAACACAAAAACCACAAACACATGAAGGCTAAACAATACGTTACTAACTAACCAAAACATCACTGAAGAAATCAAAGAGGAAATCAAAAAAAACCTAGAGAAAAATGACAACAAAACACGACAATCCAAAATCTATGGGATGCAGCAAAGCAGTTGTAAGAGGGAAGTTTAGAACAATATAAGCCTACCTCAAGAAACAACAAAAATCTCAAATAAACAATCTAACCTTACATCTCACCTAAAGGAACCAGAGAAAGAAGAAGAAACAAAACCCAAAGTTAGTAGAAGGAAAGAAATCATAAAGATCAGAGCAGAAATAAATGAAATAGAAACAAAGAAAATAATAGCGAAGATCAATAAAACTAAAAGCTGGTTCTTTGAGAAGGTAAACAAAATTGATAAACCTTTAGCCAGATTCATCGAGAAAAAGAGGGAGAGGACTCAAATCAATAAAATTTGAAATGAAAAAGGAGAAGTTACAACGGACACCGGAGAAATACAAAGCTCATAAAAGACTACTAAAAGAAACTCTATGCCAATAAAACGTACAACCTGGAAGAAACAGACAAATTCATCGGAAGGTATAACCTTCCAAGACTGAAGCAGGAAGAAATAGAAAATATGAACAGACCAGTCACAAGTAATGAAATTGAAACTGTGATTAAAAATCTTCCAGCAAACAAAAGTCCAGGACCAGATGGCTTCACAGGTGAATTCTATCAAACATTTAGAGAAGAGCTAACACCCATCCTTCTCAAACTCTTCCAAAAATTGCAGAGGAAGGAACACTCCCAAACTCATTCTATGAGGCTACCATCACCCTGATACCAAAACCAGACAAATATACTACAAAAAAAGGAAATTACAGACCAGTATCACTGATGAATATAGATGCAAAAATCCTCAACAAAATACTAGCAAACAGAATCCAACACACATTAAAAGGACCATACACCATGATAAAGTGGTATTTATCCCAGGGATGCAAGGATTCTTCAATATACACAAATCAATCAATGTGATACACTATACTAACAAATTGAAGAATAAAAACCATATGATCATCTCAATAGATGCAGTAAAAGCTTTTGACAAAATTCAACACCATTTATGATAAAACTCTCCAGAAAGTGGGCACAGAGGGAACCTACCTCAACATAATAAAGGCCATATACGACAAACCCACAGCAAACATCATTCTCAATGGTGAAAAACTGAAAGCATTTCCTCTAAGATCAGGAACAAGACAAGGTTGCCCACTCTTGCCACTATTATTCAACATAGTTTTGGAAGTCTTAGCCACGGCAATCAGAGAAGAATAATAAACAAAATGAATACAAATTGGAAAAGAAGAAGTAAAATTGTCCCTGTTTGCAGATGACATGACAGTATATACAGATAATCCTAAAGATGCTACCAGAAAACTGCTAGAGCTAATCAATGAATTTGGTAAAGTTGCATGATACAAAATTAATGCATAGAAATCTCTTGCATTCCTATACACTAACAATGAAAGACCAGAAAGAGAAATTAAGGAAACACTCCCATTCACCACTGCAACAAAAAGAGTAAAATACCTAGGAATAAACCTATCTAAGGAGGTAAAAGACCTCTACTCAGAAAACTAT
Organism: Grampus griseus; assembly: GCF_964374135.1. Classification (NCBI taxonomy): domain Eukaryota; kingdom Metazoa; phylum Chordata; class Mammalia; order Artiodactyla; family Delphinidae; genus Grampus; species Grampus griseus. The sequence continues at coordinate 38,185,322 of NC_139019.1, read as the reverse complement.
AAGACACTGATGAAAGAAATCAAAGATGACACAAACAGATGAAGAGGTATACTATGTTTTTGGGTTGGAAGAATCAATATTGTGAAAATGACTAAACTACCCAAAGCAATCTACAGATTCAGTGCAATCCCTATTAAATTACCAATGGCATTTTTTACAGAACTAGAACAAAAATCTTAAAATTTGTATGGAGACACAAAGACCCCAAATAGCCAAAGCAATCCTGAGAGGAAAAAAAGGAGCTGGAGGAATCAGACTCCCTGACTTCAGACTATACTACAAAGCTACAGTAATCAAGACAATATGGTACTGGCACAAAAACAGAAATATAGATCAATGGAACAGGACAGAAAGCCTAGAGTTAAACCCATGCACCTATGGTCAACTAATCTATGACAAAGGAGGCAAGGATATGCAATGGAGAAAAGACAATCTCTTCAATAAGTGGTGCTGGGAAAACTGGACAGCTACATGTAAAAGAGTGAAATTAGTACACTCCCTAACACCATACACAAAAATAAACTCAAAATGGATTAAAGACCTAAATGTAAAACCAGACACTATAAAACTCATAGAGGAAAACATAGGAAGAGCACTCTTTGACAAAAATCACAGCAAGATCTTTTTTGACCCACCTCCTAGAGTAATGGCAATAAAAACAAAAATAAACAAATGGGACCTAATGAAACTTAAAAGCTTTTGTACAGCAAAGGAAACTATAAACAAGACATAAAGACAACCCTCAGAATGGGAGAAAATATTTGCAAATGAATCAAAAGACAAAGGATTAATCTCCAAAATATATAAACAGCTCATGCAGATCAATATTAAAAAAACAAACAACCCAATTGAAAAATGGTCAGGGGCTTCCCTGGTGGGGCAGTGGTTGAGAGTCCGCCTGCCGATGCAGGGTACGCAGGTTTGGCCCCGGTCCGGGAAGATCCCACATACCACGGAGCGGCTGGGCGCGTGAGCCATGGCCGCTGAGCCTGCGCGTCCGGAGCCTGTGCTCCGCAACGGGAGAGGCCACAACAGTGAGAGGCCCGCGTACCGCAAGAAAAAAAAAAAAAAGAAGAAGAAAAATGGTCAGAAGACCTAAACAGACATTTCTCCAAGGAAGACATACAGATGGCCAAGAGGCACATGAAAAGCTGCTCAACATCACTAATGATTAGAGAAATGCAAATCAAAACTACGATGAGGTATCACCTCACACTGGTTAGAATGGGCATCCTCAGAAAATCTACAAACAACAAATGCTGGAGAGGGTGTGGAGAAAAGGGAACCCTCTTGCAATGTTGGTGGGAATGTAAATTGATATAGCCACTACAGAGAACAGTATGGAGGTTCCTTAAAAAACTAAAAATAGAATTACCATATGACCCAGCAATCCCTCTACTGGGCATATACCCAGAGAAAACCATAATTCAAAAAGACACATGCACCCCAATGTTCACTGCAGCACTATTTACAGTAGCCAGGTCATGGAAGCAACCTAAATGCCCATCAACAGACAAATGGATAAAGAAGATGTGGTACATATATACAATGGAATATTACTCAGCCATAAGAAGGAACGAATTTGTAGAGATGTGGATCGACCTAGAGACTGTCATACAGAGTGAAGTAAGTCAGAAAGAGAAAAACAATATCATATTTAATGCATATATGTGGAATCTAGAAAAATGGTACAGATGAACCGGTTTGCAAGGCAGAAATAGAGACACAGATGTAGGGAACAAATGTATGGACACTAAACAGGGGAAAGCAGTGGGGAGGTGGTGGTAGTCAGATGCATTGGGAGATTGGGATTGACATATACACACTAATATGTATAAAATAGATAACTAATAGGAACCTGCTGTAGAAAAAAAAATAGAATTTAAAAAAAACTGAAGTAAGCTAATAGAGACAACTTTAATGAAGATATTTAACAGGCATGGGAAGCAGAGTGTTAGGGACTAAGTTAAGAGTGATTTGAGGTCTAAAGGTGTTTGTTTTAAAGATGAGAGGATTTTTTTTTTCTTTTTCTGAAGGAAATCTTTTAGAAGAAAGAGACATGAACAGTACAAGAAGGAGAGAGACAACTACTGGAAGGGTATCTTAATTAGGTGAAAGGAGATGGAAGCTAGCATGCAAATGCAAGGATGATATTGCACAGGGGCATGGGTAGCACCATTCATACTAACAGTTGGGATAACTGTTAGTTATTAATAAGACAGAGCAAAGACTGTCTTATTAATAGGACAGTCTCAGACCACACATGCTCCACATAGTAAACCAGGCTGGTATCCCCAACTGCCTCACCATCTTGGCCATTAGTCTGAGATACAAACACTCCACTGATCAAAGAAAATGGGTGTTATATCAGCCATCAGTTTCTTTCCTGAAAACATTCTAATCCTTAACATAGAGAGTACATCACTCCAGTCCCATGTGTCCCAAACCCAAGGCTATAGAAAAGTGAATAAAAAATCCTAACTTGAAAACTCAGGGGAATTATTTTTTAAAGAAAAAGATGACAAAACTAGAACACAGTGTGCTCTCTCTAAGATTTAAGAAGACACAGTTTCTTCTCAGGCAGATGGGAAAAGTAACTGGGAAGATGGAGGCAAAGAAGCAAAAAGGACCTGGTTTAAAAAAATGCAGAAAAATCCAAAACACACTAGAACTGAAATCTTCACTGAAGAAAATTGTATAAGACACATATAGAGAGAAAGAAGAGATATAACAGACACAACTGTTTATCCAGAATATACTAATTATCCTATAAATTAATAATACAAAGGCCAAAACTTAGTCATACTATGAATAGCTAGAAAATAAATGTCACCAACATTGACTCAATTAGTAGTATAAAATCTGAATGACCCCAAATTTTGGAATACACTGAAAGAGCTAACAAGATGTTACTTCTAAAAATATTCCAAAATTCAAGTGACAAAATTTTTATTACTATTAAAATTAATGCAATTAATTATTGTAATTTATTATATTTAATGTATTCATATAAGATGTTAGTAATCAGTGAAATTGGATGTAGAGTGTATGAGGACCCTGTACTACCTCTGCAGTTTTTCTGTAAACCTAAAAATGTTTTAGATTAATTTTTTTTAATGTTTGTAAAGGTAATAGATTTTTTTTAAAGTACAGCAATTTATTAAACAAATACCTTTTATTCTTCTGATTTTTGTCCTGGAACAGGAAGAAATACCAAAAACATTTCAATGCTGAGGACTAAAACTCCAAATTGCAATGTACAAGATGGTTAGTGAGAAGTAAACAAAAGTAATTGTATGCCATCATACGAAAAGCAAGTCACATACAGAATAAAATTTGTTCCTGTACTATATCTACTAAGTTAAATCATGATGCTAATAATTATCAAATTACTACTAAGTATTTTCTTAGAATATATTATATGTATAGGAGTATATTCTAGTTCCTAACTGGGTTCACAAGAAATATAAAACCTAGGTCTACTATATATTCTTTTCTTCCTTTGAAGTGAGAGAGTGGCATGGACATATATATATACACTACCAAATGCAAAATAGAGAGCTAGTGGGAAGCAACCGCATAGCATAGGGAGATCAGCTCAGTGCTTAGTGACCACCTAGAGGGGTGGGATAGGGAGGGTGGGAGGGAGACACAAGAGGCAGGGGATATGGGGATATATGTATATGTATAGCTGATGCACCTTGTTATACAGCAGAAACTAACACAACACTGTAAAGCAATTATACTCCAATAAAGATGCTAAAAAAAAAAAGAACACATGGTGTTATGGGGATGGATGGTGGTGATGGCTGCCCAACAATGTGAAAGTATTTAATGCCACTGAACTGTGCACTTAAAAACGGTACATTTTATATTATGTTTACCACAATTTAAAAAAGGAAGGTAATAGATTTTTGATAGCCAAAACAATCAATTAGAAAATAAACTGGGATATAAAAGTGCCATTAAGCAAACAAGTAGTACACAAATATTCAGGAATAAATTTAGCTAAAATCAGTCATTTAAGGCAAAACGAAAACCAAAAAACACAGAACTGTACAACATTTAAAAGTAGAATCTACAAATAAATGCTTCTTTATAGGAAAAGTAATAAATATTATAGAAATGTCTATTCTTCCAAAATTAAAAGTTTACCACAACCAAACTCCCCACAGCATTCAGTTTGGGGGGCAATAGAATGAGAAAGATATACTAGTAAAATATTTTCTGTTTTACAAAAGGTAGAAGTTGTTCAATTTTTCCTTGTCTCATAATTTAGGTTGGGAAGGCAATAAGTGAGGGTCGCTCAAGATATGTGGAAATTAGTCCCACACTGTGATCGTGTAAATGTACAGGTATCAATAATGAGAGGATCTGCACAGGCAAACATTTTTAATAACATCAGCTATTTATCACTTTAAACTAAAAGCAGCCCTGTCCTTGAGATCATAAACTAGATTTATATACCAGCAATTCTGGAAAAAATATATAGTACCGTAAGAATCATAACAATCTTGTCTTTTTAAAGTATATTTCCCCATGTACAATAAAAATAATCTTTATTTTTAACTTCAAATTGGATAAGGAGGTGTATTTCTTCAATTCTTATCAGAACTAACTCTAGAGTACAGTAAATGAGTAAATGTGGAATTCTCTTTTTGTTTTAAAGAAGTTTTAATATTTTATTTATTTTTATTTTTTGGCCGCGTACCTTGTGGGATCTTTTAGTTCCCCGACCAGGGATCGAACCCGCACTCCCTGCACTGGAAGCGTGGAGTCTTAACCACTGGACCGCCAGGGAAGTCCCTGGAATTCTCTTTCTTTACTATCCCCTTTTTTTCCCGACACTGTCTCTGTATTTCCTGTTTTCATTATAAAGAGTCTTTACTCTTCTTATCGGAAGAAATTATACACAAATCACACTAATTTCTGAAAGAAGTGCATTTCGACACTGCTTGAATTCTGAGGAAAACAAAACTCACATCTATAGGAACAAAATTATAATTCTTGGACGATTATTGATTTTGTGAACAAAATTCAAAATGATGCATAAATAAAATGAAAGCAATTGATAATAAAGGGGAAAATATGGTATCAGCAGAGATTGTAGTAAAATTAAAAATAGGGGAACATTATATCAAAGACTAAATTATGAAAAAAATTCACTCAATGGAGTAGAAGACAAATGAAAAAAACTTAGAAAATCAGAGGTGACGGATGAAAGACTAAGAGAAATGATAAACAGCATGGAGGATACGGGAATTAGATCCAATCTACATATATTGGGGCGAGCAGATAAAGAAGGTAAGCATACCAATCAAAAATAAATATATAAAGAGTAGTATCAAGGAGAAAGAGAAAAAAATACCTCGATAAGTACACATAACAAAACATAAAAAAAACCAAGATAGATTTCTTACAAATGAACAAAGTGAAACACTTCAGACACAGACTAGCAGAAGTTTTTAAAGCACTTTTGCCTTTTTGGGGAGAACTGTTATGAGCCCATAAATTTATAGTTGGTCAAGTTTGTCTCGTTCACAAAACAAAGAGTCATTCTTAGGTACGAAAAATGAAGCATAACCCGCACGTTTCTTTGGTTTACAAACTAGTAAACATGTAAATCAACTAACAAAGATGAAAAAATAAGAAATTACAGATGAATTGTGATACTAAATAAATAGTATTGAGCAATAAAATGATCTAAACGTGAATTAAAATATAACTGTTGAAATATAAAACCATGCAAATGTGACAAATCTTCAAAGAGATACTGTGAATGGAAAATCTCTGCCTAAAATTCAAGATTACATAAACACGTGAGTAACAGTGGTAAGATTACATAAAAGCATGCCACATCGTCATCTTGCACAGATGGAATTGGGGTGAGTAGAGATTATATGACCCAATTTTCTTCCTAACCCCATTAATTAAAAAAAAAGTTCAGACATGAGGGGTTCTTTTGCTTTTAACCACCATCAGAATAAAACAGAATAAGTACATTTCAAATCACTAAAGAAAGAAAAATATTAGCGACACAGCAGAATAAGTGGGAAAACAGCAAAAACACATACACCTATAGGCTGGAATATTGTGCAGATACTACAAGTCATTCCATTTTAGAATATTTAACGACTGGAGGACAGGCTCATGACATAACATTAAGGCACACAGATATCTATACAATTTGATATCAACTTTATGAAAATAAACCACATGTGCACAGAAAACAGAAACAACACCAACCGATTTACAGGTTTCTCAGTATAGAGGGATTACGAGGAATTATTTTTCTTCTTTATTACATTTCTATATATTTGAAGTAATCAAAATAAAGATATGTAACATCTATTTGTCTTTGCCTAGCATTAAATCACATCAGTTACTATGTGTTACTGTATGTTGATTATTTAAGTAGAATACATTATCCAAAAATTAAAAAATGGTGACAACAGAGACATTTTCAAAATGAGAGACTTTCCTATATATTTCATGAACTTGAAAGGGCAAATATTTTTCTTATGTGAAAACTAACAGTAGATATAAGTTCCATGATATGCCTAAAGAGAAATGTGCAGAGACCACGGTAATGTGTGCACGGCAGATCAAAAATGGCCACAATTTCGAGAGGTGCCGTCTATGTCCCTATCCCTTTATTCTGGGTGGGTCCATTGACAATTTTGATCAACAGAATACAGTGAAAGAGCCGTTGAGCCTTTTAACACACCCTGTCTCTTGGAACACTTGCTTTCGGATCCCTGTCACCATACTACAAGAAGCCCAAACCACACGAAGAAGCCTTGTGTAAGGAGACACTCTAGTTAATAGCCCCAGCTGAGCCCTGCGTGGTCCCGAAATGACACCTGTATCAATTGCTAGCCATCTGAAATCCAACCATCTTGAGCATCCAACTAGTGGAGCCATTAATGACATAAACCCCGCCCACCACCTGACTGCAAAGGCACGGGAGACCCCAGGCAGGAGCTGCCCAGTTGAGCCCCAAAGAATGGTGAGAGAGAAGTTGTTTTAAGCCACTTCGTTTTAAAGTGGTTTGTTCTGCAGCAGTAGATAACTGCAATAATATGAATAGATGCAGTTGTGTGTGCGTGTGTGTGTGTGTGTGTGTATATGAGAGAGAGAGAGAGAGAGAGAGAGAGAGAGAGAGAGAGGGAGAGAGAGAGAGAGAGAGAGTATTAGTAGGCAGAGAAAACATTTAAATCCAGTAAGTCTTGGCAAGATTTATAATAGGGTCCTGTGTTATAAACAACTATTCCTTGAGATAAAGCAAAATCACCCTTTCAGGTATTGGAAAACAAAAATATTATTATGATCTCCATTTTCAAAAACAGAAATATGTTACACTTAGGTTAAATTCATCAGTAATCAAAGGTGAGATAAGTAAACATTAAAATTAAATCTCAGGTTGAGAGACAGAAATAATTAAACTTAAGAGCAACCCTAAGTATACTTACTGAGAATCTATTATATGCAAAATTCTCTTTTAGGTTTTATTGTGTTTGTTTCACAGCAACTTGTCAACTTCTGAAAACTATAAAACTAAATGTTATATGTTTCTGCTTCCAATAGTTATATTGGTCATAGAGCACCTCTGTTAGGATGCAAGTATATTTAAGTATCATTATGAAGATAGCTGCATTTATGTTCAGAATTACCAAATGAACAGTCATTTTACATAATGCACAATGCACAACTAATGAACATTCAAAATAATAGAGAAATAAAACTAACCTGGGCCATTTAAATACTGTGTAAGCGAACAGTGTAGTCGGACAATTATAGGTTCTGTTCGAATCACTTCCCATGCCACAGCAATCTCCTCCTGTGCAAATATTTGAAAGATGAATTAGTCATCTTTTAGAGTTCTTGATGTTTTTTCCAGATAAAATTTTTTAAACTTATTTTAAATCATTAAGGCCTATAAATTATTTCAAAACCTATTCGCTTGTGAAAAGAAAGCCAAAGTACTCTTAATTCTTGCCTTCTAAATCTGAAAATTAAAGTGAAAACTTAAGAAATAATGATATACTACAAGCCCATAAGTTTCAGAATATATTACAAGAACTGATGGAAAAAATATATATGTATATAAAATCTCTGCTTTTTTGACAAGTCATAGCATTTCTTCATAAGTCACTTTGACAAAGTCATTATGTTACTTATAGTATTATGTACAAGAGAAACTAAAATTAACTTTCTTCCAAGAATAAAAGTGTGTTTTTTAAATGTACCAATCATATTGCTTCAATTGATACTTACATCAAGAAAGCTAACATCAATATGCAGATCAATATCTACATCATCAATGGCTCCATATTCCCTGAAAGCAAAGATTAACATTATTTTTTTCATTTTGCTTAAAAGATAGCGTCCTAGCTTATTTTAAATTAAAATTTGATCATGAATTTTCATCTCTGATTTCCACAGATAGCTCAGAAATGACTGTGGACATGAATTAACTAACTCAATTTAGTTGGATTGTGGTCTTATGTGACCTCTTTATACCATACAGATATCTTTCCATCTTCATGTTCAGGCAAACACATACATAAATTCAAGACTTATTTGGTTCATAGTTTCAAACATTCCCAGTTCTCTGTGACAAATTAAACAATCTTCTTATGTGACCACTCGCTTTTCACTGTACTCTGAAGATGAAGAGCTGCCTCTAAGGACAAGAAAGGAGTTTCTGACACAAGGAAGGGGTGGAGGGATAAGTGACTGCCACAATAAAGTGCCCATAAATTTTCCTGTCACATTAGACGGTGGTTCTGAAATTGGTCCAGGTGTTCTGCCACTTAAATGTCACTATGTTTTGACAGCCAGCTCTAAAGGTCTGATGTATCAAAATTAAAACAAGTAACAACAGTATATTCCACATAAAGACATGATGGAGACCAACTTTTCTCCAGCAAACATAGTGCCACAAACTAGCATATAGTTAACAAAGATCATAAAAACAGCAATTTTTATATTCTCCATACACACATCCCTATTTTTGATATTGTAATAAATTTCTTAAGTTACAAATACAAATCATAGTGAGGGAGAAAACTACAGAGATAACAGAAATTATAAAAGTTAATGGACAATATTTATTGAGCACTTTCATGCCAGAAATCGTTCTAAGGATTTTGCATACCTGCGATCATAGTGCCCTATAGGTACTACTACTATTTCCAATTTATATGTCCATTAACTGAGGCTCAGAGTAATAAAGTAACTCACCTGTCATCACTCTGTAGCAGAGCTGGGATGTGAATACACGTATCCTATTTACTTATGCAAGTGCTTAGCCGATTCGATATTCAATAAACTATCACTTATCACTTTGTGTTGGAAACCAGGTCAAACATTAATGGATGATCTCATTAGGTCCTCATTATAGCCTTCTGACAGGGATGCTATAACTATCCTCATTCGCAAATGAGGAAACTGAGGTTTAGGAAAGCGAAACAAGTTGTCAAAGGGCAGATAAGAAGTCAGTGGGAAGCCAGGCATTGAACTCACGTTCAACTTCAAAATTGTACAGTACAGTATCTGGCACATAGTAGGTACTCAATGAAGATTTCTGTGTATGATATATGCAAATAATGCTAACAGAGTACAAAACTATGGCACTTTTATAGGGTTTAGAGAAGGCATTTTTAATGATTAAATGGCTTTATGTAATTTGATGAATAAAGGAATCTAGAGAGTCCTTTTGCTTTTTGATATCAATGACCAAAAACATGCAGCATGTTAGAAAATAATAACTCAGCCTCTATGCTTTCTCCTTCCTCTCCTTAGAAATATATCAAAACACTGAGCACATTTTCACTATTTATGAAATTACTTTTTTTTTTTCATGGTCATATTTTTAAAGGTTACATAAAGAAGAAAAGGGATAAAATTATTCGCATAGGAATTCTTTAATTGCCTGCGTCAAAACATCTGTGCTATTCATAAAGGATAAAAACCTTTATAACCCTTTACAAATATAGACATATATGCAAATTTAGATACAAAAGTATGCCAACTTAGTTATGAAATTATACAGAAACTAAGACAAGAAGAAGGACCAAGCACAAGAACCATTTCTTTTATGCCTCTACTTCAGGGTTCAGAAAACTTTTCCTATAAAGGTCAAAAGAGTAAATATTTTAGGTTTTTCAGGCCACATAGAGTCTCTGTTGCATATTTCTCTTAAGAAGTCAAATAACCTACAGCCAGGCATGTTAAAAGAGAGCCATTAAATACAATGATGAGGAGAGATCACTAACGATGTGCAAAAGACATTTTGGTGAGACAAAGAGGCCTTGACAACAACCATTCCCAAGAAAATTATAACAAATACGTGCAAACTTTTACCTAGAAGGATGTATGTAAGAGTAGAAATTAGGGGAAAAAAAAGAATATTGAATAATAAGGATATAAATGATGGCACGTTAATATAATCTTTTAAAATTACCCATTATTAAAAATATTGATATAAAAACATTTAGTATCCTGAGGGAAATGTTCCAAATATACTGTTCACTGAGCAAGCAGATTACCAAAACACTATGGAAACTAAAACACTTTATTTAGATAAAATAGAAGTAGGAAAACCAAAAAAGTATAAAGAGTACTTATATATTAACTATAGGTTGTGGATAAAATTTATTTTATTAAAAAATCTTATGTATTTTCTAAAAATATCTACTTTTTCTGATTACAATGGTAATATAGACTCATTATATAAAATGTGAGAAAGAGAAAAACAGACAATAGATAACTTGTAACACGGTCACTCAGAGACAATTCTTTTTGCTTATATCTCACTCCAGTCTCTTTCATATATTAATATATCATGTAATACACATGATTATTATTAAGGGTAATAAGGTATGTAAAGATTTTTGTCCTGCTCTTTCACTTTTTCTATAATGAGTATTTTTTATATTGTGGAATATTCTTCAAAACCATAAATTTCAATGTCTGTATTTATATGAATAAAATGATGTAATACAACATTAGGTTGCTTTCAACTTTTTTACACTATAAATATTGATAAATAGCTCTCTGGGTAAAAATCGATGTGCAGCTGTCTTCCCAGAGAATAATTTCTAGAATTACTGAGTAAAATAAATAGTATAACTATATTTGGGAGTCTTAATATATACTGTTTAGTTACTATTTTAAAAGGTTAAAACAACTTATAATGGCACCAGCGAGGATCCCCCAGTGACCATTTTCCACATGCTCATCATCGCCAGGCATTTTTTTCTCCCATCTTTGCCAATTTCAGAGGCGAGAATGATTTTGGATTTATTTATGAATGCAAGACTTGGGTATGTTTAGAGGCAGAGAAAAAGGAATCAGAGATAACAAAAGTCAGCACAAACCTTACCCACAGCTGTTTTCTTCAAAAATAGATTTCCAGATCATTTCAACGGAATTTATCATAACGTTATGATCAGAATGTGATATACGTTCCTTATAAAACCTTTAATATGTGAATTCTGAAGTATTCCTTATATGATTTCTTCAGCACTTTTCTGGTTAAGAGTTAGTATTTTCCCAGTTACCAATACTATCAATTTCTTTCCAAAAAGGAAAGGGTTACAAGTGTTCTTCTTCACCACAGCAGAGCATAAATACAGAATTTTAAGGAGGCAGAGGCATTAAAGGTTTGCAATTAACTGGATTCTGCAGGTGTAGATCTGTAAATAGTTACACTTTTGTTTTTATGCCACACTTCAAAGAACTCACAACAACACTGTGTATATGCAAACCAATTTCCCTTGTGATGCCCTTTTTATATATTGCCAGTAATTTCACGTTTCCCACTGCAAGATTACAAAGCGTGATTACAGTCTGTCCAGATGCAGTGGCCCAGTCATCAGGATTGCTTCTGTATCTGAGTATCTTTCAGTAGCCCTAGATCTCATGAATAGCAAACGCAGAATCAAGGCGAATGCTTGAAATACGAATGCAACTTGAACTGTGAATCTTGATATCTGATTGTGTACTGAATGCTGTATCGGGTTTATAATAATTCAAAACAATTCCGTGCACTGCCTATATTTATTCACTATGAAAAGATCACATCAAATTGAACTTGAATACTTTTTTAAGAGAAGGGAGACTACACAGAAATGATCTGATGCAGTTGTTTCACTCTGGGACTGAGGGCTTGAGAAGAACTGCTCCACAAATTTCTTTCCAGCATCTGAGTTATTAGTCTTTGAATTGACATATCTTGAAATCCAGCCATCTGATTTGGACTACTTGCATGTGACCTAGTTCATTTAAGAACATATGTATGAAATATATTTTTCTATGAACATGCATTGTTGAGGGCACTATATGTTAGAATTCTTAGCAATTCATTCTCCTGTTTTTTTAGTGGAACTAATCAAGACAACATCCTCATTAATGATACCACATACATACTTACAATATATTAAATGTTAGACCATCTATGTTGGTCCTCCTTTCTCTATAAAACCACAGCTTATTTATTATACTGTTGTGATGTTTTATAATACTATCTGACCAAAATTAGCAGGACTGTGCTGGTTATAAAAATATATTTTAGACAGATAGTCTTCCCTCATCAACTGTCAAGGAAATTATATGCGTACACACACATACATGAAACTCTATCACAAGTTCTTGGGAAATAAACCTCTATTGCTATTTAGTTATTTCTGCTTTCAACAATTAGTCAGTTATATTTGGAGAATAAATACATTTTGTGAAGAAACATACACCTTCCTATGACATCTGAAACTCAACAGCTTGTGTGTCTATCTCTGCATGCCTACTCAGTGTGTGTTTCATGCTCAGTGTGGGAGAGATGTTTGTGAATGGGCCAAGAAATATGCAAACTCAGTAGTTGGGAAGAAGTCTTGGCAGATTAAAGCATTTGCAAGACTGTATTCATGGTAGCTATAAATTTCTCTAAAGGACAACAGGGCTAAGAAGAATTTAAAAATTAGATCCAGATAAGAAAGGAACCCCATATAAAATAACAGTGTATAAGAGGTACAGTGTAAACACTTGCTACAACTCTGCCTTCCGTTTAAAAGTCCTTGGTTTTGCTTGAGGAAAGCACAGGCATTGGAAGAAGAGGTGACTGTCTGGGATCTCACATTGTGAAGCCTGCATCTAGATTTTATGCCAGTGGTTTTGAAAAATAGTCTCCTGTTTGTTTCTTTCTTCTGTGTGCCTCCTGCCATCACTTTCCCCTGGTTTTCAGTTCAGACTGCTTTTCCATGGGCTCCAGAGGCAGAAGCGGGAGAATCAGTATGCTGCAAAGGACATTACAAACATCCAACCCAAGATCTTTTGACGAATGACATACTTCGGTGTAGGTTAAGTTATGCTGTAGTAACAAACATCCTCAAAGTCTCACTGGTTTAACACACAAAAAAAGGATTTATATCTCACTCACACTACCTGCTTACTATGGAATCAGAGGACTAGAAAGAATGCTATTCATTGTAGTCGTCAAGGGGCCCAGAGTGGTGGAGTACTGAAGATGTGGGAACTCACACACTAGCACTTCGGCTCACATTTCACTGGCCAACACTAGTTGTGTGTCCACTGCTGATATTATAAGATGTAGGGACGGGACTTCCCTGGTGGTGGTGCAGTGGTTAAGAATCCTCCTGCCAATGCAGGGGACATGGGTTTGAGCCCTGGTCCAGGAAGATCCCACATGCTACGGAGCAACTAAGCCCGTGCAAAGCCACAGCTGCTGAGCTTGCGCTCTAGAGCCCGTGCGCCACAACTACTGAGCCTGCGTGCCACAACTACCAAAGTCCGCGCACCTAGAGCCCGTGCTCTGCAACAAAAGAAGCCACCGCAAGGAGAAGCCCGCACACCGCAATGAAGAGTAGTCCCTGCTCACCGCAAAAGCCCACGCACATCAATGAAGACCCAACGCAGCGAAAAAATAAATAAATAAATAAATTAAAAAAAAAAAAAGAGAGATAGGGAAATACAATCCTGCCATCTGCCAGAAGAGGAGAACCAGAGATTTGTTAAGCAGTCCTACTGGCCCACTACTAATGGAAATCCAGAGAAATTAAAGTGGTCCACCCTGACTTATGTGGCTTTTTCTTTCCTTTTCTTTCTTTCTCTCTCTTTCTCTCTCTCTCTCTCCCTCTCTCTCTCTCTCTCTCTCTCTCTCTCACTCTCTCTCTCTCTCTCTCTCTCTCTCTCGCTCTCTCTCTCGTTCTCTCTCTCTCTCTCTTTTCCATGAGATATATGTTTGGGTGTTGAGCCTGAATACAGTGGTATAGCTTCCTCAAACCTTAAAAAAATCCTCTGCATGCCCTGTCCTCCAAAACATCAACTCCAAAATTACAATCATCCGACCACAAAAAGTGATCAAAACGAATAGTCAAAATCTTGCAATCTTCCAACCTACTTTAACATTAGCCACAATACAAAGATTAGAATATTACTCAGCTGCCTTCAGTTCTTTAAATGGATGATGGATGATCATAAAGCAAAGGATATTTTATTTGGGGTAAAAGTTTGAAACATCATCAGCAAATTATCAGAATCATTTCATTCCCAACCAAGTGAGAATTTTGTGATTTGTAATTCCCTGCTTTCTAAAAATATTAATCTCAAATTGTTTTCAATAGCACTGATCATTTTTTAAATGAATACATGACTATAGGAGTAAATTTATAATAAAAACGTAAAATAACCTCATTTTGTTGCATGGTTCAAGATGAGACACATGCAGACTGATCAGGGGGTTAACCATGCTCCCCCAGAGACCTAACTCACTTTCTGCACAAGAGCCTGTGAATCACAATTGTCATCAGTGTTTCCAAGTACAGTTCAACCCAGCCAGAAGGCTGCTTTTGAATGATTTGGCCAGGTAAAGCTAAAATTACCTACTTAAGTAATAAATTTATCATCGGTCACTTTTTCTATAGCCTCCCTCAACCTACTAAAAGAGAGTTTTGCCTCAATTGAGGCAATCTCTGTTATTTTCTTCTCTTAAAGAGAACTTAGATGTGGTTAGCTGCCTTTCTCATTAGATGTCACATTAAAAAAAATGACAGCAAATAGCATGTTATGCATACTGAGGTACTTTTGCTCTTCAAACTCCATTAAGTCCTTATGAAACTCAATTAAGTAAAAGAACAGCTAATTAGAACAGTCTGTTTTCAATAGACTTAAAACTTTGCAAAGAAGGTGACTCCAAGATCTTAGGCCTAACTACTCCTTTCTCCCATATGTCCAAGCCACAGTATTCGAGACCAGACAGTAAATTCATTCTTATTTATTTTAAGTAAATCACACTAGTCCTGCTGTGATTTCCCTTTATATCATGAGGCCTCTGGGAGGTTATTTATTCTGGAAACATCCTCTGTAGTTAGAGGAAATCTAGAGCAGGCAAGAACATGGCTTGCATTCATTGAGAGTTAAATTGGACCAAAACTTGTAAGTGAAAGAGGCAAGGGGAAAATAATCAAAACCATTTATGACTTTAGATACTTCACTTGAATGAAATTCCAGATATTTATCTAATTTCAACAGTCCATAAATTATCAATATTTTATTAATAATGGAAGATACTAATAGAAATTATAAGTATTTACCTTATGATAGTAATATAAGAAATTATCAAATGCTTGCTGAAGAAACAAAAATATTCATATATATATACATATATATGATATGATTGAGGCCTAGATAGCATGAAAATATATGTAAAAAAACTTTATAAAAGCAATCAATGTGTGGTAAAGTGATTCTCTAAACAAAAATACATATTTCAAATGAAAAGCAGCTAAATTCTATGTTGTATTGAATTAATCATATACAGACGTTTTTCTTTCATGGGGGAGAGGGTTAAACTATTGCGATTAAAGTTTTAAGCTTTCAACCAAAGTTTGACTAAAGTTAAAAAAATTAGTCATTGTTTTGGACAATTTATTTATTTATTTAGGCCGAGCCACACAGCTTGTGGGATCTTAGTTCCCCTACCAGGGATCGAACCCAGGTTCTCGGCAGTGAGAGCGCAGAGTCTTAACCACTGGACCGCCAGGGAATCCCTGGACAATTTATTGATAGTCCCTGTTGCCTTCTTCCTTTATTCATTCTATAATACTTATGGAATCTCCATATTCCTTATCCTGGAGCCAGAGCATAGATCAATTGTGAAATGATCACAGCTAATTCGCCAAAACTTTGGAAATTGCAAAGATTTGCTTTTCCAAGTATAATCCCAATCACCCTCACTCAGTTGTAGCCTAATATCCCTCCATGAGCAGGAGGGAGAGGGTCCGGGTGTACGATCCCGGCTTATTTAGGCCACAGGTGGTTGTAAGTTTCTGCAGGTAAAATGAAACAGTTAGCAATTATAAATTACAGCTGTGTTATACTCCCTTAATTATTCGTTTGCTCTCTCAAAATCTGCATATGTTCACTGAAAAGAATATAACCAGATAATACGAACATTTTTCACAGACGTTCCACTGAAAACAGTCAAGAAGCCCCCAGCTTATATTTCATATGTGCCCTGTGCTAGGCTAAGTACTGGAGTACAAGCAGGATTGAAAACCAAACCAACAAAATAAAGGCAAATAACAAAAAAGTGTGCTGCCCCAGCACTCACAGAATTCAGAGTCTAGAGGGGGAGAAGTAAACCCATAACAACAAGACATGAAGAGACTAATAAATGAGATTAAGAGCCAAATGTGATGGGAGTGCATATGGCAGAATAACCAGTCTGCATCAGAGATTCAAGGAAGGCTCAAAGAAAAGCTGACCTTTAGACTGGGGCTTGAAAAAAGAGAGCAACCGGGTTTGAGAGGGAAGCACTGCTTGGGCAAATGGACAAAGTCAAGGGGAAATATAGCACGTTTTGAGAACAGAAACAATCCTGGTTTGGGTGGATGAGGCTGGAACTGAGGTCAGGCTGTGAGAGGAGTCTGGAGACTTGGAGACCACCCTTTAGGAAGATAACAAAAATCTGAAACATCAGATCTGACTCATGGAAGGAAACAAGTATGATGGCAGAAAAAGGTTTTTCTTAAATTAAGGAGAGAAAAGAAAGTCTAAATAGGGATGGTGGGGGTCTTCTGAATGATTAAAGTAATAGAAAATGGCCTGGAAATTTATCACCAAATAATATATTAAGTAACTGCAACAAAAAAAAATAATTATCATTCAAACACACATTGCACAAACTTATGTCTTTTTTTCCTTTCTTTTCTTAGGGGCCAGATTACATATCACAATGTGATTTGGATACCAGTGGTTATGCATTATTGACTTTTATTGTTCACACAAATATGTCCTTAATTTATGATAACAACATGGGCTCAGCTGGCCAAATCTGTTACAGGAATTGATTATGATGCCACTCAAGACTGATATTTTATCAGACTAACTCTCCAAAAATAACTAATTTCTTTAATGAAATCAATGTAATCTTAAACCATGTGTACACACAAAAAAATCATAACCATAAATATGCCATTTTGTGTAAGTAGAAACATAATAGACTCTCATATACTTTCAAATATAATTAAGCCCAAGGATATTTCCACTTAACTCCAACAGAAAATTCCAGTGACTTTCCAAATAATTTTAAGTTGTATTCACCGAAGGTATTTATTTACCTGAGAGAAACTGCATGTGGCCCATATATCTCTCTCACTGCCGACAAATCAGCTTCGAGTTGGGGGTGCTTGTGCAGCTCCCCGTCATAGTTCACCTGATGAAAAGGGATAATTTAGAAATGACTTAGGGTAAAGAGAATCAAAAAAATCAAAATACAAACAATCTCTTGGACAGGCGACCCTGTAGTTCTGCCATGGGCATTTTCTCTGTCGCCTTCATGAAAAAAGTATAGACAGTTCAGGGCTTCCCTGGGGGCGCAGTGGTTGGGATTCCGCCTGCCGATGCGGGGGACGCGGGCTCGTGCCCCGGTCCGGGATGATCCCGCATGCTGCGGAGCGGCTGCGCCCGTGGGCCATGGCCGCTGAGCCTGTGCGTCCGGAGCCTGTTACCCCGCAGCGGGAGGGGCCGCAGCGGTGAGAGGCCCGCGTATCGCAAAAAAAAAAAAAGTATAGACAGTTCAGCAATATATTCACTAAAGGTCTTACGCTCACATACATCTAGTATAATTTATTATGCTTAAAAAGTAATATTTGACTACTTTGATATGAAGACAATGCCAATGTTAAAAGGAGTGAAGTGGCAGATAATCTGAAAAACTTCTAGACTGAAAAAA
Source organism: Grampus griseus (assembly GCF_964374135.1). Lineage (NCBI taxonomy): Eukaryota > Metazoa > Chordata > Mammalia > Artiodactyla > Delphinidae > Grampus > Grampus griseus. Next base: position 38,167,069 of record NC_139019.1, on the reverse strand, counting down.
ACATTTACTTCCCCCGTAAGAATTAGCAGTGTAAACAAAAATCGAAACTGGAAGAATTATTTTGCAGAATGTTAGAGTGTTATATTGGTTAAAGAATCATTAGGAAAAGTACCCCATTCCTAGTAAGGCATTCTGGAGAGAGGAAATCTAGTTTTATTTATGTCCGTCCATACCTCTACTGCCTTGCATACACTTGATTGACAGATTACTAATTTCTGATTCTGAATGAATAAATTGACTTGCATTCTTTACATAATAATAACTGGCTTTAAAGCATCTCTTTAACATATTACCTTTCCCTTAAACTATCCAAGTTACAGAGCATATTGGATCAAGAAGTTTACAGAAACAGAACAAGACAACTTATATAGCCATATCCTAAAATCAAATGCTCAGTTTAAAATTTTAACATTATTCTGGAAAAATATAATGAATTCTTTCATATATATGCATATGTGGCTATGCTATTTTCATATATATAAATTATGATGTTTCTTCACAACAATTTTTCAACAAACACTTTAGTATAGAAGGAAAAGGAAGATAATGAATACAAATAATGAGGATGCTCGATAATTAGGGCCCATCAGTTTTTATAAAGGTTAATCACCTTCTATTTAAAACTAACAATTCATGCTTTTATTAGTGTCACCATTTCAAAATATTGACTGAGCACAATATGCTTAATAAATGTAAAAGTTAAAAGCATAATAAGATGCTGTCTGCAAAACATCTGTAATGAAGTTAAGACAACTTCAATGTAAATAAATGATTACAGTCAAATAACTGCAAAAGTAACCTTAATTTCTGAAAATATATAGAAAATGAGCGACAGACAAATTATAGGAATTTCCTTGTTAGTTACAGAACCCTGAACAACACACAGGTCTTTTAGATGACAAGCACAGATTTCCACTAGAACGTATATGGCTACTGCTACCTTTGAGAGTCGCTATTTGGAGGAGCTGGTGTGCTTACCTGTCCTCCATAATAAAATTCTTCAGAATCATTATCTCCTTCAGAATCTTCTTCCACCGTACTATTTTGTCTTGACTCCTTAAAATAATAGTAAGAAGGCAATTTTAATGGTCAAACTAGTTTTCCTCCTTCTGAAACTAAAGTAACAAGTGCCCATAATAGGTAGGTCTTATGCATACCACATGGATTTTAAATAAAAGAATTGTTGGTGCAGTACAAACCAAAAACAAAAAGGTAGTAAGAGAATTTTGTGGGTGCATTAAGCTCTATGTACGTTTCACTGGTCTTGAGTTGTACAATTTAATATTTGATGTACATAAAAAGCTACATCAATCAATTACAATTTTGGGTTTGTTCTGATAAAACATCTGAGCAGCTCACACTGATTCAATTTTTTATTAAAAAATTCCTCAGCGTTATTTATCCCAGACTGTTCTCACTTCCACTGCCAACACCACATAATGGTATGAAAGAAAAGCCACTTTGAATCTAATAATATAAAACTCAAATTATGAAAATAAATACAAATCACATTATGAAGAGAACTTTGTAGAAATAATTTTAGATTTCAGATTTCAAAAGAATATTTAATTAAATATGCTTGAAGTTTGAGTTTCTAATTAACTGAACCGTATCTGTTATGTGTCTAAAGTACAAACAACAAAAATTCATCTAAAGTAACTATTCCTATCCCTGACCCTTTTAAAATAATTAAGAGAAAGGTAGCTGCTTTTAGACACAGGAATCTATTAATTCAATGTTTTGTAATTATCCTTAAATTTCTAGATCAAATTTCAAATTACTAAGGCAAACAAAAAACCTAGAAAAGGGAATTTGGGTTTTATAAAATACAAACAGTTTTTGGTTTTAGCAGCAATAATGCTAAATCAGTGATTCTCAGTTTGGCTACTGAAGAGCACTATGAATGGTACAACACTGAGGGGAAGGCAGGGTTGCATTCAGTGCATAGTTTTAAAACCAAAGAATTGTCGGGTCCCACCACATTCATTTTGTTTGTTTAATGTCCCCGTATTTACTTACAGATTGAAGTAAATTTCTTGAAGGTGAGGAAAGGGGATAAGTTTGTTGTTGTTGTTTTAACACTGGCCAAAAATAATAAGACTATACCCAAGCTCTGTGCTCCTTTAGCTAGGAAGATCATCTTTTACAGATGAAATTTTAAGGGTCTGATCAAAACTATGTATACCACATACAGTTAATCTAAACATACAGTTTAGAATAACATACGGTTATTCTAAATATGTTACATAAGCGCTCTTCAATCAACTACATTATTTGATGAAAACACAGAGAACAAGTTAGGTTTTGTATGCACTTTATTTAGATTTAAACCAGATGTTCTTTCTATTACTTGAAAGGTAGCTAATTTTAGGTCACCATCTTTCCCATACATAAGTCCCTAAGCCAGGAGCGTGTACTTCATTCACTATATGCAATTTTAACCTAAATAATGATGATATTAACTACAAATACACAGTAAATTTCAAATATATCTATACTGTTTGAAGAAATATAATAAAACATAAAATGTAATTTACATACCTCCCCATTTTCCTTCTGTAATTTGGATTTTATGGATAAGCAACAGTTAATGTCATTTGTCTTTCTTAATTCTGAAAGTTATAATTAAAGAATCATTTTAGTTTTCAGTATACTATTTACCAAATATTTATAAGTTTCAGTATAAAAACACCCCATAGATGATTCTTTCTTTTGCAAGAGAAATTAAGGGATATTTTGAAATTATATTATGTTGGAGAATTATATTACATACAAACTATTCTGATTTTTCATTGCCCATAAAAATGTGCTCAAACTGAAGTGGCCACAGTACAAATTCCTTCAGTTCTCACTATGTATTTCATGGGATCTACATTGCCTTCAGTATGTGTTTTAAATATTCAGTTTGTCTGGCAGTATCATTATGAATGAAAATATTTTCACAAAAGCAAATATCTGCATAAGGCATTTAAATGGAACTTTTTAAAAGTACTAATTTATGCATTTTTAAAACTGTTGAAAAACAAATTAATGACTTTAAATAGAAAATCTGTATGGAAAACCAGATTTATAGATGCCAAAGATAAATACTATATGGGTTACAAGAAACCAAAACACAAAGCTACCTATAATCAAGAAAATATTAACCTGGAATTTAAGAAAATAGTGTTTTCCTATTACCTGTTGCTATTCGATGAAAAATGACTGGAATTGGCTCTGTAGTAACTAATACATCTTCATCATTTTCTGAACTTGACACATATGTATTATCTGCAAAAGAAATATAGACAACTAAAGGCATAGTAACTTGAAAAAGTACAACCTTTATTAAAAAAAATTAAGGTATAGCCACATCGCTTCCAACACTCATAAGGCACACACTACTGTTCTGATTAATCTCAGAAAAAAAATGAAGTCAATTGCAGGTTTATGTGCGAATTAATTGTAAATAGCTTCTTTAAAGATGTTTGCATCTCCTAGACAAATATGGACTTTGGATAGAGACTATCCAAACACATCTCTAACATCCCATGCAGTAATGGATCATTTGGATGCAACTGGTTGCCTCAACTCATTGAAGAGCATCCTTCCCAATATCGGTATCAAGTATATGGTAATATGACACACGACTGTTATTTTTTTTGCTCATTGATGGTTACAGGGCATCTGTGACACAGCTATTCAACAAATATTTAACCAATTTTTAAATAATGGTCCTATAATACACTCATCAATGATGTATAAATATGTAAATATATATATATAAAAAATAAAAGTCTAAAATAGACCTAACCAACAACAGAAGCCTGTATCAATTTCTGCTAGGAGAAATGAGTGTTCAGATGACTTACCGAACACATGATAAAAGATCTTGAGCCCAGTTTTCATAATATTGTGTCAGTACAATAAGAACATGATTTTTAACTGATAGATAGCTAAGTCATTACTTTATTTCCAAAGAAACATCTGTACTGTTTTTAGACCTTGAGTAGTGACAGTGATATGTATTCACAACGTAGTCACAAAAGACTCTCAAAGTCAAAGGCTTTAAGTTATTCAGGAATCTGAGAGGAGATGCGGGTGGATTAGACTTGAAACAAAACAGGTTTGCCCCATTATTTTGATTTGTTCTAATTACAAATTTTGCCTTATTTCCTTTTCAAGTAGCATCTAGGAGGGTGTGAGGATTTTTGTGTTTATCAGGTGAGACCTGGATTAAGAAACAGATTTAATATAACTTTTTAATTACTGTCTCATCATATTAGGTGAGCCTTTGACTGCTTATCTGGGGTCGGTAAACTCATACCTTCAGGTGAGGATCAACAGCTGCTCTGTTAAAACAGAGTTTTTAAATTTCTTAGCCCTCATTCAGAGGGTTCAGTCCATTTTTAAACCTCTTAAACCCTCATTCAGAGCCTTACTGATTCATTGTGCATAGTTCGGTTTTCCCTATGTACAATGGATTCCTTGACGCAAACTTGAGAAGAAAAAGAGCAATGGAAGCAATGCTGACCACCAACTCGAAGGAAAGATCCAGAAAGATCTGGACAGTGGACTCCATATCATGGAATATCTCAGTGTCATGGAATGAGGAGGATTGTACTAAAGCATCGAGAGGCAAATAAATTAGAACTTTCTGTTTAAGAAAACAGGGAAATGAATAACTCAATTTAAAGGACCAAATGGCTCACACAAAGTGTTGACACTGGAAGGCAGTGAGGTGCCAATATAACTTAGTAAATAATTGTTGCATAACACCGAAAGACAGAATTAGGCATTCAACATATCATTTTCTAAGAGATTTTCTACCAGTCTGTAGTGTGATTAGTATTTAAGCATTAGAACACTTTTCATTTCTGCTTTTGGCTTAATTTACCCAAACCAAAATGTTTTCAGTTTGCATGACAGTATCCATTAAATAACCATTATGATACAACAGGCCAGATCACAGAGGTGTATTCAAGTCAAGAACAGAAATGTAAGAGCAGACAAAGCACTTCAAATCTAGACTCTGCTACCAATTAGCTGTTGATCCCTTTAACTCTAAGCCACTGTCTGCTTGGTTATAAAATGAAGAGGTTTGCTGATGATCTTTGAGGAGCGTCCCAGCTGTCTGAATTGATTCTATGTTTTCTTTTGTTGTTGTTTAACTAATTATTTCTAAATCTTCCTCAACCTATTCTGATATCTGTAATAATACATTGTCTTTGTTTAGACATAGGAAAGTAGGACGCAAAAAGGATAAAGAATGCATTTAAGGTAACAGAATGAGCCAGTGACAGAACAGGATGCTTTCAAACTCAAATTCCTTCACGGGAAGAGTCTCCCACTTGAGTCTAAGGCTGGCAATTTCTTTTTCTGAAAGCTTCCGGGGACAATTAGGTTCTTTAACATGTATGTTTTGTAGAGAACATGTAGATTCTTGTTAAAGGCTGTTAACAGTATAAATATTTTCTCTTCCCTTCCCTACCAGACTATGCAAGCATTACTGGAACTTCTGTGGACAAGGGAGAGGTGAGTAGAGAGCTACGGAAACGCATCTCTTAAATTATTGCTTTTATTCTATTTCTAATTTAAGCCAGCATTCCATTATTCATTACTATGTAACTTAATAGAAATAATTATAAATAATAACTATACTGGTTTTATAATACAATCTGCATATTTCCCCTACATATGATATTCATGTCAACCACCAAGCCAATTATTATCCCTATTTTAAAGATGAGGAAACCAAGGCTCAGAAAAATTAATTCACCCAAATTATTTAAGTAACTAAAGTAATTACACATAGCATAGTAAGTGGTAAAACTGTCTGAATCCAAACATCAATGCTTTGCTATGTTTTTTTATATCAGAATATTGTCACTCAACAATTGCAGTATCTTGTAAAACATGTAAGAGAAATGAGAGAATTCATACCCTCCAGTAGGTAAGCCTCCCAACTAAAGGTGGTAACTGATGAGAAAGAATTCTGCTGGTCACAACAGAGTCAATTATCTGTGATTTGTAATATACCTACCTTTAAAAAACAGAAAATTGTCTACAGTAGAAACTCCACAGGTAAACTAGAAGGCTGCTTTATTTCTTCATTTTATTTGAATAGCCAATATATCTTTAGTATTTCATTTATATACGTTATTATATGTACCTAAAACTGAAGATCCTCTCAATTTTAATTTTCACAAAAACAAACTATGAAATGAGTTCCAATAGATGGCACAGGTAACTTAATAGATTAAAACTATAAAATGGCAAATCTGCTAAGGAATAAATAGGATGGCATAACCCTGAATTTGGAGGATTATGCTAATACATGTTCATAGGGCAAAAAAAAGTCCATACTGTATTTTCAAACTTAGATGATGAGATAAGCACTGAACCGTATTATCTAGAAAAAGTAGGGAAAAAATCCTAAGGAACATTAGCAGAAGGAATTAATAAAAGTACTATCAAGATTACTGCATTTAGAAATTAAAAGCAACATAAAAGAGAGCATTTGTTTGAAATAATTTTTAAAATAGACAAACTTTTTGGAAGAAAAAGCAAGGGGAGAAAAGGACAAGAATAAATATAAAATAACAGAAATGAGAAAGGAGAAATACACAGAGATGCAGAAGATTTTTAGACTTACAGACTGAATACTATTAAAAACACTTTTTGCTCAAAAATTTGGACATTCCTCCAACATAGTGGGCTTTCAAGAAGAACACATGTTAAAAAATGACTAAGAAATAGAAACAAAGAACAGATTCATCAATCATGGCAGAAATATATGACAACTGCTCTAGAACCATCCCTAAAAAGATACCAGGTTCAGGGCTTCCCTGGTGGCGCAGTGGTGGAGCGTCTGCCTGCCGATGCAGGAGACAAGGGTTCGTGCCCCGGTCCGGGAAGATCCCACATGCCGCGGAGCAGCTAGGCCCGTGAGCCATGGCCGCTGAGCCTGTGCGTCCGGAGCCTGTGCTCCGCAACGGGAGAGGCCACAACAGTGGGAGGCCCGCGTACCGCAAAAAAAAAAAAAAAAGAAAAAAGATATAGGCTCAGATAGATTTGCTAGCAAGTTCTATCAAATGCCAAAGAACAGTTTAATTCCGTCATCAATTTGAAGTTTTTAATAACAGAGTACATGACAAAATACACGTAGTTCTTATAGAGCAGCCTTAAGATATCTGCTAATATATCTTGTCACCTTCTATTCAAAGGAGAAAACATACACGATACCTCATTAGATGCCAAACAAGAATTCGATAAAGACTTAATACGCATTCTCAAAAAAAAAAAAAGCTTAGTAAATGAGAAAAGCAATGATACTTGCTCTTCTGAAAGCGACTAGAAGCAAGCTCACTAATTTTGAGAAAAGGAACAAAGCTGCCAATTTTCCTATCTATTATTAAAAGTCATTCTGGAAGTTCTAGCCAGTACAAGAGGAGAAAAAAATACAGGTATGAATACTGGAAAGGAAGAGCAAACATATCATTTTTATATAATATTATCTATATGAGAAATCAAGCGTATTAACTGAACTCCTAGTACAAATAACTATGGATTAAAATTTAATAATGGGGAAAACATTATCATAGCAGTATTCACTTTGAAGAACGCTCCATAAAAATACTACTACTACTTCTTCCGCAGAAGTGAGAGGAATCAGAACTGAATTATAGACTTGGTTACCACCACTACACATCCTTGGGGAATAGTTAACTTCCCTCAGCACATTTCTTCAAGTATAAAACGTCATGATAGCACTTGTCCTGTCTATACACAAACTGGTATTTAGAATCCATTCAATCATGCATAAGAAAATACGTGGCATCAACCAATTCAAAATTCTCTCCCCAAATGCACTAATCTCTCTCTCCATCTCTGTGTTTTATTTACACTTCTTTTTTATAAATTAAATTATATTGCCAATTCACTATGAACTTGCTCCGTGATGTAAACTCAATTTTAAAAAGCACAAATGATAACCAATACTTTATGTTTTAATTTCAATTTTTGTATACTGTAGTTCCAGTGGGGCTCCCGTGTGGCGAGATAAACCAGAGTAATACTTCTTGACCACAAGAGGGAGCTAAACATTTGGTTCACTTGGTTTATTAAAGGCATCTACCATATTTCTTGCGCTACAGAATAATTCACTTACTGTCTTCAGGGGGCTTTTCATTTGTGGCATTATTTCTATCACCCTGACTTAAATGTCCTGCATCTCTCTTGGCTGACATCTCTAGGAGCTGCCTCAGATGAGAAGCATAATAATCATAATATTTACAATAAATAGTGGGGCTTTTATTTTCCTAATACATTTAAGCAAAATTCAAAACATCAAAAACATACTATATCATAATAAGGGAGAGGGCTGATTGCAAAACCAGCTAAGAAATTTTTTTTCTTTATACATTTCATGTCTTGGTTCTTCCAATAATATCTGCCTAGAATACTTTTTATACTATTAAAAATAGGCATATTTTTAATGATGAATAACTCTCCTTGTAAAATTGCACAATAGTTTTATAGAATGCTATGCTTAAGACATATGGAGATCATAGCAAAACAACTGTAAGGGAACTTATGATATGTGAAAATTATTTTAAAATGTAACATTTGATCTTACAAAAAGGTTAAATGCATAATGCAAATTGCCACTGGAAATACTTGCTTAAAGGCTAAAAAAATATTTTACAATATCCTCATACCACATTATTAACTAATTATTTTTTAAAAAATACTCAAAGTATACGTAATCAAAGTTACTTATAGCAATCTACTCATTTTATACAGAAAATTATGGTCCCAATCATGCACAGTAAGTGAATAAAATGGCTAGATTTGAATAGGAATTGGAATTGTGGTTTCAATTTATGACAGATCAGAACAGTTAGCTTGGTAACCATCAGATTTTATTAAGTAAGAATGCTGGAGTAAAAAATATATATATGAAACACAGGCAGTTAAAATTTTCTAATCTTTGCCACAGAATATGATAAAAAATAGATTCTTGCATTATACTTTTTTCTTTGGGGTAAACTAATCAAGTCATATTTGATCTACACTAAGTCTACAGTGCTCGTGCTCTTACTCAAGATAAAATTACAGACATCATGAGTGAGAAAAACACTAAAGATAAAGTCCAAATTATCATGACTTAAATACTGGCATACACATCCTGGGCTCTGGTGAGATTACAGTGAGTCTAGAAAGTAAGACTGAACATGGCCTAGAAGAAAGATACTGGTTTGATCAATAGAAAAATAGATCTGTAGTGACCTTATATTCAGTTTTCTATGGACAAATGTGTGTGGATCTAGTAATCTATTTCAGGACACACAGTGAGGACAGCTGTGCATATGCAAGAAGCCTAGTACAGTCTAGCAGTATGGTCCACGGGCTCTGGACTATTGGGTTCAAATTGCAGTTCTTCCTCTTACTAGTAGTGTCATCATTCATCTGTAAAATGAGGATATTATAGTAACAACCTCAGAGAGTTGTCGTGAGATGTGTTCAACTGTATATAAATTTAGAGAAATTAAGAAAGGCCTATTATTTTCAAATATTACTATTATTTTTAGCTACTATTTTAGCTGTTACTCCTACCCATTATTTTTAGAGTATGAAAGCCAACAACTAAACCAGTTTAGAGAATCTTCATTTTAATTGTAATGAGGTAAATATACAGGATGAAGCTATCATATTGACTCAAGGAAAGTAGTTTCACGGGAGAACTATTTTGATTCTGTACTGTGTCTCAGGGTGAGACATGTAACTCACAGGCAATCAACAGAATTCTTTTATATTGTCTTTCCCTGACAACCCTTCACCCCTAGATATATTTATATATATTTTACATCTCCAGAAGAAAAAACTATTCAAAGAATCATGGCATGAATATTTGTAATAAAAAGAAAAAGAAAAACATACCTGGGTAATCTTCAGATACATGTACTGAATAGGATACACTGTTAAAACAGGGAAAAAAAAGAGAGAGAGAGAGAAAAGAAAGGCTCAAGTTACTGCTAAGGCAAACATGCTTTTACACAATGACAACCAACCCCGTGTTACCCATTACTTTATATAGATAAAAGTATAGATACCAAAATGGATTAGAAAACGTCTTTGATATTTGACACAGGAAACTTACAGATTTTTAAGATATATGACATAGTAATATATATCTTTTGTGATACTTTTTTTAGTATAGCTAGGTCTTTTATCTCAGCAATGTCTAACATTCAGTAATTTATGATCATGTGCATTGTCTGCTCAGGTTTTATCAAATCATCTTTTCTTACCAGAAGAGAAGTATTTCTCCTGTTTAGTATGGCACTCAAGAATTTAAACATTTATAAATTTAAACATTTATTTTTAATATTGCTTCCTCACAATATGCTGTGCTTTTGAAACACTTCCTTTTCTTCAAAGAACTAACAAAATTATGACAGTGTAACTAATAGCTATTCATCAGCCGATCTTTCATCATTACTATATATAATAAATAAACTACCTCCTGTTCTCAGAAGGATTGAGTTGTTTCAAAAATCATTTTTAACAACTCCTTTTTCAGTTAACTCCACTGTCTCTATGTACCTATCTCATAGGACATATGGGGATTTGTCATACTTTGTTTACTCTCCTCTCTGTGTCAAGTAGATTGCAAGTCTCCTGAGGTTACGGTCCATGTCTATTTGTATTTTCAGCACAATTACCTATGGTAAACACATGAGCATGACGCACAGCACATATTCAATATTAGCTTTTTGGATGGGTCAGTGGAGCTGCCACCTGTCACAGAGAAGTCAAACTTGAGTTCGAGTTCAGCCAAAGTAACTGCCCGTTAAGACCAAAAAAATATCAATTCTCTTTGAAGAAACGTACAGAATACAGAGCCTATGTAACGCATCATTCACAAAGTGAAAACAGTCCAAATTACTTGACATGAACAAACAGGAACCTTGAACCAACATTCGAGAGAAAATTTAACCCAAGTGTTGGGATTAGCCCTCAATGATGTTAAAACAGTTAATAAGTATGGTTAAGGATGTAAAGGAAAATCCAATCTCAAGAAGAAACAAAGACATCATCAGGGTCTTGTGGGACACTAGCAAAACAGCAAATATTTTATATAATTAGAGTTTTAGAAGGTGAAAAGAGAGAGAATAATGCAGGGGAAAAAAAGCTGAAAATCTCCTAATTTGGGTGAACGACATAGATGTATAGATTGAAGAAGCTCAGAAAATCCCAAACGGGATAAGTGCAAAGAAAATTAGTTCTAGGTACACATAGTCAAACTGCTGAAAACCAAATATAAAGAAAAAAAATTTAAAGAAGAGAAAAAAATGGCACATTACATATAGGGAAACAAGAATCAGTGTTAAGTTTTCATAAGAAACTATGGAGGACACAGGACAGTTGAACAGTAAAGAGCTGGGGCGGGAGGGGAACAGGGGGGTAAACAAACAACTATGAAACCAGAATTCTTTATCCAAACTATACATCTGTCAAGAATGAAGGCAAATAAAGAAGCTTTCAGATACGAGGAAATTGTGGAAACATGTCCCAGCAGACCTAAAGTACAAGAAATCCCAAATGAAGTTCTTCAAGCTGAATGATATCAGAAATTCAAATACCCAGAAGGAATGAAGAGCACCAAAAATTGTAAACATAAAAGACTATTTTTCTCCTAATGTTTTTAAAATATACATAGCTGTTTAAAGTAAAAATTCTAACACTTCATAGTGTGATTTATAACATATGTAAATGTAGTACACATGACAGTTACAGCATAATGTCAGGGAGGGGTTAAACGGTCACATACAGTTCCAAGGTCCTTAATCTTATGGGAAATGGTATAATACTAACCCTAAATAATAACTCTAAGAAAACTTCGAATATATATTGTAATTCCTAAAGCAAGCACAAAATAAGATTAAAAACAATAATAAATGGAATTCTAAAAGCATTTTGGAACCTTTAATCCAAAAGAAAGCAGGAACAGAGGAACAAAAAACAAGGGACAAATAGAAAACAAAATAATAAATGGTGCCTGAATCCTACCATAGCAAGAATTGCCTTAAATGCTAATGGACTAATAAACACATTGAATAAAAGGCAAAGGTGGACAGATGGATTAAAAAAAGCTAGATCCAACTCTATGCTGTCTTTAAGAGATCCACATTAAATAAAAAGACACAGGTAGTTTGAAAATTTTTATATGGAAAAGATATACCATGCAAAGGTAAGCATAAGAAGACTGAAGTGTTTAACAAAGACCTCAAGACAAAGATACAAAGAGATCATTCATAATATAAACGGGTCAATTCATCAGGATGAAGGCACAATAATCATGAATGTGCATGTACCTAACAACACAGCTTCAAAAACCATGAGACAAAACCTGACAGAATTAAAGGGAATAACAGACAACTCCACAGTCATAGTATGAGAAACTGACAGAACCAACCCCCCCCCAAAAAAAACTCATTAAAAGACACAGGTGATCTAAACTAGATTTTCACTGAAAACTACAACCACAAAAGATATTCAAAAGAATATCTTTTTCTTTTCAGGTACACATGGATGCAATATTCACCAAGATAAGTCATATACTGGTCTGTAAAACTAGTCTTAATAAATTTGAATGGATGGATGATCAGGGTTCAGTAGTTTATATCCTGGGTTTCCTGGCTCATCTTGTCCTATGACACTAAGTCGTAAGTCCTCAAGAAGCCACTGCCTTTTAGAATTTGTGACTGGGCTTTGTGACTGTGGCCACAGGCGATGCAACCCTCCCAGGCAAGCCCAAGTCTCCAGACTCCACCCGCCAAATCCCTGGCATGTTGCTTAGTCCTTGGAAAGAGATTAGGCAGAGACAAGAAAGACTAAATAAAGAAAAGAGTAGGAAAGAAAGATGGTTAGTAATGAGACCAAGTACTGATATACTGTTCTTTCAGAAAGCATATTTAATTGCTCAATTAATTCAAGAAGCATTTCTTGGTAACCTGGTAGAAGCCAAACACTGTGTTAATGCCAAATAAGATTTAGGTAGGAAACAAATCAGGAGATAACTGAACGATTAATTCAGAGGGAAGCAAAGAATATGAAACATAATGAATATGCTAGACAAAGGAACTTGAATATTTTAAAGCACAACAGTCCTTTCTTTCTTAATAATTATAGATTCACACGAAGTTACACGGACAGTGCAGAGAGGTCTCATGGATCTTCACCAAGTTTCCCCCACTGATTATATCTTCTCTTCCTACAGCACAACATCAAAAGCAGGAAATCAACATTAGTGTAAAATCTGGGTGCAGTTCTATCTATGTCATTTGTTCACATTTGCTTCGTGTGCCTATCACTCGGAGAGTGATACAGAAATCCAGATACAGAACTATCTGATCCAGATACAGAACTATCTGATCACTCGGAGAGTTCCCTCATGCTGCCGTCTTCAGGGTCAAGGCTGTCTCCCTTCACCCCAGCATTCTTAAACCCAGGCAGCCACTAATTAATTCTCCACCTCTGTAATTCTGTCATTTCAAGAGTATTATATAAGTGAAATCAGACTGTGAAGCATAATAGAAGTTTAAGACAAAATAAGTGTCTTGAAAAAATTACTGTGATTGGAAACATTTAGGATAGACTGAAGAGGAGAGACATTGAATTAAGTAATAAAATAATGAGCAAATATCAGTGAGGAGGTGCCTATTGGAAAGGAGAAGGAAAAACAAATGGCAGATGTTGAACCCCAGCCAAGAGCCCAGCTTTGGGCCCTGAATCAAATGCCAAAACTTAGAAGATAAAATAACCAGGCCAGTGGAGCCTCAGACAAGCTGGGGGAAATATACATCATGATCCCGTGTGAATTTCTTTTCCCACAATTCATTCCCTTCTACAATGGAACTGTACTTGCAGAAATGAAATCACTGATGATCAAGGCAACCCTTTATCTGGCAGTACTATGTGACAGAACCTGGGACCTTGCCAGAGATTATACTCAGTACTAAATTGGGTTAATTCTCAATAGCTTACCATCTCAACCAACAGCACTTGGTTTCATTTTTCATCCGAATCAATGTTTAAATCCAAAGTGAAGCCTTAATACATTCCCATGTCTAACGCCAATTAGGAAGACTGCTGTGATTAGGGCCAAACAAACAGGATCAAGTTCCAGCTTTGAGCTGGGTGGCATAAGAAAAGTCATTTTCTATACACTCAGCTTCCATCCCTTTTCACTAAAATGGGGGAATCCAGACCTACCTTACAAGCCTGCTGTGATGATTTAATGGCTTAACAGCTGTAAAGTCCCCAGGACAACGCCAGACACACAGCGGCAGGTGCCAAGTAATTTTAGTCAGCTTCCAGTACAAGCAACGAAAATTTACAGAAGTGAAATTTTACATGAATGAATGTTCTCTGGGGAACTCGATTTGCTCAAAATCACAATATATTACATTTTTCAGAGACCAAAGCTAACATGGATGATTTTATTTTATGATTGTATTATCCTCATGATATTAAGAGACATTCCCATGTTCATGATCACACCTAATTTTTCAAATACAAAAGAGAAAACAAAAGCCCTACAAAATAATGCATCAGCCCCTGTGATATATAGCATCTTCTTGGTGTACACCAGAAGGAATATCACCAGAGCAGTAAAATCCAAATCAGTTTCACTAACAGAGTCCTTAGGGAAACAATCTAGTATCGATAGAAGCAGACATGCATGATCAAACTAAAGGACCTAAAAGGTAGGACCAAAAAGAGAGCAAAGGACCAAGCTTAAATAGATAGGAGAGTAAGGGTAGCATATGCTGTACATAATAAATACTAAAGCAGGCAAAAATACTGAGAAGTCAAAGTGAAAGAGGGTGAACATGAGAAGGACGAAAAACCTGGAGCAAACTCTAAAATTCTGATTAAAAAACAAAAATGCCTTCAGATATTTGGAATTCGCTAAATTACAATTACATTGAGGTGCTTTGCCAGAGAAATTAAGGTCCGTCTATGTGTGTTTGGCGTATACTGTATGCACCACACAGTACTAGGTTCTTAATATCACAAGTTTAAAACTAGAATCTGTAAGTTATTTCATAACCTCAATAACTTTTTAGATAAAATGGTTGCTTCCACCTCTTATTCCTCTGAAAGCATCTATCCCTGTTAAAGATACCTCCCGATAGCCAAGAGCCTCTGGAGAAGTTCCTGGGAGAGCCCTTAGATGTTCAGTATCTGCCTAATCTTGTGTTTGTTTATATATTTTTTTAAAATCATGCATAAGGTCATTAAAATCATTCATAAGGTCATTCTTGCATCAATTCACCATCTGCTCCATTACCATCCTCTTCCTTTTGAAACGTCTGCAGAGAGCTGAAAGTAGATCGAGTTGAGATCTAGTTCTCAAGCTCGCAGATCTAAGGAAATTCTTTAAGAACAGGAAGGAGCTAAAGGAAGATGGCAGTTTTAACACAACAGAGAAGGGAACTCAGACTTGAAAGAGTTTTAGACCAAGAACACCTGTCAGTGGTACTGAATTCAATATCTGTATTCTACAAGTGGGCCCCCAAATGCTGTGACTTTCTGCCATCTCTAACTCAAAACTCCCAGATCCTGAACTCATACTTCACCCAGGGGCTTTGACAGAGCAAAAAAAAACCAGTATTTTATTGAGCAATACCTTTTACCTCATCCTCTAAAATTTAAAACAATTTCTTCGATAAACCAAATCTTTTCCTATCTTTTCTCTCCCAGTGAGATCACTTTTAGAATTTACATGAGAGAAAGCAAAATGCAGAAACTAACACAAAATTGCAGGTAATGGCAAGCAGTCCTCCACCCTCCTTGCATCCAGAAAGAAGGAAATGTCTGTCTTTTTATCTAAGACTAATATCATCTCGATTTATAAATCCCATAAACCCACACTCCATTTGGTACCTTTTTCTATTAATTTAATCTAACAATGCCACCATTTGAAATTAATCAAAAATGTGCTATTATGCAAATGAGAAAAGATTTGTCCACAAAGATATTAATGGTAGCACTATTTAAAATGAAAAAGTACCCCCCAAAACCAAGAGTGCCAATAACAGGATTATACAAACTATTATATACACACAATGTGATGCTAGGCAACTGTGAAAAAGTAATGGTGTAAAATAATATGTAATGAAAGAGATAACTGGGCTTCTCTGCTGGCGCAGTGGTTAAGAATCCTCCTGCCAATGCAGGGGACACGGGTTCGAGCTCTGGTCCGGGAAGATCCCACATGCCTCGGAGCAACTAAGTCCGTGTGCCACAACTACTGAGCCTGCACTCTAGAGCCCGCGAGCCACAACTACTGAGCCCACGTGCCACAACTACTGAAGCCCGCGCACCTAGCGCTTGTGCTCCGCAACAAGGGAATCCACCGCAAGGAGAAGCCTGTGCACCACAACGAAGAGTAGCCCCCGCTCGCCGCAACTAGAGAAAGCCCACGGGCAGCAACAAAGACCCAACACAGCCAAAAATAAATAAATAAATAAAATAAATTTATAAAAAAAAAGAAAGAGGTAAGTGTTTCTAATACAATAAGGTACATACAAAAATGTAGACTGCTGTAACATTTTCATTTAAAATGTGTAAATGCATATCTACTACAAACATATACAGATAGAAACATGGCTTGAAAAATAATGACAAACTTCAACAGTTGCTATCTTTTGGTTATTGGATGAAAGGGAACTCTATTCTTTGTTTATATCTGTATTGTTTCAATCCTTATAATAAATATGAACTGTGTAAAAAGCTAGTAATGTTTAAGCTCTCCCTTTACCTTGTAGCCTTTTTTATCACCATACTTTTCTTCTGAAAGTTAAGTTTTTACAAAGAATAATCTCACGTGTTCTCACTAGCCACGCACTTTACATGCACATTACAATCCGGCTTCCACGCCTAGTACTACTACTCCCGCAAAATTCTGCTTCTTCAGGTCACCACTGACCTTTTTTATTTTTCTGGTTCCTTTCTTACACAAGTTCTCAAATGCATTTAATAAAAACGAAGACGTCTTGAAACCCTCCTTCCTTGGTTCCTGAACTCCCCCTCTCTCAGGGCCCCGCTTGCTTTTGATGTCTTCTTAATCTCTTTCAATATTTCACGTTTCATGTTGTTTTCATATTTCCATGCTTTCCAGCCATGCTGACTGCTCTATTTTTTCACATGAGTAATCTCAACTATATCCATAAGTGTCTCCAACCAGCTATAAGCAGAAGACTCAAAAATTCCCTATCTCTAAATCAAGCAGGCAGCTTCTTCTTTTTCCTCACATTTCCCATAGGATATTCTGAAAGCATATTAAACCCAACACATACAAAACAAAACTCATAGCCTTCTTTACGTTAATTTTCAACTCAGCAAATTAAATACCAAGAAACTTGGTAAAAATAAGAGCAGCGGCTGCTCTTAGGAGCTAGGGATCAACTTACCACTTGACCACTCAGGGCACAAGCCCCTTGGCCACTTTCTGGAGCAGGGAAATTCTGATATAGTAGATCTGAAGTGGAACCTGGGAGTGTGCATCTCTAAAAAGCACCCCAAGCGATACCGATGAAGGTAAGCTCTGGATCTTGTTTTCAAAAACATATAAATACTGATCCTGTGGAATAAAATTCTAACTCTTTAGCGTGTCTCCCAAGGCTCTTCACGATCTGACCTTTAAGCACCTGACCAGCCAAAACCCTGATAAATACCCACAGACCTTAACTTCCAACCATTTCAGGTTCTACCATTCCCGAAACAGGTCAGCTTTTTCACACAAAGGAACGTGGTGGCGTCAGACTGTTGGGCTTTGAAGCTGGCTCTGCCATTATTGACTGTGCTACCGAGGGCTAGATAACTAACTGCTCTCTGCCTCAGTTTCCTCATCTGTAGTACCTATCTTTTGGGGTTGTTGTTAGGAGTAAACAAGTGAATATAGGTAAAGCACTGAGAAGAAAAAAACTGACACCAAAGTAGTCAATAAACATTAGCTGCTTCATTAATAATATTATTAATTGACTATTACTTCTGCACGTAGACTTACTTTCCTAGAACACACGCCCCTCCACCCTCAAGATTCAGTTTGAAGAACAACTTCCCATGAAACGTCAATAACCCAGGTAGACTTGGGTTTTCTTTCCTTCATGTCCCACTTCACCTTGACCTTAACTGTCCTTAGACTGAAGGTACAGACCAAACATTTTCATCTTCAAATTCCCAGGGCTCTGACAGAGTAACTTATCAATAAAATAATTTCTGAATAAATGAACAGATCATATCTTTTTCCTAAATTACCTGAAGATATACCATGACAGTCCTGGACAGAATACCTACCAAGTAGTAGGCAAGTGCTCAAATATTTGATAAAAATCAGCAAATGCAGGTACCCAGCAGTTCTCCCTGTGGGTACACACCACTGTTCATGTGAGTGTCAGGCCCTTTCATCACATTCTCTTCACAGGCTTTTTGTGATATATAGAAGTAGAAGTGGTTCTGAACACCCAGGTCATGTGTGTTCTCTGTCTTTTTCATTTTCAAATCAACATAATGAGGATGATACTTGAATTACTACCAGACCTGATAGCATGAGCTGAAATTCAACGACACGATATAGAGGAAGATCTCTGAGATGCTCTAAAAAATGGAAGCACCAGTTATTTTCACAAAAAATAGACATGTTAGCATTTCAAACTGATCAGTAGTTTAATTAATTTACTTGTAGGAGAGCAGTACCCATGGAAGTCTTTATTTAATCTACTCCTATCCTGAAAGTATAGAAGAAAGAATGTCAGTTCTCCTGGACAGAAGAGGCAGTGGTATGCAAAATGTTTGAGCAGGAATTTGTTGCAACATCATATATTCCATGCAAGGAATAAGCATGATTTACTCAAGGCCTCCAGTGAAAAGCCTGCGAATGTATCTGCCTCCCTTCCTCTGTTCCTCTCAACATGAAGACAAGAGCAGGAAGCTCTCACTCCAGAACAGAAGGCTCATCTTTCCCACCAAGGAAATAAATTGTTTTTTTGTTTTTTTCTTGCGGTATGCAGGCCTCTCACTGTTGTGGCCTCTCCCGTTGCGGAGCACAGGCTCCGGACGCGCAGGCTCAGCAGCCATGGCTCACGGGCCCAGCCGCTCCGCGGCATGTGGGATCCTCCCAGACTGGGGCACGAACCCGTGTCCCCTGCATCGGCAGGCAGACTCAACCACTGCGCCACCAGAAGCCCGGAAATAAATTGTTGATACAAGGCAATTTATACCACCCCTGACAAAGGTAAAGGGTGAAGATGCTTGCCCAATAAATACTGTTTCTCAATAATATACGTGTTCCCATTTTCAAAGCTTATTTTGATAATTTTTAAAGTTATACTTGCAGCGTGTGAAGTAATGGAATCAAAAGCCATGGTGTTCTTTTGTTTGATTTTAGGGAAGTGGCTGAGTCAGCAACTTTCTATGCTTAAATGTTACACTATAGGTCGAATGTTTAGACTTCTAAGTAAACCGTCTTCTCAACAAGGATGAACTCTAAAAACCTCAGCCCAACTTTAATTAGTAACCTAGATGCATGCTTTATTTATGGTATTAATATACCATATGGTATGAGCAAAATCATTCTTTTATACTGACTTAGTCGAATGCAAAAGCCAACAGTATATTTAAACAAAGTTCTGCTTCTCTCTCTTTCTTTAATCATAACCAGAAATAAGAGGAGGTCACAAGCGCAACTCCAACAGGACATGAATAGTGGACAACATGCCAGGTCACCTCCATTAAGTTAATTATATATAAATATTACCTGAAACCTACATTAAATTTATAGATATATAAATATGTATAATATATATGTAATTTCCATATTTCTTCCCTCTAAGTTTAATGTCTGGAGTTTTCTGCACAGTTTGCAACAATAACTAATTCAGTACTCTTTTGGTAAATACTCCCTAAAATGCAGAGGCCTTTGCCTTCACCATTTTACATCTAAGTTCAAGTTATAAGTGGTTATAAAAAGTCTAAAGCTACTACAAATGATTTGCACAGCACGTCAAGGCTGAAATGCCGGATATGATGGAACAATTCTGTAACTGAAGTAAGGGCTTTGTAGAGGCAAGAAAACATGTATTAAGAAAACATTATAAATATTCAGAGACATAACTGCAACAAATACTAAGATATTATCTCACCGACTTTCTCCAAGAGTTAAGGTACAATTTCTTGTGGAATACGAAGCACAATTCTTAATACTACCCGAAGACCCTGCAGGATCCAGCCTATCTGCTCGTCTCACCCTCTTGCTTCACTCTCTATGCTCAGACAAAAAGCAAGTTTTCAGTTCTTCGCCATGCCTTGTTCCCGCTGCCTGGAATTCTCTCCCCCTCCTCCTTTTTTTTTTCTTTAATGATATATTGTATTTATTTATTTTTTTAAAATTAATTAATTAATTTTTGGGGCTGTGTTGGGTCTTCGTTTCTGTGAGAGGGCTTTCTCTAGTTGTGGCAAGCGGGGGCCACTCTTCATCGCAGTGCGTGGAGCTCTCACTGTCGCAGCCTCTCTTGTTGTGGAGCACAGGCTCCAGACGCGCAGGCTCAGTAGTTGTGGCTCACGGGCCCAGTTGCTCTGCGGCATGTGGGATCCTCCCAGACCAGGGCTCGAACCCATGTCCCCTGCATTGGCAGGCAGACTGTCAACCATTGCGCCACCAGGGAAGCCCGCTCCTTTTTGTCTTGTGAATTCATTCTCATCCTTCAGATCTCAACTCAAATGTCACCTCCCAGGAAAAAGGTTTCTGATCAACCTTCCCAGACTTGGACAGATCTTATGACAGAGCAGTCACACAGTTTGTAATTTTAAACTTAACTGCGTGACATTAACATTTGCTTCTCCCACGAAATCTGCGAGGTTAGAAGGCACCTATATTCTTCACCACAGTATGCCAGCACCTACCATGTACTCAGCACATCGTAGGAACATTGTCATTATTTGCAGAATGAATGTTTATTTAAAATGTATACATCCTTTGACCTTCCAACTTGGAATAACTTTCCTCACAAAATTACTTAGCAAATATGATTTAGTCTACAACCTGAAGAGTGCAGAAGAAAGAGCATGGACTTTAAAATATGCCTTTATGAACCACGTGAACCTGAGAACATTAAATTGGCTAACTTTCTCCTGCTTATTTGTTAGGTGAGATAACATCTACTTCCTCATCTTGTAGAGAGTATTACATGGAGATTGTCATGTGGAAGAAAGCAGCTTGTGGAATGGGAGACAATGATCAATGAAAATGTTTTCTCAACTTTCTCCCCTCCCCAAATATTCAAGCATGAGAAGATGTAAAATAATTCTGTAACAGACATCCACAAGGCCTCTTCACTCTCCATTCCCCTCCTTCTCCTCCCTGCTGCAGGAAGAAGCCCTTGAATTTGGGGGAGGAGAATCCCTTCTCTCAGGTGGAGACATAAGCCAATCAGAATTGCCGAACCCTCTCCTAAAGTAGGAAAGAGAAGTCACCTAGCCTATACCTTGGCATCAGTAGTTGGTTCACAGTAATTCGTTCAGAGTCAAGCTTGGAACTTCTATTTAATGGTTTTGGGAAATGACACTTGCTCCTCCTGTATGCGGATGAGGAAGTATACAGCCACAGTTTCTGCTGGTAGCCTTCTAACACCCATGGTGAGCAGAGAAAGGTGGAACTTAGAAAATTTCAGACACAGAGACAGAGGCAGAGCCCTGACCAAAATAAACCTACAACTCTTTATCAATGAAGTTTTCATGGCAGGAACAAATAACTTTGCTTTTACAGTTTAAGTCAGCATAAAATATTTTTGTTTCTTAGAACCAAAATCATCCTAATTTGGACACGGACCTATTAAACTGCTTGAGTTATTTTAACGTAAACGTCTACAAGCTATTTAAATTAAAAAGGGCTTCCCTGGTGGCGCAGTGCTTGAGAGTCCGCCTGCCGATGCAGGGGACACAGGTTCATGCCCCAGTCCAGGAGGATCCCACATGCCGCGGAGCGGCTGGGTCCATGAGCCATGGCCGCTGAGCCTGCGCATCCAGAGCCTGTGCTCCGAAACGGGAGAGGCCACAGCAGTGAGAGGCCCACGTACCGCAAAAACAAAACAAAACTAATAGACAACAAACAATAAATGCTGGAGAGGGTGTGGAGAAAAGGGAACCCTCTTGCACTGTTGGTGAGAATGTAATTGATACAGCCACTATGGAGAACAGTATAGAAGTTCCTTAAAAAACTAAAAATAGAACTACTATATGACCTAGCAATTCCACTACTGGGCATATACTCTGAGAAAACCATAATTCAAAAAGAGTCATGTACCACAATGTTCATTGCAGCTCTATTTACAATAGCCAGGTCATGGAAGCAACCTAAGTGTCCATCAACAGATGAATGGATAAAGAAGATGTGGCACATGTATACAATGGAATATTACTCAGCCATAAAAAGAAATGGAATTGAGTTATTTGTAGTGAGGTGGATGGACCTAGAGTCTGTCATACAGAGTGAAGTAAGGCAGAAAGAGAAAAACAAATACCATATGCTAACACATATATATGGAATCTAAAAAACAAATGGTTCTGAAGAACCTAGGGGCAGGACAGGAATAAAGACGCAGACGTAAAGAATCGACTTGAGGACACGGGGAGGGGGAAGGGTAAGCTGGGACGAAGTGAGAGAGTGGCATGGACTTATATACACTACCAAATGTAAAACAGATAGCTAGTGGAAAGCAGCCACACAGCACAGGGAGATCAGCTTGGTGCTTTGTGACCACCTAGAGGGGTGGGATAGGGAGGGTGAGAGGGAGACGCAAGAGGGAGGGGATATGGGGATATATGTATATGTATAGTTGATTCACTTTGTTATAAAGCAGAAACTAATGCACCATTGTAAAGCAATTATACTCCAATAAAGATGTTAAAAAAACAAACAAAAATTAATAGACATTTACCCATGGTTTAATTTCATAATTTTTGCCTAATTATTTGAAAGTAGAGAATACACTAGTGATTTGGGGTTTTAAGTACTGTTCATAACTTTTACAGAACTTATGACCTGAAAGCAATTGTGATACATTAGGTATTATAAAATAAAAGTTGCAATTTATTTATTATTTTTCTATTTGTCAAAGGTGAGGTCATTTTCTTTAGGGTATAACATTTTCTTCCTTGTGGTGAAATGATTTTTGTTAGTCCTTCATGGGCATTCGATTTACCATTTTATTTCAATACTGTATGTATGTAAAATTGGCTTTGGAAAGCTGTAGTCCTATCTGCTGATTTTCTTGGTTCTTTCTTTCTGGACTACAGCCTTTTGGGAGATCAGCAATGAAACAGGAGACTTTCAGACTGTAGAATAGTATTTCCTAGTGCTTACTAAAATCAATTAGCCTTTCACTCTTCATTAAGCTTTTGAAAACTGATTTGTTCTCACAAGATTAATGTGGAAAGTATAATTATTTGAAAACAAGGGTAATGTACTTAAATCTGACATATTTTGACCACAAAGTTAATTGATTACTAGATATTCAATTAGCAAATGCAATTCATTCTTAAGCCAGTGAATATGTAACTAAAAGACAGCCTCAAAGTAACAAATATTTAACACAAAGAGAGCCATGTGGATGGTTTAACCAAGGGAAGGTGGCAGTTTAATGGTATGCTAACACATATATATGGAATCTAAAAAAAAAAAAAAAAAGTGGTTCTGAAGAACCTAGGGGCAGGACAGGAATAAAGACGGAGACGTAGAGAACGTACTTGAGGACATGGGGAGGGGGAAGGGTAAGCTGGGACGAAGTGAGAGTGGCATGGACATATATACACTATCAAATGTAAAACAGATAGCTAGTGGGAAGCAGCTGCATAGCACAGGGATATCAGCTTTGTGCTTTGTGACCAGCTAGAGGGGTGGGATAGGGAGGGTGGGAGGGAGACACAAAAGGGAGGAGATATGGGGATATATGTATATGTATAGGTGATTCACTTTGTTATAAAGCAGAAACTAACACACCATTGTAAAGCAATTATACTCCAAAAAAGATGTTAAAAAAAAAAGAATTACATATAATTGAGTTAACTGATCAGCTATTTGTTGAGATATTGTTGTTCCTGTTTTAATATTCTATTTTCTAACAGACAGATGAGGAAGGCTTTCATCTTTTTCTTTATTTTTGAGCTGTAACTAACTTCAGTTTTGTAGACACTGCTTTTATAAACTAAAATGAAACGTTTAGAAAGAGCATCTAATTCTCACTGATCCCTCCAGAATTCAGAAACTCCTAATGAGACTCCTTATGTTTTATGGTCCTATAGTTATTTTCACAGGTTCAGTAAGAATCTGCCCTCTCTTTTTTACCAGTATATTATTGGACAAAGCAATTGTGTAACCAAAACTATCCCTAGAATATATCTCAAAATGATTTTCATTTAATCAGAAATGACAAGCAACTACTGGGAAACAAGAATTGACTTTTATGTGCAACTAACGCCTACAAATCTCTGCCAGGAAAACTGTCGGGCTGGTAGGTTCCCAGAGTTACAGCAGGTGAGAAAGGTTGCTTTCTGGCAGGACTCAACCAAACAGCTATTCATCCAATTACATAGGTACTCAAGGTGAAATCTGTTGTAGAGGGTGTCTTGGTTTTGTTTTCCTAGCCTCAGAGAAGCAAATAATAGAGGCTTTTAAAACTCCAGTCTAAGATTCCTAATGAAAAATTCTGGAGAGAAGTTAAATTCTATCACCTCAATAGGTCATGATTCTAGATTTGCAAACTCAAGGAGGCCTCTATAGCCGATTAACACTCTTGCTGAAGATTTTTGTGATGAAGAATTACCTTTGGAAATTACTTATGACCACAGGAGGAAGACTACAAGGAAAAACTGTCAAAAACATGAAAATGGGCAAAAAGGATTCTGAGGGTTTTCCATTAGAACAATGGGCCACTGCAAATGAGTATCCGATTCTAAAGGGATTTCTGATCACCTCAGCTATTTTTATACTATATAAGGATAAAAGCTAAGTTGTAAAAACACCGATCATAATGCAAATGATTTCTGTTCATGGCATTACAAATGAGTTTTTTCTGATAAAGAATGTGTATCTCAGGAAGTTAAATATCTGTATTCCAATTCTCATTTGAATCATGCAAACATAAATAAAGAAGCTTTGGAATTTATAAATGAATGCTTCCTTATTTCAGATTAATTTAGGTGCTAAAATGATAAAGTCAACTTCATAAATACTGTACACTTTGCCTAAAATACTTTTGGGTTGTTGAAAAGTTAGAAGTAACTCAAAAGTTCACCAATAGGGAATGGTTAAATAAATAATGGTGCATCTATGACAAGGATGGTGCAGACAATAAAAGGATGTAAAACTGTCATCTAATGATGCTGTGACTCCATTTTTGTTAAAAATTCCAATTTTTATATATACTTATTAAAATATCGATTTATAGTTGTATAGGGCATTTTGGTGGGGAAGAAGGATCTAAGGTGTCCTTTTTGGGAGAAGGTTTCCTGAATCATTGTTGTTATTGCTGATGATGTCTGCTTTTCTCTTCTTCCTACCTTTTCTGGAATAAACTTTATAATAGTAATCAAGTATATTTATAGGGAAAAACTACGAGAATTAATTTAAAAATTATATTTCACAAATCAAATACTTGTGAGATATATTCATTAATAAAATGGGGGCAAACTCCTCTATATCTCCTGCTTAGATCCTATGCATCCTTTAGGAGTTAGTTTACATTTTTACTTTCTCAGGTCCTCCCTCTCGGGTTCCACCCCGCTCTGTCCAACCTGACCCAGACCGGATTGTCCCTTTAATAAACACTTTCATAGGGCCCTATCCTAACGCCTCCTAAAACTTTCACAGCTATAATTTGGGTGAAAATCAGATCAATGCTTCTTTCTGACACTAGATCTCATGTATCTTATTTTACTAGATGTCTATGTAGCTCATTCACTGTTGTGTCCCAGAAGCTCAGTATTATGCATATTGTATCCTAAGAGGCACTCAAAATATACGTATAGCTCTCTTCCCATGTACACTGAATGACTCTTAAAATATGGTAGAATAAGTATTTTATGTCTTATCAAAGATAAACAACCTAAATCCAATTAAACTAAGTCTGTTAATAAGTCTCATTTTAGGAGAGATGAACAACGCTGTCTTTCACTCATGGAACAGATTGTTTATTTACATATGAAATATTTTAAGGGATATAATTTGGCCTATAATGTGTCTGCATGAAACAAATCATTGTGATGGAATTTTATTGTACTGTATAATGTCCTGAATGAGACAAGACAGGAGTCACATTGCCTGTGTTTATATATTATGTGCAGAGGGTTCAAGTACATGCATCTATAATTCAACATGCTCAAAATCATGAAAACATTACACCTGATATTTGCAATATTGATTATAAAATCTGAACAAACAGCAAAAGGCACTTGAAGGTCTTGAAATTTCAGTATCTGCAAGCCATGCAAATATGTTTAAATAAATTACAGAAACTATTCTGTTTGGCCAGCTCCCCAGGAGCCATACAAATGTACACTGGCATCCTAGTAGAGCACTAACCAAATGAGAGAAGCAACCATCGGTCTGACTTATAAAAATGTTCTTCCAATCACTACAAACCCTTTTGCTCATGGTGGATCTCTATTATAGTAATAGCAATGATATTGAGACTCTAGAATATCGTTTGTCTAATACGTCGTTCTGCATACCTAACCTTCTTAGGGTTTGAATTTAGGGTGGGCAAAATGACCCCAATCTCTTAACTTCCCTTTCTAGGCAATGCATCATTACAGAATAAATCCGTGTCTTGGCATCCTTGATTTTGGCACTGTGAATTCACTGAAGGACACGGGAAAACTCCAGCACCCATGGAAAGTCACTTCTCTATTTATAAAAACTGATAAACCTCTTAACCCCAGATAAGTCAATGAAGAAATTTCTCAGGGCAAAGAATGCAGAGAAAAGCAAAGCAGAGAGGGAGAGAGAATAAGAGAAAGCGCATTAACTGTCTTTGTTCAGTCAATTTGAGATAGAAAATGTGCACTAGCCATCCTGGGGACATTTGCGATTTGGTTGGGAAATATATAGTCCTAAGGACATGAAATAGGAAAGGAGAATCAATGTTATATAACAGTAAATACATTAGTGACAAATTGACTTGTTTGAAATGATTGTGATTATTTCTGCAAACAGTTCACCTATATGCCTTCCTCTGTTATCATGTAGAACTGACTATGTATAATTATGATTCCTTTACTCATCCAGTGACAGCCCAAAGCAAATGAAGAACTGGATACTCTACTTCTGCACCATCACAAAGGTCTTTTCTTCTCTTTCTTTCCTTTTCTTTTCTTAAGAGGGCCAGAGAAAAGGAAAATGATGAAATTTCCTCTATGAGATTTCCCAAGCCCCAACTCTACCCTCAAGAGATCCTTCATAAATTATTACAAAGTTCACATATAATAATAGAAAAAAAGACAAATGTCCATATGGGATCTGAAATAAAACCTCCATAAAAGAGAAAGATAAAGTTCAATGTTAAAAATTTCTGTACCACTCTTATCCACATTTTTGCATTTAACATCATTAGATCATAGGCTTCCACAAGATTTTCCAACATCATTTTTCATAACAAAGTATGTCACTTAAGTTCCCCTTCCTCATTAGAAAAGTTACCAGTTACTGTACAGAGTGTGAGCAAAGTAAGGAAATGCTCTATATGGCACAAGGCCACTTATGGAAGGCTTTTGGAGGTAACTATAATACCTGAGAATACACCGGAAATTGATGAGTCCTACAGATTTAAGGAAAAGATGAACAAGTGCGAGAACCAGATATGTAGGGCATTGTAGAGAATCTGACTTAGTAGGAAAACAAGTAATCATACTGAATATTAAAATGAAGCCTCACGTGATAAGAGATTGAAAAAGATAATAAAGGCATTAGATTCTACTGTATTGACAAAAAGCCCCTTTTTATGTATAACAAATTGTGAGGTAGTTAGTCAATAATTGATAAGCTATTTCCTAAATTATTTTACAACTACCTTTTCTGACCCTGAGTATAGTTTAATTGAAATCTAAACATACATATATATACATATATATATATATATAGCTATTACAGCTTAATATAATTTTTCAAAAAAGTCATAAAATAAGAATATTAAATTAAAGTCAATCAATCAGGGAAACATTTTAAAGCTTTTAAAAAACTATTTCATAAAGAATTTTAAAATATAAAGCTTTTTAAGCAAAATAAAATTTTCAGAAAGTATTGGTACCACAACAAACTGGTGAACATAACGAAAAAGAAGCAGACTCACAGATGTAGAGAAAAAACTAGGGGTTACCAGGAGGGAAAGCAAGGTGGGAGGGGCAACAAAGAGGTGGGGGGTTAAAAGGTATAAACTATTAGGTATAAAATAAGCTACAAGGATGTATTGTACAATATGGGAAATATAGCCAATATTTTATAATAACTATAAATGGAGTATAACCCTTAAAAGTTGTGAATCACTATACTGTACACCTGTAAGTTATATAATATTATACATCAACTATACTTCAATTAAAAAAAATGTTGGTACTAGCCATTGAATTTTCAATTTTTTTTTTAAAGTCAAGTTGCCTATCAGACAGCCCAATAGACACCATCTGTTATGTCAGGAGCAAGTTTTTCATCAATTTTGAATGTTGTCTATGAGCACAGATCAGAAATTTAAAAGCATCCTTATGTGAAAATTATTCACAGTTTCATTCCTATAGTTACTGAAAAAAATACAATCTGCTGAGTCAAAACTACTGTATGTCATTTGCATTTGTCATTTAAGAAAACAATTTTTACTATTTTGTTTTCAAAGCCAAATTACTCAACAAAATATTGAATGTTTCCAAAGCAGTCCATTAATTAGCTTTTATGCAAATATCAGTCTGCATATCAACTATTTCTATTCAGAATTTCTTTTAACCACTTAGCAAATCTGTACAAAACACTATTTACATTTATAGCAAACAACACTGGTTTTAAAAATCACAATTTTGATACATAAGTACTATCATATGTTCTGTGTTCTTTAAGATTCTCCCACATATTGTATGTATTTTATTTTTCCAGATTCTAATTCCAACCTTTCTTAGGCGCAAGCACTAAATTATTGCATTGTATTTCTACTACCAGCAATAATGTGTAAGAAACCAATATTCTTACGCTCACATGGGAAAATTAATAATGATAAAGATATCAGTCTCTTATCTGAATCCCCAGTGGCCAGATGTGTTTTGAAATTCAGAGTTTTTCGTATTTTAGAAAGGTAACAGAGTGCAT
This sequence comes from Grampus griseus, assembly GCF_964374135.1. Lineage (NCBI taxonomy): Eukaryota > Metazoa > Chordata > Mammalia > Artiodactyla > Delphinidae > Grampus > Grampus griseus. Next base: position 38,137,674 of record NC_139019.1, on the reverse strand, counting down.
ATTTTACACCTTACCATCAAAAACAATAATATATATGGAGAGAGATGCATGAATGTTGCTACTATAAATAACCTCATGCCAGTTCAGGTCAGTTTGCCACTTAACATGGGCCAAATTTACAAAATAATTCTGCTTCAATTCTCAGAGCATTTTAGATTTAGAAATTCTGGATAATGAATTTGGATAATTGAAATATTTCAACTTTTAATATTTAAAAGGATGATTCATAGGCCACATTCTATAATTAAGCAAATACATAACTGATTATAATAAGAAATCTAAACACCTAAGCAATAAGTCCTATACCTTATGCTTTCCCAATAACTGTATCAAAAAAAAAAAGAAAAATATCTGAAAGAGATAATGAACATTTCCCTTCACAGTAAGATCAGGATGAGTATATCTTCACAACGGAAAGGACAAAAAGCTTTCTAGCAGTCCTTTATTCAAAGTTCAATAAGTACATCTTTCTTCTTTAGCATATAGATAAATTTAAGATGTCTACCAGACTTACCAGATTTACATGAGCCAGACCTGTACAAGCAAATGCACAATGCTATGAATTTCCTATTTTACATTTTCATTTGACTCAAGTCCAACAGACAAACATGCTCATTCTTTTGGACAGAAGAGCGAAAGAGAAATCAATTGAACAAAGAAATTCAAAATGGAGACAGGTTGTTTTGATTTCACTCTCTGAAGGCCAACCAAAGGATAAAAAAGGTTTTGGAAATGGAAAAGAAAAATGTTCACAATATGATCTGGATTTCACAGTGTGTTCAACTACAACAGAAGTCAGTAATCACCTCATGCACACCCTCATTTTACAGATGAAGAAACATAAATTTAAAGGGATCCATTCAATTCCATGTGGAACCAGAAGCAGAGCTAGGTTTTCTGATATTTTCCTCTAAGTCTTTTGGCCTCTTGTGAATTTTGCACACTGAGCTTTGTTACGGCAAGAAACTTCTGATTATTTTGTGACAAGATCTAATCTTCTTCTTCCTCAAAGTATTTCTGAACATAGAGACAAAAGAATAAAGTTCCTGTCCCAAAGTAAGCCCAACCCCACCAGGTACCCTTTCCCTCACAGGTTACACCTTGGCTTCTAATCAACATGCCTAAGTGTATGCAGTTATTTCTTCATCTGTTATATTTCACCTTTGATCATCGTAACAAAAGAACTTATTCATATTCTAGAATTATAAATTATTTCCAAAGGAAATCATTTAAAATATAACAAAAAAATCTCAATGATTTTTGGCAATGAATAAATATTTAAACAGCTCATGTACTGGTTAATAATCCACACATAACTCAGTTCTGTCATATCAGCTTTTTCAAGACATAAAAGTAGGTTTGACATTTATAAAATGACAGAGAATAACAAAGAAAAAATTGATAAGACTAAACAAAATCCAGTTAAAATCCATCTACAATCTATGCTGATGACTCTTATGTTTTTTAAAAACCTATTCCAGGGCTTCCCTGGTGGCGCAGTGGTTGGAAGTCCGCCTGCTGATGCAGGGGAGACGGGTTCGTGCCCAGGTCCGGGAAGATCCCACATGCCGCGGAGCGGCTGGGCCCGTGAGCCATGGCCGCTGAGCCTGCGCATCCGGAGCCTGCGCTCCGCAACGGGAGAGGCCACAACACTGAGAGGCCACAACAGTGAGAGGCCCGCATACCGCAAAAAAAAAAAAAAAAAAAAATCTATTGCAATCTTAAAAGAGTAAATATAGCCAGGTGCTTGCCCTAATTAGGAGGAGACAAGCTAAAACACTTCTTCATACCTTAGTTAATACATTTCCATATGTGTTCGCTTTACGAAAGTATTTGAAACGTTTATTTTACTATAAGTGCATTCTCAAATGCATCTAGCTCCTTTCTTCTCCCATTTTACATTCTAAAATAAATTCTTCTCAAGTAATGAAGATTTTTTTAAAAGGTAGGAAATTTTCAGGGCCAGCCTTCATAGTCCTAATGCATACTTATAAAATGAGGATTTTTATGTTTAAAGTCTGTCAGGTGACAAGAAGGATACTGAAGTTGTCATCAGTGTCAAGACAGAGTCCAAATTTATTGGTAAGAAAAGGAAGGAAAAACGTTTGAGACAGCTAATCTGGAAGAGATGGATGGAAGATGCCTGCAGGAGATATTCATATCTAACTGAAAAGAACTAATTCAAAGAGTAAACTTTCTGAACTGCAAAGAGAAATAAAATTTACTCTCATAACACTCACAGAATTATGGTCATAAAAACGGACCATCTCTCTGGGCCTCTCATTTTACAGGTCAGGGAATTAAGGCCCAGAGAGGTCTATCAATGTGCCCTTGGTTACACAACACTTGATCCAAAACTTAGGTCTTCTTTGATACTGATGCCTTTCATTAAATTGTATCATCTTTCACAATTATTTAATTTAATCTGTATAGCATATTTATTAACATTTATATGTACCAGACACCAGCTCTTGCTCCAAGTCAGAAGTCATTCAGTTTAAATCAATCATAAAATGTATTTAACAGCCAAATGTGAAGAGAAAGTTACCGTTCCTCTGTATATGGTTTCCTTAGCAAAGCAATCTTTGTGAGTGAAGATATGTGCAATGCTATTTGGCATCAACTTTGCAAATCTTTGTATAGTAGTTATCAAAGGAAAGTTCCTATGATGATGAGGTGACTGCTGAAAACTTTTTCTTAGTTCATAGTTGCCAAAGCAATGAGAGCAAAAGTTTGTCTATTTTTTTAAATGAATGAGATTTTCACTTTAGAAGAGGGGTAATTTTCAACAACTGCACACTTATATGTGTACCACAAGATTAAACCATAAAATTACCACACAGCTAAGTACACTTAAGAGAAAAAAAAAGTTTAAGTCTTCAGTCAGTGTGAATAGAAAGTGAGCTATTGGTTACTTTTTTCTACATCAGTGAAGAACTTTGATTTGTCTCATCACACTAAATATTTTTCAAAGTTAACATAGGTGTCTCTGATATGAAAGGATATGGAAAAACTCTAAACTACTTCATACAAAATTTCATTTTGAGTGTTATCAAAATTGTATCTCATAAATTTACACAACATTTTAAACTTTGCTGGAGAAGCTATCAATTCAAAAATATTTCAATTCCTAGAGATTAAATTATTAAAAATATTAAAATATTAGTTTTACTTCTTTTTTAGAACTATTTCTATATCAGGCATTCTTGGGAAAGAAAAGGCAACCAATAATGGAAAGGGTGTAACCAAAAGTCCCATATGGGTGCCAAGAAAAAAAAAGAAACAAAAATAAAATAAAATCAATCTGTGTAGTTCTTTACAAACTGAGGAAACCGTAGGACCTTAACTCTGAAAGTGTGATTCCTAAGAAACAAGGGCCTAACATAAAAACAGATAGTTTGACAAATAGCAAAAGCGAAGCTGAGATAACCACCAATTAAATTTCACTCAGAATAACAGAGAGGAAAAAGAATACAAGAATAAGGTCAATTTAAAAAGATTGTATAAAAAAATATCAAAATGACAAAAGTTGATCAGAACTCAAAATGTTAAGATCAATAGAATCACTTTTACCATTTTAAAGGAGTTGGTTCCTAGATAATTCAACATTCTCATCACTCTTTTATGTCAGCCTAATTCAATAGCATCCACGCATCACCTACACCCACTCTGTTTTCTAAAATTGCAAGTATCAATGAAGTATCTTCACTGGATGTTGTCATTTAACAAAGGAAACAAAATAATGGCTTAGAAATACTCATTAGAATTTAAAGGAAAATACTTAAGCCTTAACTTCCTTCCACCTAGAAAAATGGCACAGAACTAATGAATGCAGGCGATGATCATGTCTACCCAGCTCCAGTCCCAAAACTTTCCTTCTCTCATATGCACCCACTTAAATATAATGCACTCAAATATCTTAACACACTCGATCAATCGTAAACATGACTCTGAGGAAGCAATTCAAACTGATTATCCCATTATGACTAAAACTACTACAAAACAAAAGAAAACTTTTAAAAGCACACATGAGAGTCTTTACCAAAACACTACAAATATTAGGCCCTTGAGAGAAATGACATTCACATTCAGAGTGAAAAGAATGTAAAAAGAAACTGCATTCAACAATCAGTTCTCACCAGTCCTTAATAGTCAGAACTCAGTATTCATTCAACCAAGTATGGAGTAAATGATTGTTGAAGACCTACACTGTGCCAACAGAGTTGAATTAAAATAGATAGGACCCCTGAACTCAGGAACTTTCTAGTCCGTCGAAGGAAAACACAATGAAAATATCACCCAAATAAATGAAAATTACAGTTATGACAAATGCTCTGAAGGAAAGACTACACCATACACTGGAGCATAAAACAAGGGCATGTGACTTTCCCACTGTGCGGGGGAAGGAAAGTTTCCCAGACAAAGTGATAATTGGGCAGAAATTTGCAGATGAGCAAAGGAAAAAGACTGGAGGAGTTTAAATGCACCATCTTCATTCTTCAAATTTTTCATTTTCTAGCCTTTATCTTCCAAACTAAGTGCAGAACCCAGACCTCTTCATGGGCAGAAACTGCATTTTATTCCTCTGTGTACCTGTAGTACCGATAGCCCGCAGCACAGCAGAAGGTGCAAATCATAATCAACCTTAAAACATTTTGTTGAAAAGAACTGCACGCAAGCCTACGAGTCATGTAGATTACCTGATATATTTTACTTTTAAAAAATACTGTCCACATCTACCACGGCAATACATTTGATCAAAGCACTTGACACAGTATCTACACAAAGAAAAACAACCCAAAAAGAGAGACACAGCTTGAGTGGGTCAGTGTTCACCTTTTCCAGAGGAAGCCAAGCCCGGGGAGAAGCAGAAGCAGTAGGTGCAGGGACTGGGCAAACTTCAGCAGAAGCGGGTATTTGGCACGTGAGAGCCAGGGCTGACTCACATCGTGTCCAAATGGGCCTACAGCTCTTTGTGCAAGGAAGTAGCTCAAATGTTCATTACAAAAGGGGGAAGTGGTCGTAGAACTACTAGAGCCCTGCTGATAGGGAGCTAAGGATAAAACGATTACCAAAACCATTAACAGGGCAAGGCTCCGTCACTCACAAAACACTACCACAAAGGAAGTGCCTGTGTTTCTCTTACACACATCAGAGGCCCTGAGAAATCTGAGATGGTTTTGATTTATGACTATAAACGACACCATAGCATGGGATTACCCTGTCCTTTTTTCTTTTTCCACATGAACATATATCAACATTCTTTTTCAGATTCTTTTCCAATATAGGTTATTAGAGAATACTGAGTAGAGCTCCCTGTGCTATAGAGTAGGTCCTTGTTGATTATCTATTTTACATGAGTACTGCGTATACGTTAATCCCAAATTCCGAATTTATCCCCCCCCCAACTTTTCCCCTTTGGGATTACCTTGTCCTTAAACTACCCACAGGAGTGTAGTTTCCAACGGCACACTCTTCTGTTTGCTTCCACAAGAAGAAATAATAAAGGAAACAGGGATGTATTTATTCTAAGATGTGAATTCTCTCCCCAGTGCACCTCCACCCTTTCCCTCTAAATAAAGGAGTCTTGCCCTTTGGGCAAGTAGAGTGGCTTGGCTTCTGCCCTTTGGGACAGGTCTACAGCATGGGGACAGAGATGATCCAAGCACTGATCAGTGCCTCTTGCATTTGCCTGTGACCAGCCTGAACTGCCCTTCTCGGAGAACATTCAGATGCCAGCAAGTCTCCAAGAGACCAGCAGGCAAACAGCTCCCTTGTGGGTTTTCCTGCACTGGGCAAGGGGAACTTGCTCAACCATCGCTATGCCCAAGCCAACTTTATTAAGTGGAGCTTTGTTCCCAGGGATTTTTTAATTGGGACATCATTGGCAATATAAAATGTGCTCTATAGTGGTCAGTGATGCTAATTAATGTGATTAAATGAGAAAAAGCAGCCTGCCCTCTCAGACTTTGAAATCAAATCTGAGGTACTCATATCAGGAAAAACGTATTTATAAAATGGGAAAAGAAATAAAGCTTGGGGAGAGACCTTCAAGATGGCAGAGAAGTAAGACGTGGAGATCACCTTCCTCCCCACAAATACATCAGAAATACATCTACATGTGGAACAGCTCCCACAGAACACCTACTGAACGCTGGCAGAAGACCTCAGACCTCCCAAAAGGCAAGAAACTCTGCACGTACCTGGGTAGGGCAAAAGAAAAAAGAAAAAACAGAGACAAAAGGATAGGGATTGGGACTTGCACCTCTAGGAGGGAGCTGTGAAGGAGGAAAAGTTTCCACACCCTAGGAAGCCCCTTCATGGGCGGACACTGCGGGGGGGCGGAGGGCGTAAGCTTCAGAGCCACGGAGGAGAGCACAGCAACAAGCGTGCGGAGGGCAAAGCGGAGAGATTCCCGCACAGAGGATCGGTGCCGACCAGCACTCACCAGCCCGAAAGGCTTGTCTGCTCCCCCGCCGGGGTGGGCGGGGCTGGGAGCTGAGGCTCAGGCTTCGGGTCAGATCGCAGGGAGAGGACTGGGGTTGGCTGCATGAACACAGCCTGAAGGGGGCTAGTGTGCCACGGCTAGCCGGGAGGGAGTCCGAAAAAAGGTCTGGAGCTGCCAAAGAGGGAAGAGACCATTGTTTTGGGGTGCACGAGAAGAGGGGATTCGGAGCACCACCTGAGCGAGCTCCAGAGACGGGCGTGAGCTGCGGCTATCAGCGCGGACCCCAGAGATGGGCATGAGACGCTAAGGCTGCTGCTGCCGCCACCAAGAAGCCTGTGTGCAAGCACAGGTCACTCTCCATACCTCCCCTCCCAGAAGCCTGTGCAGCTGTCCACTGCCAGCATCCTGTGACCCAGGGACAACTTCCACGGCAGAACACACGGCGCGCCTAAGGCTGGTGCAACATCACGCCGGCCTCTGCCGCCGCGGGTACCCCTCCCTCCCACAAGCCTGAGTAAGCCAGAGACCCCCAAGCAGCTGCTCCTTTAACTCTGTCCTGTCTGAGCGAAGAACAGACGCCCTCAGGTGACCTACATGCAGAGGGAGGGCCAATCCAAAGCTGAACCCCAGGACCTATTAGAACAAAGAAGAGAAAGGGAAATCTCTCCCAGCAGTCTCAGGGGCAGTGGATTAAATCTCCACAATCAACTTGATGTACCCTGCATCTGTGGAATACATGAATAGACAACGAATCATCCCAAATTGAGGCGGTGGACTTTGGGAGCAACTGTAGACTTGGGGTTACCTTTCTGCATCTAATTTGTTTCTGGTTTTATATTTATCTTAGTTTAGTATTTATTATCAATGGTAGATTTGTTTATTGATTTGGTTGCTCTCTTCCTTTTTTTTTTTTTTTTTTTTAATTGCAGTACGCCGGCCTCTCACCTGTGCAGCCCCTCCCGGCTGTGGAGCACAGCCTCTGGACGCGCAGGCTCAGTGGCCATGGCTCACGGGCTCAGCCGCTCCGTGGCACATGGGATCTTCCCGGACCGGGGCACGAACCCGCAACCCCTGCATTGGCAGGCGGACTCTCAACCACTGCACCACCAGGGAAGCCCCTTTTTTTAAAAATATAGAAATATATATATACTTTTTCCATTTTCTCTTTTTGTGAGTATGTATGTGTATGCTTCTTTGTGTGATTTTGTCTGTATAGCTTTGCTTTGACCATTTGTCCTAGGGTTCTGTCCGTTATTTTTTTTTTTAACGTGTGTTATCATTGGTGGATTTGCTTTGGTTGCTCTCTTCTTTCTTTCTTTGTTTTACTATTTTTAATTTTTTTATTTTTAATAATTAAAAAAATAATTTTAATAACTTTATTTTATTTTTCTTTCTTTCTTTTTTTTTCCCCCCTTTTCTTCTGAGCCATGTGGCTGACAGGGTCTTGGGGCTCTGGGCAGGTGTCAGGCCTGTGCCTCTGAGGTGGGAGAGCCAACTTCTGGACATTGGTCCACCAGAGACCTCCCAGTTCCACATAATGTCAAACAGCAAAAACTCTCCCAGACAACACCATCTCAACGCTAAGACCCAGCCGCACTCAACGAGTGGCAAGCTACAGTGCTGGACACCCGATGCCAAACAACTAGCAAGACAGGAACACAACCCACCCATTAGCAGAGAGGCTGCCTAAAATCATAATAAGGTCACAGACACCCCAAAACACACCACGGGACACAATCCTGCCCACTAGAAAGACAAGATCCAGCCTCATCCACAGAACACAGGTACTAGTCCCCTCCACCAGGAAGTCTACACAACCCACTGAACCAACCTTACCCACTGGGGGCAGACTGAGAAAATATTTGAAGAGATTATAGTTGAAAATTTCCCTAATAGGGGAAAGGAAATAGTCATCAAGTCCAGGAAGCGCAAAGACTCCCATACAGGATAAATCCAAGGAGAAACACGCCAAGACACATATTAATCAAACTATCAAAAATTAAATACAAAGAAAAAATATAGAAAGCAGCAAGTGAAAAACAACAAATAACATACAAGGGAATCCCCATTAGGTTAACAGCTGATCTTTCAGCAGAAACTCTGAAAGCCAGAAGGGAGTGGCAAGACATACTTAAAGGGATGAAAGGGAAAAACCTACAACCAAGATTACTCTACCCAGCAAAGATCTCATTCAGATTCGACAAGGAAATTAAAACTTTTACAGACAAGCAAAAGCTAAGAGAATTCAGCACCACCAAAGCTTTACAACAAATGCTAAAGGAACTTCTCTAGGCAGGAAACACAAGAGAAGGAAAAGACGTACAATAACAAACCCAAAACAATTAAGAAAATGGTAATAGAACATACATATCGATAATTACCTTAAATGTAAATGGATTAAATGCTCCAACCAAAAGAAATAGCCTGGCTGAATGGATACAAAAACAAGACCCAGGGCTTCTCTGGTGGTGCAGTGGTTGGGAGTCCGCCTGCCGATGCAGGGGACACGGGTTCGTGCCCCGGTCTGGGAAGATCCCACATGCCACGGAGCGGCTGGGCCCATGAGCCATGGCCGCTGAGCCTGCGCGTCCGGAGCCTGTGCTCCGCAACGAGAGAGGCCACAACAGTGAGAGGCCCGCGTACTGCAAACGAACAAAAAAACACAAAAAAACAAGACCCGTATATATGCAGTCTGCAAGAGACACACTTCAGCCCTTGATACCCACTTCAGACTGAAAGCGAGGGGATGGAAAAAGATATTCCATGCAAACGGAAATTAAAAGACAGATGGAGTAGCAATTCTCATATCAGACAAAACAGACTTTAGAATAAAGAGTATTGCAAAAGACAAAGAAGGACACTATATAATGATCAAGGGATCAATCCAAGAAGAAGATATAACAATTGTAAATATTTATGCACCCAACATAGGAGCACCTCAAAACATAAGGCAAACGCTAACAGCCATAAAAGGGGAAATCGACAGTAATACAATCATAGTAGGGGAATTTAACACACCACTTTCACCAATGGACAGATCATCCAACATGAAAATAAATAAGGAAACACAAGCTTTAAATGACACATTAAACAAGATGGACTTAATTGATATTTATTCGACATTCCATCCAAAAACAACAGAACACACTTTCTTCTCAAGTGTTCATGGAACATTATCCAGGATAGAGCATATCTTGGGTCACAAATCAAGCCTCGGTAAATTTAACAAAATTGAAATCATATCAAGTATCTTTTCCAACCACAACGCTATGAGACTAGAGATCAATTACAGGAAAGAAATCCGTAAAACATACAAACATTGAGGCTAAACAATATGCTACTAAATAACCAAGAGGTCACTGAAGAAATCAAAGAGGAAATTAAAAAATTCCTAGAAACAAATGACAATGAAAACATGACGACCCAAAACCTATGGAATGCAGCAAAAGCAGTTCTAAGAGGGAAGTGTGTAGCAGTACAATCCTACCTCAAGAAACAAGAAACATCTCAAATAAACAACCTAACCTTACACTTAAAGCAATTACAGAAAGAACAACAAAAAAACCCCAAAGGTAGCAGAAGGAAAGGAATCATAAAGATCAGATCAGAAATAAATGAAAAAGAAGTGAAGGAAACAATAGCAAAGAGGAATAAAACTAAAAGCTGGCTCTTTGAGAAGATAAACAAAATTGATAAACCATTAGCCAGACTCATCAAGAAAAAAAGGGAGAGGATTCAAGTCAACAGAATTAGAAATGAAGAGAAGTAACAACTGACACTGCAGAAATACAAAGGATCAAGCGAGATTACCAGAAGCAACTATATGCCAATAAAATGGACAACCGGGAAGAAATGGAAAAATTCTTAGAAAAGCACAACCTTCTGAGACTGAGGCAGGAAGAAATAGAAAATATAAACAGACTGATCACAAGCACTGAAATTGAGACTGTGATTAAAGATCTTCCAACAAACAAAAGCCCAGGACCAGATGGCTTCACAGGCAAATTCTATCAAACATTTAGAGAAGAGATAACACCTATCCTTCTCAAACTCTTCCAAAATATAGCAGAGGGAGGAACACTCCCAAACTCATTCTACGAGGCCACCATCACCCTCATACCAAAACCAGATGAAGATGTCACCAAAAAAGAAAACTACAGGCCAGTATCACTGATGAACATAGATGCAAAAATCCTCAACAAAATACTAGCAAACAGAATCCAACAGCACATTCAAAGGATCATACACCATGATCCAGTGGGGTTTATCCCAGGAATGCAAGGATGCTTCAATATACGCAAATCAATCGATGTGATACACCATATTAACAAACTGAAGGAGAAGAACCATATGATCACCTCAATAGATGCAGAAAAAGCTTTTGACAAAGTTCAACACCCATTTATGATAAATACCCACCAGAAAGTAGGCATAGAGGGAACTTACCTCAACATAATAAAGGCCATATATGACAAACCCACAGTCAATGTCATTCTCAATGGTGAAAATCTGAAACCATGTCCACTAAGACAAGGTTGCCCACTCTCACCACTATTATTCAACATAGTATTGGAAGTTTTAGCCATAGCAATCAGAGAAGAAAAAGAAATAAAAGGAATACAAATCAGAAAGGAACAAGTACAGCTGTCACTGTTTGCAGATGACATGACACTGTACACAGAGAATCCTAAAGATGCTACCAGAAAACTACTAAAGCTAATCATCAAATTTGGTAAGGTAGCAGGATACAAAATTAATGCACAGAAATCTCTAGCATTCCTATATACTAATGATGAAAAATCTGAGAGACAAATTAAGGAAACACTCCTTAATGGAAACATTTATGATTGCAACAAAAAAATAAAATATCTAGGAATAAACCTGCCTAAGGAGACAAAACACCTGTATGCAGAAAACTATAAGACACTGATGAAAGAAATTAAAGATGATACAAACAGATGGAGAGATATACCATGTTCTTGGGTTGAAAGAATCAACACTGTGAAAATGACTTTACTACCCAAAGTAATCTACAGATTCAATGCAATCCCTATCAAACTGCCAATGCCATTTTTCACAGAACTAGAATGAAAAATTTCACAATTTGTATGGAAACACAGAAGATCCTGTATAGGGCTTCCCTGGTGACACAGTGGTTGAGAGTCCGCCTGCCGATGCAGGGGACACGGGTTCGTGCCCCGGTCCGGGAAGATCCCACATGCCGTGGAGCGGCTGGGCCCGTGAGCCATGGCTGCTGAGCCTGCGCGTCCAGAGCCTGTGTTCCACAACAGGAGAGGCCACAGCAGTGAGAGGCCCACATACCGCCAAAAAAAAAAAAAAAAAAAGTAAAAGATCCCGTATAGCCAAAGCAATCTTGAGAAAGAAAAACAGAGCTGGAGGAATCAGGCTCCTAGACTTCAGACTATAATATAAAGCTAAAGTAATCAAGACAGTATGGTCCTGGCACAAAAACAGAAATATAGTTCAATGGAACAGGATAGAAAGCCCAGAGATAAACCCATGCACGTATGGTCACGTTATTTTTTATAAAGGAGGCAGGAATATACAATGGAGAAAAGACAGCCTCTTCAATTAGTGGTGCTGGGAAAACTGGACAGCTACATGGAAAGGAAAGAAATTAGAACACTCCCTTACACCATACACAAAAATAAGCTCCAAATGGATTAAAGACCTAAATGTAAGGCCAGAAACTATAAAACACTTAGGGGAAAACATAGGCAGAGCACTCTATGACAGCAATCACAGCAAGATCCTTTTTGACCCACCTCCTAGAGAAATGGAAATAAAAACAAAAATAAACAAATGGGTCCTAATGAAACTTAAAATCTTTTGCACAGCAAAGGAAACCATAAATAAGACCAAAAGACAACCCTCAGAATGGGAGAAAATACTTGCAAATGAAGCAACTGACAAAGGATTAATCTCCAAAATTTACAAGCAGCCCATGCAGCTCAGTATCAAAAAACCAAACACACAATCCAATAATGGGCAGAAGACCTAAATAGACATTTCTCAAAAGGAGATACACAGACCGCCAACAAACACATGAAAGGATGCTCAACATCACTAATCATTAGAGAAATGCAAATCAAAACTACAATGAGGTATCACCTCACACCAGTCAGAACGGCCATCATCAAAAAATCTACAAACAATAAATGCTGGAGAGGATGTGGAGAAAAGGGAACCCTCTTGTACTGTTGGTGGGAAAGTAAATTGATACAGCCACTATGGAGAACAGTATGGAGGTTCCTTAAAAAACTAAAATCAGAACTACCATACGACCCAGCAATCCCACTACTAGGCATATACCCTGAGAAAACCATAATTCAAAAAGAGTCATGTACCACAATGTTCATTGCAGCTCTATTTACAATAGCCAGGACATGGAAGCAACTTAAGTGTGCATCGACAGATGAATGCATAAAGAAGATGTGGCACATATATACAATGGAATATTACTCAGCCATAAAAAGAAACGAAATTGAGGTTTTTTTGTAGTGAGGTGGAGGGACCTAGAGTCTGTGATACAGAGTGAAATAAGTCAGAAAGAGAAAAACAAATACCGTTGCCAACACATATATATGAAATTTAAGAAAAAAAATAGTTTCTGAAGAACATAGGGGCAGTACAGGAATAAAGATGCAGACGTAGAGAATGGATTGAGGACACGGGGAGGGGCAATGGTAAGCTGGGACGAAGTGAGAGAGTGACATGGAAATATATACAGTACCAAGTTAAAAATAGATAGCTAGTGGGAAACAGCCACATAGCACAGGGAGATCAGCTTGGTGGTTTGTGACCACCTAAAAGGGTGGGATAGGGAGGGTCGGAGGGAGATGCAAGAAGGAGGAGATATGGGGATATATGTATATGTATAGCTGATTCCCTTTGTTATAAAGCAGAAACTAACACACCATTGTAAAGCAATTATACTCCAATAAAGATGTTAGAAAAAAAAAAGAAAGAAAGCTTGGAAGACAGCTAATGAAACAGTTTACACATACTTCTTTCATTCAGTGTATTTTCAGTGAATATGTTTTATATGCCAAGCACTTAAATATGTCATTTAATAAAACACCCTAAATTCAGTATTATTGTACAGTTTAGACTCCTAGTTTAAAAACATTCCCAAGGGGGCTTCCCTGGTGGCACAGTGGTTAAGAATCCGGCTGCCAATGTAGGGGACACAGGTTCATGCCCTGGTCCGGAAAGATCCCACATGCCGCGGAGCAACTAAGCCCGTGAGCCACAGCTACTGAGCCTGCGCTCTAGAGCCCGCGAACCACAACTACTGAGCTTGCGTGCTGCAACTACTAAAGCCCACGTGCCTAGGGCCTGTGCTCCACAACAAGAGAAGCCACCACAATGAGAAACCTGCGCACCACAACAAAGAGTAACCCCCGCTCGCCACAACTAGATAAAGACCGCGTGCAGCAACGAAGACCCAACACAGCCAAAAATAAATAAAATTAAAAAAAAAAAACAAACCATAAAAACATTCCCAGGGACTTCCCTGGTGGTCCAGTGGTTAAGACTCCGCGTTCCCAATGCAGGGGCCTGGGTTCGATCCCTGGTCAGGGAACTAGATCCTGCATGCCACAACTAAGAGTCCGCATGCAGCAACTGAAAGAGCCCGCATGCTGCAACGCAAATCCTGCATGCCACAACTAAGACCCGGTGCAACCAAATAAATAAATATATGTGTGTGTGTATGTGTGTGTGTGTGTGTGTGTATACACACACACAAACTTCCAAAGTCACATCCTACCAAGGGAAAAAGTGAAGCTTCAAACCCAGATCTGTCTAACACACAGCTAAGTGACAGAATTTTTTTTTTTAAGTTGGGAGGAGGACAACTTGAATCAACATGGTATAACTGTGGAATAACCACATATAAAGCAAACAAATTGTCAGCTTTCTTAAAAGAGGCATGGAAATACCAGAGGAGTAGGTTCCATAGCCGTAAACAGCTCAGGCTCTAAGGGAGGCTTCTACAGTCATGATGTGAAGGAAATCTCACTTACATGAACAGAATTAGAAAAACTAAGCAGAATTGCTTACAAACTGATAAGGCCAACATTAGCACTGCCATACTGAAATACAAACACCAATAGAAAAGAACATACTGATTATATTTTAGAAAGACTGGCTTAGGGCCTAACAGATCTTCTACTGCTATGGCAACGTAACTAAACTGTAAATACTTCTTTTAGCACCAGTGTGGTGTACTGCATAAACAATTGAAAATGTCTGCCACGGAAAAGAGAACTAGTAAATTGATGCATTACCCTTTAATTTATGTTATTTAGCCCACTCATTTTGCTTTAGTTAACAGCCATTACTAGCAGTAAACTCAGGAAATTATGTTTGAATTTCACAGACACGCCCTGATTGAATATGTACTTATGTGAGGAAGCAATAGTTAGTCAATACTTTCTCAGATTAACTGTAATGATTAACAGTGAAATCAAATATAAGTTGTGGGTTTTTTTGGCTGTGTTGGGTCTTCATTGCTGTGCACGGGCTTTCTCTAGTTGTGGTGAGCAGGGGCTACTCTTCGTTGTGGTGCATGGGCTTCTCATTGTGGTGGCTTCTCTTGTTGCGGAGCATGGGCTCTAGGCACGCGGGCTTCAGTAGTTGTGGCACATGGGCTTCAGCAGTTGTGGCACGTGGGCTCTAGGGCATGCAGGCTCAGTAGTTGTGGCTCGCGGGTCTAGAGCACGGGCTCAGTAGTTGTGGCACACAGTCTTAGTTGTTTCGCAGCATGTGGGATCTTCCCGGACCAGGGATCGATCCCATGTTCCCTGCATTGGCGGGAGGATTCTTAACCACTGTGCCACCAGAGAAGTCCCCAAATACAAGATTTTTATTTGAACCTATGTATAAATATTTTATTAAAAGTATAAATAGGTAAATAATTTACTAATTTTTTTCTTACTTTAGACATTAGTCAACATTCACTTCTAGGTAATACACATGTACACAGGCATTAAGTAAAACGCTTCATGGATAACAACTAAATACATTTAACTGGTATTAGACTACTACTCCAATCAAAAAAGTTCAGACATTTTAACTCCAATTATACAAATAAAACTATAAAGTAAAGAGTATCATATACAGCCAAAATTGTATTATGTATTGCTTTCACAAAAAATTTTTAAAACAAATAACATAATTACATTATTTTCCACTAATAAACTACACACACATGGGTAGAACAGGGAAGAATTATCTAACATTTCACCATATATTCATGAGCAATCATTTGTTTTTGAAAAACTGTGATTCCTACTCATCTACAGAGCAATTCATAAATATCAATTCATGTAGCTGCAAATTCACTTCTGAACCAATCAACTTCTGTCTCCAGTAAAGGATAACCAAACTGATTTCTTTCCTTTGCTGTGCTGGCACATACACTGCGTCATTTAGAAGGAAACAAAGCGACACATTTGATTAGCTATGATCTATTTTAAATGCATCTACTGAAACGTCAGCAATTTGCATGCTTAATAAGGTAGGTAAGAGTAACGAATCAATTTCCACACATAATATAATTTCACCGAGCTATATATTTGTCTGTCCATTCCAAAAGCAGAAAGGAAAGGCATGTAATCTGAATAGACAATCATATTTTTAAGAATTTCTACAGCTGATCCTGAAGAATGCTTACATGAATGTCAGTGCACAGATGTACGTGGACCCAAACAGAATAATTTCTCCTGGAGGATTTCAAATTCTCTACTTAAACTGTAAAACAAAACTAAACTTCTCGTAAATGAATGTTAGAAAAGTTTCGATGTTTCTAGGACATAACACTTTGAGACGAACTTTTTAAAAATGTCCCTCCGCATTTCCTGAAAGATTTTTTTTTTCAATCTAATAAGGAATAGAAATGAACCTCTTTGGCGAAATCTGAAAATATTCCTCACTGATGTACATATATTTTTTATTTTTCTCATTCAGTTTTCTCTTTTGTTATTATCCTTCTTCAAGAACTTATTCTTACCTCTAGGATTACAATCACCAAGGATACTGGTACTACCTGCCATGTGTAAATCATAAATTCAATGGATCACACGATCACAGAGCTTTAAAGGGCTTCCTAACTTTTCCTGTTACAGGTACGAACGAATGAATGAATGAGAAAGCATTGATATTGTACAGCAAGAAAGTTACAGAATTAGGCCCAGAATCTGGTATTCAAGCAGACCCAAACCACCTAAAAGAAATTAAATGTAAACCAGCCAAAACCAAAAAAACAATTCTTTCAGAAAAGATAGGCCACTGGCCTTTGATATCCAAACACCTAATCATATTATCATCATCTTCACCAAAGTCATAAGAAGGCAACTGTTTCATCTAGGAACTGAGAAAGAATGATCTATTCCGGTAGAAAATGTACTAGTTAAACACTTGGGCAAGAGTATAAGAAGGAGAAATTTAATGTCCTTCCATCACTTCCTGAGACGGCAAAGACAGAACTTCACTCTAGGGGAAGTGAGTGAGTTTTTAAAACAAATCTAACTCTAAAACAAACATCTGTGAACCAAAGGATAACATTTTTGAAAAAGTATCATCCATTAAAAGCATCTGAAAGTTGATTCTCAAGGGAAAGGAATTTTTAGTTTATAACAATTATTTGCATGTCAAGGAAAAGCTATTACTGTATTTAAGAGGCAAAAATCTGCTTTAGCATTCATCGAGTAAAAAAGCTGGGCACGAATTAAGAACTTATCTCTAATCAGTAAATTATTTCAAATGGCTTCTGATAGCTGTTGACAGTTGCCAAGTTGCATTACAGATCATTCCAATAAGCTGGCTCTGAAAAGGTGCAATTACCAATGTTAATTATTTGCTGCAGAAATATTCATGATTTAGACTGAACTGAAATGCCTTCTTGATGCTAGACTATCCCAAACGTTCCTAGTGAGTATACAACTCGTA
This sequence comes from Grampus griseus, assembly GCF_964374135.1. Classification (NCBI taxonomy): domain Eukaryota; kingdom Metazoa; phylum Chordata; class Mammalia; order Artiodactyla; family Delphinidae; genus Grampus; species Grampus griseus. The sequence goes on along the minus strand of NC_139019.1, from coordinate 38,120,252 downwards.
TCACTTTGCAAGGTTAGGGAACATCTGAGATAATGTAAGATTCATAGAATCTTTAAGCACATAAAACATCCATGCCTGAAAATTTTGGCAAGTTATCTTTGGCAGAGACAATGTCTTGTCTGCACTAAATCCTATTTCCTCCAGAGTACACAGCTCGATTCCATGCTCCAAGAGGGGTGAGAAGCATATACTTGTTGGTATCAAATTTTACATGTGTTTTCAGCAGTTTAACACTGCAGACGTTGACTTCTCATCCATATCACAGTATGTGGATAAGAGGGGGTAATTCTGCCCCACACAGTCATTGAGGGCTCCAGGCTTATTGTCTGTCGTGTCCAACCATCTGCTAAGGCTTCATCCACCTCCAGCATTAAATCACATGCTCAGGAAACAAAACACGGAAGCCATGGAGAAGAGTTTCACGGGCAAAGCCTTGAAATGATATACATCATTTCCATCATTTCCATCCATACTCCATTCCCTGGAACTCAAATGCATGATCATGATGAACTGCCAGGGAGGCTGGAAAATGTAGTCTGGCTGTGTGCTCAGGAAGAGAGGGAGCTGGTGAATACACAGAAGTTTGTACCACAGCATCTTTTAACGTTATTAATACATTTGGCTTACTGGAAAATTTAATAACTTTTAAACTCTTTCATTAACTAAAGAACTTCAGTTTTGCAGTGCCCTTAGTTAGAAATTAACAGCAGGGAAAAACAAATATAGGTAATTTTAAAGCAGATTTTAGTAGTCCCCCAAAACTTTCACAAAAAAAACAACTGTTTCAGTCCAGCTGTCCCTCATCTTTCAAATATTACACTGAAACATTCACTATGAAAACTGTAACATATTTTAATTGGACACATTGAAAAAGGAAACAGCTTGGGCATGAAAAATAAAATCTGATTCATCTACTCAGTCACATTCTTAATACTAGTACAAAGCTGCAACATTTTTAGAGCATGATATAGATACACAGAAAACAAAATACATAAAAAAGAAAAGACTGTATTATAAAAACTACCTGAAAAAAATCAGAATACCTTTCTAGTAGTTTTTTTAACTCATTTCATGCTGCATACAAAGGCATGATTTCTTACCAACCAAGAAGAACTTTTTCTTTTTCACTAAGGAGAAAACATTTCTATGAACTCACTCATACTTTCGTGCTAAATAAGACACTCTTGTGTTCAAAAACCATCTAAAGGTTACAGGAGAAGATAGTTTCAGCCACACAATATTATTAAACTCATTCCCAAATTAGTACTGACTATTTCAGCTATAATCCACCCATGGGAACTAATCAACCACGGTCAGTGGTAAGCACGGAACAATACAACTGGTTATTTAAGTCGCAAGTACTTGGAATTCAGAGAAGATGGGAGGAGAGATCCAGTGAATTGAATATTCTGTCTCAAGAATGTCAGCTCTGTATTCTGAGATAAATTACTGAATTGGTGGACTAAAACACAAGCAAAATTAGCTTCATGTTTCTTAAACAACTGGCCAATTTTTGTCTTCCAATAAATCATCTACATGGGTATGACTGCATTACAAAAGCTAATGCTACCTCTAGAAAACAAACAACTTAGAGTTTCCTGTATGCACTGGCGTTTAAATTGCATGCTTTCTGAAACACAGGGGGAAGCCACCGCTGCAACCTCGTAACTCCTATACTAAGTGAGACAGACTTCTCTTTAGAACAGGGAGACTGCTATTGGAAAGTTTTGCACACAGGGATATTAAAGGGCTGAAAGGGTTTTATCCCAACTCAAAAATATTTCATAATAACCCCTGTTGGAAGGTAAAAAAAAAAATATTTTTACCCCCTGTGAATCACTTTAATTAGATAATTAGATTGCTCTTCTCCCCCAAAGTAGGAGAGGACACAGGAGAAAAAGATCTTAGAGCAGGGAAATAGCACTGCCGTGTACAGCTGTGCAAAGTGCGCACCACACAAGGGCTCCAGGCTGAGAGCTCCCGAGAGAATGCTATGCAGCCTTCACTCTGCTCAGTAAGACTTGAACCCTAGGGCAGCATGGCTGGGAGGAAGGGATGCCATTTTCTCATCGTCAAAGGCCCATGGAAGGGAAGAAGAAAGATGATCAAGAGCACGTATATTTCAAGGAAATGCAGACCTCTGTGATGTCAGGGGTTGGATGCAGTGGCACAGCTCCTTGACCCCAATATGTATTCACGCCTTTTGCTATGGAAACCGGATGTCTACCCTGGAACATTGCTGCCCCGAATCAAGACTGTATTCCCCCGCCTCCACTGCGCCCAGGAATTAGGATAGGATCACATCCTGGCCAATATGGTTCACACAGAACTAACCTACGGCAGCTTCTGGGAGCCTCCTCTAAGAGGCAGCTGGTAAATGTCCCTTTGCCTTCTTCCTCCTCCGTTCTTCCTTCTTGCTAGGACACACATACCATCCTGGCCCACAAGGAAGGGGCGAGCTGGAAGGGCCTGGGTCCCTGAGCACAGAGACCAGACCCGCCCCGAAAAACCAACATGAAAAGGAAGAAAACTTCTCATTTCAGCCAAAGTTATTATGGTTTTTTGTTAACTGCAGCCAAAGTGCTATGGGAAGATGCTGGAGCTGAGAACATACAAGAGGGGAGAAGAAGGGTCCAAAACACACACCTTCCCTTGACATATAGTCTAGATCCCTACTAAATGCAATCTGCTGCCTGAGCCAGACCTTGACGGTGAAGGAGTCAACGTCTCTTACAACGTAAGCAATGCAAAGTACACTTTTGGAGCAATAATAGGACGATTTCCAAAACACTATTTTTGAAAGGTTCTCCATTAATGATAATATATGACTGCTGATGGGATCCATAACAAGGACAGAAATAGGTCAAATATTTTCAGATAATTTGCCTGAGGACTGTATGGCTTATAACAGCTATACCTCACAAGACACTACAGGTTCTGTTAAGCCTCTTAGGTTTCAGTTATCGGCATGAAACTGATCTAGAGTAGACTTTGACTTTCCGTGATGAAAATGATTTCTGAAAATGTACTGCATGTTTTGTTTCCAAGGGGTGTTCTTTCTCTGGGGACTCTGAAAATATTTTTTATAATTTCCCTCTTTATCTTTTAAACCACTTAACTTCTGAGAGGGGAGAAAGACACAAATTTTAATATGGTTCTTCTTAAAACCTACAATAAAGGACCAAAATACTGATAATATTCTCTGGCCAAATTCCTGTTGGCACACCTTCAGAGATAGGATATACATATGCTTTCTCCATGGTTTTAAATATTTATTCAATAGTATGTTTACAATTTTTATCAAGAAGACATACAAGATTCCTTCTTCGAGAGAAAGGAGCTATTAAGATCAATTTACCTGTGTATCACTTTCAAAATTTGGTATACAAAGATTCATTAAGTTTTACCAAACTTCTTACCAATGGTCAAATTCCCAGATTTTAATGTGAATTTCAATTGGTCACAACTGTATAATTCCTTGATGCTTATACTCTCAACTTCTCAACAACCTCATGCATAAAATTAGGCTGTTTGTCATCATCAGATTCTCCTTACCTCTTTCCATCAGCATACAAACATAGTCTAGTATAACCTAGGATAATTTTTCCGGGCTACCACCCTATTTCTCTGTTCCACTTCATACGAACATTTCTTGAAAGAGTTGCCAATACGCACTATTTCTGCTATTTTCCTAGCTCTTGTTTTTCCTTAACCCAATCAAATTTTGGGCTTGTATTGTTAATATAATCAACAACCTCTGTTCCCCAATCCGATGGTCAGTTCTCTCTCCCTACGAGAGCTGAACTCTCATTAGCACTGGACAATTAAACATGTTCTCTTTCTTGCAACACTTCCTTTTCTTAGCTTCCATGACACCATCCTCTCTCTTAGTTTCTTGTCTATGGTCCCTCCTTAGTTTCAACTGCTGAACCCATCTTCTTGCTTGACCACTAAATTATGGAATGTTCCAGGACTCAGTCTTACAACTCCTTCTCTCTCCTCTCCTCTACCTGCTCTTCCCCAGACTTCTCTATCTTGACTATCTAAATACCTGCTCAGGCCCAAAACTATGGCATCATGATTAACTCCTTTCCTTCCCTCACCCACCCCTTCACATCTGTCTATTGCATCATAAGTCTTACTGACACCAGCTTCTGAAGCTATCCACTGCTCTGCATCTCCTCTTCTTTAACCCCAAGGCAAGCCACCGTCATCCTTCCCCTGAACTACCTTAATTTTTTTTTTTTTTTTTTGCGGTACGCGGGCCTGTCACTGCTGTGGCCTCTCCCGTTGTGGAGCACAGGCTCCGGACGCGCGGGCTCAGCGGCCATGGCTCACGGGCGCAGCCGCTCCACGGCATGTGGGATCTTCTCGGACCGGGGCACGAACCCGTGTCCCCTGCATCGGCAGGCGGACTCTCAACCACTGCGCCACCAGGGAAGCCCCCCTGAACTACTGTAATGCATGCACCCAGTCTTCCAACTCCCTCTTTGTTCCTCCAAATAATCCACTTTGTGCAGAGAAGCCACAGTGATCTATCGGGTTGGCCAAAAAGTTCGTTCGGGCTTTTCCGTAACATGATACACAGAAATCTGAAATAACTTTTTGGTTAACCCAATATTTATAAATTATACAACTTACATATTTGAAAATTATGTACCTTTCCCACAAAATCATCCAATGGCCCCCCCTGTAGTTAAAATAAAAATCAAATTTCTTAAAATGCCCTACATGATCTTCCTCTGCCTACTGCGCTTTGTTCACTGTTAACACGGCTCTAAGAACAGCTGCTGATACATAGTAGGTGTGCATTTGCTATTTGTTGAATGAATGAATGGATGGAATAAATATTAAAAGCATAGTAAACTTACAGTACGTTTGTTCAAACACAATTTACATTCACTAGTAGCAAGAAAATTTTACCAAATTCCTTTAATCTGAGAATCTCAATGCTATCCAGGCATTAGGCTCATTTAAGCATCAAACCCTTTGATGAGCAAGTAAAAAAAAAATGATATTCACTATATTGATACAACTATTAAATCAGAACTATCCTGTATCATATAATTATTGCCTCATTTATAAAGCTCTGTGCCACATCATCAAGTCATCTTCCTTTGTAATTTAACAGAATTCTAGTGTAAGGAATAACAGCATCTTCCTTTCTTTACAGGAGGCTCCAAATTAGCAATTCTCGGCCTCCATGTGAGAGCACAAGAGTCTCAGATGACCATTTTGAAGCACAGCAAAATTTTGTAAAGAATTACTCATTTCAACAAGGCATAATAAATTTGAGATTCTTGTTACAATGTCAGTTTCATCCATTCGGATGTCAGAGTGGAAGAGAAATGGAATTACAATTAGAAAGTTGGGAACTGAAAACTGAAAATAAAGCTCTAAAACAATGTTCATCTTTAAAGAACAAATGAAAAACTTTGAATTATTCTTGTATACTACACAAGAATGAAACAGCAGCTCTACATATCTGTTCTGTAAAGACCTAAGAGTTACAACTTCCAATTATATAGAGACATGAAAATTTGCTAATCTAAGTTATAGGGTAAACATACCATGTATTACAATATAAACACTAGGGTTTTTTAAAAAATATTCTTTTAATTAATATTTACTTACTCCGCTCGTTACTACTGCCCATGATATGGTGGTCTGAATAACTGTTTAAAAATGAACATTTTAAAATTCTGATTAATCATATTGTCTTTTCCTTATTAAATGACCAATTTTGGTCGTCTCTTTGGCAGTACTTCATTTTTATTAAAGGTCTTTATGAATACCAGGACACGCTGACCCACACACATCTAAAAAGTATGCACTGCAAGTCTCTTTCCTCCCCCAATATGGGGAAGGAGTTCATGAAAGTATGAGTAAACGCCCAGAATATCTGTAAAAAATATAAGTGAATTCATATAAATCTGTCCCCAAATATGAAATGTATCCATTGTGTGTATTTTGGCAGGCTGTGAAAAAGACTGCCTACCACCTACTGGTCTACCACTAAGATTGTATGGAAAGATTACTAAAGAGTGCAAAAACCTCGGGTGCTTTCATGATGACCACGTGAGACTTTTTTTACTGTGGTCATCTGGCTGAATATATGCTACTGTTTGCAATCTTTTGAGGGTACTGAAGTGACAGGAGGCACTGCTACAGGTCAGAAATTAATACGCTGCTTGGAGCGAGCGTGGCTGGCTGACCTCGGATTTCTGTTTCCTGATGAACTCTTACTAAAATGAGACTAAAAGCAGGGAAAAGGGGCGGGAGGGGCATAAATTCACAAGGACAGGAAGGATGAGAGAGCCAACCATGGAAAAGAGATGTCTAACACTTTTGGGAAAAGAGAAGGGGCTAGAAAAGTGGTAAGTGATTTAACAGAGTGGAAAAGCCAGTGGGGGGCTACCTGCAAGAATGTATCTCAGGGAGAAGAGAGGCAATTTGCTACCTTAAGAGCTGGAGAGGCTCAGGACCTACAGGAAGGCTTAACTGCAGGCCTTGCACAGGGTTGTAGGCCCCGGGTCCACCCGGTGACTATCCCCTCACACGGCCTACAAGCCCTGCTCACATCTCAGAGCTTCCAGTAACCTTATCAGTGATTTAACTTCCCAGAGCTCATTTCCTCATTTGAGAAAGGGGAATAATGCCTATCTGTATTTGCTTTCTATTGCTGCTCTAACCAACTGCCACAAACTCAGTGGCTTAAATTTACACAAATTGATTCTCTTACAGTTCTGGAGGTCACAATTCCAAAATAGACTTGACCAGGCCAAAATCAAGTTGTCAGCAGGGCCATGTCCCGTTCTCCCCACCAACCCCTACCCCAAAGCCTGAGGGGAAAATCTCTTTTAGGCATTTCCAGCTTCTAGAGTCTGGCTATGACATTCCCTGGCTCCTGGTGCTTTCTTCTCTCCATCTTCATAGCCAACAGCACAGCATCTGCAAATCTCTGACTACAACCCTCTGCTGCCTTCATTACGTCTCCCACTCTGACTCTCCTTCCTCTAAGAATCCCTGTCATTACACTGGGCTCACCATGATAATCCAGGATCATCCCCCGCATCGTGAAATGTTAACTTAACCCCATCTGCAAATTCCTCTGTGTCGTTCAAGGGAACATATTCACAGGCTCTGGGATTAGACTGTGGACACTGCGGTGCCATTATGCTGTCTCCCACCTTATCTTGTCAGACTATTAAAAAGATGATGCGATATTATCAAAAGAATAACAATAACAGCTGAAGCTTATTGATCACTCTATATACGCCAAGCACTCTTCTAAATCCCTTGGAGATTTAACTCACTGAAACCTCACAGTAGCCCTGTGACATACAGACAGCTATCATCCCCATTTTACAGATGAGGAAAATATAGCTCAATAACTATGCCTCAAGTCACACAGCAAGTATTTGACAGAAGGGGGATTAAAAATCTCCTCTCCACTCCTTAACCACCGGGGTAAACACAGTACATTTTAGTTATTATTATTATATTTAGTTGTTATATTATATTTAGTTATTATTATATCTCTGCATTGAGTTTATTATATAAATCTAATGCCACAAACATAAAAACATGATAAAGATCAAGTCCAATGTTAGCATTTAGATCTTTTTAAAATTAAAAACATTTTAAGTGCCTCCCACTTCCCTATATTAAATACTCCTTACACCAAAACACCTCTCTTCTCCTCCCTACAGATCTGTATTTGGTTCCCTTCCTATTATGCTCCCATAGCTCACTGCCCTTGTCTGTACTGTCACTGACAATATTAGAATGTACTGTAATGTCTGACTTTTTATCTGTCCCCTGACCTGTGAGCGTCATGAGGACAGGGACTTTCTATACTTAGGGTGGCCTGTAGAGGCTGGTCCTCTGTGCTTACTGAATGAACGAGTGCAGAAGTAATAAACCGCAGTAATTTAAAAACCTGGTAGGTTGTTTTGCCAAGAATCTTTACCAATTGCTACCAATTTGTACCTTTTTAGAATAAAACATCCCCTTATATTAACATAAAACTAATACGAAACTGAATAGATTCTAAAATGTTCCTGTTTCTTTTGTTTCTGCAATCAACAACACAGTGATTCAAACATAAAAAATATGAACATTCTGTAGCTTTATAGGTGCTTCACAAAACAGTATATATTCACTGTGGAGAAACAGAAAACCTTTTCCAGAAGTTTCTTTTTTAAAAAAATAAAATGCTAAATACCTATTTCTAAACATATAGCCCTGGGATAAATATAAAAAATGGTAATCAATAACCAAAGGTCAGCATACACTGTTTGTTATTATTTTGGACATAATAAGTGTCATTCCACTTTGTAATCTATTTCAAACCATCTTGAATAAAGTGAAGATTAATAAAACTTTAAATTGATAAAGAAGAAAGTCACATTGTACCATAAATATTTCTCAGAGATGGAAGAAGTAAGAAGATCCTTTGGGAAACAGGTAAATCAGTTTTGCAGAAAAATCCTTTAGATTTTTTTTTTCTCTGAAGGCTTATCATTATTGCAATAATACCAGACAAATAACCTGGCCTGTCATTTACTCCACTGGCTTCAAAACAAAAAGAGGGTTAACAGGTGTATTAATAATCACCATGGAAAACGGAAGTAAAAGGTAAAGCAGTGATATGTTTCACTCATGACGTTTTTGGCTCAAGCTGACTTGACTTTCAAAAAGACCTCAATTATCTCATATAAGAAAAAGCAAAGAGGGCTTCCCTGGTGGCTCAGTGGTTGAGAATCTGCCTGCCAACGCAGGGGACGCGGGTTCGAGCCCTTGTCTGGGAAGATCCCACATGCCGCGGAGCAATTTGGCCCGTGAGCCACAACTACTGAGCCTGCGCGTCTGGAGCCTGTGCTCCGCAACGGGAGAGGCTGCGATAGTGAGAGGCCCGCGCACCGCGATGAAGAGTGGCCCCCGCCCGCAGCAACTAGAGAAAGCCCTCACACAGAAACGAAGACCCAACACAGCCAAAATAAATAAAAATAAATAAATAAAAGTTAAAAAAAAAAAAAAAAGAAAAAGCAAAGAAATGTATGTTGGAGTATGTGTGTGGGAGGGGCAGGGGGTACTCCATGGTTGTTTAACTGTTTAACTCAGCATTTCAACAATGCCATCAAGGACTCAAGTTTCTTCCAGCTTTTCTTTCTGTCTCAGTTTATCGTTTCACCTTTGGGTTAACTTCCTATGTGGCCAAAAAGATGGTTGCTACAGTCCCAACATCACACCCAGACATGAGCATGTCCAAAGCAGAAGAGGCTTCCTGTGTGTATTTCCTTCTTAAGAGCAACTCTAACAGGAGTCAGGTCCAGAAGCTTCACGGTAGGGAACTCCTCATATCTGAGAGGTGAGTCCTATAGCCACAGCCTTGAATCAGTCAGGGTGGGAAGGTGGGCAAGAGAGGCCAGGCACACGACTGGATTAAACTACCTCCCTTTTACCCCTGACTGGAGAGAAGGTCACTCATTTTCACCATGGGTGATTTCCTGAATGAAGCAGGTTTTCCCTTTGCAGAGAAAAAGGTAGGAACTGATGTCTGATAGATGATAATGTTTGAAACTTGGGAGATGAATGGTGTCGTAAGAGTTAGCTCTATAACAGGCCAAACTGCCAAGTTCCGAGGATGCAGGATGAAGGAGGTAGGTTCCGTTTACCAGAGGAGGAATCAAGATGCCATTTTACAGATGGCCAGTAACAAGAAACCATTCACTTTCTAAAAAGTACTTAAACATACTACTACATGCTAAGGCTAGGAAAGCATTCAAATATATATATATTTGAGTGCATATACATACACATGTATGTAGGTACACATACCCACCTTCCATACCTTCTCAATCTATCAATTAAAATGAGGATCATATCAAGATATTTGAGACATGCCCATCTGTGTGTATGAATATATAATATATAGATAGAGAGAGAGAGACAGAGATAGATACACGGAGGCTAGGTTAAGTCATTCAAACCAGAACCTCTTCGATGTAATAATTTTTCATCATATATGTAGGTTGCAGACATGGAAACAAAATTATGTTCTTTTTCAAAAGTCAGTAGTAGAGTTACACTGCTAATCTGTCACACTTACATATTGATATTTTAAAAAAGGAGAATGAAATTCAAGAAAATCCGCACTATGAAGGAGGAAACACACACACACACACACACACACACACACACTGTTCTTTATCTTTCTCTAAAAGGTTCCTACCAGAACAAAGGAATGGTACAGAAATGAGAATTAGCAGGATTCAGTGAGATTGGGTACCACTGGTGTTCAAGCCATTCTAGTCTCTGATTCTTCTAAATAGAAAGATTTCCTTTTGAAAAGGATATAGAAAGAAGCACGTGAGTACTTCTCTATTACTATTGCTGATAAAGTTCTAAGGCAACAGCAATCACTGCCTCATAAATCATCCCAAAATAAAGATAAAAATCATTAGAAGACAGCACCTAAGCAAAGACCCATGAAATTACAAAAAAACTCAATTTATACTTCAGGTTGAATCGGACATGCAAATAGATCTGAATAAATAATAAGCTGATGGAAGGTGCTCACTTTATCACCTTTAGATAACTGAGAAAGGACTATTTCAGGAGTAATCATGTAATAAAATAAAAACGTAATGATTAACCCCAGAAAATTATTAATGTGAATTTTCTTTGTCATTTTTTTTTTTTTTTGCCAAAATTAACACAAAGCTTCTCTCTATTGAAGGGTCATTAAGTTCACTTCACAAACATCTCTGAATATATATTCTCACTGTCATTTATTCTCTCTTCTTCCTCCCTTCTCCCTTCCTCCTGAATTCACCCTTATCAATCCATCTACCCATCTTTGACTCTTAGTCGTCTACAACTCTTTCTGTCTCTCTGTCTCTGTCTTTCTCTCTCTGGGGCTCTGGGTCTTTCCATTCTTCTCATTTTTCCCTTTCTTTTATGCTTTGCAACAGTAGCAGGTTTTAATGACACTGGGTACTTTTTGTGGGAGGAGTAAATTTCTGGATGAATCCTGAAATGAAACAGTCCACTAAACCACATGGCTACTGCACTCTAGAGTTTCATTGATTACTGCCTCCTACTATAATGTTTGCACATATTATTACTATATTTTACCCACTGCCTTACTCTTGAACATAAACAGGCAGTGAACGATCACTAGACATTTGAGAAAAGCCTCCAACATGAATGTGAGAGACCAAAACAAAAAGAAAAGGAAACTTGGAGAAAACAGAAATAATGAAGGAAGTAGAAGGAACTTAAGTTGATACAGAGAGACACAGATAGCCAGAAGATATTACGTACATAAAATAAAACAAAATGTTTTAAGAAAGTATTTTCAAAAGGAAAAAAATTAGGAAAAAATATAAAAGAATGAAGAAAGAGCCCTGGAAATAAAGAATATATATATATATATATACTGACAATTAAAAATTCAACAGAAAGGACTGGAAGATAAAATTGAAGAAATCTTGAAAAAGCAGAATAAAGATAAAGACACGGAAAATATGAAAATAAACATAAGAAACATAGAGGATCGTTTTAGGAAGTTCAACAATAGAATCAAAATTTTAAAAAGGAGTTGAAGGAGGAGAAGAAATATTATCAAAGATACAGTACAAGAAAATTTCTTAGAAGGACAGAAGCCTCTATATCAGAAGGCCTTCCTGTGAATGTCAAGTCTAATAGACTTTTTAAAAAAATCTACTCTAAACCTAAAAATCTAAAAATCTACTCTAAATCTACTTTGACATTTCATTGTGAAATGTCAAAACTTCAAGGATAAAGAAAGCTCTAAAATCAAGCTTCCAGAGAGATACAAAGACAGGTTAAGTATATAGGAATCAGAATCAGCAAGGTACTGTATACTCTATAGCACCGGATAGTAGAAGACTGTCAAGCAATGTCTTCAAAATTATGAGGGACAATGAGTGCTAACCCAGATTTTCATACCTTCTCAATTTGTCAATTAAAATGAGGGTTAAATCAAAATATTTTAGACATACCCAGACTCAAAAAAATGACTTCCAACACAACTTTTCTTTCGCAGCTAAAAGAGTACACTTTTCAACAAAAAAGGGAAAGCATGGCATCCAGTAAACAGAGGTTACAACACAAGCCATAATGAAGGATAACACATGTGTATCAGACGTACACAGAAAATGGGTCAGACTCAAGGGAAAAAAAAGAACTCAGGGAAGGTCACCAGGATGGGTTAGGAGTGGAGAGAGATGGGTCACTGATAATTTATTCTGATGTGTTTGACCATTTGGGAAAATTATTGAGAGCCATGGCAAATGTTCTGAAATAATTGAAAAAAAATAGATATATAGTCAAATAAAAGCTAATGGAAAAAATTCATAGACAATCTTTAATCCTAGGAAAAGTTATATAAGAAAAAATATATAGTTATAATACAATGACATAGTCAATGTAAATGTAATGCTGATTTACTGATGCAACCAAAAATGCATCAATGTATTGAAATGTCTATATGGAGATATTATGGGGTAAGGAGATGCAAGAGGGGATAAATACTACTATAACAGGCATTCAGTAGAAGCTGTCTAAAACTGACAAATCAATAAAGAGCAGTTAAAGCATATTATTCTAAATTACGGTAAACACAGTTGATATAAGCCCATGCTGTCGGATTTTGCACTTATATATATGTTTATGTCATGAATATATAATTCTTTTTAACTCTCCATTGATAACAAGAGGAGATCACAGCAAGTAGAAGCAGGGAAATACCAGCAGGCATTCAAATCCAAAAGAAGCGGTCAGTATCATCAACTTTTGAAAGACGATGTTGGCAAGTAGTATGGTCTCTACACCTGGCTATTGTTCCCTGAAAAGTAGCAGAACATGTCCCCTAATGAATGAATGAGTGAATCTCTCTCAGATACTCTCTGGAGTATCTCTTTAGATTTTTGATTTTGCCTCAAAATCAAACATTATATTCAAATATTAAGAGGTTAGTTTTAATGGCCGAAGGATTTTAATCAAACCTTTAGAATTTGCTATATTGTTTTTGAGGAAAAGATTATTCATTCTATACCTGTCAAGTCTATTTAATTTTTATTGTGAAATGAGTTTTTAAAAAAGTCTAAATTTAAAATATCTGCAAAACACAAAAGCACCCTAGTAGAATCATCAAATGAGAAACAATTATAACTTCTATGTAACTAAGGAAGTTCCCTTCCTGCAGGATTTGGGCCATGGGAGGTAAATACTGACTGATCATATATTTATGTTAATTGAATGATGAATTATGTACTCTTTCAAAAGAACTATGCTCACACTACATACAAACAACAATTTACATTGATGCATGGTTGACAAGTGTCTGATTTATTAAGTCAATACATGCTCTTATAACTGTATAAAAAGATTTTACGTCAGTTTACAAAGAACATATTGATTTAATGAACTACATAATTATATGCAAATCTGACACTTACTTAGACAAGACTACCCAATAAAAAAATAGCTATATAGATTTTTGTGTAAATTATGAAGCCCTTGAGTGGTGATTTCATAAGCAAGATATATGTGTCTCAGTATATGAAAATTGCAGAAATCAATCACTCAATGCTACCAGCATCACAATGGACTATTAAAATGTGAATTAGGAAATGCTCAGACAACCAAGTTTTATTTAAGTAAAAGCACTCTGAAAGCATAAGCTATTTGGTGAAATGAAAATTGTCAGTGCTATTCTCTTCCTTATTAATAACAATAGTATTATTCCTTCTATTTATTGTGGGCATAGTGTGTTTTTTTTTTTTTTTTTTTTTGCGGTACGCGGGCCTCTCACTGTTGTGGCCTCTCCCGTTGCGGAGCACAGGCTCCGGACGCACAGGCTCAGCGGCCATGGCTCACGGGCCCAGCCGCTCCGCGGCATGTGGGATCCTCCCGGACGGGGGCACGAACCCGTGTCCCCTGCACCGGCAGGCGGACTCTCAACCACTGCGCCACCAGGGAAGCCCCGTGGGCATAGTTTTGAGCTCTGAGTTAAACATTTGTGTTTGTGTGTGTTTATTATAGCAAGTTATTATTCCTATGTAGAAATTAGAGAGATGAAGTAACTACCCAAGATCATGAAGAGCCTGGATTCAAACTGAAGCTTCTGGATTCAAAACCCTGATCTTAACTACTAAAATTATTGTTAAGTAGGCTTGTTTCTGACATTAATCGTCACAGGAAGTTTACAATCAAAAGGTTCCAGATACAGTCAAATGGGACAGGAAGAGGATTACATGATTTTTCAGATAAAAGAAAATTGATTACACATTAAAAGTTTTGTCTCCCATAAACCAACTATTCAGAATATATAAAGAATGTCTAAAAGTAACTAAGAAAAGTATTTAAGACCCAATAAAATATATGCAAAAGAATATAAAACCTCACAGAAATAAAGTTCCAAACTTTCAAGAAACTCAAAAAATACTCCAACTTGCTAATAATCAGTAGATGCAAATTAAAATAATGATGGGATATGATTTAACACCCTAATATTGATACAAATTTTAAAATGTAACATCAATTACAGCCAAGAATGGGGGGAAATGGTGATTTTCATGCATTTCTGCCTGCAGTATAAATTGATACAACCAATTCAGAAAGTAATTTCTGAGCATGTGCCTATCTTAATCCAACAATTCCACTTTTAAAATATATCCAAGAGAGAATCTAGTTCAAGTAAATAAAGAGACATACAAAGATGCTCAATAAAATTAGTACCTACACTACCTTGAAACAACCACATAGTGGAGTATGATAATTCCACTACAATGAAATTGATATAAGGTAATCCCCTCACGCTTTCTGTTGAATCTGAGCAAGGAAGTAAGCAAAGTGCTGATTATTAATGGCAGCCATCTTGGAAACAGGAGGAAAACCAGCCTTAGGATGAAGCCTAAATAACCAGTTCCTTAATGACATAACTTAGTCCCTGATGTATGCCCTGACTTCATCTTACTATAGCTCTGGTCTCTCAGTCATTTGAGATAATAAATTTCCTTCATATTTAAGCCAATTTGAGTCCAGGCATTTTGTTATTTGCTGTCAAAATACCATAACCAAAGTAGAAGTAGTGTTTATGGTGTTTATAACATAGGTACTTGGCTGAGACAAGGAAGGATACCATCCCTGATGTAATCGCAGCAGAACAACACTGCCCCCCACTAAAAAGCACACTTTGTTTAGGGTTAATCCCCTACGTGCTGTCCACAATGTTGCAATTATAAAATGCCAACAAAGGACTTGCTTCCCCCTGCCCCCCAAGAACTGGGAAATAAGATCACTGACATCTTACTATACTGATACAGAAATGGCTGGTCCCCAACCACCACTATCAAAAAGCACTTTGTAAATCCCAATATTATGCTGTTCAGGGCTGGCTAGAATTGTATATTATATCAATACCAATGAATTTATAGTGCACATTTGTTTTAGTTACTGCTGAGATACTTCACGACATGAAAATTTTCACCAAATATACTCTGACATCTCAAAGAGATTCTCACACTTTAATGTGCTCAAGATTCCACTGGGGGTATATATATACAATGAAATATTACTCAGCCATAAAGAATAAAATGCCACTATTTGCAGCAACCTGGATTGAACTAGAAAATATTATGCTTGGTGAAATAAGTCAGACAGGAAAAGACAAATACTGTACGATATCACTTATATGTGGAGTCTAAAAAATAATACACATGAATGTATATGCAAAACAAAAACAGACCAACAGATATAGAAAACAAAGTTATCTTTACCAAATGAGAGTAGAAAGGGAGGAGGGACAAACTAGGGGTATGGGATTAACAGATTCAAACTACTATGTGTAAAAAATAGATAAGCAACAAGGATATACTGTATAGCACAGGGAATTATACCCATTAACTTGTAATAACCTACAATGGAGAATAATCTGCAAAAATACTGAATCACTATGCTGTATACCTGAAACTAACATAATTTTGTAAACCAATTAAACTTCAATTTAAAATATTCCACTGAGGGCTTCCCTGGTGGCGCAATGGTTGAGAGTTCGCCTGCCGATGCAGGGAACACAGGTTCGTGCCCCGGTCCGGGAAGATCCCACATGCCGCGGAGCGGCTGGGCCCGTGAGCCATGGCCGCTGAGCCTGCGCGCTCCTCAACGGGAGAGGCCACAACAGTGAGAGGCCCGCGTACCGAAAAAAAAAAAAAAAAAAAAAGGATTCCACTGAGATTCAACTTAAAACACAAATTTCCAGGCATCACACCCAGAAAAACTGATACAATTATTCTGGGACTTAGGAATCTGCATTTTACATGCACTCCAATAATTCTGATGCAGAATTCTGAACCACGTTTTAAGAAATACTGCCCGAGACCAAATTAAAAATATATATTAAAGAAATGCAGACAAATGGCAACAAATTAAATGGTACATGCAGCTAGCTTATGATGAAAATCAAGTCCTAGCCCCATCCCACCAATTCCTTTTAAACATCTGAATTTTTAATTCCTAGACTGGTTATCTCCATGTTACTTATATCTTATTTTACCTCCTTTACAATGTTTACATTGTATCTATAAGAACTCTGATATTATTTTTAGTTTTTCAGTTGGACCTTGGTGCTTTGAAATAATATACCTTATTATTCCATAATAAGCCTTATTATTCCATTCTCTACTTTTCATAGTTAAGCAGATATTATAGAAAATAGTTCCCACATATGTGACCAAAAGGCATCACCAATGTCCTTTTCATCTTTTACTTCTGAAATCACACATTCTCCTGAGCCATGATGCCTGAGATAGAGCAACTGTCTGAATCAGTGAACTATTTTTGAAAGTAATAAAAGTAACTGGCTTTAAAAACTTCGTTTTCAATAATTTATCTCATACAAGGAATTACATTTCCAATCTTTATATCCTATATTGCAGCCTTCTGATTTTAAAAAGAAAATGAGCCCAGTTAACTAAAAATAAGTCAGACACCTTTATCAAATTAGTATTTTTCTTTCCTCACCTGTGTGACACATTAGGAAGTGGCAATTTAAAAAGAAGCAAGCTAATTAGCTACTGTGGTTGTTCTCCCATAATCAAGTGACGCACATAAAACTCACATGAAGAAAACCCCTTGATTTACTTTGGTGTCTGGAAACTCAACAAAGCATAACACAAACCCAAAGCCAATGTCTGACTAGTACTGCCTACAGTACTACTCAGGTCAATAATCTCAATTTTAAAATAATACACTTTAAAAATCTGAAACAACAATTTCCACCAGAACATTTTTCCTTGTATACATGAGTCTCGATCTACATTGAGAAGAGAATCAAGATGGCAACGAAGACACTGCTGTGGCAGTTTGTAGTTTGTCCGTTTGTAAATGTCGCATCCATCCCATATGCAACATTAAAGCTCTCACTTGCTTTACAAGGAAGCAAATTATTGACCATGAAGTGATTCTAAATTTAAAAATTACACTGCTCTAGACTGATTTTGCATCTCTGCAAATAGATTAACGAATACAGCTTTCCAAAACCATTTTGAAACATTCTTCATGCATTCCTATTTTAAAGCAGCACTGTCCAAATGAAATATACTGCAAGCCACAGATGTAATTTTAAATTGTTACATTGAAAAGGTAAAAAGAAATAGATGAAATCATTTTTAAAATATATTTTATTTAACCCAATATATCCAAAATAGTATCATTCCAATATGTGACCAATGTAAAAATTATTGAGATATTTTACATGCTTTTTATTATACTAAATCTTTGAAATCCAGTGTGTAGCTTACAGCACATCTCACCAGCTACATCTCTAGTACTCAAAAGCCACTTTCAGCTAGTGGCTGCTATCCAGGGGAGGAGAGATTTAAAGGAATAACTACTGCAAGACTTTAGAGGTGAGCATTTAGGGAATAAAGACTCATATTAAATAAATGACCATGTACTTACCCAGGTAATTACACATTGGTCAGGGTAGTTTTTCAAAGATGGTAGAAAAATAAGCAACATTTTCTGATTATGATTTGAAAAGAAGACAGATAAATGGCCTTTTGATGGTCAGTTGGTGATCAGGATCTACATACGCCAAGGAGAATTATCAGGATATCCAGAATGATAAGGACTTTGAGGCACCGCGAGTCTCAAAGGCTAAAAGTAGGAAAAGTAGGCCAGACTCTCCAGTCTGAGGCAGATTTGGCACCAGATTCCCTATAGAACGCACAGAGAAGACAACTTCTAACTGCAGGAAAAGATTTAATATGAGGGCAAGCTAAACAAATGTTAAATACAGCTCAAAAAGAATAGCAACAACAGCAAAGTCAATCATTTCAATATGTTATCAATTAAATCTTAAATTTTGCTTTATACAGCAGGTACTTTCCCCTATAATTCATATCTAAACATGGAAAATTAATGTTCAAAGAATGAATGTTCAGACTGTTATAAAACTGAGGGGCCTGGAGGACCCTTAAGTATCTAATACAGAACCTTTCATATAAGAAATGCGTAAGTTGTGAGATACTGAGGCATTATCCCATGGACATCAACAGGTGGACTGCAAAGCTGTTATTTGTTGCAAATTCATTGCAAATGTACTGCAGGTTTACTCCTATCGTGACTGGATTCTTGTTTCTCACAGAGCTACATCCCTGGCACTGAGGCAGGGGCTGAAAAGCTTGAGTGCTGTCACCAGGCCCACCTTCAGGTATACATCATCATAGCAAGCACTATAATGTACATGGCAACACCCACCCAACCAAATAGGCTGAGTACTTAAAGTTAACATACCCACTGCTGGAAAGCATTGAAAATGTGACCCTTTTTATCTGTGGATATGATACCTTCTTTCCTCTTCTTCAGTACTCTCATTCTACTCAAAAACTAAACTAATTCAAATGGCTTGACCTAGATTTTTCTCAAATGTTAGTATTTTAATAGGTCCGAGTAAAATATGGAAAGAAAAAATAAGAATCATAATAAAACTACTCATTTTTTTAAAAAAACTGGGGAGTATGTGTGCAGGCAGAATCAAGACAATGACATGGACAAGGTCAGACTCTCTAAATAGACAAATGGTGCTGAAAAACACAGAATTCCAAAGACGATGTCAAAGGCAACAGTGTGTGCGACTGGGAGAGCCATGGAAGAGAAGGTATAAATATAAGGTTAGGGCAGTTCATAGGCTTTGAACTTCAAGATGAAATCTGGGGAAGCTGAAACAAAGTACAATATTAACTGGGAAGAAATTTTCTGAGCTGAAATAAAAAAACAAATACGAGCTCTTCCTTATTTTACTTGTCAAGTGGTCCCTTAAACAAAGCCTAAGCCCTCTGCGCAATCTTGCCACAGTGTGAGTTCTACCTTCACCAAGTTCACCAATATGAGAAAGCAGACTACAATTTTAGTTGACTCCCACCTTTTAATGGTCTCCAAGATGAAAGATTAATTATGGAACCTAAGTTCACGTATTCAGAGTTGTATTCATGTATTCAGAGTTGTTTTCTTACAATAAGCAAACAGTTTGGTTTCTAAAACTTAGAAGAGGGGAGAGGAGGGCTCGATTTTTAGATTTGTTTTCTCCAAGAAAAGTCACATGTTGTGCAAAAAGTCCTGAAGTAAAAAAGTATGGCTTTGCAGGCCATGCTGGGATGGCTGTGTGACCTGGGAGTAGTCATCCTCTCGCTCAATCTCGGGTTCCTCACCGTCTAACACAGAGGACTGTTCCAGGTCAAATGCTGAATCTAGGAGATTTCTGCCTTCTCCTTAAGAATAAAAACTGAAATGAAAAAGGCAATAAATGCCTCACTTCCTTAGCATTGCAAACTTTCAAGGAGAAATGAAAAGTCAAAGCAGCACTTGGAAGAATTAATAATTTAGCGGTTATCTAACATGAAAAGTCAACGATCTTAAAATATCTACCAGGGGGACTTCCCTGGTGAAGCAGTGGTGAAGAATCCGCCTGCCAATGCAGGCGACATGGGTTCGAGCCCTGGTCCGGGAAGATCCCACATGCCTCGGAGCAACTAAGCTCGTGCACCACAACTACTGAGCCTGTGCTCTAGAGCCTGCGAGCCCCAACTTCTAAAGCCTGTGCGCCTAGAGCCCGTGCTCCGCAACAGAAGCCACTGCAATGAGAAGCCCGCGCACCGCAAGAAGAGTAGCCCCCGCTCGCCGCATCTAGAGAATGCCCGCGCATGGCAACGAAGACCCAACGCAGCCAAAAAAAGAAGAAAAATCTACCAAAAGCTTTTTTAAAAGTTCATTCTTCTAAATTCATTTTCTCTTTACTAACCGCTATTAAGTTGGAATGTCCTTGTATTACACTAATTATACAAAAATTTCCTCCATCAAGGCTTCGTCATTTTTATGTCATATATTTTCCTCTCTCATTTTCATTACATTTCTGATATAACTGAGGTGATAAAATAAAGGAAGAAAATATTCCCTACAAAGTTTTCAGTACTTAAACAATAAAGTGTTTAAAGAAGTTAAACCCCCAAAACTGAAAATGTCAACTCAAAGTATATGAGAGATTGTGTGTTCGTGTGTGTGTGTATGTGTGTAAAACTGTATGGATCATGTGAGTGCCCAATAAATGTAAACCAATTTTAATGTCACTGTTAGCTTTCTTGATACTCTTTTGAATTATACTTATCTTTAAGAACCCAGTGCCTCACTCAAGGCAATGCAGTTTCTCCTTCCTTTGAACTACAACCATATACAGGTGTGTAGTCAGTATCATATGATATTCACCTTACTTTAATAAAATTTCTTCACCAAATTAAATTTTATGAACTCTGCCCCATTACAGTTTTCTTGAAAACAGGGATCTTGCTAAATGATTATCACATCACATTTTGTACAACAGTACTGAAAATATTTCAATGAGTATTTTTGCCTGATTGCATAATGAAATCAAGCACATTCACTGTGCTCGTCATCATATTCCCAGCAGCCAGCAAAGTGCCTGCCACATAGTGGATCCTAATAAAAACTTATAGCATCCATACATTTTGTAGCCCATTATTCTTTTCTAGTAAGCTCCCCCAAATGACATTTTTCTTACCTAAAAAGTAAATTTAAAACAAACCTCCATCCCTACATTTTAAGAATATTTTGGAAGTTCAAGCTCTCAAGACTAAAAATAAATAAAAGCACTTTTTAAAGCATGAAAAAGTCTCAAGGCAAATATAAATTAATTAGGCAAATGTAAAAACAGAAACTTATTAATGGCCTTCCATATTTGACATAAAATCTTCAAAAGAAAATTCCATAAGGTCTCCAGATGAGTCTCTCTTTAATGAAGAGGGACTTGTTGAAGAAGGCTCTATTGTTCAAACCCTAGTGTCCGGCACATAGATAAAGGCCCTCAGAAGTCTGGAACACATACACATACACTACTAGATCAGTGGTGTGAACACACAGGAAGTCAGTCATTAATATTCACCAGCATCTCACCTGTGAAGAGCGGTATGTGAGGTGCTACGACAACAACTACCACTAAAAGGAAAGAGATAAGACAAGCATGACTAATTCCAAAATCTAACCCTCTGACTACATCTGTTTCACTTTCCCAAGCCTAATGGAGGGTACAAATGGAAAAGCAAGTTCCCTGGTGGCCAAAGCTTCCCCTTGAAGCTTTCTTCGGAGAGGAAAGAGACTTCCAGTTGTTCCCAAGGTGGGTTATATCAAAGCAGAGAACAAATGGCAAGCTCACTGAGATCAGGGAATTTGACAGTTTTGTTCCCAAAGGCCAGATCAGGGTCTGAAATACAATAGGCACTCAATCAATATTGGTGGCTTGACGCATAAGCAGTGGCAGTGATAACATCATGACTACTTCAATGGCCAAATCAAACCCCCAGGTAAACCTCTGGAGAAATGAA
Source organism: Grampus griseus (assembly GCF_964374135.1). Taxonomy (NCBI): domain Eukaryota; kingdom Metazoa; phylum Chordata; class Mammalia; order Artiodactyla; family Delphinidae; genus Grampus; species Grampus griseus. The sequence goes on along the minus strand of NC_139019.1, from coordinate 38,098,323 downwards.
CTGACTTAGTTGGACAGTTCGAGTATCATACCTTGTCTCTACATAGAGGAAATAATTTAAAAAAGAATTTTTTTCCTTAATCAGAAATAGCATTTCCCAGGGATTATCACATCATCCTGTTAATTTGCTTTTGAACAACCTCCTATCATCTGTAAGTATCTGGTTTATTTATATGTACATTTGTCTGTCTGCCCAGGAGGTCAGGGTCCCGGTCAGTAGGTCAGTACTGTCACTACTATATCTGCTATGCCTGGCACAGAGAGAGGAAGCACTCATGGAACAATGACATGGAGGAAAGGCATATATTGTCCTTATTGTTTCCTCTCCTGTGTAATTGATGGGTTCACCTAATCCTTGTTTTTGCACTTAACATTACTGCGTGCCTCAATTACTTCTACAGGAGGATTAAAGACATACATTAATAAAAGAAACAATTCCCACTACTGTTGTTGAATACGGTGGAGAGGGAAACTGGGTGGAGAAAAAGAACAGTGCTGTAGCAATGGGATTTGGAATTTTATGCATTTTTAAAATAGAGGTAAGAGTGAGAAGTCAAAAGCAAGGGTGTCATCTACTAGATTCTTAGTTTGGAATGAACTAGGGTTTTTTGACTTAGAATGAATTTTAAATACTTCATAGACAATAAAAATGTGTTAGAAAATCATATAACAAAGTGACAAGACTTGAAAACTGTCATTTCAGAATACTTTCACTTCGATAGGAAGGTGTGAATTTTAAAGTTGGTATTGTTCTAGAGGCCACCAATATAGTAGGAATTTATTTATCTACTTAAAGATAATTTTACTTTCATGCTTTATCAGTGACCAAGATCAAGTTATTTATGATCACACAGGACTAGGTCTAATTATGGCAACTGTATGATTAAGGGTAGTATAATATCTACCTTTAAAAAAACCTTAATATTCTTGCTTAGGGAAATTAAATAAGATCTAATTAGAAGTTAAGGGAAGATGCTCCTTTTGTTTCTAAAAGAACCAAATTTAAGAACATAAATTGTACATAAATTGTACAACTAAAGATGAATACATTTTCATCAGGTTTCAAATTATATGTTCTGCAAATTAGTCCACAAAAGCAGGAAAACTGAATGCTGTTTTATTTAAAAGGTCAGCTGTAAAAACAAGAAAAAAGTATTCGTTTATGTTTACAAGCTAAAACAGTCACAACTCCACAATTACACCCATTATTTTCATGAGTCAGAGCTGGAAGAATGAGGTCAAATTCTTAAATTTTTTAAAAATAAAATTATGATATAAAAGGTTCCAAGTTTCTAAATAATAAAGGAAGAAGTTCTAAATGCTGTGTATCACTGTGCTGCTGAACAAAAACAAAAAAAATTCTCAAAATGTACCCTCTCTGTAGCCCCTTGGGCAAGGCAAGGTCTTCCTTGGATGTGTGTGGTTATTATCTAAGCAGAAGAGTAACGATTTATTTTGGAATCATTAATCAACACATGCTTTAAATGGTCTTTTCAAGCAAACTTTATCTCTTTAACCACTTACACAGATTTCCAGATTTCAAAAGAGCCGATCTTGTTAACCAAAGTCACTTCAAACATGACTATTCAAAATGGAAAGGTAATTACTTAATTCGAGTGTCATATATATTATATGCTACTTTTGAAAATTATGCAGAGAGCAAACTGATATTTATAAAAAGGATTCAGGTAAAAAGCATATTCTTTTCATTAGAAGAATTAAATAAAGGCTTTATCCCCAGGTCAACAAATTCACTATGCTTTGAAATTTGAACTTCGTTTTAATGGATTCCCCCAATTCACACCTCACATATGCAATCAACACACCCCAGCCTACACATCCAATCAACACCAAATTCTGCCATTTAATATCAATTCATCCACTTATCCCCATCCTTATAGCCATACTATAAGTCTCCTCTTATTAAAGATAAATATATACGCTTTCCTTTTATCGCCCTACTAAGAAAAAATGAGTGAGAAGGGGGAGAATGACTTAGGCTGTCAAATCTTTAATTTGTGTTAGGTTCACTGAACTCCAAAAATTAAAATCTGTATTCATTTAATTTGTGGATTTAATTGATTGAATTCATGTCAGTCATTTAAAAAAATCACGTTTAAAATTAGAATTTGAGTATTCAAACAATGTGAGACTTAAATAGAAATTCTAATATAAAAATTTCTCCATAGCATAACCTGGGCAATTTCTATTGTCTCAGAGATACAGAAATTCAGAAACTTCCGATACCAACAATAAATATTTTAATGAGTATGCAGATAGATCAGGAGCACTACTTGGAAGATTATCTATCTAGTAACTACATCAAGTGTGAGAGTGAAGATTACTAAGTATAATGATTATCTTGAGAGAAAGCTTTTACCAGATTAAAAAAAAGACATGGAAGTTTATGGAACAGTAGCTGAATTAGCATTACCACAGTACCACAATAATTTAACATTGCATCCATAGGGGAAAATATAATTTTGAGAAATGATGCCTGACACAAACATTCAGTTATTAAGTATAAGCAATAGTCAAGAGACTAAAATAAAATAGTTAAGAGAAAACCAAACATATATTCCAAGAATTTAAATACTTGCCTTAAAGCATTGTTTAGTAAATTTAGGTCATATTATGTTTATTTCCTTGTAGTTGATCAAATTAAGTCTCCATTTCAGTTCATTACAGAAAAGCAAAACAAAATTTATGATGGAAACCACAGGCTACTTAAGAAGTTTTTATGTGCAAACTTATTATTTTTTCTCCAAACTGTGAATGAAGTTATCTACTGAATAATCAATAGTTAGTTGGAACTTAGTTTTCTCTGCAGAGCTTTATCCACTCAGAGAATTTTAAAGAGGAAAATCATATAAAGATAAGTTCTTTTTTCAGCAAAGTGGCAACAGGTTAAAAATACCAGCTCCTTTCACCCCTAAACCAGTGCAGTTCTTTTTTCTAGAAGCTGATTCTGGCACATCTGGCCCTTGGTATAGGAGGAGAAGGACAAATGTTGATGATTTAAGACTTAAGTCCAATATTTTCTTGACCTTAAACCAGTAACACCACCTGAAAGCCTCATTTTTCTCACCAGAATGCCTCCAGTTGGCCTTTTAAAAATGGATATGTATTTAGTCTGGCTTAATTCACTCATTTTCAATGAAGACAGGTTCCATGAGTCATGCTGTCTGTCCTTTTGCGTGTTAATGGGACTTTTATCTAACCAATGGGTGATGTTATCCTATCAACAATGTATCAGCCAGAGAAAAACAACGGGAGACCTTAGCTGTACCCAAAGACCTCTAATGTCCTAGCAACTTGCTACTACTCAGAATATGGTCCACTGTCCAGCAGCATCAGCTTACCTAGGAGCTTATTAGAAATAGTACAACTTGGCCCATCTCAGACCCACTGAATCTGAATCTTACTGAAGATGGCTGAGTAAACGTACATTTCCTTTGATCCAACTACCTCTACACAATGATGTGCTCTCAAGATGACTGAGAAACTGAGGCAGCTCCGGAAATGAGATTACATGGAAATGTATGTACAAAACACTTTGTAACCAGTAAGGTCTTAAATAACTGTTGGTCCTGTGATTTTTTTCTGAAGATCCCAATTCTGCCAGAGATCCATGTTCTTTAGATCATGGACTTGATAAGGGAGGAATTTAAAGGGTCAACAAACCCAGCAATCCTTTCCATGTTCCAGGGTGGGAGGCCCTTCACAGTCTTTCATTCACTTGGTCAGTCATTTAACACTCACTCACACAACATTACCTGTGCCCTGCCATGTTAAGGATAAGAATTACAGTCAGTGGAGAGTAAAACAGACACAACTCTGTCTGTATGGGAACGACATTATCATGGTTCTAGGTATCACCCTCTTCCAACCAGACACACAAGATCCAATGACACCACAGTGCCCTCATTTCCTGAACACAGGCATGTGGAAAAGTATCTTCCCACTATAGTTCCAAGGAGGCAAAGTTGAACTTTTTCCAAAGAATTTTTTTTTCCCTATGAAACTAAGCAAAATCCTTTTCTAAGTCTTCCCAGTGGGGGAACGACATGTCTTGAATAGATTTACTTGGTACATTTTTAACTTACCGGTTAGAAGCTACAGATCATCTTGGCCAGCACATCTTATATAACACCTAATCTTCTAATCCTTTTCCTTCCTTGAACCCTTTTCAAGGAACCCCTGGCACCAGAGCCTCTTTTCAGACTTTTTTTGGTTTCCCATTTATTTCCTTCAATGGTTTTTCCTTCCATTCAGAGACGGGGTAAAGCAAAAATCTGATCAGGATAAGAGATTGATTATTCTTTGACTGAGAATGGTCTCCGGCCTTTTTCCTGCTCTTCAATGTGCTGGGGGCAGGGGTAGGGGCGGGGTTCTCATTTCCATTGAGATTCTGCTGCCTATCAAACTCAGGTATAATTTCTGGCTTCATATAAGGCATTTGACAAAGTGATAAGAAGTGAAAAGATGCTAAGGAATAAGAGGGGGATATGAAGAACCTGCTAGAAGGTATCATTTGAGAGTATTTCAATTACAACACTCATAGATGTTCTAGGATTCTCAGGAAGTCCTGAGAATAGGGGAAGTTTGGGATTAATATGGACACCTGCAGTGCGAGGGGTCACATCGAATTCATCTTTGTTTCTCCGATGCCTAAATCTGCTGGAATGATAGGTGAGTAAACCAATTAGTAAATATTTTACGAATTTTGTTCTCAGAGGTTTTCTTATCTATACCTTTAATTTAATCATGAAGCACCAGCTCATTCATTTACTTACTTATGCACTCAGCTGAGAAATAGTTATTGAGCACCTACTGTGTACCAGGCATTGTGCTAGGCCCTGGACAACATAACACCAAAAGCCCTCGTGGAGTTCATAGTCCAGAGAGAAATTAAACTTTGATCAAGTAATCATATATGAATGTGTAAAATTTCAGTTGCAATGCTAGGAGAGATGTCTAATGGGAGGATTTAACCTAATGAAAGAGAGGCTTTCCTGTGACACTTCAGCGGTGAAAGCTACAGAGGTACAAAAGGGAAGTAGTGTTACTGATCCAACCCAGTGATTATTGTCATTATTAGTGAAATTAGTTATAGTAAACAAATAGTTTATAAGCCACATGCTAAATTACATTACGGATGACAAATGAGAATATTATTACTTAAAAGATACAGCTTCGCCAACATCTATCCGTTACCACCAACACATTTATCAAGAAAATGATACAAATAATTGTTTTTTTATTTTTTATAGAATCAATGTCTTTTTAATTTACGTCTTGATTTAAGTATCAATTTTCTTCTTTCAAACACTGTTGGCCAGGATTTCAAATAAAAGAGACAGGATTTCCAGATAGGATTCTGGCAGCCTGTTCAATAACTTTCCGAAAGCCTGGAGTTTTTGACTCAGAAGGGTATAAGCATGTTTTCAGACCCATTCTTTTTAATGTCCTGAGTGACAGATGTGGCTGCAAGCCTGGGTCTCACTATCCTCAGTGAGAATAAGAACACCCAAGGCAAGTGCAATAAGTCCAAGGGCACAGAGAGAGATAAGACAGGTGAGTCCTCAGGGTCTGATAGCCAGAGCTAAGTATGCAAAAGCATAAGAAATTCCAAAAGCTACAGAGTCAATTAAGAAAGGGGCAAGGAGATTAAGGGGCAAGCAGGCAGATAAAAAAGTAGAAATGTGGAAATGTCAAAGCCTGAGAAGCGATGAGGGAAAGGAAAAGAGAAACAAAACAAACAAACAGGAGTGATGTTAGTAAAGTCAAAGGGAAAAAGACTTCACAGAAAGAAGACACCAAGTAGAAGGTGATCAATCAGAACAGCGAGGGCAGAGGGCACATAGCGGGTAATCAGTAAATGGAAAATAAAGAGCACAGAACATTTTTGAATGGAGAAAGAGAAAGGGAAGTAGCTGATGAGTAAAACAGGACTGCTACTTTGTTTTTAGATAATATCATCCTGGCTGCCCTACAGTTTTCATCCTTTCATATTGAAGATTATGGGCTAATTATTCAAGAAATTTAATGGATGTTTTCCACATACATGAAAATATGGTACCTTGGATGACCAAATTTAATTTAAAATTTGGGACAATTTTTCAGTTACCCAAGTTTAAGCTAATCTTAAAACTTTTAGTTTTCACCCAGAAAGTTTAAAAAAATTCTACTTTTTAAAAAAATCGGGACTTCCCTGGTGGCGCAGTGGTTAAGAATCCTCCTGCCAGTGCAGGGGACACGGGTTCGAGCCCTGGTCCAGGAAGAAGATCCCACATGCCACAGAGGAATTAGGCCCGTGCACCACAACTACTGAGCCTGTGCTCTAGAGCCCGGGAGCCACAACTACTGAGCCCACGTGCCACAACTACTGAAGCTCGTGTGCCTAGAGCCCATGCTCTGCAACAAGAGAAGCCACTGCAATGAGAAGCCCACACACTGCAACAAAGAGCAGCCCCTGTTCGCCACAACTAGAGAAAGCCTGCACACAGCAACAAAGACCCAACGCAGCCAAAAATAATAAATAAATAAATAAATATATAAATAAAATTTTAAAAAAATTATTTCTGTAAGGCAGCCCAAACACTCTAAAAAGTGACTATAGATTAACCCACAGAAGCAGCTAAGTTATAGTTTGATTCTCCTCAATCTTTTGCTACATTGTCTATTTGAAATTAACTTGAAGTCATTGTTTTTCTTTTCCTCATTTAAAACAAAATCTTTTATCTCTCCTGTATAAGCATTAAATTATGTCCTCTAAGTGCTGATGTACAGGTTTAATTTATAAGATTTACATAATCCGTGATAATGAAGAACAAGTATTTCTTTCAACTAAATCATGCCTTTGTTCAAAAATAAAGAGTAAATTCAACTGAAATATATCAAGATGCCATAGTGGAGAATGATTTTGAATTCACCCAAGTGAAAATTTTTGAAATTTATAAATCCCACAGCAACTCTAAATCACAAAAACATTGCTCAAGTACACTAAAGCTTATATTTTGCATATTCAAAAGTAAATCAACTTGTAGTGCTTCTGGAAGTAATAATTCCTTATCTACTGAGTTATTTTTAAATCAAAATAATGTATTATTGGGGGAAAAGTTTAAAAATAATCCGTTACTGTATTATACAATGAAGCAAAGATATAGATATTAAAAAGAAGAAAACTGAACACTAACCAAAAGAAAAAAATGATTCATATTTATTTTTAAAAAGAGCCATAGGGCTTCCCTGGTGGCGCAGTGGTTGAGAGTCCGCCTGCCGATGCCGGGGACAGGGCTTCGTGCCCCGGTCTGGGAAGATCCCACATGCCGCGGAGCGGCTGGGCCCGTGAGCCATGGCCGCTGAGCCTGCGCATCCGGAGCCTGTGCTCCGCAACGGGAGAGGCCACAACAGTGAGAGGCCCGCGTACCGCAAAAAAAAAAAAAAAAAGCCATAAAAGAAAGACATAAAAATATTTTGCTCTTTTATTGACAATAATAATAATTAATTGGTACACATTATTAGTGCAGATTACAGAAACTACCCATCTGCTTTTATGAAGTATGTCTAATAAATATTCAATTAGCTAAACTGCTCAGACATTAACAACCTAGTTCACTGCTTTAGGAAGTCTGGGTGACTAAGCAGGAACCTGGATTAGGCTGTTCATTTTTTCATTTTCTAAGCATCCTGGGTGCTGCATCAGGTCATCGTTCCACCTAAAGCTCAGTGCTACCTGAGCACTGACAATTCAGCATGATTGTCGAGGCACTCCACTTCTATACTTGGGAGCAGATTATTCCATAGAGAATATAAAGCCAGGTACACATGGCCCCAGTTTCTAGAAGCTGTACTGTCAGGCTCATAGTTAAAATCAAGGTTCCCGAAGCCACCGTAAAAAAATGCCTCAAGGACATTCAGAGAGGAAACCCGCTCTGCAGGAAATGTGGTACCAAAACCCTCCAAGGGGATTTTGACTAAATCTAGGAGAATAAACTAAACATGAAAGCATCAAACTGACTACCAATTAAATAAATGCAAATTAAAACTATAATGAGATTCAACTTTGTGTGCATGGAACTGGCAAAAATTTAAAAGAATTCTAACATCCTGCACGAGCTAAGTCATGAGAGTGCTGGCAGGAGTGTAAGTAAATCGGTGTCACTTTCATAAGGGCAATTTCACAACATGTGTCAAAAGACTCAGAATTTTCACTCCAGGAATATATTATGAGTTAATAGACAAGTGCAATAAAATATAAGTACAAGGATCCTTGTTCACTGCAGGATATTGAAAGCAACAAAAATATTCACAAATAGCTGCTTCAAGCATAAAGTATGGTACTGTAGACAATTATTTATTGCTATTGTTATGTGAAAAAAAGGCTACTTACAAAACACCATTTAGGAATTTAGGATTATCTTAGTTTACACATAATAAAAAAAAAATATGAAAGAGCAAGAGAGAGAGTACAAATGTGTGTGTATATAGAAAAATACACCGAAGATATCAAACGGTTAATCCATTAGCTTTGGGTGCTGAAATTATAAGCAGCTTGCTTTCTTCTTCATACCCTTCTGCATTGTCAGGATTATAAGAACAAGTATGCGTAACTCTAAAGTCATGGGCATTGTAGATGTGAATATAACAAACTAAAAAAGCTTAGAATTCTATAATGCTACCCTAGACGCTGAACATGTTCTTCTATAAAGTAGTTATGTTCTATCCTGAGGTAGGTTATGACCTCCTAGGAAAATCAACACAATCAGCAACACCTGGACAGGCTTAATTTCCTAATGGCTGCAGAACATGGCTCAGATTCAAAATGCTGGCTAAATGTAATCCATCCTATGCCCGGGGATGCTTTCAACTGTAGTGTTAAATGAATGAAGAAAGGGTAAGAAAACACCAGGCCAAGATAGCTACTTCCCATGCTTATTCAAATTTTATTTGAGACAGGCCATTTAAAAATCAGTGGGGGAAAATCTATGGTCAGTTGTAATAAATACTGAAAAGTAAGGGAAAACAGCATTTAAAATATCCCTTTCATTTCCTGTCAACTGATAATTTCGCTTGAAATCTACCAATGGCATTTGAGTTTGGTAATCATCTGGAGAACTCCTATGTTTAACATATATAAAGAATTCCTAAGGGCAGTCCCCAACATCTTTATAATAAAAATTTTAAGAGCTCCTCTTTTCCTGGGTCAGTCATCTAGAGACACAGATAAGAATATACATTCTTGCTTTGAAGAATTTGAAGTCAAGAAGTAAACACAAGCAGGAAAGCCAATAATTATAAATCATTGCTTTCAGTGCTATAACAAGCAAGCATGAGGTGTCATGGGGGTGCAAATTAAGTGCCTCTAAGACAAGGTAATGACTGACCAAGTGTGACTACTTAAGCTGGATCTTAGATGTTGATAGTAAGATCTAGTCAAATGGATTAGAGAGGTAAAGGGTATTAATTTTTACCATCCTATGGATGTAAGAAAACGCAATCCTGGGGACGAAGAGAACTTCTCATCAATAGGCCTGTCTAATTAGGTCCCAATAGCATTCACTCCTTCATTCAAAAGTTCTGATTATCTGCCTTCACACAGGCACCATGCTAAGTGAAAAAGAAACTTCTTTTGCTTTTAAGGAGTGTAAAAGACAGAGTCATAAATAGGGAATTTACATAAATGAGGTTACTATACATGTAGGTAAGTATTAGGGGCCACAGTAGCACCTGAGAGAGACATATACTCTAACCTTGAGGGTTTCAGGAAAAACTTAGAGGAAATGACATCTAAACTGAAATCAAAACAAACAGTAATAAAATAAAATGCAAAATAAAAATAAAATATCAAAAGTAAATAAAGTGGTGAGGATTAATGATTAGCTAGGAAGATCAAGAGGCGGCTTCTGAATAACACGATGAAGATTTCTAGATTCACTCTGTAGTCAGTGGGTAAACCAGAATGGGCTTTAAGAGGAGGAAGTAATATGATCAGATTTATACTTAAGATTATTTTGCTATGATGGAATGGAACGAAATGAAGCAAGACGGGAAGAAGAAAGACCAATTTGGAAAATTAGAATAATCAAAGAAAGAAATGGTGGTGGTGGTCAGAACTAAGGTAGAGGGAGTTGGGATGGAAAGTGGCCATCATTCAATATCAGTCATTTGACTGATATTAAGGAGTTAAACAATCAAGAAGAATGTGGTGGTTAATTATAAATAGGGAGTGTGGGAGACAAAGGCATCTTGGATGCCACCCAAGTTTTTCACATGGGTAGTAAATATGGGTAAGCAGTGGAGTCATTCAATGGCATAGGAACTTGGGAGGGCACAAAAGCTGAGTTTCATTTTTGACGTATTTAGTTCGAAGATTCTTTAAATGTCCAAGTTGGGGTGCCTAGTAGATAGGCAGATATACAGAACATCGATCGGGGCTGAAGAAAACAAGGCGGTCAGGAAGTGGGGAGATCTGGGACATGACAGTAATGAAATTAACTCAACACAAGGGAGTTGAAGGAGATTTCCCGGATGTTTGGAGTAGGTAAAAATGAGGGAACAGAAGAGAATGTTAAGTTACACTGACATTTCCGAGACTGGAATAGGGAGTGGAGTCCATAAAAAGGATGTAGCAGTCAGAGGTGTGGGGCAGAACCAGGAGTCCGTCACAGAGGCCAAGGAAGAAGAGCATTTCCAAAAAGAAGCCTGATTAATCCTGTCAAAGGCTACATTCAGGCAAGTCAAGCAAAGTAAGAGCTGTGTCAATGGAGCACAGGGGCCAACTACTGGACAGGATTGCTGGTCAGCTGAAGGGAAAAGCTGAGGATGTAAAGAAAAGAACACAAACACTTCTGTCAGAGAACTTGGCTTTGGAGGGGAGTAAAGCAGGAATAAAAGAATGAGGAAACAAGGGAGTTTTTATTTGTAAGCTGGTTTGCTTTTTTTTTTTTTTTTTTTTTTTTAAGACAAAGGGACTAGTGAGAAGAAGGTGTGTGAAAGGGGAATAAATCATGGAATAGATGTGTTCCAGAGCACAAAGCGGGATGTTAACACATTAGCCACGGGCTCCTTTCCAACGAGACTGAATGATGGAAGGATCATCAAAAGCAGGGCTGTGGGTACCTGGCAAAAAGTGAAGAGTTGCTACCTTTTGGTTACTGATTTTAATGAGGATTTTGATGGAATGTCATCTGGAAGAAGGTGGAGGAATAAGAGGTTTGAGGAGGGTGGAGAAGGGAGGTAGAGAAAGAGCAACTACTGTGGAAAACAGGAGACAGAGCTGAACAGGGAAGCAGACTGTACTGGTGTCTCACTCTTCAGTATTCTTTCAACAGCTGATGTAGTACCTGGGTATGTGAGGGCCCAGTTGAGGCTGGAGATCATACACTTAGGAACATTGTCACTTCTGAGTTTTTACCTGCAGAAATGTGAATCAGCCTAGGAGTGGAGTAGGTAGGTAGACAAATCTTAAATGTAGTTTAGCTAAATGGGTCCAACAGAAAGCTAAAAGGACAAGTTTAGAGGATACTACCAAATGGGTCTCTGAGACGATAGAACAGGCTAAAAGGGGAAGGAGTAAACTTAGGAAGAAGTTAACAAAGAAAGTAAATGGGCCATGAGATCAAAGGTCTCAAAGAAGTGGTAATAATAATGTGAGAACTGGAAAGACGGCACATTGACAATGTCAGAGTGAGGTTATATGGGCTTAATATGCCACAGTTTAAGCAGGCTATTCCAACTTTCTTAATCTCTCTATTTGTCTACCTTCCTTAAGAAAGAAACGAAAGCCGTCAAATGGGAATCCTTTTATCTACTTGCCATCTTACCTAAGAGCAGCTTTCTTAAGAGAGTTGCAGGAAGATGACCTCAGGGAAGGCCCAGTCTCCACCTAAGGCTAGAAACGGACAAGCCTCAGTGTGAGAGCGGCTAGAAGGATAAATAATGTTTCCAAAGTAATCTTCCAGTAGAAAGTGCCTGCAGTAATCCAGGTACAAGGTGAGACATATGCCTCATTTAGGAACTGTCTAGATCCATGAATTCCAAGAGACCATTCTACCAAGTAAGGTAGGCGAGGGAATGAGTTGGTCCCCTGCGACCTCCCCAAGTGTTCAGAAATTGCAACCTTTTCCAGTACAGAGAAGTATAGCAGGTGTAACACTGTTCACTGACATTCCTTTTGCCCCCTTTCACTGTAACCCTCATAGTTGGGCAGGACTACATCAGCGGTCCCCAACCTTTTTGGCACCAGGGACTGGTTTCGTGGAAGACAATTTTTCCATGGACTGGTGGTTGGGGGGACAGTTCAGGCAGTAATGCCAGCGATGGGGGAGCGGCGGACGAAGCTTTGCGCACTCGCCGCTCACCTTCTGCTGTGCAGCCCGGTTCCTAACAGGCCGTGGCCTAGTACCGGTCCGCAGCCTGGGGTTGGGGACCCCTGGTCTACATGACTGATGTGAGCCTGTGATACGGGAGAGCAAGTGCTGTGTGTCACATCTGGACTGAGGTAATGAAAGGCCCATGTAGAATTCTCTAGCTTCTTTCTTTCCCTGAAATAGAGACTGAGCAGGGTGTGTTTCCAGATAATGCGCATACAAGATAGAGGCCCTTCAATCCTATTATACGGAGCCCCCCACCAGCCAAAGACGGATGCAGACAGTAAGAGAGAACTAAGCCTTAGTAGCAATAGAATGAAGTGGCTTGGATTTCAGAGTTACTTAGTTACTGCAGCATAACTAGGCTATACTCACTAAACATAGAAAACGTCCATATTGGCCAAGAAAATCAAAAGCTGTGATCGCTGACAAGAGTGGATGGTGTGGAAAAATATTACAGAGAAGTCGGTTTAAAGGTTCAGGCAGCCCAGCCTCCTGGAAAATCACATCTCCGATCATTGGTGGACTAAAGTGTCTCTTTCTCGGAAGGCCAGAGGGTCAAGCGGCAGTTTAAGAGCCCCCAGGAACGATGTAGCATTCCCTGGAGAACTCAGCAAGAAAAATCATTCATATTTAAACACCTTCCCCCACCCTACCCCACTCCTTTGGCACAAACAAGGAAGTCATTGTGAATGACGATATCTGTCCAAGATCACCAAAGCGATCATTTTCCTGTTTGAGTGCCTTGAGCCACAGCTCAACCCATAATATACCAAGATGTTCTTAATTTCCTGAATTGACAAAGCTATATAATAAAAGGAGTAAAATAACATAATGACTCATCTCATATTTTCTTTCAGTAAAGAATTTAAATGCTACTTGAAGAACACTTGAAGAGTCAAGCTAGAATTAATTTCTAGGCACTTATATAAATATTAACTTAGAACTTTCATAATTAGATTTTATACAGAAATGAGAATTATGATTTTTATTTCCCATCGTTATTAAAGTATTAATACATAATTTATGTCACACATGTGAGTTTGAAACTACATCAATAATATAAATTCAAATGAACTGTAGAATATTACCCAAAACAATAAAATATTTACCAATCATTATCTCCACCATCTGCACTGGAAGGGCGTGGTTCATGATGACATATTCTGATCTATTTCCCAATGAATCTGTATTTCCTGTGAAGTCTCTTCTTCTGCAATGCCTACTCACCAGGGAACTCTGAGGTTCGTGGCAAAAATTATGATAGTGGGGGCTTCCCTGGTGGCGCAGTGGTTGAGAGTCCGCCTGCCGATGCAGGGGACACGGGTTCGTGCCTCGGTCCAGGAGGATCCCACATGCCGCGAAGCGGCTGGGCCCTTGAGCCATGGCCGCTGAGCCTGTGCGTCCGGAGCCTGTGCTCCGCAACGGGAGAGGCAGCAACGGTGAGAGGCCCGCGTACCGCAAAAAAAAAAAAAAAAAAAATTATGATAGTGGTTATAGAAGTCTGCCCCGAGCACACTGAAACCAAGGAGTGTATTTTGTTTGTCAGAGCTGTGTGTCAGAGTGAACTACTCTCACATGGCACAGTACAATTATTTGCTTAAGATAAATCCAATTGTTCTGTAGCTTTTCCAAGGCCAAACAGAAAAAAACACTATGTAATGGAAATGGAAAAACTCTCTCTCTGGTGGACTTTGTGGTTGTCACGCCAACAACATCTATTCCTTTTTTCTTAGAAATGTTCCTACTGTCCATGACTATATCATATCTTCCGCAGGGTAGCTAATTTGAGGACATCTAATTTTACCCCCGACTCTAGCAATGGGACATGGAATGTAGGCCTAAAATAATCAGCTTCTGAAAGCATCTCCCCTGTTTGGATATGGGAAAGGAAAAACCACTGGAGTTGTCTGTGGCTATCTTGCAGTCCCTGGAGAAAGTGCTACATACTAGCTGACATGGAAGGCAAGAGCCTACTTTTGGAAAGAAACCAAGTAGTTGGAGACATTGTTAAACTCTGAACTCATCAACCCAGAAACTCAATTTATCACCAAATCCAGAATTAGACAACTAAGAAAATCCTCTTTTATTCCAGCCAATTGAGTGGGGTATTCCGGCATTCTCAAATGAAGGCATCCTGACATACACAAATGTCAAGACACACAGCTTGTGTGTGTTCCATGCTCTGAGAATGATCTGCACATTCCAGAAATCCTGCTTCCTTCTCCGCATTCTCTAATCAACTACAAATAACACTTTAAACTAAATGCAAAAAAAATCAGAAATACCGTAAAATCTGCACTTCTGTAAAAGGAGCTTACAGTCGAGAGCAATTGTTATAAGTGGGACAGCTGAAGCCACAGAGATGTTGAATGATTTGATCTTCACGGGAATGGAGCTACAGTAGAACCACAGGTCCCCTGATTGCCCTGCAAGCACACCACCTACAAAGAGACTTCACCCGTATCCCGCTTCTGGGAAAGGAACAGGAGGCAGGAATAGAAAAATATGCCATTTGTGACACTTACTAAACTCCCTGCTTTCAAAGTAGCCAAACTGAAAAGATCGTTTTTAAAAATCCATGTTATAAATATGGAAGTCAAGTGAGTCCCGGGAATCATTCCTGAAACTGGTTCCAAATAACATTAGGTTAGCCCCAAAATATCATCATAAGGTTTCTGATAGGTTCACGTAATTTAAGCAGAAGTTGGATGCTGGTGCTCTATCAAGACTCCATTTAGGCATTTTATCATTTTTATAACATTACATAAGATGAAGAGAAATAGAGTATATGAATATATATAAAACTTTAGCTTATCACTTAGCATTATTCTTAATCCAGTATTTTTTCAGCCCAGTCCAGGACAGTGTTATTTGGCAGTGACAAAGGCTACTGATTCCAGCACTATTTTCCTTCTCCAAAAACACAAACCTAAACTGAGAAATAATCAAGGAGAGAAATTCTCCTCTTTTCTATACTAATTTAGGAAGGATAGTCTTTATTTCTTCTCAAATGCAAAGGAGAGAACCAGGCACACGTTACAAATTTATCTACTTTCACTTGCTAAGACTGAAATGAACGATTAACATTTTCAGGCTGGTAGTCAAAATTGTTCACTCATTATTCAGTGAACTTCAAGAACCAACGAGCTATAAAAGTCATCTAAGCTAGGAAACCTTCGCCAGCCTCTTTGGAAAATAGTGTGCATTTTTCTACTACAATAGATTACAAATGCTTATTGGAAATGTCTAAGTTTATGTCTTCGATAATTAACATATATTTTAATTCAAACTGTGGATTAATTTATGCTTCTTTAATGCTAATTAAAGAATATGAATATTAGAGACCCTTTTTTAAAATTCTACTTAATATTTTCACAAATAAGAACACAAGATTAAAATCATTCTCAGTGTGGCATCTAAAATGATACCTATGTATTTTAATGGAAGAAGTAATGTGTAAGGGGTTTATTTTGGTTTCCTATTATAATTTGTGTTTATTTTTTTAGTAAGAAAAAATAGTTCATACAGCGCTGATTATAATATAAAACAAAATGAAGTTATGTTGTGCCTCTCTTACAGTAGAAGGTAGAGCAGTTCTAAATTTAGAAGAGAAAAATGAATTTACAAAGTAAAAGTATGTGTCAGTGATGTTAGTCAAAGATCAACTACTGCTGACACTGGCAACGTTATATCCCTGCACAATTACTCATATTATAATGGAAATTTTTAAAATAAAATATAAACACAATACATAATGAGGGCAGAAGTCACCCTAATTATTCATCTTTTTATTCCCAGTTACAGCACCTGGTATAGTGTCTTCATTGCAATTGATATTCAACAAATATTTGTAAAATGAATGAATAAGGAATGAATGATGAGAAAATAATAAATAGCTCCTCTGTCTCCTGGGAGTTCAATGCACTACTTTCTTTTAAATTTAATTAATCCTCAACGTCCTTGTAAAACAGCCAAAGGGAAAATGTATTTGCGTTACATCTGAAATTGATGGAATCTGTAAGAAGGGTCAAAACATCTTCCTCCAAGTAAATAAAGTATTCACACTCTGGATAGGACCAGGGTATTTAAATCATTTCCTAGGTGGAAGGCTTTCAATTTGTTCCCCTGCTACATTAATCACAGGAACTCTCCTCAGTCTCTTCAGGATAAATCCTTGGGATCCCCAAGAATGCTGCGAACCCGTTCTCTTTACCATTCATTCTGTTGCTTTGAAAGTTCCTTTTCACTACCTCCCCCTCCTAATCCACAAATTTCCAGGTCAGCCCTAATTTGAAGCATTCTCTCTTGCCTTCCCCAAATGTACTCACACTTACCAGACCATATGTTCCAGTGTTGAGGAACGAAAAACAAAGTCAACACACTTGTATATAAGAGATCAAGAAAAACAGTTTACCAACATTTCAAAGTACCGTTAGTGTTCTCTATTCACCTCTGCTGATCCACAGCTAAGCAAGTAGTAGGATATAAATATATCCTATCTTCACTATTCATGAGGATATTACTTATGAATTAGAAGTCTGACACAACATTTACGTGACCTAATTTTGAAAATTTTAAATCGTATAAGGCCTCTAGGCTTAATTTTATAACGGCAAGATTAAAGGGACATAAGCAAGCATAGATTATGCTGTGGGACACTGGCAAGTTTTCTTTAACTTAAAACATCTGATATTAAAAATGCCAAATTTCTACATGTCTGCAGTAACGAGGTGTTCACATTGAATACCATTTCTGTACTTTCTCTCCAGCAAGTAGAATTAATATGAACACATGAACCGAAAATGTTAAGTGACTATAAATACGCCCAAATGATTTCATTAAAATTAAGCTTAGCAAAATGTTACTTTCATATGCTTGGTAGAAAACCTTTCCATTCATATTCAAATGCAATGAACAATATATAAGCAAAGGGAAGTGGCATCGAATGTTATTCCCTGCTCTCGCTTGGTATGTATTCAATTATGCTTAGTTCAGATCTGGGTTTCTCTACTCAGAGAAGTAGAGAATGTACTGATACTTGGGAAAACAAGTTTTTAATGGCATAGCCTTGCCCAAACAGCAAAATTCCAACCATCTATCTATCCACTGCCATCTGCCAATATTACAAATGGTAATACGTGCAACATTTACACTGCTTTGTAGCCAAAGCTCTAAGTCAGAGGATATGAAACAATAATAGCCATGAGATTAAGCACAGAAGAAAACAAAACACACAAAATGGTTTTAAACCATCAAAAAATATGTCACAAGGCCGTGTCCTTATGTTCCCTCTGGTCCCTGCACAAAGTCTGTGCCATTTTTGACACAATTCTAACAAGCATGGTTATTTGGTTTCCGATCACACTGTATTACAAGTAAATTGAAAAAGAAGAATGGGGTGTGGGGAGACAGAGGACAGAAAGTGGGAGATTCAAGACTGGAATGTTCCTCAACTGGGTAACTACAGGAATAGTTCCCCCTTAATGATCACACTACATAGTTTGCTTTTTTACTTATTAGTCCTTGAACTCACAGACTTGCAACCTCAGGTTGAAAGAAACTCTGTTCTGATTCTTGCGTCTCCTCCATAACTTCAAAACAAGGACTTTAATTTTACTTTAAATAAACTGCTTCACAAGTAGCTGAAATTGGAATTAAATTTTATATGAAGCTCTCAATCTGAATAATGAATCTGTAAACTTGCTGCTCTAGGTATCAAAGAGGAATATTCACCCTCCTTTTCAGGTGCCCAATGCTAATCCCTCTCATTTTAAGTAAACAGGATCTAAAAAATGCTTAGAAGTGACTATCCACATCCAGGATGATTAAATGACTTTTGCCTCATAGGTCAGTGATCCAACAGCCCTTAAAGAATAAATGAACTGGATTCAAAGCCAAACTCACTTACTTTTTAGCCAAAAAATATCATAGGTACTGGGAAAACAAATCTCAATTGCTCAACTGCATTTTACTGAAACCATTTTTTAAAATGAAACAAGAGGTGACTTATGTATGTCATTAAATTCCTGTCATTTAAAATTTCAAGAAAAAGTAATATTTTCTAATGGGATCGGATACATTTGATTCTTCTGTTTTTATATCTCTGGTAATATATATTCTTTTAAGTTGGAACTAAAACTCACTCATGCTCTATTAGTAGGGAAATTATCTATGCTAATTAATTAATTACTATCTATAATTACATAGATATTATCTATGTGAATTATTTTTTCAGAAAACTAGGGTCTATCTTTTTGATTCATGAAAAAATATAAAACTCAGCATTTTATAAAATTTCAACCATTTGCAAAATTTCTAATACACTTAAGTTATTCATATGCTTTTCAGTAGGGTATCAAAAATAATTTTTGCTTGTTTATTTGAATGGCAATGCACGGCTTTTATGAAAATCAGGCATGCCCTCAGGTCCTAACAAAGGACATAGGACTGATGGATTTGTGCCAAATACAGCAAGATTTTACTTTTTTATTTAAATATGATTTTGTAATTCTGTCCTCTTACCACATACATGGCTTCCAACATCACTTAGAAAGTAACCCTTAGAAAGGGGAAGTCTGAGTTACTGGAATATGGAAGGCATAT
This sequence comes from Grampus griseus, assembly GCF_964374135.1. NCBI lineage: Eukaryota > Metazoa > Chordata > Mammalia > Artiodactyla > Delphinidae > Grampus > Grampus griseus. The sequence goes on along the minus strand of NC_139019.1, from coordinate 38,079,344 downwards.
GAAAGTGAAACATACTTTATGAGACAGTGATGTTTTTCTTTACTGAGTGTGTTTCATCAATACACTTAAGCAAGTTTCAGGGGGAAAAAAATCAATTGATTTATTTGCCTATTGGTATTTCCTTTAAAAAAATCAATTTCCCCCCGGTTTTAACTGTGACAATAGTTGCTCTTTAAAAACTGTAGATGTGTGCATGAAAAATACATATTGTAATAGACATGCACACAGACAGAGGCAGAGAGACAGAGTGAATGGAGGAGCAGTAAGAACACAGATGGTTTGCAAATGACCTCTATGTTCATTCACCCCTCCCGTTTCCCACCTTGCCTGGTGTAGCAGCTCCAATAGCCTTGAGAGTCACTGTCAAAAAAGAAAACGCATAGGCTATGTGAAGCAGGAGGGAGGGCGCTGTGAAAAATAAGAACGAGGGGCACTGATCCACGGTAATGGAAGAGGCAGAAGTAGTAAGCCTAGCGGTAAATATCTGGTCCCAAAATAGCCTCTCTCACAAAATCTGAAGAGCTTTCCCTTCATTATATTGTTTCAAATTAATTTAACTTATCAGATACTTTAATTAAACATGTAAATGTTGAGGCAATCCAGGCTATCAGAATGTATAAAGTTATTCCAGTCACCTGTTCCAACAGCTTCTCTAGCATGTAAAGGACATGGAATAAATGAGAAATCTGCTTGGGACCAAAATGTGAGGGGTAATTTAGAAGCCGAAATTAGGAAGTATTTGCCTATCTCATATACTTGCTCAGTAAGCCTTTGCTTGGTTATTGAATTTTCTTGATTATAAAACTCATGTTTTTAACTTGTCATCTCTAAAATATATATCAAAAGAAACTTCTTAAAAGTTGTGACATTTACCTACCAGTGTTAGCAAAAGTGATAGCTTAACCTCAACAGAGTATTTCACCTCATTTGATCGTCAGCTGCGTTGGAATCACCACTTGTCTGTTGCATAAAACTATGATACAACCCTGAAATAAAAGATTTTTTTTTTCCTACGGAGAGGGTCGTTACATGTCAGACAACGCAAGAAACGTCAGGAGGAACTGCCAAATGTACCAGAATAATATGAAGACTTTCTAAGGATGGGGGAGGCTGGTACAATAGGAGGGACCTGCCAAGAGAAGGGCTCTTATGGTGGCCTTAAAACACATTTTAGCTGATTTTCCAGAGAAACTACTTAATTTTCACTAATACATAATTCAGTGAAAGAAAGGGAAAAACTACAAGGTTAAGCAAATAAGAAATGTAGACAAAGACCTATAATTGTTCAAAATTTTTTTAAAAAAAAGAAGGCCTAACTATTCTAAAGTTATAGGTGAAGATCAGGAACCCAGAACTTGGGGAAGGAAAATTAGTATCACTGGAATGCTGCGGTGACCTGATAGCGGCCACAAGTGAGTCTGAAGGATCTTTAGACTCTAAAAATGACGAAGGCTTAGACTTGGACCTCGTGACACTGAGAAAAAAAAAAAAAAAGAATAGCATGCAATTATACAAATGAACATATGCTATTGCTATCTTTTTAACATTTGTGTACACTTACTATAGTTTTTATTAGAAGTTGTTATTCAATGACAGTGCATCTTACAAATTAATGCCTTTTTAAATCGAGAACATTTTGCACTTCCAAATCAATCAGAGCAATTGTCCTACCCAAAAAAGGTCATTTTCCGCCCTTATTCTGCTTGCTCCTGGGGCCCAGACTCCAGGAATTAGTCAGGCTAGTGCTATGAATAATTATATCAAGTATTGCCTTCTCTATTGTCCAGCACAAGTATTGTCCTGTGCAGGACACTGCAGAAAAGGATTAACTCAGGCCTTGGATGTTCAAACCCTGCACATTCCCAAGAAAGGTCTGTCTTTGAGACAGGCCCTTGGCCAGTTCCTAGGAAATGAGCTCTGAGCCCTTGGAATATTCTGCCTGATAAGGGTGTTTTTCTAGGCCTATGGTCTTGTATTTGCTCAGATAGTTGTGCTAACAACTGTGATTTATGGTAAACACCTGTTTTTTTTGTTCTGTGGCTGGAGTCTGAGTAGCTGAGGTCAGTCATAAAAGTGCAGTACGGCTGTGACTGACCCCTAATGAAAGCCCTGGACACCAAGGCTCGGGGAGCTTCCCTGGTTGGCAACACTCTGCATGTGTTATCACCAGTCACTGCAGGGAAAACGAAGTACGTCCATGTGACTCTACTGACCAGACACTTGGAAATTTGTGCCAGTGTCTCCTGGACTTTGCCCAATACGCCTTTGCCGTTTGCTGATTTTAATCTGTATTTTTTTGTTATGATAAAATATAACAGTGAGTTTAACAGCTTTCTGAGTCCTGTGATTCCTTCAGTCTTCAAGACCCCTTCCAAACATGTTCTCTAGTTCAATCCTGAAAACCCTGCAATATAACTACTGCCATTTCACAGACGACAGAATCCAGACTCAGAGAGGTTAAGCCATTTGACTGGTTGGTTAAAAGAATCTGAATCAATTCTGCTATACCATGCTGTAATGTTACAGGCTATAAAGAACTGTTAAAATAATCTTATAAGTTAACCTACATTTGCAATATTTTCTTTGGAAAATATAAAATACAATTTCATAATCCTTGAAAATTATTTAGACTATAATTAATTTGTAAACACTGTCCAACTTACATTCATTAAGAATTTTATGTATGTCTGTGGTGGTTCTAAAAGCAGTAATATGGTACCGGCACTTTTAAAAATTACATGATGTTCCTTGCCTACCTATCCCTCCACCCTAAAAAAATTTTTTCAGGGTAATTCTCAGTGCTTCCCATCTTTGAAAACCATATGGGGATGTGTGTGTGTGAGGGAAAGAAATAGATACATTATTTTCTTAACATGTACAAGTGTACTTCAGAACGTTATCTTTGTATGTTGAGGGGGGAAGCTTAAAATGCACTGTCATTTCAATGTTTTGCAGGTTTGTGTGTATGCGTGTACGTGTGTGTACAAGAGAGAAATATTTCAAATATATTTTATGCTTAAGTTCAGTATTCAGCCACAGAAATATCTGATAGCACAAAGTCCTACTTGGTTTTATTTGAGAAGTGCACTGGCATTACTAAATATTGTGTTTCCGTGGTGACTAAAATTCTGGAGGCATAGAATTTTTGTATAGTTACTGATATTTCTTGGAATACGAAATACTTATTGTTTAGTACAGTTTTATGTTCTGTATTTGAATAATACTTATAAATTTCTAATTTAAAATTGTGATTTTTCTTTTACATAATTAGCTAAATGCTAAAACCATAATACAGATTACCCATTTTAGTTTTGTGCCAAGACACTCTTATTTAATAAAACAAAATAGCTAATGTTATACTTTCCTGATTTAAATTTATATGCCTGTGTAATGTGAAAAGAAATCCTGAAACTTTTTTTTTTTTTACATCTTTATTGGAGTATAATTGCTTTACAATGGTGTGTTAGTTTCTGCTTTATAACGAAGTGAATCAGTTATACATATACATATGTCCCCATATCTCCTCCCTCCTGCATCTCCCTCCCTCCTGCATCTCTCTCCCTCCCACCCTCCCTATCCCACCCCTCCAGGTGGTCACAAAGCACTGAGCTGATCTCCCTGTGCCATGCGGCTGCTTCCCACTAGCTAGCTACCTTACGTTTGGTAGTGTATATATGTCCATGCCTCTCTCGCGCTTTGTCACAGCTTACCCTTCCCCCTCCACATATCCTCAAGTCCATTCTCTAACAGATCTGTGTCTTTATTCCTGTCTTACCCCTAGGTTCTTCATGACATTTTTTTTTCTTAAATTCCATATATATGTGTTAGCATACGGTACCTGTCTCTCTCTGACTTACTTCACTCTGTATGACAGACTCCAGGTCCATCCACCTCATTACAAATAGCTCAATTTTGTTTCGTTTTATGGCTGAGTAATATTCCATTGTATATATGTGCCACATCTTCTTTATCCATTCATCCAATGATGGACACTTAGGTTGTTTCCATCTCCGGGCTATTGTAAATAGAGCTGCAATGAACATTTTGGTACATGACTCTTTTTGAATTATGGTTCTCTCAGGGTATATGCCCAGTAGTGGGACTGCTGGGTCATATGATAGTTCTATTTGTAGTTTTTTAAGGAACCTCCATACTGTTCTCCATAGTGGCTGTACCAATTCACATTCCCACCAGCAGTGCAAGAGGGTTCCCTTTTCTCCACACCCTCTCCAGCATTTATTATTTCTAGATTTTTTGATGATGGCCATTCTGACTGGTGTGAGATGATATCTCATTGTAGTTTTGATTTGCATTTCTCTAATGATTAATGATGTTGAGCATTCTTTCGTGTGTTTGTTGGCAGTCCATATATCTTCTTTGGAGAAATGTTTATTTAGGTCTTCTGCCCATTTTTGGATTGGGTTGTTTGTTTTTTTGTTATTGAGCTGCATGAGCTGCTTATAAATTTTGGAGATTAATCCTTTGTCAGTTGCTTCATTTGCAAATATTTTCTCCCATTCTGAGGGCTGTCTTTTCATCTTCTTTATGGTTTCCTTTGCTGTGTAAAAGCTTTTAAGTTTCATTAGGTCCCATTTGTTTATTTTTGTTTTTATTTCCATTTCTCTAGGAGGTGGGTCAAAAAGGATCTTGCTGTGATTTATGTCATAGAGTGTTCTGCCTATGTTTTCCTCTAAGACTTTGATGGTTTCTGGCCTTACATTTAGGTCTTTAATCCATTTTGAGCTTATTTTTGTGTATGGTGTTAGGGAGTGATCTAATCTCATACTTTTACATGTACCTGTCCAATTTTCCCAGCATCACTTATTGAAGAAGCTGTCCTTTCTCCACTGTACATTCCTGCTTCCTTTATCAAAGATAAGGTGACCATATGTGGGTGGGTTTATCTCTGGGCTTTCTATCCTGTTCCATTGATCTATATTTCTGTTTTTGTGCCAGTACCATACTGTCTTGATTACTGTAGCTTTGTAGTATAGTCTGAAGTCAGGGAGCCTGGTTCCTCCAGTTCTGTTTTTCGTTCTCAAGATTGCTTTGGCTATTCGGGGTCTTTTGTGTTTCCATACAAATTGTGGACTTTTTTGTTCTAGTTCTGTGAAAAATGCCAGTGGTAGTTTGATAGGGATTGCATTGAATCTGTAGATTGCTTTCTATAGATATGAATCTTAAGTTGGAAAAGCCTTGGCAAGCACCTGCCTCTTTTTTCTGGCTAATTTTTTAAATGGACTTTATCTTTTAGAGTGGTTTTAGGTTCACAGCAAAATTGAGCAGAATATAGAGATTTCCCGTTTGCTCCCTCTATCCTCCCCGCAAGCATAGGCTCCCCTATCACCAACTTTCCCCACCAGAGGGATACATTTATTAATAATGATGAACCTACAGCGACACATCATTATCACCCAGAGTCTGTAGTTTACTTTAAGGTTCACTCTTGGTGTTGTACATTTTATGGATTTACACAAATGTAAAATGACATGTATCTACCATTATAGTATCACACGGAACAGTTTCAATACCCTAAAAATTCTCTGTTCTGCCTATTTAGCCCTTCCTCCCCTGTTAACCCCTGGCAACCACTGATCTTTTCACGGTCTCTGTAGTTGTGCCACTTCCAGAACTCACATAGTTGGAACAATAGAATGTGTAGCCCTTCAGATTGGCCTCTTTTACTTAGCAACATGCATTTAAGGTTCCTCCATGTCTTTTCATGGCCTGATAGCTAGTTCCTTTTTAGTGCTGAAAAATATTCCACTATTGTCTGGATGTACCACAGATGACTTATCCATCCACCAACATGAAGGACATGTTGGTGGCATCCAGGTTTGGGCAATTTTGAGTAAAACCGCTATAAACATCATGTGCAGGTTTCTGTGTGGACATTCAGTTTTCAACTCTTTTGTGTAACTACCAAGGAGTGTGATTGCTGGATCACAGGTAAGAGTAGGTTTAGTTTTATTGGAAAGTGTCCAAACTGTCTTCCAAAGTGACCGGACCTACACCTTGCCTCCCCGCCAGGAACTCCTGTTGCTCCACATCCCTGCCAGCATCTGGTGCTTCCAGTGTTCCGGAATTTGGCCATTCTAATAGCTGTGTAGTGTTAAGCTCCTGAATTCTGATTTCAAAGTACCTTTGAAATGTAACATTTCCCAGAATATAACTTAAAGGCTGAAAATGTCAACATTTCTCTGTTTTGAAAAAATACCCCTTTAGGAAACTATTGCCCTAAGTAGATTTTTCCCCACCAATTACTTTTGGTTAGGAAGAATTTTGTACATATTGGACATCAAGGATTGAGAATACTGGACTTCCCTGATGGCGCAGTGGTTAAGAATCCGCCTGCCAATGCAGGGGACACGGGCTCGAGCCCTGGTCCGGGAAGATCCCACATGCCACGGAGCAACTAAGCCCTGTGCCACAACTACTGAGTCTGAGCTCTAGAGCCCGCGAGCCACAGCTACTGAGCCTGCCTGCCACAACTACTGAAGCCCACACGCCTAGAGCCCCATGCTCTGCAACAAGAAGCCACTGCAGTGAGAAGCCCAGGCACCGCAAGGAAGAGTAGCCCCCTCTCGCCGCAACTTGAGAAAGCCCATGCGCAGCAACGAAGACCCAATGCGGCCAAAAATAAATAGATAAATTTTTTATTTAAAAAAAAAAGAATTGAGAATACTGGAAATTTTAAATTAATGACATAGGAAGTCAACACAGAAAGCTCATATGAAATCAAACTAGTATAATTTCAAAAAATTAAGTCTAAAATCTTTCTTGACCAAAGTTTCATCAATGGGGGGTCAAATTCAGCCAAGAATATGCAACTCTGATTGAAATCGCTTAATCGAAATTCACTGAAATTACCATTCTAGGCTGGTTTTCTCATAAGGATGGACTGATCCAAAAAGAATCAAGAATGTGGCTTGCAGTGAATTATTCAAACTTCTTTCTTAGTTAGCTAAAAATGAATATGACCAATCACTAGAGAAATCATATCAAATTCTGTAGTAGTAATAAAGCAATGACTGCTTTTCAGCTGGAGGGCCTTTTTTTTTTTTGCTGCTGCATATCTAGCTGTGGTGCATTTTAATGAGAAAGGATGACTGCATCAGCTTTTATCCATGAAGCAGATTTTAGCCTTCTGCTTAGGTCTCCCGCATGCCAATATCGAAGACTTTGTTCTGAAGAAGATCAATGACACAAATACATGTAGATGGACAAAGGTATTATCACAATCACAAATTCACTGTTAAGACTTTGCACACTGACTTCCAAATGAGAAACCTAGAACTAAGCAGATCTTGGTACGTGTGAGGTTCCACTGGTTCTCCTGAATCACAAAAATGTTCGTATAGACAAAACATCAACTGTTAACACGAATCCTTTTAAATACAGACCTGACCCTGTGTCCCCAGGAGTGCGCTGTAAAGCAGATGATTCAGCCTCTATTCATGTGTTACCAAAAGAAACGTGTGGCTGCCTAAAGTTTAACGACTGACACTGTCTAAAGAGGGAGTTTGCTTCCTGACTAATGTTGAAAACATTCTGAGAAATGCTGTAAAACTCCTTCAAGTAATTTTCTTATGTGGTCACTGGGAGGAAAATGAGTTTACAAAATAGATAACCACATTGATTTTTTTAAATGTAATTTGTCAAAGAAATGAAACATTTAGATAAATTCTAGATTTCTCTCGCCACCAACTTCTCCCACAGTATATACTCCAACAAAGATGGCCCACTAAGAAGCTCTACTGCAGTTACAGTGGCAGAATTTAAGAGGACATAATGAATCCTTCTGCTACACAGACCATTATCTCTAATACTTCTTTATGAAGCTGACTTCTAATCATGTGCCAAACAGGGTCCTGCTAACTTGGGTGCTTTGATAACGAAGAATAGTTGAGAACCCTCATCATAAGTGACTTCAATACAACTGAGGAGGGAGTGAGAGACCCAGAAAGATAAGTCCTCATGTGGAAATGTTGGTGGCATGAAATGCCAAGTGCCTTTAACTGTCATAAAGCAAGGTCTGCAAAACTTACTTAAAATAAATTCTTCGGGGCTCAATGTGAATCGGCAATTTCCATTTATATTATGCTGTTGTTTGCTCAAAAACTATTTTTAATGAATAAGACAGCGTTTACCAAAGTGTTTTCCACAAAATGACTCTCTCGAGATGTTCCAGATCTGTAATCAAATAAGTCTGAAAAACCCTGAATGCTTCATTCACCTCTTGGGTATGCATAATGCACAGTAACATATAAAAGTCTCTAAAAAGACAACCATTAAAATTGTTCAATATTATTTAACTAATCATTTCCCAGGCATTATTTGGCCACATACCTAACATCTAATTAAACAGTTTGGGAAATACTATCACATAGCATTTAAGAAAAATATTACTATCATTTAAGAAATATTGGGAAATACTATATTCTGGGCACTCTGCTAAAATAGTTCTAGTCTTTAAACAGAGTATTGATTTCTTGTGTGTGACATTTTATTTGACTTACTGTTTCTTTTACACAGCTCTATCCTTAATAGTATTTTTGGTTTGTTGTTTTACAATTTTGCCTGAACTTTTTTCTGCACAGATGTGAAAGCCTAACGAATGTAAAGTCGTTCTATTAGTCTCTGGCTCAATTCTATACTTCAAATACAGTAAATAATCTACAAACGATTCTTGGATAATAACAACCTGTATTTGCTTTATAAACAAAACGATGATGAAAATCCAAATAACTACAGCACTTCAGAGTTGGTTGACAAATCCTAAGAACATTTTCAGGCCATTGGGAAGGTCTTTCCAACCTACATTTCAAAATGTTCAGAAAGAAACCATCTTGTTTGCTAATTTCGGTTTAAGGAAAATTGATCTGACTGCACAAAGACTTAAGTGGATGTCTCCCTTTTAAATTTAACACTGGAAAATCTGCATCCTCCATTTAATACTGAGAAGGTGTCAGCCACAAACAGGATGTCACCGATATGCAAATAAACTACACTTGAGACCTGCTGTTGCTGTTATTGTGTAATGGATTGGGACTAATCTGTTTATAGCCTAATCCCACCCTCCTCAGATTTCATCTTGTCTTCTCAGTCTCACCTTGTTCCACTCAGGGCCTCACTCTATCCTCTTCTTGTACGTGAATACATTATACATTTTCACGGAGTTGCTACTTGGGGTCAAAGAAAGATTAAATGAACCAGTCTTCGTGATAATAAAAAACATGATCTTGATAGCCAAACCAAGAATATTAAGCAACACGTTACAATCGATAAACCTTGAACAGCTGCTGTATATGTTTAATGCACTAAGTTAATACAAACTGCTGTTGAGTGGAGAGATGAGGTCAATAAACAAATAGTAGTGAGTCAGTGTTTAGAAGGCTGAGAAATATATGAATGGATGGGGAAGTTGGCTCTTGAAAGCCAAGAAGGGGGACTAAATTTGGTACGGAATAAACTTTGGTTGCATTTGAAAGCTTCTGAGCATGTAAATGCTATGATTAAATTCATGCTTAAAGAATTCAAGAATAAATGAACTGGATTGGTGAGTAGCTGTTAATCAAGTATTTTAAAGCACTTGGTTAAAGTGATTGACCTAAGTCAAGGTGATCAGGGCCCAGACCAAGTGTAAACATGGGGAGGGATGAAGGTGCCAACCAAGATTGCAAAGGAAGAGCTGGTGGAGCTTAGGAGGCAAAGAGGATGGTGGGATACATGAAACCTGAGACCGTGGTTCCCCATGCCAGGCTCAACTGATGTGATACCGCCCAAGGAAGGGCTGGGAAGAGAAGCTTCTTTTAAGGAGGAAATGATGATTTGTTTCATGTGTTGGGTTGAAGTACCCAGCATTTAAGTGAGATGACTGAACAGAAAACCTAAAGTATGACACAATAAAATAGGAATGACAAGCCTTATTAATAAAAACATATTCCTGATTAGTCTTTCCTGGGGGTACATGGAAGATAGGATTTCAGAAATTTAGAGAATGAAAAAAAGAAAGATTATATATCAATAACTTGATTAAAATTCCATACAAAGTCAGTGGCAGCTGTTTTAAAGCAATACTTATCTACTATAGCACAATATCCATCCAAAAGCCAACGTGTGCAGAGAATTACAAAATATCTTAAGGCTGATGAAATTTCACTTTTATTCATTTTTTTCACCCAGTGCTGCAGAAAGAAATGATGGGGAATTTAAATGGGTCGGCCGGATATCTGCATAAGGATTCCACAGCGAATGTACATAAGTTTCCTACTATTAATGCTTAGCACTGGGCTTGGGCACTTCCCCTGCCAAGCAGTAGATTTTCATGGAATGCTATGGAAAGAGATGTCTGCCCCTGGCAGACATTCCACTAGCAATAGCAATCCTTCCTAGGCTCAAACATTCCCTACTATTCTAGTCTTGCCAGTTCAATCAATGCCCCTTAAAACCTCACAAAAACACTGACTTACTCTGCAATATATCCCTATTCTGCTTCTTACTAACTCTGTTATTTAAACTACCCAAGCCTCAGTTTCTTTAGCTATAAAATGTAAAACAGCTGACAAAATACCTACTGGTCTTCTCTGTTGCAAATACAGGATGTAAGGTAGGCAAAAAGCATAGCAGAGGTTATGCCCATAAATATGATTAGTAGTATTATTTTAATCCATGAAATAAATGGAGTTTAAATATGTTTTTACTATATAAGCTTCAATAACGTTACACTTGTATTAAATTGGTGGTTATTTTAGGTCAATGATTTTAAAACTCATTTACCAATGAAACGTTTTTCAAAGAAAATGTTATACGGAACAGAAAAGAGCTAGAGCAGCTGTGATTTACAAAGGGATGTGAAAGCCTGGCTCTCACACATTCAGCTTCCTTCACACGCCCTTCCACCGGTCACCCCAAACTTCTAAGGTAGGTTCCTAGGGCTCCAGGGCACACACTTTTTTAAAAAAATCATCATTTTGAATAATAATTGGTATAACCAAAAATTATGGAAAACAAGTCCCCATTTCTAACAGGAGCATCCTAATTATTTAAAAAAAAAAAAAAGATCCTTCTTTTCATTCTGACACCTTCAGGGGCACTTGATGGTTTCAAAATAATTACATATTTCAAGATTTTAGAATAAGCATGTACTTCTTTCATAATGAAAACTGATGAATCTTTTGGAGATGATGGAATTACTTCTCCACCCTCCCAGTTCCCCAACTCCTGCACGCAGGTACATGCCTCCTTTCTAAGAAAATCAAAAGAAAACAGATGCACTTTGGCAATCAAGTAGATTTGCTCTTTCCATAGCATTCCATGAGTAAGGAATTAAACACTGGGAGTCCAGGTGGGTTAGGGTCCCCAGAAGATGTGCTTGATCACCAGAGTGGTGTTGATTTTTTTAACTGAATTAAATACTTTTAGAAACCAAACTCTCCAGTGTACCACAGTCCTTGTAACTCTCTATTATCCTAAGCAATTGCATTATCTGTCTCCTGAAAGCATTTGAACAGGGCAGAGAACGGGGCTCATAACTTGGGTAAGCAACTTCTGGATTCATAAGAAATTCCAGTCCAAGTGACGTCACCAGATTGGGGGCTTTTTGAACTATTTGGGTATCTCTACACCTGGTCATTTGGGTTAGGAAATTGTTTTTCACCTGCCAGAAGCCCTTTTAGCATTCATTTAGTGATTCATTCAACATCTACTTACTGAGAAAATATATAGTACTAGGCAGTGCACGAAGGGCTGGGCAAATTGCAATGAATAAGACAGACCCTGCCTCAGAGAGGCTTATGGCCAGACAGATGATCAAGTAAACAGTAGCTAACAATACAATGTGACATGATTTTAGAAACACCTAACAAAATCAAACAGGGTAGAGGATGCCAGGAAAGGCTTCTCAGAGGGGAATTTGGGTTAGCAAAGATCTCGACAAGGAAAGCTGACTAGGGTTGAGAGGTGGGAGAGGTGGGAGGGTAGGATGTGGATGGGTGTGCAAAGGCCCAGGAGAAAGAGGAGGTAGCACGTGATTTGAGAGATTGTGGAGTACTACTGTTAGTGTCACACAAACAGTTATGTGGACAGAAACTCCTAAAAGAGAAGAGTGCACTTCAAAGATGTCAATCTACCCATGACCACATGAAAAAGTGTCTATTCATACAGTACAGTTTGTACATTTACAGGCAACTCTGAACATTCCACTAAATACTAAATTTCTAATTTATTAATAATTTCTAATATAAATTTTAGATTTCTTATCATGCACGCTCCTTGACTGGAAAAATCCTAATTCAATAAACATTTCTTTATTTTCATATTCTTTCTAAAGGAAAGACATTCATGTCATATTCTTAGGTGAAAAACTCTTGAGGTCTCAAGAGTATAATACCGTCTTTGGATACATACATTTTATATGCATATAGACATAAAAATTCTGAAAGAATAAATTCTAATATATTAATAGAAGATGGAGAAATCATGTTTTTTAAAAGTTTCTTCTTTTTGGCTTATCTTTTTTCCTTTTTTTTAACAATCTACACTTAAAACTTCAATTATATCTTCACAATACTTTTCTTGCTAAAAGCTCACAATCAGGGAATCCCACAGGGGTCCACGGCCAGGCTCATGTGGGGCTCTCTCCCTGCTCTCTTTGTTAACTCCTGGCCCCAGACACTCAGCCTGCTTCCCCAGCCTCTCAGTAGCTGTCACCACCCACTTTATCCCTTCTGTTTCTTCTACCACTAACTGCACAACTGACTGCAAGTGAGATGAAGGACCATAACCCCAAACCTTAGTGGTCTGAAAGGAGTTTACTGCCAACCAAAAAAGGAGAAAGAAGGAGGCAAGAGATCACAGCATGACAAAGTACAAGGAAGGAATGACTTTTGCATAAACTTACAAATTGTATACAGTTGAGGCTTCCAGTTTTATAGTTCTTAGCACACCCCTGAAATGGGGGGCAGCATTCGGTAGGAGCCTACAGCAGGCCCTGGAATACTGATGACTGTGGAGTTCTTCCAAGAAGCCCAGGAGTCAGAAGCATTATAAGGACCATTGCTACAATGAGTCAATCTTGCCCTATGTATAACACAAGTTTTCAAGCATATGTAGATGGTATTACCAATTCTTTTTTTTTTTTTTTTTTTTGCGGTACGCGGTCCTCTCACTGTTGTGGTCTCTCCCGTTGCGGAGCACAGGCTCCGGACGCGCAGGCTCAGTGGCCATGGCTCACGGGACCAGCCGCTCCGCGGCATGTGGGATCTTCCCAGACCGGGTCACGCATCAGCAGGCGGACTCTCAACCACTGCGCCACCAGGGAAGCCCATCAATTCTTAACATTTAACACTTTTCTCATTATTTCTCAATCAAATGACACTAACACTACAGCTCTCAAGTAAACATCTGCATAATACTTTTGATGTTCGAGTGTCTCAAAGAGGTCTCAAAGAGGTTGGGAACACTAGTGTAGAGGAAGGAGCACAGGTCTCAGAAGTGTGGCATAACAGGGTTCATATGGCAGCTTCATCAGTAACTGAGTAAATCTGAGCATGTTTTCTAAACTCTCTGAGCCTCAGTTTGCAAATCCAATCCAAAGCTGAGGATAATAATAATTCCATGAACCTTCCCATGAGGGAGAACTAAGTGAACCCACTCTTCCAGCTGACCGTCTGCTCCCCCTCAATCCTCACCTGAAGTCCACCCAGGTAGGAGAGCAAATGGCAAAAGGAACTCTGCCCCTCTCACAACCTCTGAATGACAGGCCAATATACTAGGACAGCAGCCAGTCCTGACACAGTGGCCTCTTGGCATTTCCTCTTATCCACAGAAACACAAATAAATTTACATTTAAAAAAAATTCTCAATATTATTTCTTTTTTTGAAGGGTAACATGTAAGATCAACTTTTGTCCTAGAACAAAGTGTAATTGTTCTTGGAGAGTGTCAGACACAAAAGAGCAGATTGTTTTATCTACAACTTGAATTGAAAATTATTCTTGAAATCATTTCTCAAAAATAAATGTTTTCAATGGTTTAGATGAAATGATAGTACAATATAATTCAAGATAAACATGTACTATTTCTCCATAAGATCCCCACCTTCCTTTAATCTGGAAATAAGTCTAGTTTTCCCGACATGACACTATTAATTGAATATTACAAGTTGTTAAGCATATTAAATCAAAACAGAGGAGGATTATTTGATTTTTAAATGCCCGTCTGACACACAGCAATGAGAAATACATAATAAATATCAGATTCTAATGTAGATAATGTAGTTCATGAAAACAATATTTTTTCTTTCGGAAAATTTATTTTCTGCCATTAGCTACAAACCCATAAAGGGATAATCATTAAGGGTACTATTATTACTGTACCAAAACAATCTTTCATATATTGGTTTATAGAACAAGCTTTTGGGAAGACAAAGCAATCACATCAACAATTCACAACACATCTTTAAAAAGCAGACTGTTCCACGTTAGATATGCAAGTTCCCCATTATTTAAATCAGAAACCAAAGGAAAAAACTATCTCTTAGTAGGATAACATAGAAAAGGAAACTTGTTCCTACAGTGAAAACTGACGTTATCTCAATTAGTTAATTATTCATCCCAACCTCCAGGCCTTGCTCCTGGAGGCGTCCATACCTTCACCTCTTGCTGTGTGGACACTAGTTCAGTAATTTGCTGATAAACAATCTTAGTGCAGTATCTAACAGATCTTGGAGATTAAGTGTAAGGTTCACCCCCTCCTTGTGCAGATAAGTAAACTGTGGCCAAAACAACTCTACTATCTTATTGGAAATAGTAAAGCTAGTTAGTTAAAAAGCCTACCCAGGGCTTTCCCTTGTACAGACAAGTAAACTGAGGCCAAAACAACTCTACTATCTTATTGGAAATAGTAAAGCTAGTTAGTTAAAAAGCCTACCCAGGGCTTTCCCAGTCTGCACCTCTCATGAGATGAACCACAACTGTGAAACAGACAACTCAAGCAGGTATCAACCTGACTGCATGGGGAATGTTTTCAGTGGGCCACACAGCGTATTTTAACTATTAAAACAACTCTAGAGATTATTAGTCATACACCAACATTCTCTGGATAGCAAGTGTAGGAGCAGCGTTAATTTAGTTGAATCTCTTCTAATTGATTCTTTTTATTCAAAAATGATGGTACTATAGGAAATTGAGAAATACTGTAATTTTATTCTCCCCCAATAAGTCCATATGTTATATTTTCAACCAGTAAATCAAATCAATATACCAATCCTGACACTTAGGTGTACTGTGCATATGGGAAACCTGAATAACTATTTCAATGAAAGCTTTTTTGAGATGTACATTGCAACACAGATCCTAAGCATTTTTAAGATTCGTAACAATTTCAAGCTTGTAAAAAATGTATTTACAGAAGAAAGCTTCTTTTGCAATTTATATGTTCATAAATGTTTCCATTAGCTAAGACATATTTTGGAATATGATCAAATGGTAGTGAATGTCAAGTCCGAACAGCAAGGTTAAAACTCTGACAGTTCTCATATGTGGCCACTGCTCTTTTAAACCACTGTGTCCCCAAAGGGCTAACAGGGAGAAAATTCTACCTCAACAAGTGAAGACAGCAAAGCATATTTTAACGATTACTTTTCATTTCATCTCTAATTCTTTAAACACAAAATTGGATTTGGGCTTCTTTCATACTGTTAACAACTTAGTATTAATATATGCACCTCTCATTCTTCCTCTTCAAGAAAGAAGTTATACACTCCAGCTACATATAACTCCCAAATTCTTTCCAACTATGAACACCAAAATAGGACTCCTTAAAAAAAAAAAGAAAGCATGGAGAATTGGCACACTGCATGTTTATGTCAACCTTCAGAAAACATGGAAACATGCAGCCCCAGCTCACCAGAAGAATCACCACATGTGATCAAACTATTCTGTGACATGTTATGTCTTATGCCCAGTATTCAGGTTTTGCACTCGCCTATGTCAACCCCTAAAGCCTCAAGAGCTAGCTACTACTGTAGAACAGCTTTAACACGAAGAGTGTGAGAGCTCTGTTCATAGCCCGTGGTGTGATCTTAGAAACACTTGAATCAAACATATTTCCTTCCCCTCTGCTATTTAAAATCGAGGGACCTCAGGCTTGGGACGTGGCTAAAAGACAACAAGAGAATAAGAATAAGAATAAGAAGAAAAAATACCGGAACACGGAACACGCTAAGAACAAAGGAAACACAAGCCTGTGAACAGGAAATGAAGCAACTCTACACATAAGTACCTTTTGGGGCCGCCAACGTAGGTGAAAGTAAAGGTGGAGTCTGAGTATCTGAAATCTGAAACGAAAAGTCTTGTTAAAAGCTACCCCTGGAGTGGATTTTTAACCCCGGTCATGGCTCGGGCCCCCTATTTGATGGAGCCGAAGGGAAACCTGGCGGGGCGGGGCAGGGCGGGAGGCCAGAGCTGGAGAGCCCCTAGGTCCGCTCTCCGAGTGGTGCGGGAGGGGATGCCGCGCACCCCGTGCCGGGTGCCGCGGGAGGCCGCCCCCCGCAACAAGTGCCGGGTGCCATGGCAACGGCGGGAATTTCCCGGTCCGGACAGCCGGAAGCGGCCCCAGCCGAGGTCGCGGCTGCGAAAGCAAAATCCAGTCCCTCTCCCGGGGTAGCAAAATGGACGAAAGGCGACCCCCAGGCAGGGGCGGCGCGCGCCTCGGAACCTCGGGAATCCCTTTTCTTTCCGGGGCATCGCACTGCCAGTCGAGGTACTAGAGGGAGCAGAAGGGGCGGGAGATCGGCCCAGCGCTGCCCCACGGGGGGCCTCGGTGCCGGGCGCAGCCGGCCACCGCCGCGCAGCGCAGCGGGCTCCATTCCCGGCAGCCGCCGCCGCTGCTCTGCCCATTGCGCAAACCCGGCGAGTCCAACCCGCTGCCTGGGTCGCTGCTGCTGAAACCCCGGAGGCGGGCTCGGACGCTCCGGGCGTTCACCGGGGACTAAAAATACAATGCAAGGCTCCCCCGCCTAGACCCCCGCTCGGGCCATCAGGGTTCTGCCCCCAAAGCTAGTGGCCGCCCCAGAGGGGGGAGGGGAGAAGGGGAGAGGCTGGCACCCCCTCCCCCTTTTGGCTCCCGCTCCCGCAGCTGTTGCCAAATGACCCCGGGAATGAGAACGTGCAACCCACCCCCTATCCCCAGCCACACACGTCGCGGCCAGAAAACTGGGAAAGGGGGTGACGGGCAGGCAGAGGAAGCTGGCGCTGGGTCCGAGGCTCTGGAAAGGCGAGAACTCACCTGCAAACAGGCAGTCCTTCTCAGCTCTGGACTTCTGGATCACGACGTCGATATCCTTCTGAATTCGCTCTTGCCTTGAACACATCCCCATTAAATAAATCCCTGGAAAAGAAGCAGCCGCTATTTCCACCCCACCCCACCCCCTCGCACGCTTCCAGCTTTCGTAAATATTCAGTTAAAAATGAAACCTCTGGCCGAGGCAGGGGCTGAAGGCGAAGTGGTTTCGGAAGTGATCCTGGGTGAGAGAGGAGGAGGTGGTGGAGGAGGAGGGGGGGGAGGTCGGCTTTGCATTCCCAGATGTGACCGCCCAGCTGCTGCTCGCCGCTGCTGGATTCCAATTTCTTCCCCTCCTCACAATGGATGATGATGACACAGAGTCTCACTTTCTCCCTCCCCCGCCCGGACCAAAGGCCGTGGGGGTCCGGGGGTCCCGGAGACGGCGAGAGAGCGATCGCCCGCGGGGCGGCGGGCGCCGGCGAGGGGCGAGCCCCGCTCCGCCTCACGCGCGCACACCCCTCGCGGCCCGCACGCCGGCCTTCCACACCCGCGCACACTCCCGCCCGGGGGCGCGGCGACCGTGCCGAGGCTGCTGCAGCGTCGCCCGCCGCAGACCCTCCCGCGCCCGCCGCGAAGTCACCCGGTCCCGGCCGCCGGGGCTCTGATAGTATCCGCCATCCGAGCGCAGGCTGGATTCCCCAGCCCGGCCGCCGCTCGCGCCGGGGGCTGGGAATGTCGGTAGTGAAGACTCCCTGGGGCTCCCAGCCCCTCCCCCCCCCCCCCCCCCCCCCGCGCACCACCACTTTTATGAATTCGACTCCACTTTCGGAAGGAATTATGAGTCATATGGAAAACCCAAACCCGAGTGGCTGGGAGGGGGGAAGAAGGGAAAAGCAAAAGCGTTCAAAATGGAAAATAAATAAATAAAACGAACAAATCTTTCCTTGTTGCCACATCAGGCAAGATGGAAAAAGCCTTGAATTGCCTCCAGACGTACACCCTCCCGTGCCCTGACTGCCAGAGTCTTTTTCTCCCGGATGGAAGTAGTTCAGTCCCTTTGGAGCGCCGTTTAGGAAACACAGACCCTTTTGAGGGACTTCTACTTGCAGAGACTCACCAGTTCTTCCCTGCTCTGTGTTTCCGTCCATGAAAAATTGGCAGAATCATCTGGCACGTGCCAGGGTCTCCCTAAAGGATGGATATCTGTTTGGCTTGTTTTAAAAAGCCACTTTTTCGCCAATCAAGGGAAAGCTTCTACAATCCTGTTGTCTTGTTTAGAAATGAGATACTGCTCTGAGCCTCACTTTCTGTTCTGCCTAAGAACACCTTGGGCTGATGTAGCTGCCCTGCCTCTATACTGCCATATGCCCTAGGACAGGCCTCTAACAGCGCTTTGCTTGTTGATCTTTTCTCCACTGAGACTGCTTCCCTGAGCAGACCACGCCTCACTTGGTTCTGCATCCCCAGTGCCTAATACAGTGCCTGGAATATAGGAGCGAGGCTGAAATGTTGGCTGAATGCATGAATGGTCGTCCCTTCAACCTCTTTATGGATACTCCAGCTTCAGTCTGCTTCCTTATCAGTATAAGTACCCAAGAGTTGTCAAACTGGCTCAGACCCTTAATCTGTACAGTTCTAATACTGACAGTGACAATGTCTTTAGGAGAATTAGGAATGACCGTGATCCCTGATGGATTCTTAAGATTCTAGAGAGACAAAAGCAATGAGAAATTATATGCTCCAACTCCTCTGTCTTGCAGAAAGAAAACACGAAATGATTTGTGGTACGCTCTGGAATACATCACATTCGTTGTGCATTATAGGAGGAAACATTCCTCTGCATTACCTGGACCACTGCAGTCTTTGATGTAGTAGAGGCACAGTCACGGTACATCTGCTCACATCCTTCCTGAAATGCTTCCTGACTAGGGCAGGACGGGTTCAAGTCCTTCCTGAATATGCTGCTTTGTGTAGGCCCCCTGGCTACCAAAAGCACTTTCTTCTCTTCCACATAACACTGGGTATCATGCGTACTTCCTCCTTCCATTCTGTACCCTAACATCTCTAAAAACTTAAAATCTGTTAACTCACAAGAATTTATTTTATAGTTGTCTATCCATCAAGCTTGCATTCCCAAAGTAAATTTGAAATAGTTTTAAAGGTACCAAATGTTTTTGGTCTGGCTCACCTCCTGGCTTACCACTCACTCCATAAAATAGGCCTTGTGATTTGTCCTACATTTGATTTTTTCTTCAAGCTTCACAGGCTGCCCTGTTTTGGTTAAACAAAGCTAACCTCACTCTGTTCATGCCCTTAAGGTGTGATACGTTTAAATATTTTTAAATTTTAAGGGATAATAAAAAATTTAAAAAGTAACTTTTCTATCTAGTATGCATTTCTACAAGATAAGTTTCTCTCATAAAAACTGCCAAGGCATCAATGTTCCTATGCTAGATCTTTATGGCATGATGCTTTCAAACTCTGCTCATAGCCAGCATCCCGTTTACCCTGGCTCATCTCAGACTCCTATTTAAACATTTAGATTATCCGTGGTCTTATTAAAAACTTTATGTACCTTTGAGATGAGGAAGAGGTTATATCCCTGCCTTAAACACTTCTGTACAAACACACACACTCGCATGCATTCAGGAACATAGTGCATACAGGCCCTTAATCACTTTGTTAAAAAAAAAAATCATTATTCTTGATGAGAGAGAACGTCTGTGGTATGCCGTAGTAATTGGAAATAATACTCTATGTGTTGGATGATAGAGTCTAGCCAAAAAAAGTCCCACTGGTTTAGAAAAATGATCCCAAGCCAACAGAGAGGATTTACTAGAAAAAAAATGTAAATTCCTCACCTATGCTAAAAGACTCAACTGCAGAAGTGTAAGGTCATGGAAATGTGGCATTAAGTTCAATGGTGTGATGTGGGTATTAATAACTCACACTCATCCAGAACTTAGTAGTGCAGCCTGACACTGCTCTAAATGCTTTACATACATTAACTCATTTAATTCACAATAACCCTATATGGAAGCTGTCCTATTATTCTTCACATTTTACAAAAGAGGAGACTGAGGCACAAAAGTGTTAATTAGCTTGTCTAAGGTGGGACTAGATGGCAATGAACCTTTTCCTCTCTCCAAACGTTTCAGCAGTTGAACTGAACTTTAAGGAAGATAAATGTTCAGAAGTCTCACTGCTGAGTAAACTGGCCCCACTAATGGCAGCAGGCCAGGACTCAAGCCAACAAGAAGCCCCATAATGGATTCTGAGGGATGCCTGGAGCCTATGGGCTCTCAAAATAGCCTCTTCTAGTAGCAGTTATATTTCTCTTTCCTGCATCGAACTTCCTTTCCCAAATGAATCCCAGCCCTCAGTAAAGTCTTAGTAAAAGCCTGACCTCTGCTATTCCATGGGGATTAAGAAAAGAGGGTGGGAGACAGGATTAGCAAAGAGAGCAGCCCTCTTTCCCAAATACGTGATGGTGTTATCAGTAGCACATGCCGTGGGAATGCCCAGCAGGCTTGGTCGACCTTGGAAACAGCGCTGTGATCATTTGTGGTAGAATCAGAGTGAAAAAGGGAGAGGTTGTGTCGGAGGGGTCGCTATGGGAAGGGGTCACCAAGGGCCTTTAAGCCAGAGTGGGGAAGTGAAATTTAGTTTGAGAGAAATGGGAAGCCACTGGAAGGAAGGCAATCTCAAAGCTCTTGTCAATCATTAGATTTCTATAACTTCTTGCAATTGTTCTATAATGGAAAGGAATCCACCCAATTCAAAATCTCTGCTAGCCCCAGCTGGCCTCTTCTAAAACAAGTGGATTTGGGCAGTTTGTCATAAAGCAGCTAGTAGTTTTGCTTTGAGAGATACTAATCTTGCTATCTTGACCTCATCTGATTGGCCTAGCAATCAAAGTAGGGGCAAACCAAAGTCAACCTTGAAAATGGAGAATTTTAGGTGGCTTGATATGAAATTCATCTGAATTTAATCCTTACCCCACCCCTAACCTAAGGTCAGATGGGGCAGCACAGTGGTCGTGTGGAGGTTTTAGGGCACTTTCTAGCAATCTTAATGAACTTAACTAATATCAAAGCTATAGTGTGAAACCTGAACTGCTCTTTCTAGTTCCAAGTTTCTCTTTAATTTAGTCCCATTTGTCTCTCATTAAACTTTAATTCTCGTTTCTACCGTAGATGCATCCTCGGCCCTAGTTAGATGAGATGCGTCACCATCCCATGCAAACAAACTCATTAAATTTCTCAGCTTGCACTCAATCATATTAATTCTACTATCTTTTAAATACCTCTCCTTTGTTTATTTTTTAAAGTGCATAAATACTGCATGAATATATTCTCAGTGCAAACCATTTAAGACATGTATTTGTACAGAGAATAAAATGTGAAAATTCCCATCTATCATAACCCCTAATTCCACTCCTGCTTCCAAAGGTAACTGGTATTAATAGTTATAAGAGAATCCTCCCGTTCTTGGTTCTTGCATTCATCTATCCACACACAAATGTACATATATTCATAGGTTTATACCTATACATTCTAATTTAAAAGGAACCACGTAATACACATTGTTTTGCAATTTGATTTTTCCACTGTCTTGGAGAACTTTCTCAGTCAGTACAAAGAGATCTCGCTCATTTCTTTTAGCTCCTGCAGAGAATCTTATTGAATGAAATAAAATATATTTTATTGAATATGTTTTAACCATGCCTCTGCAGTCATGATGGGCTTTTCAAAATGTTTTGTGATTAAAACAATTTGCAACAAATGCACACTTTCTGCAAAGTTTCAGCTGTTTCTTTGGGTAGATTGTTAGAAGTGGATCGTCTGAATGACAGGGAACTGGCAATTTAAAAATTTGATAGGTACAAGCAAATTGCTCTCAAAATTATTTTATACTCTGCCAACTGTTTTTTGCGAATACCTAATTCTCTGCAACATTTCCAACAACAGGCACTATCAATCTTTAAATCTTTTTCTAATTGGTTGGATGAAAAATATTTGCCTTGTTGTTATTTGTACTTCCCTGATTGTTAGTGAGGTTGGGCATTTTTTCAAGTGTTTATTGGCAATTTGTAGTCTTTTGAGTATACAAGTATAACTGAGTATGGCTGTCTGTCATAGGCTTTCTCTGTTTTCCTATTGGTTCTTCTGGATTTTTATTATTTTTTTCCTAGGAGGTTTTATATCTTCTGGATAGCAATACCTTTTCTTTCATAGGTACTCTAGTCAGATAGAAGTTTTAAGTCTTTATTAAAAACAATAATAAAAAGAAATTAAACTAACTCCTTTAAGACCACATACTCTTTTCTTCAAAAAAATCTGTCCTGATTTTTCCAACTCACTAATATCTCCTCTTCTCCAAACTCCCCATTTCTAGACTGTAAGTTCCTTGAAGGCGGGAACTAGTTTTACTCATTTCAGTAACCACCACAGAGCTTACAGAAGAGCCTGTTTTAATATAATGCACAGTAGTTTAATGGATAATTGTTGGATTGACTTGAAGCCTTAATTATTGTCTTTTATTGCTTTGTTTTAAATTCCTTGAAATTTAGATTTCCCCTGTTACTTACTCTGTTTCCACTGACCATAAATAGCTCCTGGCACATTGCTGAGTGTATTGGAGGTACTCAGTACATATGTATTGATTAATTGATTTCACTTTGTTATGACCTTCAACATTTCATGCTTTCTTCTGAAAAAGAGAAGCATTTCCCCAAGAGCGTCCCATGGGATATTAATTTTATATTATATAATGAGATTTCCCCCCAAAGTGGTTCCAGATTCAAATAAGTTTGAGGGAAAGTGGATTAAGTAAAGTTAAATAGGCTTCTCTCTAATTAATGTTGAGCCTGTAATACACCTAAGAGGGATATGTGGCATATTTAAACAGCTCTAGATGACTGAGCACTTGGGGTTTGTGTTTGTTTGTTGGCAATGAATTGTGTTCCATGTAATTTCAATATTTTCTTAATTCAGGTAAAAACTTCCATTATATGTTCTTTTTCTTCTTTACGATATTAACTGTGGAACAACTTTAACCCTCATCCCACTGGGCTTTGGAGTAGAAGAGTCAGGATCAAATTCTGACTCTCCAACTTACTAGAATTGGAAACTTGGGCAAGGTGTCCAATATCAATTTGTCATTACATAAAATCTCAGTTTTCTTATCTGAAAAATGGGAAGAGCAATGGCCCTTAGCCATTAACAGTTGAAGAGGTTTAAATGAGATAAGCCCATGTAAAGAGAAATATAGGAGTTGCTTAGTAAGAATTAATTGTTATTAAGGAACCGCTTTTATTTTATTTATTTATTTTTTTTGCAGTATGTGGGCCTCTCACTGTTGTGGCCTCGCCTGTTGTGGAGCACAGGCTCTGGACACGCAGGCTCAGTGGCCATAGCTCACGGGCCCAGCCGCTCCGTGGCATGTGGGATCTTCCCGGACCGGGGCACGAACCCGTGTCCCCTGCATCGGCAGACGGACTCTCAACCACTGCACCACCAGGAAAGCCCCAGGAACTGCTTTTAAAAAATTCTCTCCCTCACCCCTATCTACAATTGACTAATTCCTTCTTGGCTTCCCCAGTTTGGTAGGTTTCTGTCATATTGTCTGGATGCATTTGTCGTAAGTGGTAAGTCCCTGCACAGGGACTTCCTCTTATTCATATTTGTGGGCCCTGCCCACGTACTTGGTGCCCTCTGGGAGCCCATACGGATTCTAGGTAGAGGAAGGAGCTCGAGGGACGTGGAACAAGTGCCTCCCTGGAGGTGCAGTTTTTATAACCCAGTCTTGCCCCCTTGAGGTCACATCCAGGGTCACTATATTTGTCAGGAAATGTTTTGTTGTATCACAGAACTCTAACTCAAACCAGCAAAAGCAACACTTGATTTGTTGGCTCTGACAACTGGGAAGGATGTTTGGGTGGCGTAGCAGACCAGAGCAAGAGCTGATAGACCTAGCAGCTCAGGGAATTGAACTGAGGACTCAACTCAACCCATTGTCTCTCTCTTCCCATTTCCATTTCTGCGTGGCATTTTCATACTTTCAAATACCAGAGAAAATGGCCCTCTGGTAATCCCCTATAACATTCCAGCTTATTAAGCCCAGGCAGGGGGGAAAAGATAGCTTCTTTTCCCCAGGAACTCTATATGAATCCCAGGATAAAAGTAATGAGATTAGCCACCCACCTCCGGTCAAGGGTCTATCTTTGGACAATCACTGTGGTCAAGTGCATGAAGTATTCTGATTTGTTAGGCCCAAGTCCGTTACTCATTTCACGTTTAGGGGCAGCACGTGAGAAAGAATGAAGGCAATATCTCTTACTGATCTCTTACTGGTCTGATAAAAAATCATTTACTACATCACCAGTTTACTACATTTCTCTAGACTGGGTCTGGAGTGTTCACTAATATTTGGGGGGTTGAAATATCTCAAAAAAATGTATTATTTTATTCCTCCCAGTTTGGATTTCTTCTCATTTTATTCTTACAGTGAAGTAGTGAGAATATTTGCATGCTATGCTCCATATTGGTGCCCCTCCTCTGCGCTTACCCCAGTAACAGCACGTACCACACATACTGTTTGTCCTCCTCTCTTACAAGGCTGAGCAAATGTGCCCAGAGCCTGAGTAATTTGCTCTGTTCAACAGTATTTCTCTAATACTTAAACTAACGTGTGAAACGCAGAAAACAATAAGTGCTTGTTTAACGAAGGAAGGAGAGTGTGAAACACTCATTGGGCACATTGGGCACATAACTCAGATGAGCTGGGAGGGAAGCGGGTATCAGTGATGCTGAGTATCGGAGGCAGAGTAGGAGTAAAGAAAGTGCAGAACATTCTCGGCTGTGGGAAGGTCTGGAGTCAGTGGTGTGCCCAAGCTGGCTCCCATAAGGTTGCAGGACCAATGGTACACAGCTCTTCCCCACTCTCCCTTCACTGATTTCACACTGGTAGCTTGAGATCAGCTAAAATGGGAATATTCACCACAGAAGTCAGAATCACTGCAAAGCAGGGCCTCAACTTTCTTCTCCAGAGAGCTGACAGTTAAAACATTTACCATGCCACTGCATGAAGCATGAGGATAGAATATTACTACAGATGAAGCTAGAAAGCTACTCAAATATCAAATCATGAAGGAACTTATGTGTGAAGCACAGACATCTGAATTTCTTAGCCACTGAAAGATTCTGAAAGGGAAAACACATGGCACGACTTGCTCAGTATCTGCTGGCTAGAGTTCTTCAACAATAGTGTTGTATGGCAAACTGGGCAGGTGACATAAACAGTCGCCCTATATAAATGCTTGCAGTTCTAGGGAAGTTATTGCCTGTCCTAGCAAATCAATCTTAGCCAACAGTTTAGCCTAGAGCTACACCAGGCCCAACCTAAGCTTGATTCCATCAAGACCAAGCCATGATAGCAGCACTACTTTGTCAGTGCCAGTAGCTCATATCTCCCATATAATACGTCTATTTCCTCCTGCCACCTGCCACACCAGCCTCCTGAAATGCTGACATTAGCAAACTTCCAACTAAAAGGATGCCAACTCTCACCAAGTTTTTCTTTTCTGTCCAGATTATTTTAGGTGTGGTCCAGTCTAATAGCAGAGGTATACACTAAAAGGGTTTTCACGTTGCTTTCAACTTTATGAATATGTATAGAAAAAAGTTTATTTAAGAGAGAAAGAGACTGAGAGCGAGAGGGAGGGTGGGGAGAGAGAGAGGAAGGAAGGAAGGAAGGCAGGAAGGCAAGGAGGGAGGGAGGAGGAAAAAGGAATAGAGTCATGTTCTTTCCAGGGCTGTTGAGATGGAAACTTATAGTGAAAGCAGCAGCTGCAGGTGGGATTTGGCTGAAAAGAGGAGCTACCTCAGAGCACTCTTTTCAGAGTCACTTTGTTGGTTTTCATTTAGGGTTTTGCTTTTATGAAAGCGTGAGATGTCATCAGTGGACAGGTTCTCACGGCAGTCAAAGAGCCTTCTTCCCTTTCCCCTAGTTTCTGATCCCTAAAACCAGTTTATAGGGTCTTAGTTCCTAAATCTGACCCTTTCTTCTCTTGGGGTCTTTAGCCTTTCTACTGCCCTGTGTAGGGAATACTTTGTGTTTAAAATGATTGTTCTACCTGTTTAAACTTCTAGTTTAACAAGGGAAATTTAAAATAGAATCAGGAATTAGAATTAATATTGCTATTACTGGTTACTGTCATGGAAAAGTGGTTACAAAACAACCTAGTAATGATAAAGTCAATTAAAAATGTATGTTTCTTCTCCTATCTTATGAAAGTGAGTCATCCATGGAAAGTTGTCATAAGGAAAATTTTTGTAAATCAAAATGTAAGTACCATTGACCTTAACAGTATACAATCACTTCAAGAATTGACAAAGCAAACTTATGATACTCAATGTTTGTATTGAAATTTAATGGAATAGATTCCATTATTACTCAATAATTTTCCTGCCCTCTAATCCGCATGAGCAAAGTCTACTAGTTGTTGCTGGACATGTGACTCTCTTTGGTCTCCTGCCAGGTATAGTGTACATTGCTGCCTTTGCCTTTGGGCTGGTCCATCGACTTGTTCTGGCCCATAGGTTGTTCACAGATGTGAAACAAGTAGAAGCTTGAAATGTGTAAGTGTGGTTAGACTTGCTCTCTTGCACCTGTCCATCACCATGAGAAGAGCATAACCTAGGTAATCTGTTGGTTCCCAGAAGGATGACAGAAATGTAGGGCAGATCTGGATTCAGTTTGCAACTTGGAACCAAGCCCAGTCTACTCCAGCTTGGATCAGGCACAGACACATTAATAAGAATAAATTGCTGCTTTAAGCCACAGAGTTTGGAGTGGATTTGTTACTCAGCATTGTTGTGGTAATTGTTGACCGACACAAACAGTAAAGAAAAAATAAATCAATAAAGACAATGCAAACAGTCCACCAGACCATTGCTGGTATACACTAGAAAACTGTGAGTTTCTTGAAAAGAAAACTTACTACAAAAGTCACGAACTTTATACCTACAAAGATGCCTTCATGCCCTCATGGTGGCTCCCATTTTGTCACACTCAACATATGCCTTGTAAGATGAAAAAACAGTGTGAAATCAAACTCTTACAAAGTAAGATTCTTTACATCTGAATGGTTACGTCTCATAGTGTCTTGGAAATTATACCAAAATGTTAAAAAGTATTTATCTCTGAATGTTGGTATTATGAATGTCTTAATTGTTTTCTCCTTATTTTTAAATTTTCAATAATTATGAGGATTATTGGCATTTTAAAACATTTTAGTTTATTTTAAACAAATTTAGCCTGATGTTCAAATTACAGATTTTGAAGTGATCATTTGTTTTCCCGTGGAAAGTTCAGAACTAACAGCAACAAAAAGATGGAAAGCAAACATTGTTACACTTCCATAAATGAGGTGTTTATTTTACTTTTACTCTACTTTTCTCAACTCTAAAAGAAAAGATTTCTTTTTAAAATGAACTTCTTCAGTAAACCCTACTTCTAGGGGCCATTTAGATACTGCTTATCTGACATTGGTGGAAGGCTCTTTACTCTGGGTATATCTTACTAAAACTGAGCAGGACTCTTTGGGGCCTTCCCAGGGACAGCCCACGCCCCCACACAAAGTCCCCCACCTCTTATTATTATTATTTTTTTTTGTGGTACGCGGGCCTCTCACTGTTGTGGCCTCTCCCGTTGCAGAGCACAGGCTCCAGATGCGCAGGCTCAGCAGCCATGGCTCACGGGCCTATCCGCTCCGCGGCATGTGGGATCTTCCCAGACTGGGGCATGAACCCATGTACCCTGCATCAGCAGGCAGACTCTCAACCACTGAGCCACCAGGGAAGCCCCCCACACCTCTTATTTATAGAAAAGTTTTAGCCTCCTAGGCCTTTCCCGAGTTCCAAAGAGCAAATTTAATTTAAAAAGTGAGAAGATGCAGAAACAAAGGAAAGCAGTCAAGCAACATAAAATAATAATAGTTTATCCATAAAACAAAGTCAAAGGGTTATAGATAATATCCTGAGCCATATCTTTCAGTTGTTTTGCAGATATGAAAGCCCCCATCAGGTGGAAGAAGTTAACTGCTGACCACCAGCATGTAGACCCCAGACTGGTTGGAACCAGAAAGTTGACGATGTTGACTCCCGATTACCTCACCACCAACCAATCAGAAGAGTGTTCACAAGCTGATCAGGCACCCTGCCACCCTCTCCCTCATCTTACGTTTAAAAACCCTTCCCTGAAATCCATCAGGGAGTTCAGATCTTTTGAGCATGAGCTGCCCATTCTCCTTGCTTGGCCCGACAATAAACACTGTACTTTCCTTCACCACAACCTGCTGTCAATAAATTGTCTCTGCTGTGAGTCAGGTGAAGGGACATAAGTTTGGTTCAGTAACATTACCAGGGTTCAGGAA
Organism: Grampus griseus; assembly: GCF_964374135.1. Classification (NCBI taxonomy): domain Eukaryota; kingdom Metazoa; phylum Chordata; class Mammalia; order Artiodactyla; family Delphinidae; genus Grampus; species Grampus griseus. Next base: position 38,050,622 of record NC_139019.1, on the reverse strand, counting down.
CAAGGACTTCCTCATCCATATAAAACTCCCCACCCCCTTTCATCCAATGGCATTTTAGGGCTGTTGTTATCTACACCTGTGGGCACTGACAGGGGTCACTTGTGATTCTTAGGCACAATGCTGTGGAGAAGGAATCTACCCAAGGCTACAGAGGGGAAGTTCAGTTAGCATTACCCCTGTGATGAGGCAGCACATTCTGCTTATACAAGTGCAAGCTTGTCAGCTCACTCAGGTCCAGCTCCTTGGACCCCCAATTACATATGTGGCTGCAGGTCTTTGTTGTTGCAACTTGCCTCCTTCCTTTCAGGGTGACTCTAAGGGTGGCTCTCTCTCCAGGTCTTACTTCTTCCCAAGTTCATCATCCTCTCTTCTCTCTCTTCTAATCTGAACCCAAAGTATTTTGGATTTTGTCTCATTTTGGTTTTGGTTCTGGTTTAATGAGAAGGTGGGGGAAAATTCTGCTCTGCCTCGAAATACCTTGGTAAGTCTAGAATCCTCTCTAGTTCCCTAAGGCTTAGAACCTTAGAAACCAAAGCCTGAAAAACATTTTCCTCTGCTTTATCTTTTCACATCCCTCCCCAGAGACAATGCACACTCAGTGGTCTGAAAAGTACTTGAAAATGTTGGGTGGGAAAGAGAGAGGAAAAAAAGTAAAATAAATCAATGGTGCTATAGATAGAGAAGCAGATAGAGCTATCTCTTTACATTTAATAAATTAATGGGCATATTATCCCCTCATAATTATTATTTTTCTGGACTAGTTTTTAAAAGACAGTGTTTTTCTTTCTTCTTCTAGAAAGGTCTAAACTTCATCCACTAGGCTGCTATTTCCTCAGCCAGGAAGGGTCAAGGGACTGCTGGAATTAACTATTTTAGAAAACATGCAGCCAACACATTCTGTCAAGCCACACACCCTTACCTTTTACTGCAACCTTAACTGATCAAAGTATCCACCTTCTCGTGTACTATCATTTCTTCATGACTCACAGGTTTTCTTTCCAGATCCCTCCTCTCACAGCTCTCCTCCCTCTGAAACAGTGGCCTCCCTCTCCCCTTTCTATGATAAAGAAATCCCCTTTTACTTTAATTTCTCCACTGAAGGAGACATTCAGTAGAAAAGAACTTATCTCTTCACTGAGGTTATCTTATCTTATTTTAACCCAATTCCAGCTTTCCTGGAAAGACACCACAGACTTTCTGCAGCACCTAAAAATCTCCTCACACTCCAAGCCCAAATCCTTTTGCTTTTCCTATTGCTTTTAGATCCACGTTGATTAACACTCATCTAGAAAGCCCAGTTTCTTTGACTTGTTCTGTCTCTTCATATAATGTGACTTTTACTTTTATTTAATAAATTATTGCAACTGTGTCAGACACTCTGTGGAAAAGAAAACATTATGATGTCCTACCCATTACCCAGTCAGGAATTCTTTTTTTTTTTACAAATTTATTTATTTATTTTTGGCTGCGTTGGGTCTTCGTTGCTGCAGGCGGGCTTTTTCTCTGGTTGCGGTGAGCGGGGGCTACTCTTTGTTGCAGTATGCGGGCTTCTCACTGCGGTGGCTTCTCTTGTTGTGGAGCACGGGCTCTAGGCACGCGGGCTTCAGTAGTTGTGGAACGCAGACTCAGTAGTTGTGGCACACAGCCTTAGTTGCTCTGCGGCATGTGGGATCTTCCCCGACCAGGGATTGAACCTGTTTCCCCTGCATTGGCAGGCAGACTCTTAATCACTGCACCACCAAGGAAGTCCTGGTAATATTTTTAATCCCTGTCCATTGAATATGGTTTATTAGGCTGTAGAATTCTAGTTTGAGGGTTGTCAACTTGGAAGATGTTATTTCTCTATTGCCTGTTCTCACGGCAGATGAAGAAAAGTCTGCAATAATCTAGTTGCCTTTCATTGCAGGTTATGTGCTTTTCCTCTCTGGTGGATTCCAAGATATTCTTTGTGTCTTTAGTATCTTGCAATTTCACTGTGGTGTATGTAGGTATGCGTTTATTCTTATGGAGTTTGCTCAGCACTTGGAGTACTTCCTGTATCTGAAAAGCCTAGGTGTGAAAATGTTACCCAAAAATATCTTTCTGTTTTTTAACTTAAAGATTTTTTATTTGGAAACAATTCAAACTTAAGTTTGAAATTGAGCACATGAAAAAAACAGTAGCACCCATAATACCCACACACCCTTTACCCTGATTGTTAATATTGTTATTATTTTATGAAATTTGCATTATCATTTTTTCTTTCTCTCAATATATATCCTAACTTTCAGTCCTTAGACCTAGGTTTTATAGCAACCTGCAGTGTGATGCTTGGCTCTGTGCTTGGTGGGGGCAGGGAATTACTTTCTATTATTCTAATTCAGCTGTGTATTTTAAAAGAATCCTCTATCATATTTTATCTATTATTTCTGTATGCTTGGAAGAGTAGTGAGTTCTTCCACGTTAATAAAACTTTAAGCATCAACTTCTCAATGTAAATTAAAAAAATGCAGTAATTTTAGAAAAGATTGCACAGGGGTCAAAAATAGTATTATTTTCCTTTCTGTTTACTTTGTTAGCATTATTACTTTTTGTATTTACGAGGAGAGTCTGCAATCCAAAAAGAGCAGAAAGGAAGAGAGATGTGAGATTCTTTTCCCTCTTGTTCTCTACATACCAGAAAAGAATGTTTATACATATATAAATATAAAAATCTATCTATCTATCTGTACCCTGTATTAGTTCTTTAAGTTTACTAAAACAAATACCACAGACTGGGCAGCTTAAACAACAGAATTTATTTTCTCACAGTTCTGGAGGCTACAAGTCCGAGTTCAAGGCATCAGCAGGATTGATTTCACTCTGAGGCCTCTCTCCTTGACTTGTAGATGACCATCTTCTCCCTTTGTCCTCATGGGGTCTTTTCTCTGTGTGCATGCATAGCTGTGTCCAACTTTCCTCTTCAAATAGGAACATCGGTCCTATTAGTTCAGGTACCACCCATATGAGTTCATTTTCCTTAATTACATCTTTAATTACATCTTTAAAGTCCCTGTCTCCAAATACAGTCACATTCTGAGGTTCTGGGGGTTAGCATTTCAACACATGAATTGGGGAGGAGGGGCAAAATTCAGCCTGTAACATACCCTATATATCCTACAACCTATCCATATTATTTATCTGATATATATAAATATACATAATCCCTTGATTAACTTTCTCACTCTAGTGACAATTGAAGGAAAAGCTTCAGGTGACTATCCCTTTTGTATGAGTAAGAATTCTGTCTGCCCTTAACATAAGAATGAAATAGAGAGAAATCCATTTAGCGAGAAATATGAAAAAATTGTAAGTCAAGATTTCGGTGTGATACCATCCTTTTTTCCAGGGGTCAAATGCTAGCATATGTGGCATGCCATAACGAGACAGAATTTTTCAAAGATGTATTTCAAAGCCAATTATACTGGCTTACGTTCTCACACCTCCAGCACTCACCTAGCACTCAGTTGGAGAACTGAGCTAAAAATCAGGCTTTTCTGTTTCAGCATTGTTGCATAGAATCTGACCTTAATCCTGAATTTCTACTCTGTAATACTTTGTTTCCAAACTGAGCCACACACTCATTTTTTTTCTTTTTAGAAGGTTAACTCGATACTTTTAAAAAATAATAATATAAGAGTAGAGATCTTGGGGGAAAAAAATAACTGGCAAGGCAAAGCAAAACCATTCATTCATTCCTTTATTCAGTTGTTTATGAACAAACTTGTTTGCTTCATTATTAATACAGCCTCTTGGGGATTAAGTAGATATTCTTTTGTAAATATCCTTCAGTCTTTCACAAGTATATATAGTTTAACTTTCCGGTAGTAAGCTATAAATTCTCCAAGAAAAGATCTGTAATTTCTTTCTTTTGACTCCCTTATAGCAATTGGTAAGCATGCACAACTAATTGAATGTTTATAACAACTATCACAGATTAATAATTCTTTCAGTAAATATTTTCCATCATTTTCTGATTTCCAGGTCCTGTGGTATGCTCTGGGGAATGCAGAGATTAATGCATTCCCTACCCTACAAAGGATTTCTTGGAGACGTAAGAAATAAGTGTTGTAAATGTTGCAGGCACTGCAATAGAAATCTCAAAAGGAAATAGTTAATGTAGAGGCAAAGTGCTCAAGCTCAGGTTCACATTGCCTAGATTTGAATTCTGGTCTCACCATTTACTTCTTTTATGAGTTTAAGCAAAGTTCTTAAATTATTTAAACCAGTTTCCTTGTCCTTAAGATGGGGATAATAAATAATATTTATCTCATAGGATTTTTATGAGGGTTAAAAGCAATTATGCACAGATTAAATTTCCTCAGTGCCTCACATTGCCAATGTTATTCTTTCCCAACAATCAAATGGGAAAAAGGCAATTTATCTCTGAGGAAAATTTCCTGTAGTTGGTTTACAGGGAGGTCTGGAAGATTTCAAACCCAGCGATATTAATGGCAAAGAATAAAATTAGTTTATATAAAATATTTTAAACAATCTTTCTAAATAGCAAGAAATTCCATAATCATTGATAAAAGATAAACAATTGAGAAAAATTATTAGACTAAAATGCAGCCGATAAATAGGTCATTTGTTAAACTTACAAATGATTAAGAAAACAGTGAAGAGCCCAATATGCAGAAGGGTAGATGGTATGAATAAGTACACATATCCCCCAGTTTTCTAAAGTTCACTTTTTGCCACTCCTCTTTTACAAAAGATTTACAGGACTACCTGCCTTTTCACTAACTGGAAGAAATCTAAAGAGGTTTTTCACTTTTGTAAAAAAAAGGCAAAAAGAAGAAATAGGCTTCAGCGTTTGTTTTGCTGAGAGCCGTTATAGAGGCATAGCGCAGCCCAGCAGCGAGAGTGGTATCACTAAGCTCCTTCCACACTCAACATCTCAGCATCAAGCCGCCAATACCTTCAAACTTTGTCAGTGAGCATCTGTGATTTACCTCGATTTATTTTGTGTGTCCATTAGCAAGATCTGTCTTAAGGTAATTGCATTGCTTTATGCCATTTTGGCTTAGGAAAGGTTTCATTTTATTTTTGGAAAGCTTGGGAAACCTGTATAACATAGAAAAAGAGAGACAACAGAGAAAGAGAAGCAAATTACCAATGAATGCGTGAAAAGATGCTCAGCCTCAATGATAACTCAAGGTATTCAAATCCAAATAGTATTGGACTGCCAGTTATCAACTAATAAATTGGCAAAGTTTATATTTGGTAATATCTACGGTTGTCAAATACCTGGTTGGGAACCAGGGCTATTCTCACACATAATCTTAGAGAGTGTGTGTACTGATTAAATCTTTTTGGTGTACAATTTGGTGGCATCTACCAAAATTAGCAATGTATATTCTCTTTGGTAGAACAAACCCTGTGATACACGTACAATAATATATGTGTAAGGATTGTTCTTTGCAGTGTTGTTTGCAAGGGCAAACTGGAAACAATCTAAATAATCACTGATAAGAGATTGGGTAAATAAATAATTGTACATCGGAATGATGCACTATGCAATAACTAAAATCATGGGTATGGGCTTCCCTGGTGGCGCAGTAGTTGAGAGTCTGCCTGCCGATGCAGGGGACACAGGTTCGTGCCCCGGTCCAGGAAGATCCCACATGCCGTGGAGCGGCTGGGCCCGTGAGCCATGGCCGCTGAGCCTGCGCGTCCGGAGCCTGTGCTCCGCAACGGGAGAGGCCACAGAAGTGACAGGCCCGCGTACCAAAAAAAAAATAAAAATCATGGGTAGAGATATATGCTGTTATGAAAAGGGATCTAAGACATATTAAATGATAAAATCAAAGTTCATGAATAGACCGTACGTATACTAGTATAGTACACTACTTTTTTTTAACATCTTTATTGGAGTATAATTGCTTTACAATGGTGTGTTAGTTTCTCCTTTATAACAAAGTGAATCAGCTATACCTATATCCTCACATCCACTCCCTCCTGTGTCTCCCTCTCACCCTCCCTATCTCACCCCTCTAGGTGGTCACAAAGCAACAAGCAGATCTCCCTGTGCTATGCGGCTGCTTCCCACTAGCTATCTATTTTACATTTGGTAGTGTATATATGTCCATGCCACTCTCTCACTTCGTCCCAGCTTACCCTTCCCCCTCCCCGTGTCCTCAAGTACATTCTCTACGTCTGCGTCTTTATTCCTGTCCCGTCCCTAGGTTCCTCAGAACCATTTTTTTTTTTTTTAAGATTCCATATATATGTGTTAGCATACGGTATTTGCTTTTCTCTTCCGACTTACTTCACTCTGTATGACAGACTCTAGGTCCATCCACCTCACTACAAAAAACTCAGTTTCGTTTTTTTTATGGCTGAGAAATACTACATTGTATATATGTGCCACATCTTCTTTATCCATTCATCTGTCAATGGACAGGTTAGGTTGCTTGCATGTTCTGGCTATTGTAAATAGAGCTGCAATGAACACTGTGGTACATGACTCTTTTTGAATTATGGTTTTCTCAGGGTATATGCCCGGTAGTGGGATTTCTAGGTCGTATGGTAGTGCTATTTTTAGTTTTATAAGGAACCTCCATACTATTCTCCATAGTGGCTGTATAAATTTACATTCCCACCAGCAGTGCAAGAGGGTTCCCTTTTCTCCACACCCTCTCCAGCATTTGCTGTTTGTAGATTTTCTGATGATGCCCATTCTAACTGGTGTGAGGTGATACCTCATTGTAGTTTTGATTTGCATTTCTCTAAAGATTAGTGATGTTGAGCATCCTTTCATGTGTTTGTTGGCACTCTGTATATCTTCTTTGGAGAAATGTCTACTTAGGTCTTCTGCCCATTTTTAGATTGGGTTGTTTGTTTTTTTGATATTGAGCTACATGAGCTGCTTGTAAATTTTGGAGATTAATCCTTTGTCAGTTGCTTCATTTGCAAATATTTTCTCCCATTCTGAGGGTTGTCTTTTGGTCTTGTTTATGGTTTCCTTTGCTGTGCAAAAGCTCTTAACTTTCATTAGGTCCGATTTGTTTATTTTTGTTTTTATTCCCACTTCCCTAGGAGGTGGGTCAAAAAGGATCTTGCTGTGATTTATGTCATAGAATGTTCTGCCTATGTTTTTGTCTAAGAGTTTTATAATGTCTGGCCTTACCTTTAGGTCTTTAATCAATTTTGAGTTTATTTTTGTGTATGGTGTTAGGGAGTGTTCTAATTTCATTCTTTTACATGTAGCTGTCCAGCTTTCCCAGCACCACTTATTGAAGAGCCTGTCTTTTCTCCACTGTCTATTCTTGCCTCCTTTATCAAAGATAAGGTGACTATATGTGCGTGGGTTTATCTCTGGGCTTTCTATCCTGTTCCATTGATCTATCTTTCTGTTTTTGTGCCAGTACCATACTGCCTTCATTACTATAGCTTTGTAGTATAGTCTGCAGTCTGGGAGCCTGAGTCCTCCAGCTCAAGACTGCTTTGGCTATTCGGGGTCTTTTGTGTTTCCATACACACTGTGAAATTTTTCATTGTAGTTCTGTGAAAAATGCCATTGGTAGTTTGATAGGGATTGCACTGATTCTGTAGATTGCTTTGGATAGTATAGTCATTTTCACAATGTTGATTCTTCCAATCCAAGGACATGGTATATCTCTCCATCTGTTTGTATCATCTTTAATTTATTTCTTCAGTGTCTTATAGTTTTCTGCATACAGGTCTTTTGTCTCCTTAGGTAGGTTTACTCCTAGGTATTTTATTCTTTTTGTTGCAATGGTAAATGGGAGTGTTTCCTTAATTTTCCCTCAGATTTTTCACCATTAGTGCATAGGAATGCGAGAGATTTCTGTGCATTAATTTTGTATCCTGCTACTTTACCAAATTCATTGATTAGCTCTAGTAGTTTTCTGGTAGCATCTTTAGGATTCTCTATCTATAGTATCATGTCATCTGCAAACAGTGACAGCTTTACTTCTTCTTTTCCAATTTGGATACCTTTTATTTCTCTTATTTCTCTGATTGCTGTGGCTAAAACTTCCAAAACTATGTTGAATAATAGTGATGAGAGTGGACAACCTTGTTTCATTCCTGATCTTAGAGGAAATGTTTTCAGTTTTTCACCCTTGAGAATGATGTTGGCTGTGCGTTTGTCATATATGGCCTTTATTATGTTAGGCAAGTTCCCTCTATGCCTACTTTCTGGAGGGTTTTTATCATGAATGGGTGTTGAATTTTGTCAAAAGCTTTTTCTGCATCTATTAAGATTATCATTTGGTTTTTCTCCTTCAGTTTGTTGATATGGTGTATCACATTGATTGATACACATATATTGAATAATCCTTGCATTCCTGGGAAAAATCCCACTTGATCATGGTGTATGATCCTTTCAATATGCTGTTAGATTCTGTTTGCTAGTATTTTGTTGAGGATTTTTGCATCTATGTTCATCAGTGATACTGGCCTGTAGTTTTCTTTCTTTGTGACATCTCGTCTGGTTTTGGTATCAGGGTGATGGTGGCCTTGTAGAATGAGTTTTGGAGTATTCCTCTCTCTGCTATATTTTGGAAGAGTTTGAGAAGGATAGGTGTTAGCTCTTCTCTAAATGTTTGATAGAATTTGCCTGTGAAGCCATCTGGTCCTGGGCTTTTGTTTGTTGGAAGATTTTTAATCACAGTCTCAACTTCAGTGCTGTGATCAGTCTGTTTATATTTTCTGTTTCTCCCTGGTTCAGTCTCAGAAGGTTGTGCTTTTCAAAGAATTTGTCCATTTCTTCCAGGTTGTCCATTTTATTGGCATATTGTTGCCTGTGGTAATCTCTCATGATCCTTTGTATTTCTGCAGTGTCAGTTTTAACTTCTCTTTTTTCATTTCTAATTCTACTGATTTGAGTCTTCTCCCTTTTTTTCTTGATGAGTCTGGCTAATGGTTTATCAATTTTGTTTATCATCTCAAAGAACCAGCTTTTAGTTTTATTGATCTTTGCTATTGTTTCCTTCATTTCTTTTTCATTTATTTCTGATCTGATCTTTATGATTTCTTTCCTTCTGCTAACTTTGGGGTTTTTTTGTTGTTCTTTCTCTAATTGCTTTAGGTGTAAGGTTAGGTTGTTTACTTGAGATGTTTCCTGTTTCTTGAGGTAGGACTGTATTGCTATAAACTTCCCTCTTAGAACTGCTTTTGCTGCATCCCATAGGTTTTGGGTTGTCGTGTTTTCATTGTCATTTGTTTCTAGGTATTTTTTTGATTTCCTCTTTGATTTCTTCAGTGATCTCTTGGTTATTTAGTAGCATATTGTTTAATCTCCGTGTGTTTTGTATTTTTTACAGATTTCTTCCTGTAATTGATATCTAGTCTCACAGCGTTGTGGTCGGAAAAGATACTTGATACCATTTCAATTTTCTTAAATTTACCGAGGCTTGATTTGTGACCCAAGATATGATCTATCCTGGAGAATATTCCATGAACACTTGAGAAGAAGTTGTATTCTGTTGTTTTTGGATGGAATGTCCTATAAATATCTCTTAAGTCCATTTGTTTAATGTGTCATTTAAAGCTTGTGTTTCCTTATTTATTTTCATTTTGGATGATCTGTCCATTGGTGAAAGTGGGGTGATAAAGTTCCCTACTGTGACTGTGTTACTGTCGATTTCCCCTTTATGATTGTTAGCATTTACCTTATGTATTGAGGTGTTCCTATGTTGGGTGCATAAATATTTACAATTGTTATATCTTTCTCTTGGATCAATCCCTTGATCATTATATAGTGTCCTTCTTTGTCTCTTTAATAGTCTTTATTTTAAAGAAGTCTGTTTTGTCTGATATGAGAATTGCTACTGCAGCTTTCTTTTGATTTCCATTTGCATGGAATATCTTTTTCCATCCCCTCACTTTCAGTCTGTATGTTTCCCTAGGTCTGAAGTGGATCTCTTGTAGACAGCATATATACAGGTCTTGTTTTTGTATCCATTCAGCCAGTCTATATCTTTTGGTTGGAGCACTTAATCCATTTACATTTAAGGTAGTTATCGATATGTGTGTTCCCATTACCATTTTCTTAATTGTTTTGGGTTTGTTATTGTAGGTCTTTTTCTTGTTTTGTGTTTTCTGTCTAGAGAAGTTTCTTTAGCATTTGTTGTAAAGCTGGTTTGGTGGTGCTGAATTCTGTTAGCTCTTGCTTGTCTGTAAAGGTTTTAGTTTCTCTGTCGAATCTGAATGAGATCCTTGCTGGGTAATCTTGGTTGTAGGTTTCTCCCTTTCATCACTTTAAATATGTCTTCCCACTCCCTTCTGGCTTGCAGAGTTTCTGCTGAAAGATCAGCTGTTAACCTTATGGGGATTCCCTTGTATGTTATTTGTTGTTTTTCCCTTGCTGCTTTTAATAATTTTTCTTTGTATTTAATTTTGATAGTTTGATTAATATGTGTCCTGGCATGTTTCTCCTTGGATTTATCCTGTATGGGACTCCGCACTTCCTGGACTTGACTATATCCTTTCTCCTATTAGGGAAGTTTTCAACTATAATCTCTTCAAATACTTTGTCAATCCCTTTCTTTTTCTCTTCTTCTTCTGGGACCTCTATAATTTGAATGTTGGTGTGTTTAATGTTGTTCCAGCGGTCTCTGAGACTGTCCTAAATTCTTTTCATTCTTTTTTCTTTATTGTGCTCTGCAGTAGTTATTTCTACTATTTTATCTTCCAGGTCACTTCTCTGTTCTTCTGCCTCAGTTATTCTGCTACTGATTTTTTCTAGAGAATTTTTAATTTCATTTATTGTGCTGTTCATCATTGTTTGCTCTCTAGTTCTTCTAGGTCCTTGTTAAACATTTCTTGTATTTTCCCCATTCTATTTCCAAGATTTTGGATCATCTTTACTATTATTACTCTGAATTCTTTTTCAGGAACACTGCCTATTTCCTCTTTACTTGTTTGGTTTGGTAGGTTTTTACCTTGATCCTTCATCTGCTGTGTGTTTCTCTGTTTTCTCATTTTGCTTAATTTACTGTATTTGGCGTCTCCTTTTCACAGGCTGCAGGTTCGTAGTTTCTGTTGATTTTGGTGTCTGCCCCCAGTGGCTAAGGTTGGTTCAGTGGGTTGTGTACCTTCCTGGGAGGGTACTATTGCCTGTGTTCTGGTGGATGAGGCTGGATCTTGTCTTTCTGGGGGGCAGGACCACGCCCAGTGGTATGTTTTGCGGTGTTATGATTTTATTATGATTATGATTATGATGATTTTAGGCAGCCTCTCTGCTAATGTGTGGGGTTGTGTTCCTGTCTTGCTAGTTGTTTGGCATTTGGTGTCCAGCAGTGTAGCTTGCTCGTCATTGAGTGGAGCTGGGTCTTAGTATTGAGATGGAGATATCTGGGAGAACTTTCACCATTTGATATTATGTGGAGCTTGGAGGTCTCTGGTGGACCAGTGTCCTGAACTCAGCTCTCCCAACTCAGAGGCACAGGCCTGACACCTGGTCTGAGCACCAATACCCTGTCACACACATGGCCCAGAAGAAAATGGAGAAAAAAAGAAAGAAAGAAAGAAAGAAAGAAAGAAAGAAAGAAAGAAAGAAAGGAAGGAAGAAAATAAAAAGAAATGAAGTTATTCAAATAAAAATAATTATTAAAAATTCAAAAATTAAATAGTATCGGGCTTCCCTGGTGGCATAGTGGTTGAGATTCTGCCTGCCGATGCAGGGGATATGGGTTCGTGCCCCAGTATGGGAAAATCCCACATGCCGCGGAACGGCTGGTCCCACGAACCATGGCCGCTGAGCCTGTGTGTCCAAAGCCTGTGCTCCACAACGGGAGAGGCCACAACAGTGAGAGGACCATGTACCGCCAAAAAAAAAAAAAAAAAAAACTATTAAAAAAAAGAAAAAAGAAAGAGAGAAGAGAGCTACCAAAGCAAAAAACAAATCCATGAATGCTAACGAGCTCTAAAAACTATACTTAAAAAACAAAACAAAACAAAGCAAAAAAAACAGACAGACTGAACTGTAGGATAAATGGTAAAAGCAAAGCTATACAGACAAAATCACACAAAGAAGCTTACACATACACACTGAAAGAAGAGAAAAAGAAAAAAACAATATTTGTATACATAAAAAAAAGGAAGAGAGCAACCAAATCAATAAACAAATCTACCAATGATAGTAAACTGTAAATACTAAACTAAGATAAACATAAAATCAGAAACCAGTCAGTCGCATAGAGCAAACCCTAAGTCTAAAGTTGCTCCCAACATCCACTGCCTCAATTTTGGGATGATTCGTTTTCTATTCAGGTATTCCACTGATGCAGCAGCAGCCTTAGTGTCTCATGCCCATCTCTGGGGTCCCCGCTGATATCCGCAACTCACGCCCATCTCTGGAGCTCGTTTAGGTGGTGTTCTGAATCCCCTCTCCTGGTGCACCCCGTAACAATGGTCTGTTGCCTCTTAGACAGCTCCAGACTTTTTCCTGGACTCCCTCCTGGCTAGCTGTGGTGCACTAGCCCCCTTCAGGCTGTGTTCATGCCACCAACCCCAGTCCTCTCCCTGCGCTCCGACTGAAGCCTGAGCCTCAGTTCCCAGCCCCTGTCTGCCCCGGCGGGTGAGCAGACAAGCTTCTCGGGCTGGTGAGTGCTGGTCGGCACCAATCCTCTGTGCGGGAATCCCTCCGCTTTGCTCTCCGCACCCCTGTTGCTGTGCTCTCCTCCGTGGCTCCGAAGCTTCCCCCTCTGCCCTCCGCAGTCTCCGCCCGCAAAGGGGCTTCCTAGTGTGTGGAAACCTTTCCTCCTTCACGGCTCCCTTGCAGAGGTGCAGGTCCCGTCCCTATTCTTTTGTCTCTGTTTTTTCTTTTTCCTTTTATGCTACCCAGGTACGTGGGGGAGTTTCTTGCCTTTTGGGAGGTCTGAGGTCTTCTGCCAGCATTCAGTGGGTGTTCTGTAGGAGTTGTTACACATATAGATGTATTTCTGATGTATTTGTGGGGAGGAAGGTGATCTCCACGTCTCACTCCTCCTCCATCTTGAAGGTCTCCCCGTACACTACATTTTTGGAAAAGGAAATGTAACATACAAGGACAAAGAAATTAACAGCACCTTTCTCTGTGCAATAGTGTAGGTAGGGGAGAGGGGCACATTTATTTCTCATTTTAAATCCAATGAGTTATTTAAATCTAATGCCATTGCATTTGTTATGTTTATGATAAAATGAATAAACAATGAAACACAATTTTTATGAATAAGTTAAACATATAATACAATTCTAAAAAGTTAGAAATCATTGAGTTGAGATTAGACTATAAGAAAGTCTTATGTCACAACTTTTAACTACACTATATCCTTTAGCAACCCAATTCTTTCTGAGAAAATTTAAAGCTTCCTCTTCTAGACTTCAAGTAATTCTTTGGTATTTGGCTGTTTTCCTGTCCAAACTGCTAACTCTTTCCTCTGGCAGGTTAAACCTTTTTTCTTAAAAAAATAAATTATTTTTTTCTAGGCACACTTCATAGGGTTTTTTATTATATCTGCTTCTTTTTTTACCTGATTTGTCTTTATCCTTTTGGAAAGATTAGTCCTGATTGACCTCTTTCTTCAAAATTTTTCTCAGTTCTTTTGCTTTTTGACTTATAATCAAAAATCAATTTCTGATTTGTTTTGTCCTGGAGAAGCTTACTGGAAGTTACAGCAAGCTAAATGGGATGTTAATTAAAAGTATAAGCCTTGCGAAACCCTAATACAGAGGCTCTAACCCAAAGACACTTTCAATAGTTGATGTGGCCATTCATTTGTTAAAACCAGCTATTTTTCTTTTGAATTGCATTACCTTTAATTCTGAAAATTGAATGTTATAGAGCACCAGGCAAACTGCTCTGAGTAATTATATTACTCATTGCTGAGTGATGTGACTTCTTCCTCAAAGCTAGGCTTTTTAGGGAAATTGCATGATTAGGTCCCTAGGTGTTTTGGCTTGTTCGGGAATTCATGCTGGCCCTCCAGGGAGCTAATGCATCTTTAATTATTTACAGGTTCACACGAGACCCTTTACAAATATAAGTACATTAGCTCAGTAACTAAATAACAGTAACATGAAACATGGCAGACACAGTGGAAAGAACTAGTAGAAGCTAATGCAAACCCTGGAGCTTCCACCTCTATGTCGCATCCTGTAGCTTTCTGTCAGTATTTGGTTGACAGTTGTAGACCTTAGTGCATGAGTGTAATTACAAATGTTAGACCCTTCTGAAATGTAGGGGCCTTCTAAATTTCTATAGAGGAGACTGAGAAGCAAAGTGCCTCTACCATATACTTTGATATCTTTTAGGTGAGAGCCAAATTTGTTTAAGGGAACTCATCTGCTGGTTTTAAAGTAGTGTTTAAAATTATGGGAGATCACCAAGTGAAGACAAGGACAGAGGGAGAAGATGTCTATGTGATGATGGAGCCAGAGATTGGAACGGTGCATCTATAAGTCAAGAAATTTAAAGGATCACTAGCAAACACCAGAAGCTAGAAGAAGCATGAAGGAGTCTTCCCTACAGGTGTCAGAGGAAGCGTGGCCCTGCTGACACCTTGATTTCAGGCTCCTATCCTCCAGAACTGTGAGAAAATGCATGTCTGTCATTTTAAGTCAAAATAAATAAATAATAAATAAAACTGTGAAAATATTAATACATCCACAATGTAAAACATTTAGATGCATATTCTACAAATGTAAATAAAGTAAAAGTTTTCTTTTCGACTCCGGCATCCATCTTTTTTCTTCACTCTTTAGGGAAAACAGTTTAATGTATGTAGGAGTGTGTATGCGCATATATTGTAAATATTTATACATATGATGTACATATGTATAATACACAATGCACTCATGCATAAACAAACAAATGGAATATCCTAAACATATGGGTCTGAAAATTGTTTACAATAAATTTGGACTAGGACATATGGGCATAGGTGAGCTTTAAAACTATCCAGTTGAAAACAACCTCATTTTGTCAGATCAACAAAGTTGGGGGCCCCAGACTCTGCTCTTCTGATTGTTGTTGTAGCAGTATCTTAATGGCAAAGTCTACTGAAATGGAAATACATGCAGTGGCCTCCTAAGCATTCAGTATTCCCTGCCCACACATACTGCTGACCAGACAGTAAATTTCCCAGCCATGACAACATCTGAGTGGGATGACCCCCATGTCAAGCACTCTTGGTCATGATCATTGGTGTGGGAAGGAGCATATGCTTCCAGCTAATCAAATCAGAAGGGAGCATAGCTTTTTAATTCAATGATTGAGGGGAAAATAGCCTCTCTCTGATGGCAGCAGAGGAAGCATGAGGGAGTTACCTTGTGATGACACAGAATTTCAAGCCATAGAATAAAACGGACACTTAATAATGTAGAAGGGAGATACAGAGAGGCAAGAAGCGTTTATTTTGTGGCATTGCTAAACCTTTGCATTAAACTATCCTTAATTCTTTGTTATCCTAATTCTCTTTATTATAAAAGCCAGTTTGAATTATGCTTTTTGTTACTTGCAGCCAAAACCATTCAAATAGATTCGTGCTAAAATGTTGGCTCACAATTGATCTATACCAGATTTGCCAGAGTGTTTAGGGGAGTATTTGCTTGCTAACTTAATAAGTAAAATAGTCCATGTTCAAATACATTTAGAAAATATCAAGCTGTATTTTTCACACTTTTAGAGATTCACAAAGCACAAGACATATTAAACATTTCAAGAAGTAAAAATTAAAAATTCTAATTATGATTACACCTACAGTTTTCATATTAATTAACCCAATATTTCCTTTTCCATGTAATACCCATGGAAAATCTACAAAAAAGTTGTTTCCTAGCACTTAAAAATACTGATTTCAGATTATCAGTATATTTTCACATTCCACTTTTCCCACAAGGTTAGAATCAACATTTTTAGCCAGAACATTTGGACCCAAACACTCCAGGCCTTTTAAAATGTTAGTTTATAAATATATTTAAGTATATGTATACATATGTATACATATATATACATATATAAATAAATAAATATATATATATATATATACACACATATGTAACCTTTTTTCTACTTAGTCAAAAACCTCAGGCCTATCCAGTTACATTTTTAAGACCAGCCAGGCTTAAGATATCTTTGGTCTTTACCTCAATTCAACTTGTTGAATTTTGTTCATTTTACCTGATGTGACATAGATTATATCTTAAATTAAAAAGATAAATTTTGCTGTGCCTCTCTTATAACTGTATATCTTGGATTTTTTAAAATATAAATTACAGACGCCTAATATGCCTGATTTTAACAGTAAATAAGCTTATCACAGAAATATTGGGGAGCTTGTGGAACTGTGGAAAAGGCTGTAAAACCAGACTTAAAGTTAAATAGACAGGAAACGTGCCCCAAACCATGTTGTAGAACTGGTCCAGAGAGGAAACCACTGCCACCGTTGCTAAGAACTAACGCTGCAGCTCGCAGAAGGCGGCAACTGTACCTGTTGCACAATCCGAGGCCAACTGTTAAACTATTATCACACCCACCGTGCAGCGCACCGCAGACACTTTAGCAGCTGCTGCGTTGCCTCCACTAGAAACAGAGAAAGCTTAACTGAATCTGTTTCTTTTCTATGAATTCCTAAGTCAAAATTCAGCACCGGCAAACAGGTTGGCAGAACCTAAATCATATGCTGGTACTCTAGCTGCAAAGGAGGTGGAGAAAGCATGCATTTGGTGTATTAGCTTCTAAAGCAAGAAATAGTTTCTTACTCCCATCAAGACTGATAGGCTAGGGAATTCCGCAAAAATAGGAACAAACTTCAAATTATAATAATTACCCATCTTTTGGTTTGCTCAATATTAACATAAACTTTTATTTTTTTCAATTAATCACAAAAGACCCATGCTTCCTCCTAACATAACACGATTTCTTCCACAAGTGAACACTTACCTACATCTCTACAACAAGGGAATAATCCAAAAATATCACCAGTTGCAGCATCTACTTTAAGTCCAAGAGTTCTGGGTGATGTCCATTCCTCTTCTAAGTCCATCACTATACTATCTTGATATTTTGTCAAGTACGGCTTCAAAATTAACCTTCAATATACCCTACATAAAAAAAAGAGGGAGAAATGGAAAGGAAAGAAGATGGAAAAACTGTTAAGATATATAAATATATACAAGACAATACAGGAAAGAAAATGTGGGTGGAAGTTAAGGCCCTTGTTTCTGTGGATGGTCACCAGGTCATTATTGGTGACCAGGTATCTATGACCATGTGCCCCTAGCTAACATCTCTGCTAGTTGAGGTTTTACATTGTAAAGTGACCAAATCTTCATTCCTGACAGAAACGTCCTTCATAATTTATTTGTATGAGCTTGCTGTAGTCATTCTTAGTTTATTTTTAAAACTTAATAGCCTTCATTTTTTAGAGTGGTTATAGGTTTACAGAAAAATTGAGTTAGAAAGTACAGAGAGTTCCAAGAAAGTTTAGCATCTTGTATTGGTGTGGTACTTTTGTTAAAATTGAGGAATCAACATTGATACATTATTATTATTATTATTATTATTAACTAAAACCCATAGTTTACATTAGGGTTCAGTCTTCGTGTTGCACAGATCTATGCATTTTGCCAAATGTATAATATCATGTATTGACCATTATAGTGTCATTCAGAATAGTTTCAGGGCCCTAAAAACCTCATGCTCCATGTACTCATCCCCCTCCCTGCCAACTCCTGGCAACCACTGATATTTTTACTGTCTTTATGTGGCTTCCAGAATGTCATATAGTTGGAATACTACAGTATACAGCCTTTTCAGACTAGCCTCTGTCAGTTAGCAAAATACATCTATTTTCTCCATGTCTTTTCATGGCTTGATAGCTCATTCTGAAAAGTCACTGAATAGTATTCCATTGTGTGGATGTACCACTGCTTATTTATCCATCCACCTATTGAAGGCTATCTTGGCTGCTTCCAGGTTTTGGCAATTAGTCTTCATTAATTTTTACCACAGGACTTGGCAGAATTAGGGGATACCCTTGGGTCCTTTCTACCTTTCTCAGGAATTGCAATTTTAATTCCTCTCTAGAGTCAAGGTTTATTAACCCAGCCAACAATGGATCCACTCTTCAATGTTTTTACTGTTTGTCCAGGGGCATGAGGACCCCTCAAGGCCACATAGTTGTCTCATCCTCAAATTCAGTGGAATCTTGCTTTGGCTCTTCCCCTTGGGTACTAATTCAGCAAAGCCTAGAATCTCAGGGATAGGAGACAAAAAGTTGGAAAGGATCAGTAGTTTTAACAGTGAATGGTGTCGTTCTGACATCCATAACCCAGATCAAAGATTCTCGTATTTGCTCTGTGGGAGACACCATACAAGCTCATGCTTGGTTACTAGTTCAGAACACACACCTCATCCTCTAGTATCAGCCCAACCTTACAAGCCATTGTCTCTCAGGTGGCACTGCAATTGAGACTTTAATAGCACAGTCACCATTCTGTAATAACAGTTGTTTTGGGGTGATAGGGTAAATGGTGAGACAGGCAAGTCCAATGAATACTCTCTTGTTATAAAACAGGTTCCTTGCATAGGAGCAATGTAGAATTGGATACTGCAGCAGCATATAAGGTATTTGATATGCTCATGGAGAGTGGTAATCAGAGAAGCACGGTGTGCAGTAATGGAGACAATGTAATCCTAGAATGAACATCTATTCCAGTTATAAAATTCCCTGTTGCCACTGTGACAGAAGATTGCCAGGATTATCAATGAGCCTGCCAAAAAGCGAGTGGTTCGTTCACCAGTGACATATTATTGGGTGCTTAGCCTTGATCCCTGTTGCTTGCATATTGGACACCTAATAGTATTGCAGATAAGCTGGCTTTGGAGAGGACTGGGGCATGCTGCTGAGCCCAAGCATATTCTCTACTGCCACCACCAAGGTTGCTTTGGTCACTAGCCTTCTGACAAGTAATGTAGTGCCTGGTGAAAGAGGTTGTATCACACCTGAAGTGAATATCTGATTGATAATCTTCTTGACAGTAGTTTGGTGAGCATTCCCATTAAGCACAAATGTTCTCCTACTCTGGTTCATTCTCAGTGATTCATCCCCATGTCTCTTCCCCCAAACTCATTGTTACCAACCTCCAGTCTTGTTCCTTCCAAGTCCCTACACGCTTAGCCAATCATTAGCCACCACATATAAATCAATACTATCTCTCCTTACAGGAATAGTGAACAACCATATATATGGCCTGAAGTTCTCTTAAGATTACACTCAAGTGGACCATAATGCCTAAGCAATCTACTTTTCTCTGGTGCTGATATATTGTGCAGTGACTTCTGTAAATTAGGCTCAGCTTTCCCCTCATTGGTCAACTGGCCAGAGGGAACTTCCCATGAAGACATAGGTGAGCATTAAGGAGGGGCAGCAGTGCAGACAGTAAGCTCATGCAGCTTACTGTGTCTTTGGAATCTGTTTTGGCTCAAGTCCACATATGTTGTTCACACCTGCTAATGGAGAAGACTAGTTAATTGGGTAGCACTCATTTCAGGAAAAGCAGTTCATGTTGTCATGTTTGTTTCATTGACAGGACTTCAGTCTCTACAATGGCCTGGAATCAAATCAAGAGTTGTTTCTTTAAAGAACAAAAATGTTATTTTGCCAAAAAAAAAGCATTTTGCTCTAAACTCTGTGAACTTCTGAGGGGTACTTCAGACCATTAGTATAAAGAAAATACTTTATTTATATTTCTAATAATGTATGTTTGCAGATTACATTGTGCAAGCAAAGGCAACCATATGGTATTACATTAATGAGAATGTCAATAGAAAACATCATAACAGAAATTAACATAATGCAATTATGTATAATGCAAGAAAAGATAGGCTACTCAGTATGAAGCCAACATAACCAGAAAGAACCATTGAAAAATAAAGACAAATTCATGCACTGTAATACATAATTAATCATTCTAGATTATCCCAGTTAGGTTGTGTTTGGTTGAAAGCAATAGAAAACTTAATTAACACAGCAACATTTGATTTTTACTTAACAAGAAGTCTTAAGGTACTTGGTCCCAGGGTTGGTTTGGTGGCTCAGTGGTATCTTAAAAAACTAGTTTCTTTCTATCCTTTCACTCTGCCTTCCTCAGCGTATCGAATGTCACCAGCAGGCTCATCACCTCAAAGTTGTAAATAGCTTTGCAGCTCTACTTATTTGGAAGTTTCCAAAGTAGGAAAATAGAGAAAGGGGCAAAAAAGGCTTTCTTTTTTTTTTATTTAGAGGTGAAATCTTTCCCAGAAGTCTTCAACATATTTCTTCTTATATCTCAGAGGTCAGAAATACATCACAGATCTGCCTCTAAAACAACCACAAGCAAAGAGAAAATATTACCTTGTTGACTCAGACTCCTTCATGGTTCATCCACTGAGACCAGGGTCCTAAATGATAATAGGGATCTGTTATCAAGGAGGAATGGGGGGCTTCCCTGGTGGTGCAGTGGTTAAGAATCTGCCTGCCAATGCAGGGGACACGGGTTCGAGCCCTGGTCCAGGAAGATCCCATGTGCCGTGGAGCAACTAAGCCTGTGCGCCACAACTACTGAGCCTGTGCTCTAAAGTCCGCGAGCCACGACTACTGAAGCTGCGTGCCACAACTACTGAAGCTCACACGCCCAGAACCCATGCTCCGCAACAAGAGAAGCCACCGCAATGAGAAGCCCATGCACTGCAATGAAGAGTAGCCCCGCTCGCCACAACTAGAGAAAGCCCACGTGCAGCAATGAAGACCCAACTCAGCCAAAAATAAATAAATAAATAATAAATAAAATAAAAAGAACAGATGATTCCAGTAAACATACATTTGCTTGGTAGCTAATAAATAGCCTGATTCTGAGTAATAACACACATTTGACATTGGCCTACTCAAGCTTCTGAAAGGCTACCAAAAAATTTAAAAAAAGGAGGAATGGGAAATAGCTGTTGAATATGCAACAAGAGATTCTGCTTCCATTATATTTTTTGTGGATACAGTTTTCCTTATAACCATCTGAGAATGGAGAGGGTCAACTCTGTTCTCTAGCTCTATAACCCACTTAATAATTTTGAAGTTATAATCTGAAATAATTTCACTAGTCTCTTTTCTAAAAATTGGACTGATTGAAGGAAAATTCATCTTTAATATAGCCACCATGAGCTAATCTATTACTTGTCCCCAAATCTGGCAGAGGTGGGCAAAAGGAAAGCATGAATTGGTCAGGAAATTGAGTATAGAAGAAAAAGTTAACAGGTCATGACAAATACCTCCACTAGCCTCTGATCTTATAACAATAACCATGCACACAAATAAGACCACATGTAGAGGAAATAGTAGATTAAAGAACACTATAAGAAAGGCATTTTCATTATTATTTCTTAGTCAAAATTCTGAAATTATGTGAGGCACCTTGTATTAGGGTTCTCTGAAGAAATAGAACTAAAAGGATATTGTATATTATATAGTATATACATTATAAGGAAATGGCTCACATGATTATGGAGGCTGGCAAGTCCAAGATTTGCAGGGTGAGTCCACAAGCTAGACACCCAGGAAAACCAATGGTATAGTTTCAGTTCAAAGATGGGCAGGCTCAAGAACCAGGAAGAGCTGATGCTTCAGTTCAAATGTGAAGGCAGAAAAAAGCTGATGGCCCAATTCAAAAGCAGTCAGGCAGGAAATCCCTTAATCAAGCGGGGGGTCAGCTTTTTTATTCCATTCAGACCTTCAACTGATTAGATAAGGCCCACTCACATTAGGGAGGGCAATCTGCTTCACTTAGTCCACTGGTTTAAATATCCATCGCATCCAAAAACACCCTCACAGAGACACCCAAAGCAATGGTTGACCAAATATTTAGGCACCCTGTGATGCAATCAAGTTGACACACAAAATTAATCAGCACAGACCTAGTGAATCTTCAACAAATTTTGATTCCTGCAAATTTTGCAATAACCAGTGTAAGCACTGAAGGCTACTGAACATGCACACATTCTTAAATTTTTTTCTGTGTTATGGTGTCTAGTTCGTGAAAAGAACAATATTAAACAAAGTTGTCTGGCAATTTTTCCATCCTCCACTCTACTTATTGGCATATGTGTTATGTATGTTTACTGTAAAATACAAATAAGATTTAGAGGTGAAGAGATCAAAATGGGTCAGATTAGGAAGAAACAGAAAATAGGTATTCATTGCACAATGTGGACCAGAAAGGTAGAGCCTGTCAAGCCCCATGATTACAGGTAAATCCAAACACGAGTCGAAGTGCTTCAAAAGCTAAGGGAATCCTTTACATTCAGAAATAGCAAGAGTGTGTTCATGCAGGTGGCAGACTAAATTCTACTGGCATGTTTTTCTCTTCATATGCTATCAACATCACTCAAATACCCCAAGGTCCCAAGAGCAGTCACTTTTTAACTCTAATCTATATGATACTGGTATTGTGTTGAGATAATCCTGACTCACCAAGGAAAGTATTCATGATGTTCAGTATACACTGCTTACTTATCTGAAGTTTAATAAAAAATTGTTGCAGTAAAAATACATACTGCTTAAAGTACTCAGCTGGCTATTCAGGCAATTTGGGTCTC
The DNA here is from genome assembly GCF_964374135.1 of Grampus griseus. Classification (NCBI taxonomy): domain Eukaryota; kingdom Metazoa; phylum Chordata; class Mammalia; order Artiodactyla; family Delphinidae; genus Grampus; species Grampus griseus. The sequence continues at coordinate 38,028,025 of NC_139019.1, read as the reverse complement.
TAGATCTACCCATTCTTTTGTTATTATACACATAAACACACAATTTCCTTACTTATCAATTATTTTATTTCTAAGTAGAAGAGAAGCCCCAGAACTTATATATATATATATAAAACAGAATATGTATGATCCTGATTTGTGCAATATTGAAGCAGGGATACTAGATATAACTGTCATCGTTCTTCCATTTCGTTTAATTTGGTACTGAAAAACACATGGTTTGTAACATAATTGGCTTCAGCCACTAAGTACATTTCATCCAACAATATTTAAATATAATCTAAACCATCTTAAGTACTTTTTTTTGTGATACAAGAGGATAGTAACTTCAATTTGAAAATACAAAATCTCAGGATCACAAAGTTTAGGTATACTTCCCAGAATCTCATTTTCTATATTTAATAGAAAAGAAAATAATGCTGGTCAGAAGAAGAGAGGTTACTGATTGCTAATAAAGTGGAAGTTTTTACATATTGCTAATCAGATTTTAATGAAGCAAGAAGAAAAGAATTTTAAGTAGTATTCTATAAGACGTTTGAAATAAAATTACAGTGTGTCTTTTAATTTTTTTAGAATTAGAAGCGTTGGCTTTTTGAATGCTAACTGGCTCTGTACAATGTTTTCAAGAAAGCAATATGATGAGATGGAGTAGGTTGGATAGTATGTTTTTGCTAGCTGACTTCTAGTTCCTAGACTTCTGTAAGCCTATTGTTTCCTCCCTTTGCCTCAAAGAAAGATGAAATCTGGATCGAATCGTTTAAGCAGTTTCATTCAGCAATTGTAACTGCATCATAGGCATGTCTTAAGTAAAAAATCTTCGTCTGGGTCTCTATCATCTCTGGGCTTTTTTTGGGGGGGTGTAAGGACATTTACTTTTCTTCTTTTTTTGTGTGAGTATGTAATTTAAAAATTTTAAAGCAATTTCATTGACGTACAATTGACATTAAATTTTTATATTTAAATTTAAGGTGTATAATTGAATGAGTTTCCACATTTGTGTAAGTCATTACCACAATCAAGTTAATGAAAAATTTCCGAAATTTTTCTCATGTCCACTTTTAATCTATCCCCCTATCTCACTCTCTGGCTGGGTATCCATGTGCACATAGATGAGAACTTTTGATATTGTTCCACAGATTCTTAAGATTCTATTCATTTTTCTTTTTTTTTGGTTGGTAAGTTTACTGTTTTATTTTTTTACAGTAGGTCCCTGTTGGTTATCTATTTTAAGTATAGCAGTGTGTACATGTCAATCCCAAACTCCCAGTCTATCCCTCCCCCCCACCCTTCCCCCCTGGTAACCCTAAGTTTGTTGACTTAAAAAAAATGCACAATGTGAGAGTTGCAAGTTAAGTTTTACCTGGAGAAAATGAGGACTGCAGCCTGGGAGACAGTGTTTCAGGTAACTCTGAGAAACTGCTCCGAGGAGGCGAGGTGGGGGGAGCCAGGATATACAGGGGTTTTGCGATAAGGGCAGGTAGTCGGGAACATCAAAAGATTATTGTTAATTAAAGAAAACCAGACATCTCAAGTTAAGGAATTTAGCGCTTTTCTATGTATGGGAAGATGCAAGAGTCTGAGCTCACTGAAATAGTTCCTTTGATATGCACCTCAGCCATTTGGGGCCAGGATCCTGTATTTTCACATCCTGAGTTTCCTCAGGGCTCACTGCAGGGAGTGGCTGCAGTCTGACGGCTGTTAGAAGGCAGATATTCTTTTCAGCCCTGAGTTTTCTCAGGGTTCACCAGCTCATGTTGGAGGGTTGCAATCATTGATGACTGTGACATCCTTTGTGTATTGATATGGCAGGAAATATTCCATTTATAAATATTCTATTTATCAAGTTCATTCTCTAAGTCTGTGAGTCTGTTTCTGTTTTGTAAATAAGTTCATTTGTATCTTTTTTTTTTTTAGATTCCACATATAAGTGATATCATATGATATTTGTCTTTCTCTGTCTGACTTACTTCACTTAGTATGATAATCTCCAGGTCCATCCATGTTGCTGCAAACGGCATTATTTCATTCTTTTTAATGGCTGAGTAATATTCCATTGTATTGTACCACAATACAATATATATGTACCACATCTTCTTTATCCATTTATCTGTTGATGGATATTTAGGTTGCTTCCAAGTCTTGGCTATTGTAAACAATGCTACAATGAACATTGGGGTGCATGTATCCTTTTGAACCATGTTTTTCTCCAGATATATGCCTAAGAGTGGGATTGCTGGGTCACATGGTAGCTTTAGCTTTAGTTTTTTTAAGGAAACTCCATACTGTTCTCCATAGTGGCTGTACCAATTTACATTCCCACCAACAGTGTAGGAGGGTTCCCTTTTCTCCACATCCTCTCCAGCTCTTATTGTTTGTAGATTTTTTGATGATGGCCATTCTGACTGGTGTGAGGTGATATCTCATGGCAGTTTTGATTTGCATTTCTTGAATAATTAGTGATGTTGAGCATTTCTTCATGTGCCTCTTGGTCATTTGTATGTCTTCTTTGAAGAAATGTCTATTTAGGTCTTCTGCCTATTTTTTGATTGGGTTTGTTTTTTGGATATTGAGCACACAAGTTGTTTGTAAATTTTGGAGACTAATCCCTTGTCAGTTGCATCATTTGCGAATATTTTCTCCCATTCTGTGGGTTGTCTTTCCGTTTTATTTGTGATTTCCTTTGCTGTGCAAAAGCTTTTGAGTTTAATTAGGTCCCATTTGTTTATTTTTGTTTTTATTTCCATTACTCTGGGAGATGGATCAAAAAAAGATATTGCAATTTATGTCAAAGAATGTTCTGCCTACGTTTTCCTCTAGAGTTTTATATTATCCAGTCTGATATTTAGGACTTTAATCCATTTTGAGTTTATTTTTGTGTATGGTGTTAAAGAATGTTCTAGTTTCATCTTTTTTACATGTAGCAGTCCAGTTTTCCCAGCACCATTTATTGAAGAGACTGTCTTTTCTCCATTGTATAGTCTTGCCTGCTTTTTCATAGATTAATTGACCATAGGTGTGTGGATTTATTTCTGGGCTTTCTATCCTGTTCTATTGATCTATAGTTCTGTTTTTTTTGCTAGTACCATACTGTTTTGTATCATTTTGCCCCTCAAAGTATAGTCAGTGATTGTTCCTTCTGTTAAGAAATGTGATCTTTTTGCTTGATTAATTATGTCACCTAAAACTTATGAGGCAGGTAAAAGTATCTTCCAGTCTGCCAGATCAGTGCTTCTGAACTGAATTGCACATACAGATTAACTGGAGGTCCTGATAAATTGCAGATTTTGATTTAATGGTTCTGGGAGGGGCCTGAAATGATGCCTTCTTAACAAGCCCCAAGTGAAGCTTATCCCAGGACCCCTTTGTGAGCAGCAAAATCTAGAGAATTAGAAACTGGACAAGTGTAAACATGAATAAATGTAAACAAGTATCAGAGAACTGTAGAAAAACTTAATTTTAAGTAGTGACATGTTTAGCCTGTTCAGAATAAAACCCAGGAGGGTCCCAGGGATTCCCAGCTCTGTTCCATTTGTGAGGAACATGACCTTAAGGTTCTCATTTGTTTATTAGTACATCAATTTTCTTGTTCTCAAATTGCTATAATAATTTGCTATCAAGAAGCTTAGTGCATTTATTTTTTGCTGAATGAGGGCAAGTAAGGGTTACAGCTGCTAACCTGGAAAAATGCATTAGAGAATAAAGAGCTTGAAGACCTTATACTACTAAAAAAAAATAGAATTGAATGAGAATAAGGAAGATCAAATTGAAATAAAGAATGAGTCAGTAGGGTATAGATTGTTAAACCCTTGATGAGATTTCCCAGGTATTGGCACACTGGCAACTTGAAATAAGAAGAATAGAAGAAAAGGTCAATTTGAATCCTTAAAATGCTGTGGGAGGCTTGGAGTAAGAAATACTACATCATAGAGTCTGGTACTAAAAATTTTTAATTTATCTTATGGAAGAAAAAAGAGAGAGCAACTGACCAGAAGCAATAGGAAATGGAAGAAAGAGGTTTGTCTTCAATTATTTAAACAAGAGGAAATTCTATAAAGCTATTTAAAGGAAGATTTACGAAATTTATATTTACAGAAAAAACATTCTATTAAAGACATTATGTATGATCAATTATTCATAATTAATATATAATGCCAACAAATTTCACAGGATATAAATATGAGAATAATTTAACTTAAAACAGAGTTGAGTACAACCTTCACTTCAAAAAAACAGAGAGGAGGGGGCAGATTAGTTAAATACAGGGTAACAAACAAATATTTAAAAAGGCTGTGAAGTTATTTGGAAGCACATTTATAAAAAATATTAATGGCAATAAAAATGGTTGACATAATGTTTTCAAAAAGCAGGAGATATTTTTCTACCAAGAATATGGTAGACTGGATTTGCTGAACCCCCAATCTGCTATATAACATGTACTCATACCAGATAAAAGGTACATGTCATTTTAAAATGAGTACTGCTAACCTGTAAAGGAATTAAGGTAAACCTGATAGGCTAAACATGAGGAGACTATATGAATCCAGAGAGATACGCAACCACCACAACCAGAGTCTTCTGCTTAAAGCCAGAACTCCAAAGGACTATAATTTCAGTGAAAGGGAAAATTAGGAAAAACCCTGCCTCTCAGAGGGGGCCAACTACAAAAATTTTCTGCCCCAAACTTAATGCTAGGTTGAGAAGGAAGAATAACAAGTCCATCTTCACATGAATTTGTACTTTAAAATCTTACTACCTATATAATTTTTAAAAACTCAATTGAAAATTTATTTTATAGCTGTCCCTGATTGGTGTTATCTCCAAGAACCTAGCCAAAACAAAAACAAAACAACTTTGGAGAAATCCATATGTATCGCAGGTCTCAAAGAATTACCACTGACAAAATTCCATTAAATATGAAATTAAAAACAAGACTATCACAAAACTCATGAGGATATAGGCATCATGAGCAGAAACATAGAATAGAATGATAAAGATTTCAGATATTAGAACTATTATATAACCATAAAAGCTATATTTAAGATGTTTAAAGAAATCAAAGAAGTGTTCCAGGAATATAAATTAGAAAAAAATATATCAAGCAGATTGGGAAATAATTTAAGAGAACTTTTAAAAATAAAAAATATCATAGAAATCAAAAACTTAAAGGACAGATTAAATACTAGATTAGAAACAGCCAAAGATAAAATAAGTGAATTAGAAGTTAGATGTGAAAAAATTATACTGGATATAGCAAAGGGAGGAAAGGAAAATGTGTATGTGAAACAGAGATTGAATTGAAACAGAGAGAGAAATAGGGTCAATATCTAATATGATCAACAAAAGAAAAATAGAATTAGGGAAAGATAATATCCATGGAAATAATATCTGAGGACTTTTCATAATTCAAATTTGTCAATTTTCAAGATGAAATAAAACACTTGAAAAATTTCCTAGCCTATTAAACATATTTAATTAGAAGCTAAAAATTCTTCCCACAAAAAGAGAACCAACATGTCCAGACATTTTTACTGGTGAGTTCTAACAAATGTTTTCAAGAAATGTATTATCACACAAAAAGCAAAAAGTATTCCAGAATGGAAAAAGAAGGAACACTTCATTTAATGAGGCCACTACAATCTTGATACCAACATTATACAAGAAATGTACGATAGGGGCTTCCCTGGTGGGGCAGTGGTTGAGAGTCCACCTGCCACTGCAGGGGACACAGGTTCGTGCCCCGGTCCGGGAAGATCCCACATGCCGCGGAGCGGCTAGGCCCGTGAGCCATGGCTTCTGAGCCTGCACGTCCGGAGCCTGTGCTCCACAACTGGAGAGGCCACAACAGTGAGAGGCCTGCGTACCACAAAGAAAAAAAGAAATGTACAATAAAGGAAAATTATAATCAATTTCCCTCATGAAACTAAAGACAAAAATTGTAAATTAGAAATTAGCAAATGAAGTCTAGCAATCTATGAAGAAAGATAACATAGTATGAAAACTGGGTTTATTCTATGAATGCAAGGACTTTTAACAATAGAAAAAATCTATAAATGTAATTCACATTAACAAGTGAAATGAAGAAAAGCAAATCATCATTTCAGGAGATGCAGAAAGTAAATTCAATAAAATTAAATAATTAAGTTTGATGAATCTAGCAGACTAGAAATAGAAGAGCTTTTAGTGTCCACTTATAAATCAGAAACTCTTCTTGGTCTTTCAAGTAGAGGTGAGTTAATGGAGATAATTAATTACGCAGATAATGGAAGCCAAACCAGGCATGGTGAGTTAGCTACTTAAGAGCAGGAAACCAGCAGTTCCCCTAGGGCTAGAAGGATAACGGTAAGAGTGATCTCTGGTGGCCTCAGCCTGCAGCGGCTTGTAGCATTGTTTTGGTTCCTGGCCAGTGATTGAGGTCAGGTCACGTCAGTGAGAGCACTGAATCGTAGCCAGTAGACCAGTGGTCAGTGACAAGGCCCTGGCCCTATGGCTTTGCAGAAAAGGAATTCCCACAAAGACGGAAAGTAGTGAAACAAGTAAAGTATGTATTAGGAGAAAAAAGAAGTACAGTACATGTGGATAGACACACAGGTGGGCTCAGAGAGAGAGAGTCGTGCCCTCGTGGCAGTTTGAATCACTTTTATGGGGCATTTCTTCTGGGTTTCCTTTGACCAATCATTTTGATCTGCCTGGTTCAAAGTCTGTATTTGGTATATCTCAAGATTTTCCCATGTGTGTGTGCACATCTCTTAGCCAAGACGGATTCTACTGAAGAGGCCTATGGGTAAGTGAGCATTAGTTGGCATCACTCCCCTTTTGGCCTCTAAGGAGCCCTTCTGCTCATGTGTAGTCGGGGAGGTCTCCTGACTTCGAGAATGAGGAATATGTGGTCTCTTACCTTCTATCTGGGAAGGGCCCAGCCTCCTCTCTCAATTGTCCTGTTATTCCCATCTCTGAGTAGCGGTCCACAAGGAACGAAGTCAAACCGTTTGCCCTGGGGGCCCATCTGTCTCCTGCCTCAGGAGGTATCATTATCAGAGACAGGAGACCAGAATCTCAGGCAGGTGCTAGAGCTGAGATCAGCACTGTCTACTGTAGTTGGCTCCATGAAAGTAGGGGCCATTTGTCAGGAGTTGGGCCCCCAGGAAAGAGACGAGCTTTGCAGGAGATACCATAGGAGACAGAGAGCTGATACCCTGGCTTCTTCCACTGCCTCTCACAGATGCCTGGAAATGTATTTTCCTGAAATACAAAACAGAGCAGGAGAGTAGATAGGAAGCAATCTGAGAACAAACTAGTTTGGGACCTAATAAATGATTGAATAGAGCAGGGAAGAGAGGGACTGGTCAAAGCAGGTGGCTTCAATGGTATTTCAATGTCCTAGTTTTGAAACTCAGAGGTGGATACATTATTGTTTTACTATGTATGTCAATATCTTATACGTATTTTATAAATATTATTTTATATATATTCAGTATTTAATTACTTTTCAAAACAGCTGTATACAAATTTGTATGTACAGTATAATCCCATTATTGTTGCACATCTTTTACATAATAGTATTTAAATACATAAATATGGAAATATACATGAACTTTGAAAGCTAGAATATGAACATGAGACAAAAATGTACCCCAAGTTATAGTTATGTTACAAGAATTGAATTTAAAAAGAAAGAAGCAAATTGCAAAAGAAAATATCACTCATTCTTAGAAGCTGTCCAAGAAATGTTCTGTGGCCATTCCAAATCCAACTGCTACAAACTTAGGGAAGCATAACTGAACTATGGCTTAACTCAGAAAGCTTATATATTTAGTAACCATATTTATTCTGCCTCAGGAAATGATGTCTTAACAGAAGAGGGTTAATCTGCATGGAGTCTGTAAAAGGGAAGCTTGGATAGAATTAAGTTATGTATTTGTCCAAAATTTTCTAGAGGCAAAGGACAGTTGGTCGACAGGAGTGAATCTCTGATTTTTTTTCTTTTGACATTATATAATATAAATCAGAGAAAAAAATACTGAAAGGGAATGTGCTAAGATTTTAATAGTGACTATTTCTGTCAATGATTTTGGTTTTACTCTTTACTATTTTCTATATATTTCTAATGTCTCTTAATGAGTATATAGTATTTAAAAATACAAAAACAGCAATGAGTAATGCACTAAAATAATTTTTTAAAAAAATTGTGACCTTTGCCATTGTCTTAGTCTGCTGGGCTGCTATAACAAATTGCCACAGACTGGGTGGTTTATAAACAACAGAAATTTGTTTCTCACAGTTCTCACAGTTCTAGAAATCCAAGATCAAGGCAGCGGTATATCTGGTATCTGGTGAGAGTCCACTTGCTAGTTTACAGCCAGCTGTCTTTTCACATGTCCTTACATGGCAGAAAGGGGGAGGGATCTCCCTGGCGTCTCTTTCATAAGGGCACTGATCCCATTCCTGAGGGCTCTGTCTTCATTCCCTAATCATCTCCCAAAGCCCCATCTCCCTATACCATCACCTTGGGGGTTACGATTTCAGCACATAAGTTTTGGAAGATACAAACATTCAGACCATAGCAGCAATGTTTATAAGCCAATCACGAAAGGGAGAGACACAGGTAGAAAGGGGGGCAATCAATCTCCCAATTTGCTCAGGAATGAGGGGTTTTTTGGATGTGGAACCTTTGTTGCTAAAATCAGGACAGTACTGGACACAACAGGAATTCACTTTTCAACTGTGATTTTTTTTATGTTGGTCTAGAGACCTGACTGTTCTGATGAATAGAGCGAGAAGATGTAATATCCCTGGAAAGACAGTTGAAATCTTCCCATTACCTGCCCTATTAAATATTGATACTCTGCATCCTTGTGAGACAATATCTTATACTTTGAAAGATAATGTCTTAGTTAATTAGCTGAGAGCAGAGCCCTTGGAGATTGTGACGTAAGAATGGTTCCTAGATAGAGAAAAAGGGGAAGCTGATAAAAGAAATTCAGAGGAGGCCATGGAAAAAATTTTCTAATCTCACTAATTTTCCTAGACCCTATGTTGCAGAGTGAAAATATGCTTTCAAGAGGTAGACTTCTAGTAATGAACTCTAACAGAAATTTTCAAACGAAGTTTCAAAAAGCAGAATATGTGTCCATATAGTTGTTGTATTTTATTTCCCTTTGTCTGTCATTATCCTGTGGTTAGGTATATACTCGGGATCTCTTTGGGAAAAAGGGACATTATATTTGACAAGACAGGACTTGGATTTTCTTAAGTATCTCAGTCCTATAGGGTGGCTCTCAACCTTGGCTGCTCATTAGGGAACATTTTTAAATATCCCAATGCCCAGTCACACTTTAGAATTTGGGAGTAGGACAAGCATCATTATTTTTTAAAGTTTTCAGACCCAAGAACCATTAACCTTATAACAGTGCAATTCCTATGAAGAACACAGATATTGTAAGTAGATTTGTTACAACTGTGTTATCACTAGGCCAGATCAGTCTATAGGAATCTATCAGTGGTAAGGACTTGAGTTAAATTTAAGAGAAGTATCATTAATGCAAGAGTGGTGTTTGGTCCTGTTTGAGGCCTAAGGCATATGTGTGGGCATAATAGAATCATGTTTAGAGCTTTAAAAAAGGGCCCGGGCCTCACACTGTCCCAATTAAATCCAAATCTCTACCTGATTGTGTCCAGAGTATTAGTATAAAGAAACAGCGATTCTGTTGCATAGCCAGGGTTAAGATGCAGCATTCAAAACAATCATTATGTGAAACACCTGTTTCAGAAGAGCTACTTTCCAGACTTTGAATTCAGAGGAGACAAGGCAAGCAATAAAACAATCAAGCCAAAGGTCTGGAAAAGCTAGTAGATAATAGGGTGTCAATTTAAATTAATTCAGTTATTTGGTTAAGATTGCTGGGTAAAATTTCACTTAAATTCCAGTTGGCCAAATAGAATGAAAATATTGAGTGTCCTTTTATAGAAACAATATTGTGTTTTTCTGAGTGCTTTGAAAGAGGCTGGAAGTGTTAGATATGAAGTACATCCATTTGTTAAATGGGCAAATGTTCTGTTTTACTTTATTTACGTAATGTGAAATGTTTGGCCACCTGGAGCAGTGCCTGAAAGTGGATGTAAAACGGAAAATGTAGTCAGTGAGACTGATTAATAACCATGGGCAGAAAAATAGGCCAAGTGGAAAAACTTATTCATGTAATTGCTTCATTTTGCTGACTGCAAAAGAATTTGTTTGGGAAGTGATTTCAGCTATTCAACTTTGTAGATTGATAGATCAGAGAAAGGTCTTTAAAAATGACATTACACAATCTTGCTCATAACATGAAATTAGTTTGACCCAAGAGATATATGCCACTTTTTGTATCTACCTTATAAGACCTCCGTCCTGAAAAAATAATTATTGTACAACATAAACAGACTTTGTGAAAGGAAAGTTAGGAAGATAGCAGAGTACTTTCCTAAAAATCGTGGTTTAAAAATTATCAAATTTTAAAAAGACATTTTTCCTTATTTATACACAAAAATAAATGGGAGAAAACAGAAAAACAGCCATAATTTCATGTACCTGATAACTCACGCTGACATAAAAATATAATTCATGCACCAGATAAGAAAATCCAAGAATTAAATTAAGGTAAAAATAAAATATAAAATTCTTCTTCTCTAGTCTTCCACCACCATACATCTAGAACTTTCCCTGCAGATAGCTGTTAACAATTTCTTGCCTTTCTAAAAATGATTTTAACACATATCCCCCAGTATAGAATATATATCTTAAATAAGTTATAGAAAATATAACTATCTTTCAGAATTACACAAAAAGATGCTCAGAACCTAGGCTTTGTGCTTTTTCCCCAGCTTTACTGAGATAGAATTGACAACATTATGTAACTTTAAGATGTACAGTAAGATGATTTGATATACATATACATTGGAAAATGATTACCTAGGCTTTGTGTTTTTACTTAATAATTTATCTTCAAGATATTCTTACTTTTAACAATTGCATTGTATGAACACTTCATTTAAACCCTCTGCTACCAACAACGTTAATGTCTAATCTTGGTTTATGTACCTTTGCAAGATTATCTATGTGATAAATTCCTGTCAGTGAAATTGCTGTATACAAATTTAACATTTTTTGTTGCTGAATGTTGGTGCTCAAGAAGTATCATACCAGATTTAAGAAAAATATTCTGGCTCCTTGGACTGTATTCTCTACTTTTCATCATATTATTATCAGCACCAGGATGTTAGGACTCTTTCTCAGAGAGTAAGAGAAAGATCAAGGAAAGTGAGAAGTAATGAAACTAGATTCAGTTAATCTCTGGCTTGTCAGCAGCTTTCATGAAAGATTTGTTTGTTGAAGAAGTTGAACCCATTAGCTTAAACAGGGATTCACTCTGTTAGCTCTAACAGAGCATGGACAACTAAAAGTTCATTGGAAATTAATTGAAAATAATGCAGTGCTGTGAGATGGAGGAACATGATTTACAGGAAATTATACCAAGTGCTCTGAATTAGCCAAGGGTAAACAAATGCAAACCACCATTCAATAAAGGTTACTATAAGCTGATAAAACAAGTCAAAGTATAAGAATAGAAGATCGGTAAGAATGAGTGAATTTACAGAGACAAATAGCAAAGATGTAAAATACTGGAAAGAGGAACAGTGAGTGGATGCATGAGTTGATGATATGGTTTCACAGGAGAGACCTATTCATTTATGAAGAAATTTCAATCTTCAAAACACTACCATCTCACCAGTAAGAATGCCATGAACTCACTATTAAGATTTGCATTTATGTGTTTTTTTGTTTGTTTGTTTTGCTTCACTTTGTTTTGTTTTATTTTGGGGTTTTGTTTTTGGAGGGGGCTGCTGATGTTCTCACTTTATACTGTTTGCCTCTAGAGTTTAAAGACAGGGTCAGTAACCAATAAAGACAGTAGGTGTCTTTATTTTGTTGTTGTTTCTTTGGGGTTTTTTTTGCGGTACGCGGGCCTCTCACTGTTGTGGCCTCTCCCGTTGCGGAGCACCCGCTCCGGACGCGCAGGCTCAGCGGCCATGGCTCACGGCCCCAGCCGCTCCGCGGCATGTGGGATCTTCCCGGAACGGGGCACGAACCCGTGTCCCCTGCATCGGCAGGTGGACTCTCAACCACTGCGCCACCAGGGAAGCCCTGGTGTCTTTTGTTTTGCCAGCAAAATATTTTAAAATTTTTGAAATGTGAATACACTGAGATCACCAAGGTGACATTCTACTTTTGCTCTGCATCCACATGTTTCACTCAAGAACCTAGAGAGTGTATTAGAAGGTGGTAAGCATCCTGGTAATACCAGCCAATGTTTATCGTTGCTTTCTTTCTATGTGCCAGGAATTGTGTTGACCACTTTAACAAGATGTTACTCCTTAACGTGAACACAACACCCCAGGAAGAAGGTATGATGATTTAGGCCAGTTTAGATATTATGGGAACTAAAACTTAGAAAAGTTAAGCAACTTGCCCACATTTACAAAACTAGTAGGTGGAAGAGCTAGGATTTATATAGGAACTTTCCAGCTCCACAGCCAGTGCTCTGTTTGTTCAGGAATTCTGATATTTAATTTACCAGGACTCTTGGCATTTATTATAGTTATACATATTTTCAGAATTTGCATTTTAAAGGAATAATGTTGATATTTAATCTCATTAGTGAACAGGGAATTTCAAATTGAAGAAGAAACTATTTTTTTCATCCATCCAATTATATTTTAAAAATTCAGAGCTGGTGAGGATTCAGGGATACCAACATTATACATTGTTGGTAGAAAGGTGAATTGGAAACTTTTTGTAAAGTAATCTGCCAATAATCATTATTTTTCTTAAAGACAAAATACCATTTGACCTTGAAGTTCTACTTTTGGGATTTGGGCCTATGGAAATTGAAGCACCAGTGTGAAAGAATACATATTCCAGAAAGTTAGATGCTAATTGCTGCTTCATTTGCAGTAGCAAAATATATGAGACCATGGCGAATCTCTATTAACAGGAGAATGATTAAATAACTTGTAGAATTAAGTTATATGTATATTCACACTCACATATATACACATACACACATACATACATTTTATTTACATCTATATGTAAATATTATGCAGTTATGTAAGGTAACAGTTTTGATTTTTTTTTTATTGACCTGGGGAAGTGTTCATACTGTATGACATGTAAGAGAATCAATATGTTTATATGAGTTTAAGTGGCAAAGTCAAATTACATTTATAAAGTTTATTACAGATTTTATAAAGGGTAAAAATTTACATATAAATTCCTCAAAAATTGTTAAAACAGCACGGTGAATCATTTTGTGTAGCTTATTTTTGATGGCCTTGGGGACATTGGTGCCAATTTATCCTCCACTGTATCACTAAATGGGGTCAGCCTACGTTGAGGCAATGAAGAATGAGAACCGTTCATCCTTGCTTTTGTACAACTAAGAAAAAAAAATTGGAGGGTGATGGAATCTTTTACTCTGGAATTCTTAATAAAATTTCAAGGAAGAAGGAATAACAATTTTTATTATATCAATGTATTTATGTCCTCCTAGGAGAAAAGGAAGAAATTCCAAATCTTTAGAATTCTTGAATAGCAAAAATAGAGAAAACAGAATCAAATAGCAATGACACCGGCATGGTCTACAGCTTGTGGACTGGGCTGGAGATAACACAAGTGTGATATTACTTAGGCCTGAAGAACCCAGACATTCTGATTTTAGGCCTCTGTGTCCAAGACTCTTGGAAATTTGTTGTCAGACCACAGCTCTTTGATTTTGTGTAATGTCAGGGAGCCACTTTTCTGTCAGGTGGAAGTGTTAGGGCATCTGGCAGATAGTCTTTTACACCTTTTTTTTTTTTTCTGGTCTATTTGTATTGAAGATGTTGATGCCTTCTAGCATCCTCTGTGTTGTTTTTCTTTTTGCACAACAGCATGAGCTCAAAATTTTTGCACTCATTGGAATGGAGAGTCACACTTTGAGATGTGGGTCAGTGAACTTTCGTGTTCTCTGCTTCTTTCTGACACATGAATGAAATTGTAAAGCTTTTTGTGGATGTGAAATGAAATTCAAGTTTTTCCCTATTCTTATGAGAAAAGGTTAATTAGCCTTTAAAGTGGTCTGTTTTTTTGTTTTTTGTTTTTTTTTTTTTGCGGTACGTGGGCCTCTCACTGTTGTGGCCTCTCCCGTTGCGGAGCACAGGCTCCGGATGTGCAGGCTCAGCGGCCATGGCTCACGGGCCCATCCGCTCCATGGCATGTGGGATTTTCCTGGACAGGGGCACGAACCTGTGTCCCCTGCATCGGCAGGTGGACTCTCAACCACTGCGCCACCAGGGAAGCCCTAAAGTGGTCTGTTTTTAAGTGTTACTACTCTTTCATTTTTTTCTCTCTCTCTCCAAAATCTTTGGCAGATTAATTGGGCACAAAAATCAGTCATTCTGTGAACATTCTAGGACAGTGGTTCTCAAAGTAGTCCTTGGTCCAGTGTTATCAGCATTACCTGGGAACTTGTGAGAAATGCAAATTCTTGGGCTTTATGTACTAAAGCACTTATTGCCAACTGAGTGTCAAGGAATCTGTATTTTAGTAAGCCTTCCTTCCAGGTGATTCTCCTGCACACTCAAGTTGAATCACTGTTGCAGCAGTAACTAATGAAGACCGTTTTGCATGGCTTGTAAAATGGAGAGTTCTAACTTTTGAGAGGGTTTTGCTCGGTTTGTCTAAACCAAGCTTTTGGTGAGCCTGAGTACGTTTTGTAGTGGGAATTGTTGCTTTTGACTTGTCTGAAGTGGCATCTCCTTCTGAAAACTCTAAAGCGTTTGGAGTGTATAACTTTCTCCTTTCTCTCAAAAGAAAACAGGAAAATCTCACAGAAATATAAAAATGAGTCAAAATAAGATGTGAGAGATATTCAGTATGCCAACAATAAGGTATGACTAAATCTCAACAATTATGTCCCTAACTTGACCCACCATCTGACTGGATGAGGCCTATAAACAAACAGCACATAAAGGTACACAATCAAATAGGGAGAAAATCATCACTGGCCCAGAATTTGATAATGACCTTCTGTTGTGTGATATAAATATCTTTTAGACAAATTCTTATATATTTTACCATCTTTGGAGAAAATTAATAAATTAGGGTAAACAATCTCTTAAATTTAATGAAGCTCCTGTTTTCATTGGCATATCTATATAAACTAACTTGCTGACCTGTGTACAGCTCAGAGGAAAAAATACAGAGGTTTAGTTTTGAGTTGAATTAATGGACTTCACTGCTATGTGAGATGAGAAAAAGCAAAGGAAGGCAGGTCGGTAAAAGGAATCAAATAATGTTAAGGACTTTGGTACTTTAAAACAAAATTTGAAGGGTTTTACTATTGAATTAAAATGAAGCTTACTAATATTTCTAATCACGGGAAATTCTTGAATAAATGCATATGGCTTGATAGTTTTGTTCTAAATAAATCATATGTTTTCTTCCTGTTTTTATCACAATGTTAGAATTAATGTTAGCATTTTTTTCTAATTTATAACATACCCTAATTAATCAGAAGTCTCTAAATGTCCCATGTTGGTTTTATGGTTCAACTAAATTGAATTATAGTAAGTACTGTCTTTTAAAAAGTTTTATTCCTGGAACTTGAGGTAGGGCTACAAATCATTACGTTGTTTAGGCAAAATTACACACTCTGGGAAAAACTTTTCAAATTTCATACCTAACAAAATTTTAACATACATTTTTGTTTCTCTGTAATGGGTCAGCATAAATTGAATTTTAATATACCACTTAACTTTAAGAACTTGGATTAATATTACATTGAGATAATTAACAAATAATCTCTGGATACTCAAGCAAAATTTTTAATATATCCCTGTCCCTTATTTTTATATGTTATAGAATGACTATCAGATAAAAGAATTAACAGTATGTACAAATATCTTTAACTCCTATTGGTGCACCCATTTTTTCTATTTTAAGAAATCAAGTCAGTGTGAATGTAGGCAAAGCACATGCAAGATAATGTGTTTTTGTTTATCAAGGCAAAAAGGGAGTAACTTTTTAAAAATAGTAAAATTGTTATGGTTTGCCATAATACCAAATTAGACTTTAAAATACAAATCTGAGGGTATATAACAATTGTAGAATATCTGTGGCAAGTAAACTTTATTCACTATATAGTTCATGATACTTGCATATAATGAGTTTAAATGAGCAATACAATGTTTACAATGTTTTGACTAAATTGTTTTAATTTAATGAGTTTATATATAAAATGTAAAAGGGCTTTTGAATCTCTTATTGCAAAATCTTATATAGATGATCTAAGAAAAGTAATAATATTTGGGTTTTCTTTTTCATAAAATGATAAATCAATGTTTGTATACTAGCATGCTCTTCATAAAAATAGTAAAGTCACTCTCTTCCAGATAGCAAAGGTTCTTCATTTAGTCAAGACACTCAACATTTTTGCTTCAGTTATGTTATTTGAATACTCTTTAACAAAATCTCATTTTTAATAACCATTTTGTCTCACTGTTTCTAATGATCAGTGTTTCTTATTGCGGTGCTTTTTTTATGCCTTTTATTATTCATTGTCCTTAGGTGCTTAAAACTTACGCTCATATTTATATCCTCTGATATATTTATTTTTGTGGTAAAGCAGTCATGTTTCCATATAAGAGTGAGGTGAAGAGTGGTGAATCAACTTTAAATAACAACACGACCATTCTCCTCTGATGTCATTTTGGTCATTATAAAAAGGAGTTAAGAAAGCCTTAATTACTCTGCCCTATTTGGAGAACATTAAGCTGATGAATGTGTGATGCATTTAACATAGATATAGAAAAATTTTCTGCATCCATTATGTAACTAACTTCTAATGTTCAGATTGCTTTGGCATAATACAGATTATTTTCTGCCATTAACTAGAAAGTAAAAATTTACAAGTCAGAAAATTATGTCCTAAATTCTGAAAGACACCAACAAAGGATATCTTTAAGTTGACTATTTATGATTGTTGATTTGGAAATTAACTTCTTAAAAACTTTGAGATTTAATATACCAAGGCTATGAGAATTCTATCTGATAACTTATGCAGTGTAAGTTGTTACATATTGAAAATTCATTGTTCATAAAAAATTGTGTTCAGAACTGTCTTGTCTTCCTGCTCCCAGAAAATAGCTTCAGTTCTTAGTCACATTGAAGAATCGAGGTCTAATGTAATTCTTACCTGCAGAATAGAGAAAACCTAGAATCAAAGCTTCTATGACTAATCCTTGGGTAACAAGTCTCGTGAATAAAATGAATGAACATTTTCTGACCTCTTCTGTATTTTAACTTGTAAAGATCATTGGACACTATAGTTACAAAACTGGTAACCCTCAGGGGCCAAAGGGGAAGCTCTTGATTTCCTGATTAGTTTAGGATAATTGGCTTTCCGCATCATTTGCACATCAACTGTTATCTGAAGACATTTTTTTCTTTGAAGTGTCCCATCACCTGCTGTCTGTCTTCTGACAGACAGAAGCCCCATATCTCAGTACAGTCTAAGGCAGGGACACATTTACATGAACTTTCCCACTAATTGACAATGGGAAAGCCCAGTCTCACAAACCCCTTGGGGGAGTGGTCGGTAGCTACTGGTCAAGGTTTCCACAACCTCTGCTGGAAAATCACGGGTAGTGCCACCTGGGCCGCAATCAAACTTAAGGCTTCAGAAGAAGATGAATTTACTTAATTCTGCCCTTCACAGGACAGCTCCCAACTTAAGCACCAGTACCTGACCCCCGGACAGAGATTCAAGGGGAAGGCGGGCGCAGGGGTGTAATAGGCTGGGGTGGAGTTGTAGGGGGCTAGCAAAAATTCTTGTCCTTTTAGGAGATGTGCTTTCCCAGAGTGGCACCACTGCAGCTGGGATGCTGAACTAAGTTGGGAGCCCACCTGGGGTTACCTGATGGCAGGGCTCTTGACTCTGCAACCTCTATTGTTGACACTCTTTTTGATACTACTTTTCCAAAATTTAACCCTCCAACTGAAAATAGCAGACTATTAAGTTTTTTTTTTTTTTTAAGAAGATGTTGCAGGTAGGAGTTTATTTATTTATTTTTGGCTGTGTTGGGTCTTCGTTTCTGTGCGAGGGCTTTCTCTAGTTGTGGCAAGTGGGGGCCACTCTTCATCACGGTGTGCAGGCCTCGCATTATCGCGGCCTCTCTTGTTGTGTAGCACAGGCTCCAGACGCACAGGATCAGTAGTTGTGGCTCACGGGCCTAGTTGCTCCGCGGCATGTGGGATCCTCCCATACCAGGGCTCGAACCCGTGTCCCCTGCATTAGCAGGCAGATTCTCAACCACTGCGCCACCAGGCAAGCCCAAGATTTTTTTTATGAATACAATATCTCTAGGTTTCCTAGAGGACCACTGGGCAACCCCAGAGATCTGCTTTCTAGCCATATACAAGAAGAAATAAGAAATAAAGGTGGTATTTTGCATTCTCCAGATTCTTAATTAGCTCAACACTCCCAGTGGGAGTCGTTCTGCTTTTCAAGCCCACAATATAAGAACACCTAACAAGTAAAAATAGTCCTAGATTAATTAAACACAATAATTATTTATAATTACTGTGGCTACATTGCAACAATTATGTACTTTTCAGGTTGGATTGAGGCATATTTATGGTCATGTACAAAGACTGGTATAATAACTGTCCACCAATTAATTTTTTTAAAATAACCTTATCAACTGGTGACAGTAATAATATATACTTTATGGGGTAAATTAAAGGCCCTAGAGATGTATTAGAATTCTCTTATTGTCCTTAATATGCTTGTTCTTTTATGGCATTCACTGATAAAAGTTTTATTAAATGAATTTGTATTATACCTCAAAAGAGAATTTCATTCTCCTTCATTGTGAGGTTGTTTACTATGACGCAAAATAAACCAGACTTTTTGGTCTTGTTATCAACATCTTCTTTCTCTTTAAAACAAAGGCCTCTAGAAGCAATGTCAAAAGAGCTTCAGTAAGAACTGTACCAGACGCGGTAGATACTCTTGATACCACAGGAAACTGACTCATGGATATCAGCCTCCCAAATGAGCTGACCTTGTTCTCACAAACAATATTCTAACTATACCAAGTGAATGAGTCAGAACTTCCAAGTCTTTTATGTAGAAACAGGTGAATTCATGAAGGTAGACTGCACAGCTCAAGACCAGTAAAAGAAGAAGTAATTGCTTAGGACTAAAGGGACTTAATAAAGTGATTTAGTTGGGGTTAATCTAATTTTTTATTTTAATGAACACGAGAGAACCCCTTTTTTTCTTCTGAATCTATTTCTAACCCTCAATTTAAGATTAAATTGTGTAAAAACTAAATGGAACACTCCGAATTGGAATTCTCAGTGTTGAGAAAAATATACCTTATGAAAATTCTTTATATAGAATTGAAACTAATAAGTTTCCAAGAAAAAATAGAGTTAATGATTTTGTAAAATCTTATGCTACATTTGGCTTTGTCTATTAAAACACTCATGAAATTAGTTGTAATGGTTAAACATTATACAAAATTACTTCCCCCCCCTCCAAAGTTACTTTTAATAAAGACCTTTACTTTTCATGACAATGTAGTTATTTGTATTGGTTCAGTAAGAACTGGTTTTCTTTTTTACCTGAATATAATTGGAAAAATCAAATGTTTACCATTACCATGCTACAAATTCCATTTAATTAGACAAGACAGACCCAGTAATAAAAACATGTTCTATGTTTTGCATGCAGAAGTGATGCCTACAGCATCCTTCAGGAACCTGATCTGGTACTTGCTCTATGGACTAGGGAACTCAGCCTTGGAGGTGGAAAAGGATGCCACTTCTTGACAGGACAAGGACAGTAAGAAACTTGAGTATCTTTTATAAAAAGGACACCCTTCAAATTATAAGTACTGTAGACAGAATCAGGTAGAATGAATTGGATGGATTAGTCTGCTCTCAACTGAACTAGTAAGCACATAGAAATAAATTAAAACCATAGGGCCTGGGCTTCCCTGGTGGCGCAGTGGTTGAGAGTCCGCCTGCCGATGCAGGGGACATGGGTTCGTGCCCCGGTCCGGGAGGATGCCACATGCCGCGGAGCGGCTGGGCCTGTGAGCCATGGCCGCTGAGCCTGCGCGTCCGGAGCCTGTGCTCCGCAACGGGAGAGGCCACAACAGTGAGAGCCCCGCGTACCGCAAAAAAACCCAAAACCAAAAACAAAAAACAAACCATAGGGCCTTACAAACCTACAGATAGAAGTAAACTCTTGAATCTTAGTATCATATTGTTCCATTAAAAAACCATACAAAGAGATAATTACATATTAATCAACATTTCTTGTTACATCTATGCAAATAAAATGAGTCAAAGTAAAATATAAAATCAATAATACTGATTGAGAAAATGTTAAGCAAATGTAGGTAGGCAAATGTGTCCTATGGGCAGGAAACATGACCACAGGAAGGACTGTAAAAGCAGAAGTGACACCTGGCACTGCCACCATTGTAAGCACATGTACCACATCCCACCACTGAAGAAAGAAAAAAAAAAAACCCTCACACTTCACTCTGATATAAATAAAAAATAAAAGGCTCTGTCTGTCTGGTTCTATCTAGTCCCCCAAATAAATAAAACTTTGAGTATTTTCTTTAAATTGCTAACTCAATAAAAATGACTTTATTGTCGACAAGGCGATTGTCTGAAGATATATCATGAACTTTGTGAGTATGGTAACCATGATAAAATTGCTGTTTGCCACCATGAACACACTTGACAGTCTTTATAATATTGTTTATTTTAAAAGACTGGTCCTGTTTTTTATTTTGTTGGGCTACTTCTTCTGAAGTTGACGTCCTCATATTTCTTTGCAAGCAAACGCCACCTTCGTTTTTCCCTATGCTTTTGTTTCTGAGCCTTCCTTTCATGCTCCATACACAAATCAGTAGGTGATGGAACCTGCAGCTATATTTGGGATTTTATGCTTCACTGTTCAATTTCAAAGGAAGAGAACATTTTTGTTCTAGCCTTCTTAACAAAAGACCTGAAATTCACCCAGAACCAATAAATGTCCTTTATATTCACCTTTGGCAAGAAGGCTTTAAGTATTTCTAGCTCATTACTTCAGAACTCAATAGTA
Source organism: Grampus griseus (assembly GCF_964374135.1). Lineage (NCBI taxonomy): Eukaryota > Metazoa > Chordata > Mammalia > Artiodactyla > Delphinidae > Grampus > Grampus griseus. The sequence continues at coordinate 38,006,822 of NC_139019.1, read as the reverse complement.
TTTCACCCTTGCTGCTAATCCTGACCTCATCTATGTTCTTATGTTGTCTTATGCCCCTATAATTGATTCAGTGACTCAGTAATAGGCTTAATTTCTTAACAATTTAGGCCATGCATCAGTCTTGCTATCTCTCAGCCATTTTCCTCAATAGTTTTGTACCACACCTCTGCCTGTCTGCCTTCTATTTACTAACACAGTTCCCCAAGTTGATTTATCCACTCTTTGAAATACCTAATTTTTGGTCCTGCACTGACAGCTTGCCTGGGTTTGCACTGGTTTTTGGTTGTTACCATCTACAGGTTCTGAAAATATCATCTAGACTGTACATCACCTCCAGCCAGGCCTGTTCTCCCAGAATCTGCCTTAAATGAGCAGATTTTGTTTCAAGTTCCATCTTCTCCCCATCTACTCCATTTCATGACAGTTAGAGAAGCCATGCACTAATGTAGGACAAGCAGTGATTTAGCAGAGAAAAATGTTACTTCAGGGTGAGTTCGGGGAAAGCACTTTGATGGAGAGTCAGCTAAGATCAGTTCTGATAATAGGTAATCTGTAGAGCATGTAGGTGATGGAATGATGAAATGGAAGATGAAGTAGATACATATGGACATTCCAGATAGAAACAATGAAAGCAAAAATGTGACGACAAGAAATGAAATGGCTTTGACGAAGACAAGGAAATAATTCAGATTCTTCAGATCATCAGTGTTGGGGGGAGCTGGGCTTATGGAAATCAATGGTTAATGTATCAGAACATGGGCGCTGTTGGGAAATGGGACACAAACTGGGTGACTCATGTATAAGGTGACCATTCAACAGGGGGAGTGGCTTCTCAGTTGTAAACATGGCTGAATGTCACTGAACGTTAAGGCCACCTTCAGTTAAAACCTTACTGAAATTATATTGACCTCTGATGACCTTCAGAGAACACCAGTTGGATGGATTGATGGTAAGAGAAATTTGAGAGGGCAATAGAGCAAATCTGAGCATGAATCCCTACTATATAATTTATCTAAGCCTTCAGCTTGATCCAGTGATTTGTTTGTTCTGACTGTGGTCAAAACACTAGGTACAACCCTATTGGAACAATAAATCCAGTCATAATAAATGACAAGGGGCATTCAAGCGGAGGCAAGAAGCAAAATATTTTACAAGTGTAAAGATCCACTGTGTTAGGTCTTGTCCTTCCAACAAGCTTCTCCAATATTTTCATGTTGCCGACCCACCTGCCTACCCTCCAGCTGGACAGACTCCTTCTATTTGCTAATTCCCCTGATAGTGATTACCTGATTCTCTGTTCCCCAAATTGATTCGTCCTGTTCATTCAGAAATGTCATTTTTAGGCTACTAATAATACTTACATATAAAACAAGCTGAGTTTTTATCAAATAAAAGATTAAAATCAGGGAGTAATAAATAATGAAATTAGATAGTTTTCTTTCTTGGGTATTAGTTAAGTACAACATTATAGAGCCCTGAAGAAATAATGACTATATTACAAAAGAATATAAAAATAGTTGGAGCCCAGAAGCCATGTCTACCAGCTAATTCAGTGATTTGGCTGGTTTTTTTTTTACCTGAATGGTAGTAGTCTTTTTAAAAAAGGCTTTTAATTTATATCACAGGGGAAAAAGAGCTGAGTACATATTAGAGAAATCTGACGGCAATCATCTCAAATTTCAGTTTCTATTTTCTGTAAATTAACTGTCGTTTTTGTAAACAACTCCTTAATGTCTTTGTAAAGTGTTTTTAATCCTACTGACTTAGCTATTGTATCAAATAAATAGCCAATTCCATTGGGGAAGGATTAGGGGCTCATAAGTGAGAATCAATATTTCATTTGGATAACGGCTAAAACAAATCCCAACTGTCAAAATAAAGGCGAGATTAAAGCCATGATAATAACTTAGAAGACAGAGTGAGGGAGAAGTGTGAACTAACGGAAATGACTCAACACATTCAGCCACATAAAACTGTGGCCTCAATTCATTCTGAGAGCTGTTGTGCTACCTGCCTGCCACCCAACTAAAGTATATAAACAAAACACCCAAGGAGGATCGTGATGGCATGTGGTCAAATGCTTTCTGTGCAATGGATCGATTTCCACATCCATTATTTTATTAGTTGGACTGTGCTATGGAAATCTTTATTATTCCTGAGAAGCAACGTAGTTGAAATGAAAAGAGCATTGAACTTTCAGCCAGAGACCTGAGTTCTGTTAAGTTCAGGATTTGTCACCTACTTGTTATGTGATTTTAAACAAATGGCTTAATTTCTCTCTTTTTTAACCACTTCTGTAAAGTTCCCTGCTTTCCTTCGGGGGTTGTATTAAGAATCAATACTTGGTGAGATGAAGACAACATGGTCTAAATGATAAATGTGTCTAAAAGCAACTGGTAAATTACCTAAACAGGTAGAACAACACACTCTAGAGGGAGGTGGGCTGCATGAGAACGTGTGAAGAGTGGAAATCCCACTGAGGTCTTTCATTTCTTCATCGTTCTACACACGCTGAGCACCTGCAGGTGGCAGGAGCAGTGCAAGATGCTAAGAATACCCAGGTGAAAAATACCACTTCTGGTCCTACTGGTTCTGCAGGCTTATGGAACAGACCTGAAGCTGTATTTTTCCTCCCTGTCCCTTCTGACTCAGGCTGAGAAAAAAATAACAAAGCAAAAAGTGCTGCATGGTTGGCAGAAAAGGAAGTAACTGATTTCTAGAAAAAAGAATTATGTGTAGGGGCTTCCCTGGTGGCGCAGTGGTTAAGAATCCGCCTGCCAATGCAGGGGACACGTGTTCAAGCCCTGGTCCGGGAAGATCCCACATGCCGTGGAGCAACTAAGCCCACGCGCCACAACTACTGAGCCTGCGCTCTAGAGCTCGCGAGCCACAACTACTGAAGCCCATGCACTTAGAGTCCATGCTCGGCAATGAGAGAAGCCATCGAAATGAGAAGCCATGCACCGCAACGAAGACCAGCCTCTGCTCAACGCAACTAGAGAAAGCTCGTGCAGCAATGAAGACCCAACACAGCTAAAAATAAATAAATTTATATATATAAGAAAAAGAATTATGTGTAGACTAGAAAGGGGCACCCCAGAGAAGAAAAAAGAGACAGTGTGTGAAAAGGTTTAGGAAACACTGAGGTGCCACAGAAAGGTAATGTGTGGTCTATCTAGGAGTATCCGGGCTCTTACGCTTTTGTTGTTGAAGTGAACCTCCTTCACCCAGATTGTTGTCATTGCTCTTTGCAGGAGGTCCTTGGTGGGTTGGTTTGGGAGGAAGTATACCCTTCCTTTACTCATCCAGCTCCCCTCCACCCCAAGTGCTGTTTATTAAGATAATATTTTAAAAGGATATCTATTATGCACATTTTTAATGCTTCCACAGAGAACTGAAGGCGAATATTACCATGATAATAGAGCATATAACAAGGTGAGAAAGCATTAAAGAAAATGCAGTGTAGGATTCGGTGCTGTTACCTGAGGGCCTAGAGTAAGGAGGTGCAGTCACAGGTGCATCCCAAGGTGTGGCTGATACGATTAGAAGTTAGTGCTCAGGAGTGGCTTTTAAACTATAGGCAAATGAGAAGATAGATGTGAAAGTCACTACAAAGGCAATAGTATTATGCAAATATAAACTATGACTACTAAAATGTATGATGAATTGAGGTGTCATGAAAAGAGTTCCAGCATTGGACCGGGAATCAGGAAACATGGGTTTCTGGTTACTCACCATTAGAATGAAGGAGTTAGATTTACAATCCCCAAGGGTCCCTTGTAGGCTCTGTGGGCTCTAAGTAACTGGTGAAAACAAAGTAAGAGGGACACAGGCCAGTTTCAAACCAAAAAATAAAATGGGAAATTAAAGAAATAAATTGGCTACTCTGCCCAAAACAAATGACTTTTTTTTTTTTTTTAAGCCACATGAGACTGTGTAGTGCAGTGAATGAAATGAGACCAAAAACAAAGAAAATAGATTTCTGTTGATAGAGGTGGTGTGAAGGAAGACAGGTAATATGGCTGCAAATGAAACTATATGCATAAAGAAGAAAGCACCTAAACCATAGCTCTTTTTAGTAAAGAAGTTTTATCTAAGTCTAGCAGTGGAAAGGTAGAAAGAGGAAAAGAATATATGGATACATCAATAGAGGAAAGCAACAGAGGAAAAGGCTCAAAGAAATCAAGTTAATAGGCCCAATGAAATGAACCATTATGCCTGGAAGAACCAGGAGGATAGGGGCAGGGCAATAACAATAAGCCTTGAGACAAATGGAAGAAGCAGAAAGAGAGAAACTGAAGGGCGTGGAGAGGAAAGCGAATTATTATTATTATTACTACTACTACTCCTCGGTATTTTCCATGCACCAAGATATTTTACATTTATCTCTTGAGAATGTGCTGCTTTCTTTTGAGAGGAGAACATGACAATTTCTAATAGGGATACTCTTAAGGGAAATATGAAAAGTTATCTGAGGATAATTTCCCTGCATCTAGAAGTTATTCAAAGGAGATTTTAGTTGCATCTCAGGGAGAAGAACATAAGGTGAAAGCACATGTATTTGTGTATATGTGCTTACAGTTTGGATTGTAATATGAAAAAAGAAACCAGAAAGAAAAGCAAGAAGCAAGTCAATAACAAATACCAATACATTTGGATAATATTGTGATGGCTACACTATATTTTCAGAAATGTGATCTCAACTGAACTTCAAAACTGCCTTGTAGGGCTTCCTGGTGGCACAGTGGTTGAGAGTCCACCTGCCGATGCAGGGGACGCGGATTCGTGCCCCGGTCCGGGAGGATCCCGCATGCCGCGGAGCGGCTGGGCCCTGGAGCCATGGTCGCTGAGCCTGTGCGTCCGGAGCCTGTGCTCCGCAACGGGAGAGGCCACAACAGTGAGAGGCCCGCGTACCGCAAAACAAAACAAAACAAAAAACAACAAAAAAAAACTGCCTTGTGATGGAAGATGGCACCTTTCCTGATAATGTCAAAATTCATTTCTCAAAACCTGAATAACTGGCAGGAGCACATAAAAGATGAACAAATTCTATTAGAAATGGGAATGCATTTAAAATATAGGACATAACTTTAAAATATTAAAAAATTTTATTGTTGCACAACTAATACTTATTCATTGTAGTAAAAAGTTAGAAAATACTGAAAAGAAGAGATTAATCACCTATAAACTCACCATCCATACTATGGGAATTTTCAAAAATATATAAAAGTAGAGAGCGAGTATGATGAATCCCCTGTACCCATCACCCATGTTTAATAATGATCAACATCCTGTCACTCTTGTTATCTATCGCCCCATCCCATCCCAAAGCATACAGTTTGACAAGCGGGGCTGGAATATTTTAAATCAAATTTCACCTATCGTAACACTTCACCAGAAAATACTTCAGTGTGCATCTCTAACAGACAGGCTTTAAAAAATATATAGCTACAATGCCATTATCACGCATAACAAAGTTAATTACTCCTTAATATAATTTCCATGATTTTCTCAAAAATGTATTTTAACAGTTGTCTTTGTGTGTTTGTTTGCAAATGAGGATACAAGAATTTTGTAACAAACCAAATTTTTAAGTCTTTAATCGTTTCTCCTTCCACTTATTTTTATGACATGTATGGTTGAAGAAATTAGGTCCATTGTTTTGAAGAATTTCCCACATTTTGGATTTGGTTGATTGCTTCCTTTGTGTTGTCATTTGACTTACTCTGTTCCTCTTTCCTTAAAATTTTTTTGCAATTTGGTAGTTAGATTTAGACATTGGTGTATAAATTTATTATATACACATTATTTCTATAACAATAAGATGTTCTCACTCTAGTTTTTGTAACTTGCTTTCACACTTCATATATCGTATATATAAAAGAAAGGTAACACTGGTGAGGAAACCATTGATCCTTTTTAACTTTTAAAATTTTGGAGAATAATGGAACAATTTAAAATATGATAAAAGTTTTAAGAGAAAAATTGATCAAAAGATATTAAAATAATAAATTTTCAAAATTACAGAATGCAACTGAATGATCTAAGAAATAGAAAAAAACAAAAGGCAGAGAAAGTGAAAATCAGAATAATGGAGGTTAGATGGGAAAAGAGGAAATACAAAGAAGAAAAGAAGCACTACAATGAAACTAAAAAATGTTACAGCTGTGAGGGTCCTGAGGTAGGATGTGTCTTTTCTGTCTGCCAAACATATTACCGTAGATTGTTGTTCTAAAGTCTTTTCACAAACATTTCTCACATAAGGAGATTACAACTCCCCAACTGTATAGATTAAGTTAAATTCCTGGTAGAACTACAGAAGGAAGGTACATGCCCTCCTACTTCTCAGTTTCTCTGAGGCAATTCTTGTGGTTAGGTATTCCAACTTTTCTTTAGATTCTCAGAGATGCCTGAGTAACTTTTCAAAAAATTCTTTCATTCTCCCTTCAGGGTAAATGAAGTTTTATATACATTGGTGACTGGGCCCTGAAATTTTTCTCCTAAAGATTAATTCCAGTAAAGGGGATAGGGGCAACTCAGATTTATAAATGTGCATTTGGGGGGTGGGGCAAGGTAGTGGGTGTTCTAATGGTTTAGAGAAAGGTTCTTCTGGCCAAAAGAACTCACTATTAAATCTTACTTCATAGTGTCTATCACTTAGCATATCTGATGCCAGTATGCCATTCTGGCTTTTCCCTCAAGGACTGCCCTCATTGCCACTCATTTCCTTGTCATTGGATGTCTTGCCCTGTTTGCCATGTAGACCATTAAGTCACATTATTACATGGACATTTTCCTCATTTATATGTCACCGTTTGGCAGCTGAGGGCTGGAGTGGGTTGACATAGACCCATGGCTGCTAGAAGATTTTACTTAATTTGAGATTGCATAGGACTGACTTGGGAAAGAGGTTTGCTGACATCCTTACTGCAAAACAGGAAGCAAAAGGTACACCACTCTATTAATCTCACTCCAACATCCATTGTGTGCAGCCTCACAGGTTGGAGAAAACAGGAGTTAACTGGAAGGCACGCTTGGTGACAACGGAGTCACTGGGGAGATCCCCTAAGAATGTGTTCTTATTCTTATTTTTCATACTTATTGGTATATTTTCTTTCTTCTTGTTATCTCCAGTCTTACAGTGGAACTAAAAGATTCTTAACTAAGATAGCATACAAAGAAACACTGGCACTAATCCACGGAAATAGGTGAGAATATTATATATCATCTTAATCACCATCTTCTGTTTATCAGTCTGAGGCTAATTAGAAACTGGCTCTGGTTAAATTAAGTAAATAAACGTATTTAAAAGGAAGATGTTGCATAGCTCACACAGTAGAAGGGAAAACAGGATAACCATGCCTCAGAAAAAAAATTGAACTATGACAGCTTTCGGCATCTCAGTCAGAAATTCAGAGACAGTTTCTTCTGAGTGCCCACAACTCAACTTTAAGACCACCATGGCATTCTATTCAAGACTCAGATTCCCAGGAGAGACAGAATCTTGGTTTATGTACTACCTGTTAGTTAGGAAGTGGCAGGTCACTGTGGTTTAGTCTAAGAGCACTGTGCCATTAAAAAAGGAGGAGAAAGGGCTACTGGAAAGACAACAACTGATATTCACCCTACCCACGACCATTGGATCTCTACAGAGAGAAATTGAGGAGAATGGGGCAAGGTCATTAGCTATATATACTATATATACTATATGTAGTATATATATATACTATATATATATACTACATATAGTATATAATATCTATCTTTAGACATAGAGCTTAAATGTGAGAAAAATCAAAAGATGAAAATAAGGGCTTCCCTGGTGGCGCAGAGGTTGAGAATCTGCCTGCCAATGCAGGGGACAAGGGTTCGAGCCCTGGTCTGGGAAGATCCCACATGCCACGGAGCAACTGGGCCCGTGAGCCACAACTACTGAGCCTGTGCGTCTGGAGCCTGTGCTCCACAAAAAGAGAGGCCGCGACAGTGAGAGGCCCACGCACCGCGATGAAGAGTGGCCCCCACTTGCCACAACTAGAGAAAGCCCTCGCACAGAGACGAAGACCCAACACAGTCAAAAATAAATAAATAAATAAATAAATAAATAAATTTATTTTAAAAAAAAAGATGAAAATAAGAATATGAACGTAAGACCCGAATCTTGTCGTAACAGGTATAAAGAGATATGATGGTAAACGTACCAGAAGGGGCCAATACTTTAAGGGGATTATGACTTTCAAATAAGAACCCATTAGAGAAGATGCCACCTCAAAGTTCCTTAAAAAATGGATGTAGAGGGCTTCCCTGGTGGCGCAGTGGTTGGGGGTCCGCCTGCCAATGCAGGGGACACAGGTTTGTGCCCCGGTCTGGGAGGATCCCACGTGCCGCGGAGCGGCTGGGCCCGTGAGCCATGGCCGCTAAGCCTGCGCGTCCAGAGCCTGTGCTCCGCAACGGGAGAGGCCGCGTTAGTGAGAGGCCCGCACACAGCAAAAAAAAAAAAAAAAAAAAAGGATGTGGAGAAATCTTGTATAATCCTTTGAAAATGGTATGTCAAGAAAGTAACAAATAAAAATAAATGAAGGAAACCAGAAAAAGGAAATATGAGGCGTTAAAATATATCATTAGAAATCAGATCAATAAAACTAGATTAGAAATTTAATGAAGTGGGGGAGAATTCTTGTATCGTTTGTTGCTGAGGGAAGGCAGCCTCATTTGTTTTTTTGGACCTAAATGTCTCTTTCTCCACCCCAGATTTGACATTATTATTCAGTACTGTTCAGATCAATGTAAAGACCTGTGTTAGTCTCAATTGTTCTGTAAAAAATTATCACAAACTTAGTGGCATAAAACACATAAATTTATTATCTCACAGTTATGTAGATCACAAGTCTGACACGGATCTGAAAAAACATCCAGGGGTCGGCAGGGCTGCAGTCCTTTCTGGAGGCTGTGGCGGAGACTTTCCTTGCTTTCAGAAGCCACTCATATTCCCTGGCTCAAAGCAGGCAGTGCCCGGCCCTTCTAATGTCTCATTTCTCTGACCTTCTTCTGTCTTCACATCCTTCTCAGACTGAAGCCGAGAAAGATTCTCTGCTTTTAAGGACTCCTGTGATTAGACTGGGGCCATCCAGACAATTTCCCTATTTTAAGGCCTGCTGAATAGCAACCTTAATTCCATTTGAAACCTGAGTTTCCTTTTGCATATTCACAGGTTCCAGAGACTAGGACATGAACATCTTTGAGAGGCCATTATCCTGCCTACCACAACATGGGACAAGAATAGAAGGGAGAACTTTTTTAACAAGCTGGGATATAATTGCTAATATGTTTAGATAATAAGATGATACCATGGCCTATTAGGAGTATGATGGTCTATGTATTTTTTTGCATTTTATAACTTTTCCTGTCATGAGTATTATCTTTATTAAAGAAAAATAATGAGTTGGATAATTTGATTGACATTTTTATCATCTGTGAGGTACCACAGTTAATAGCATGTTAGAGTTCTAAAGGCAGTTTCTGTTAATGAAAAAAATTTTAAAAAGAAAGAAAAACAATAAACCTTGTATTTAAAATAGTAAAACTATTAGGTACACATCTATAAAAGGACATTTACTGAGAAACAAAATAATATTTGAAAAACACAAGCATGCTAAGTCCTGAGACTATAAATTCAACTGTTTCAGAATTAATTTAGAAGTTTAATGTTATTTTTAATAAAGTTACCATGGGGAGCATTTAATATAATTTTCTTTTAGAATTGAACCACATTTTAACAAAATGTATTTGGCAGAATAAACAGTCTAAACAATTTAGACTATTTTGAAAAAAGATGAGGATGGTCGGAAAGGATTTTCCCATCAGATATAAAATGAATTTTGAAGCTGCAATGCATAGAACTGAAGTAGGTATGTCAGAAATAGGCCATACGTGTAGTACTCTTCTGAATCAAATACTACTGGTATATATGCAATACAGTACCTGTTTGAAGAGTGAAGGCAAATAAATGTTTGTATTGGGTACTTGCCAAGGAGATTCAAGGTTTGATACAGAAGAGAAACCCCAGAGATCATTCAACTTGTTAAAACTTAAACACTTGATGGAAATTTATTTCTTCTTAGCAAAACTGTCATGTCTTTTAGAAAAGTAATGTCTCTTATCATTGAAAGAATTTTTATTACTGAAAATTTTCAGCTTTAGATGAAGTCATGAAACCTCACTCAGATACTTATTTCATTATGTCTCAAAGGATTTCGATTTTTTTTAAAGACATTTTTTCTTATAATTTATATATCACCAAAACAACAGCTGGCATTTGGGAAATCTTATTTTAAAACTCCAAATATCCAAGAAAATCATTCAAACTCTCCAACTTCTACTTGACATCTGGTGAGGCTCAACCATCCAGTCTACCACACTCAAACCTGTAGTTTGACAAACTCTTATTTATTGATTTGCAAGCATGGGAGCGCACTGCAGAGGAAACATGAATGGTGCTCTCCAGAGGGGGAAGAGGGCGCCATCTTTGCAAGGTTTGGGTTCCTGCTGAAGGATTCTGAGGCAGCTCTCAGGGAAGGGAGACCAGTTCTGGGTTGGATGCTGTTTCTGCAGCAGGATTAGGAGAAGCAGGGGTAAAATAGGAACTGGGTTCTATCCTGAAGCAGGGATGGTTTAGTAATCTCCAGTAATAGATGGGTGAGGATAGAAAAGCAGGGCTGGAGGCATCATTAGTAACAAAGCAGTGGTCACACAAAGAGGGGGGTTCGTGATGGCATTTTATAGCTGCATGACCTTGGAAGAAACAATGTTTCCTGTTAAGTTTGCAGCTGGTTTTATCTGTGTCTGTCCTCCCAGCATGATTAATGGCAGGACTACTTTTCTCTTTTTCAGTCCAAGCTGATTTTCAGTCCTTCAGTCCCAGACAGATTTTACTCTTTCACATCTACAGAACCAACTCTGCTTGAATTTTCCTGTTAATAGCTTCTGAAAATAGCTATATCCATTGATAACCAGCTTTATTTTAACAATTCAAGAGAAAAACAGTGTGAATTTATGTCATTGTTATTCAAAATTATGCTATGAAGACATGGATTAATGACTAGGAAAAATCAGTTTAAGATTGTTTTAGAGTTTGGTTTTGAGTTTCAATATAAAGGAGAGAGAAAATAAACACATTAGAGACAAGTTCTAACAACTGATCAGATATGACCCAGGGTATTCACGTGAGCCGGAGCTGGGCCACGGGTGGGAGAGGGAGAGGAGGAACCGTCTAAAAGTGTGAAGAAATGAGCACATAACATCTGGTCCTTCTTTGATTACCCTCTTTACATAGTTCTTTGTCAGACTAACACTGATACTGCAGTCACCACTTTCTTGTGCTTCTTCTCATGTCTTTCCTTCCCTTAGTCTTAAGAACCTTTGGAAAGCGCGTCCTTCTAGCAAGGAATAGACTCAGAGGAAGCAATGAACTCCCCAGCTTTGTTCTGCTCTCCTCTTCCACATCCTTCCTTCCTGTCCTCCCCTTCCCAACCCTCCATTCCTCCCTCTTCCTTATTCAAACTACATTCACATTTACTCTCCCCCACCTCCTCCCATGGAAAATAAATACATGCAAAGAGACATCAAGGGTGATTCTTCTATGCAAGAAAGAAATGGTTAGATCTGTAGACAAACATCTTCAAAGGACTGCTGAAACTGGAACTAGAAAAATGCTGAATTGGCACGTGAAAGTGTTTACACAGCTACTAGAAAAAGTCAACATAAAACTCCTAGGGAAGGGAAAAAGCATTTGCCCTAGAGAAGGGTATAGAGAATAAGCAAAACAACCTCTAAATGTACATAAACTAAAATTAAGGGGTAGAAAATTGGGATGGGGAAGAGTGGACTCATTATATTGACAAAGAATCTTATTAAACATAAAGGGAAACAACTACAATTATTCTCTGGGAAATATGGGTTCTCTGGGATATCAGTATTTTGGAAGCATTGCTATGTACAAGGTTTGGTCAACAAATGATCCTAAAATGTGAACTACATGCTAGAAAATAGAATGGAAAAGGCAGTGACAATTTGAGTAATGTTTTGCTATTTAATATTTGTGGAGGTTCTGTTGGTGTGGTGGTGGGAAGAAAGTCATGAAAGTTGAATTAAACCAGCGTTGAATGATGTGCAATCACCTTAAGTATGTCTTTGTTAGATATTATTAACGTTTGTGATTTCTAGTAGTAACTTAGAAGGGAAATCCATATTTCTTACTGTGAAATAAAATTTTAAACATTGTTTTTCTATTGGGAGGAAGGGCAAGTGAAGAGCAGGACTGAGTAACTGAAATGGTAAGAAAAAACTTGCCTGAGTATCTGTTGCAGTGGAAATTTAGGGATTTGCCTTTTCAAGTTTGGATAAACACAATTTGAAAATGGTGTTAAAGAAATAAGAATGCTGTTAGCTAACATGTGAATTATGTATAGAGATAACATATTGAGCCCAAGAAAAAATGAAGCTGAAACATTCTGGTTCAACATACCTGTCTACAAGATATCAAGGGAATGTAATTAAAATAAAAAATTAGGGATAAGAATGCTAAGACTTCCCCCCAATGTTCATTGCAGCACTATTTACAGTAGCCAAGACATGGAAGCAGCCTAAATGCCCATAGAGAGGAATGAATAAAGAAGATGAGGTACATATATACAATGGACTATTACTCAGCTATAAAAAAGAATGAAATAATGCCATTTGCAGTAACATCGATGGACATAGAGATTATCAGACTAAGTGAAGTAAGTCAGACAAATATCATACGATATCACTTATATGTGAAATCAAAAAAACAATGATACCAATGAACTTATTTAGAAAATAGAAACAGACTCACAGACTTCAAAAACAAACTTATGGTTACCAAAGGGGAAAGGTGGCAGGGAGGGATAAGTTAGGAGTTTGGGATTAACATATGCACACTGCTATATAAAAAATAGATAGTCAACAAGGACCTACTGTACAGCACAGGGAACTCTACTCAGTATTCTGTAATAACCTATATGGGAAAAGAATCTGAAAAAGAATGGACATAAGTATATGTATAACTGAATCACTTTGCTATACACCTGAAACTAACACAACATTGTAAATCAACTATACTTTAATATAAAATAAAAATTAAATTAAAAAACTTACTGGGCTCAGGAGCATAGGACAATTGTAGTAGTTTTCTGTCTGACCTATCTGCGTACCATCCCTTCCCTACCAATTTACCATTGCTAGATTATTCTTCCTAAAATATGGCTTTTGTTATATCACTCTTGGGCTCAAAAGTCTTCAGCAGCTGGATGTCTCCAAAATGAAACCCCAAAGCCTCCAAAAACAAAAAAAGAATGTTAAGACTTATAAAGAAAAATATTTGGGACTTCCCTGGTGGCACAGTGGTTAAGAATCCACCTGCCAATACAGGGGACACAGGTTTGAGCCCTGGCCCGGGAAGACCTCACATGCTGTGAAGCAACTAAGCCTGTGAGCCACAACTACTGAGCCTGCACTCTAGAGCCCGCCAGCCACAACTACTGAGCCTGCGTGCCACAACTACTGAAGCCCACACACCTACAGCCCGTGTTCCGCAGCAAGAGAAGCCACTGTGATGAGAAGCCCGTGCACCGCAATGAAGAGTAGCCCCCGCTCGCCACAACTAGAGAAAACCTGTGCGCAGCAGCAAACACCCAACATAGCCAGAAAGAAAGAAAGATAGTTTTAGAAACTTGAAACCATCATAGAATGAAGAAATATTATTCAATTGCCGTAAAGTGTAAATATCTACATTAAATAGGAAAAAAAAAACCCTTATCTAACCTTTTCTGACATGGATGGGAAAATCTTAGATATTTACAAATGAAATACAAACAACCTAATATTTGAAAAAGTGATTGACAAGAGTTAGTCTGTATGAAATCAGGCATATGAGATTGTTGATATAAAATTACATTTGACTCGGGGCTTCCCTGGTGGTGCAGTGGTTGAGAGTTCGCCTGCCGATGCAGGGGACATGGGTTCGTGCCCCGGTCTGGGAAGATCCCACATGCCGCGGAGCGGCTGGGCCCGTGAGCCATGGCCACTGAGCCTGCGCGTCCGGAGCCTGTGCTCTGCAACGGGAGAGGCCACAACAGTGAGAGGCCCGCGTACCGCAAAAAAAAACCAAAAAACAAACAAACAAAAAAAATTATACTTGACTCATGAAAATGGTAATATCATGTGATTCAAAGTAGTACATAATTTTAAAGTATTTATCAAGTGTTAACTGCATACTGAATAATGTGCAATTTTGCCTTTGAGGAAAAGTTTTCATGGATTTTTTAATGAACACTCTTCCAAAGGTAATCATAAAAGTAAAATAATATAGCATTGACTAATTTCATAAATGTTAAGGGAAAACAGAATAGAGGAGTAACCATGGGAGGAATTAAATGGAACACAATTCTTCCTGATGGAATACATTTTCTCTTGTGTATTACCATTTTCTTGTTTGTGGCAGAAGCCTTAGGTATTCATAAAGCGTTTTACAACCTTCCTGGTTTGTTATGAGGTTAACCTCTTTATTAGTAAGTAATTTCTGATATAGAATTTTAATATTAACAATCTCTTTGGAAAACATGTCTCTGAAAAATTATTTTGGGAATGAAACATTCTGTGTATAAGTATCTGAAATGAGCATTTCTGGTGGCATCTCGAGGGAAGTTTGAGATCTTTTTCTCTAGAGCAGCCAAACGGCCTTGCAGCAGTATCCCAGGGGCTGTACTGAGGAGCTGACATTTCCCTGAAGAATGTAATAAGGATAAAGGCTGAATTTTTACTTTGGCTTAGGGAGAAACAAAAGTTCCTTCTGGAGTTTCGAGAAGTCAACTTAAATGAAAAGTCAGCCATTTCTGCCCTAAACAATGCTTGGGTTGCTAAAGGGAGAGCAAGTATGTTTCAGCAGAAGGTATACATTATAAAACAGCAAAATTAAAGAGTGACACTTTCCCCCTCCTTCCCCTCACATTTTCATTGTCATCACAAATACCCAGGATGTCTTCCTCTTCTTCTCTTTTAAGAATTCTTTAGTTTTCATTGTGTTCATATCATTAAATGTACTGCAGTGAGGCTGTTTTTCCTCGTTTGTACTTCTTAAACTTCATTCTATCACAAAAGTTGGCCAGAAAATAGAAGAACATGGACTAAATTCATCATTCATAAATAATCACAGTAATAAAAATCATGTTTTGTTTGAATTGTGCGTTGTACTTTTTCAAGCACTTATAGCTATGATTGTCTCACTTTACAAAACCCTCTGAGCTATGTACGGCACTTGATCTCATACCCTTTCTTTCACATTTATTTATTTATTTATTTTTGGCAGCTTTGGGTCTTGGTTGCTGCACGCGGGCTTTCTCTAGTTGGTTCAAGCGGGGGCTACTCTTCCTTCCGGTGCGCGGGCTTCTCATTGCAGTGGCTTCTCTTGTTGCGGGGCACGGGCTCTAGGCACGTGGGCTTCAGTAGTTGTGGTCTGTGGGCTCAGTAGTTGTGGCTCGTGGGCTCTAGAGCGCAGGCTCAGTAGTTGTGGCGCACGGGCTTAGTTGCTCTGCGGCATGTGGGATCTTCCCGGACCAGGGCTCGAACCCACGTCCCCTGCAGTGGCAGGCAGATTCTTAACCACTGTGCCACCAGGGAAGTCCCGATCTTATACCCTTTTGACAGTAAGGAAACTGAGGTCCAGATTGCTTACTGATGTGTTCAAAATAAAGAGCAATATTATGATGAGTAAGGCGCCTGGTGCCTAGTCTCAAGTTCAGAACCACAGACTAGCCTACATTGCTCCTTCTGTACCAGGGGTCCCTGTGGCAGGGGTTTAGCTAGACATTCTGGGCCCTTTATTGATAAATCTGTAAAGAACATGTTTATCCTGCAAAATTTAGGGTTCATATGGGTGACAGAGTGAGAAGACAATTAAGGCATGCCTGACTCTGCTCTTCTCCCCATAGCCTTCCATGCAGACCAGAGAAACACAAGTCATTGATTTTCCATCATCTAAAACATTGATTTTGAGCAAGAGGTACTTCCTACAGGCATAGGAAATTTAGCTGAAGCAAGGACTATAAATACAGTACCTAGTAACTGATTCAATATTCTTGGTTGAGTTATGTCTTCCTATTTTGTGACTTCCAAATTTGTCTCTTGGGAGCTCTCCAGTTACTAGGCCTCCAAGCCTTGCTAGGTTTCCTCCCGCTGAACCCATGCACTAGGGTTGTTGTGTTGTTGTGGTCATTTTCAAGGAAAAGAGAAGGGACATCTTCAAAGCAATGCATGACCTAAAGTAGCAATTCTCAATTCTGACATTTAAAAAATGAACTCACGGGCTTCCCTGGTGGCGCAGTGGTTGAGTCCACCTGCCGATGCAGGGGATATGGGTTCGTGCCACGGTCTGGGAGGATCCCACATGCCGCGGAGCGGCTGGGCCCGTGAGCCATGGCCGCTGAGCCTGTGCGTCCAGAGCCTGTGCTCTGCAATGGGAGAGGCCACAACAGTGAGAGGCCCATGTACCGCAAAAACAAAAACAAACAAACAAAAAAAAACCCAAAATGAACTCACACCTTGATACCACCCCAAAGATTCTGACTTAATTGGGCTCAAGCAACAATATTTTTTAAAGCCTTCAAGAGATTCTAATGTGTAAGTGGGGCTTGAGAATCACTATTTCCAGGAAATCATAACAGATGTATTTTAGAGAAGTTCCAGAGAAAAGAACAGAGGGCGATGCAATACTATATGCATTTAAAACTTTAAAAGAACATACATACATTAAGAAAATGCACATATTGAGGAAATGCCAGTTTTGAAAAGGGATTCAGAATTGTGATGGGATTATTAATACATACAAGTTTTTAAATGGGTCAACTCAATTCTCTTCAGGGAAGCTAAAACTTTACAAACGGTGCTCTGACAGAAGAGAGATTTAATCCAGTCAAGACAGGTAAGAAGTATTAGAGAACCTTTGAAAAGGCAGAAGTGGGAGAGAAAGATCGATAAGAAAGGATGATGTTCGATTTTTAAAATCTGAGTTGGGCCAAAAATATGAAGTGAGGAGTTAGAGATGTGTGATGAAAATGGGATCTGTGGTGAGAGCCTCGTAGCTCAAGATAAAGATGTTGCTACAATTACTGCACTATATATCTAAATATTTCAGGGTACTGTTCTGGTGAGATGAAATAATGACTTTTACTTCTTTCCTGACTTAGAAAAGGAAGCGCAAAAGTCATTGTTAATTTAATTGCTTTTTCCTGGAGAGCTTGCAATGCTTGGCAGCAAGGCAGAGAAGGAACGATATGTGCTCGGGACTCAGACCTGGAATCATACCCTGGCTCAGGCCACTTATTGTAGTGATGAAGGATCGTGCAGTATTGAACTGTGTGCATCTCTTTCTCGTCTGCGCTTCCTGAGGATTCCCTTCATAAACAGAGGCATCTACTTTGCCTTAGAGTTATTAGGTAGAGCAGAGAGGTAAACAGAAAAAACAGTTAACTTTCAAACGTTTTTTACTTTAAATCTAGACTTTTGAGAGTAAAACAGAAGGCTGTCAGAGGAGCAGAGTACAGATGTCTGCCATAACTACTTATCTCTTCCCTGGGGGATGTTATGTGAAGGTGGCCAGGCTGGAGGAGAAGTGGGGAAGGGAAGGAGTGGAGGTCTCCCTGTGGGAGTTCTGCGGAGAGGAAGACTTCCAGGCAGTGGTGCAGCGGCCATGACAGAGGAGAAGGTTTTGAAGAGCATTTAAAAAGATTTGCTTGGACCATCCCACAGAGATGCTGGTAAGGTCTGGGAGTGAGACCTGGCTGTGTGCACACATTTGAAAGTCTCCCAGATGGCTTTGACATGCAACCAGTGTAACAGAAAGCACGCTACCTGACTGAGAGTAGGCAATCAATAAACACTGGTCTCTCTTCCACCCTTTTCATTACTTCCACCATTACCCACATGCCCTCATCAAGTCACGTCTATATTACTGCAAAAACATCCACACTTGTTTCCAAAAGTTTAATTTTACCAGATGAAATGACTGCTTTTACTTTGTCATCACTGTGACTGGAAGCCACTGAGGAGTTTACTCCCACTTTGGAAATCAAGTCCCACATCTCTAGAGTTTACTGTTTCTCACAAACTTACATCAACATGCCCATGCTGACATAACAAGTCCTCCAAATTCTCTGCCTTAGGTAAATAAAGCTACGTAAAATTAAGCATAATAGGCAATGTCTCTTATTTATTCAACTAACAGGTTTTATCATTTTTGAACTATCTTGTGCCAGTTGCTTGACATACGTAATCTCATCAATCCTCAAAGCCCCCATAGCGAGTAGGATAGTAATGTTATTTTTATCAGTTCACGTTTTGTAAGTTTTTAAGAGAAATGACTGTGCCTTGAGCCTTTTGGAGCCTTGTTCTTCAAAGTATGGTCTGGGCCAGCAACATTAGTATCACTCCTAGAACTGCAGAATTTTCAGGCAACACCTACTGGACCACCCTACACCTAAGGGACCTAAAAGTTAGAAAGAGCAGTTTAACATTATGCTCAACTGGTCATTTACACATTACAGTTTAGGAAGTACTGTAAGTGTAAGTACTCAGCTAGTTTAGCAAACGTTGCACACCCAGCTGTCTGTTGATTGAAGACAAGTATTTCACAGTCATGCTGCAAGGAAGGGACTAGTGGTTTCACTGTAATGTATAAATGAAAAATATTCATAACGTATATTTACTTTCCTATGAAGAAAAGCCATAGTGTTTTCTGTTTATTGTATCGTCCCATTTAACACCACTACCAAGAACAAAGCCACTAGCTTAATTCACTGACCCATGATCTGTACAAACAATTTAAAGATCCATTAGATGAAGTCTGAGAAATTTCCAGATAAAGGATCATTACACTTGATCGGTTTCACAACTACTGTATTAAGGACAGTCATTGAAAATTAACATTATAACCCTTTAAAGAAAACCCCAGAGGAAAGCTTTTTAGTAACCAAGCCTCATTCTTACTTGGAGACTGTACTGAAAAACGAATTTGATCAGTGAAGTTTGCTCTTTCATTCCCCTCATCAAGCAGTAATATCAATCGTACAACAAAAATGTTTAACAAAGCTTTTACTCTGACCTTGAGAGACATACGTGTTTGATAAGAGTAAAGGTTATTTCTGAACTTACAGATGGTCTATAGCGTTAACAAAATATATAATGAAAACCAAAAGCCTTGAGTCTACAAATTAACGACAGGCCATAGTACTTTGATATCCTCTTTTGAGATATTCAAAGAATAGATGCTATTTCTGAGTTGAACTACAAATTGATACGCAACCAAATAACACTAAAATAGATGTCTCAGGAGAATTTCCATACACATCACTATCTAATATAATAATAGTAATATGATTAATTAATAATATAATAAAATAAATTGTACACAAATAAAATGATATGAAAAATAAAGATGATTATTTAGTTTAACCATCTGCTGTGGGCTGAATATTTGTGCCCCCCCCATTATACAATAGGATTAGTGTACTTATAAGAGGAGACACCAGAGAGCGTGTTCTTTCTCTGCCATGTGAGGACACAGCTAGAAGGTGGCCATCTGCAAGCCACGAAGAAAGTTCTCACTAGAGATTAACCCTGCTGGAACTGTGAGAAAATAAATTTCTGTTGTTTAAGCCACCCGGTCTATGGTATTTTGTTATGGCAGTCAAAGCGGCCCAGTTACCAATTTTCCCTTCTGCTAACCTCACAAAGAGAATGGAGTTAACAGTTGGTAATATCATTTATGGGGAGCTCTAACTTTTAGCAAATACATGAACCCAAGGTTCTCCTAAAATCACTGAAGAAGTTTCCTAGAGTCCCCTTAAGTGGCCAGGTACTTTACAGGGACATATTTCAGAGTCTCATTTACTGAGCATACAATTTTTGACAAGTCTACTTATCTGGTTTCACCTCTCATCGAAGATTAAAAACTATAAAAATACTAGAAATTTGGTAAATTTGGACACCTTCAGTGCCATAGAGGTTGACAGCCTTCTATTTAAGAAGGAAGAGACACAAAGTCTAAAATACAGTCCTAGTGCTTTATTTCAATAATGGATGTTCATCAAAAGTCATTAAGACTACACGGATGTGCATAGATTACCCTTGGTTTAAAGAGGCAAAAATGAGATGTCTTTAGTAATGATCCTTCTAACACTATAAAAACACCATAAGGGCAGGGACCATGTTCTCTGTTGTATCACAGGGTTAGTCCCATGCCTGGCAAACACAGCAGCCTTATACAGAATTTATACTTATAGAAGGAAATAGTGAAATATACTCAGTGATGCACCTTGGAGCTGAAAGCTTTAGTTAGCTGGAAAACTTACTATGTATAAATATGCAAACCTCAGTTACTGACTGTTTAATTTTATTTCTAAAAGGAGTAGTTCATTGTTAGAATGTCAACACTGAAGAATTTTTACATGCTATTATTTCTTTTATTTTTTTTATTGAATGCACATGGTACAAAGGCACACAGTATAAAATTCTAAAATGTTCCTTCCATAAAGTTCTCTAACCATCCAGTGCTTTCCCTAGCGGCAAATATAATTCCTTGCTTCTTTTGCATCCTTTCCTAACTACTATTAAGTGCAAGCAAAATTTAATTTTATTCGTTTCAATATTGTTTAGGGGATGTTGCCCTGAAAAAGCAGGTGTTCTTTTTTATAAGGTAAACTTGTTGTAATTAGAATAATTTGCATCCCACAGATAAAATGCTGTCCAAAATTCAATGATCCAGAAGTGTTCTTTGAACATTAAAGTAAAAATGTGTATTGTTCTTCTTTATTACTCTCTGATGAAACTGGACTTGGCAGGAGCAGAGTCTGCGATAATGCCAAGTTTATTTCCAGAGTTTGCAGTCAGAGAGTAGACTATACTAGAGACCATGGAAGCAGTATTGCAAATGATTATTGGCCCAGCGTTTGGGCATTCACAAAGGACTGGAGAGAAAAAAGGGAACTAATACTTATTAATCAGTAATAACCAATACAATGTGGTAAAAGAATTCTTGGACCCTGGCTCAAAACACCTGAGATAGTTCCCTGATTTTCTTTCCAAAAAGTTGCTTTACCTTGGAAAATTGCCTTAGCTCCTCTGGGAATTGTATCCTTACCTATAAAATAAAATTTCAAAGATTTCTTGCAAAACTTATATTCAGTAATTCTCAAAAGGCTGGTCATAAGTTATCTTAACCATTACCATATCTCTTCATTGACTATGAAGTGTCATAGAACCTAAAGTATTGTTATTGTGGCTGGACACAGGATCGATGAGGTTTTAAACTGATGTTGAACAGGAGCATACCTGTTAAGTGTAAGATCTCTCGGCACCCCCTGCTTTCCAGTTAATCTGCGAAGAATTTAGGATTTCTCAATTTAGGCTTTTAGGATTCCTGGATCTGGGTTTTCAGCATAGTAGGCTGTGATGTGTCCATACTACTTTTTTGGACTTTGGGTGACTCTGAGTGTGGGTCTCTGCATGTGCAGATTTTTTGGCCAACAGCAGTGGAATCTTATGCTCTAATGTTGGGAAGCAATAGATTAAAACAATTAAATCAGACAAACCTAGGATTTGAGCTCTAGCTCTTTCAGTTACATTTTTTGATCTAAATAGCAGTTTTCTCACCTACAAAAAGTATCATAAATAATAGTAACTTCCTAGAGTTGATATAAAGATTAAATGAGAGAATTCATTTAAAATATTTAGCTCCGTACCTGGCATCAAACAAAAATTTAGTACATTCTACTGTGTTTATTGTGATATGTTCTGATAGATCCGATTATTTTCTTTCTTTTTTCAATGTGCTAGGAAGTTGCCCCATAAAATTGATTTTGGTTTTCAGTTGGGTGAGAATTCAGTTGTTGGAGACATAGAAGCTTTACTGACATTCACATTTCCTTCCCTTAGTTCGTTTTTTAGGTAATAGATTTATTGTGATAACATTCACAAACCATATAATTCATCTATTTAAAACATATAATTCAATGATTTTTATTATATTCAGAGTTGTACAAACATCACCACAATCAAGTTTAGAAACTTTTAATTACTCCAAAAAGAAACCCCATACCCACTAGCAATTATTCTCATTTAGTTCATTTTGCTTGCAAAAGTGGGGGAAAGGTCGTAAGATTGCTCTTGGAAAAAAATGAGTGTTGAATAAACGATCAGTGGGTAAGGGGAGAGTATATCATGCAAATAAGTTTGAAAACAATATACAAATATTGTAACAGAATAAATGCAATAAAATTCAATAAATTCTGTTTCAACTCTGTGGAGTAACACTCTTTGTGGAAAAAGGAACATAGGATTTCTTTTGACAAATAGTACCCTCATCATATTATCATTCTTTTTGGAAATCGTTACAAAAACATTTATTATTCTTGACTTAATAATGTTCTTCTGGGAATATATCCTTAGGAAATCATTCAAATTAGCAAAAAAAAAAAATTTTTTTTTTTTTTGTAAGAGCCCTGCTTATGGTTAGGATGTAAAAGAACGTGAAAGACCTTCACTCCTACTGACACAAGTTACCCAATAAACTGAAAACTGATGCGTTTGTTGAAAACCACCATTTTGTGAAAATCCTATTTGGTACAAATAAATCTAGAACTAAACTGTCCAGAGAGATAAACTCTTCACAGCTGAACAAGAGACAGAAAACACTTTTACCTGGTGCTGTTACTGAGGCTGGGGACAAGACAGGTGGAGGAGCAAGCCTCCAGAACAAGGACAATCTTTGCTTTGAGTAAGGGACACCTGCCAAATGTTTTTTGGCAGATTTTTCTTTTTTTTTTTTTTTCGGTACACGGGCCTCTCACTGTTGTGGCCTCTCCTGCTGCGGAGCACAGGCTCCGGACGTGCAGGCCCAGCGGCCATGGTTCACGGGTTCAGCCGCTCCGCGGCATGTGGGATCTTCCCGGACCAGGGCACGAACCCATGTCCCCTGTATCGGCAGGCGGACTCTCAACCACTGCGCCACCAGGGAAGCCCTGACAAACGTTTTTGAACCTCTGAGCTGATGCGAGGGCTTTGAGTCTGAGGAAGTCTCAGATGCAAAGAAAATGCTCTTTCCAGTTAATTCTCTTACATGAGTATGTTACTGAGTAATCAAATCCAGAAATCGAAAGACATGGCATTACCTTGCAATCTCACAGTTTAAAACTCTCTTATTTTTGTTGTCTTCTGATCTCAGAAACCCTGTGGTCTCCAAGACATAAATTTGTGAGGTCTCACTGTCCTGTAATACTACAAGAACTAGAAAAAGTGACATGTTGCTAAGAATGTGGAGCAACTGGAATGTTCATACATTGCCAGTTGGGATGTAAAATGGTACAATTACTTTGGAAAATGGTTGAGTAATTTCTTATAAAATTAAAGATACCTACGCTCCAGAAATTCCAGAATAAGTATTTATCCTGGAGAAATAAAAATCTATGTCCACAAAAGACTTGTACAAGATGTTAATTGCAGTTTTATTCATTATCTCCCCAAATTGGAAACAACCCAAATGTCTTTCAACACATGAATGAATGAACAAATTCACACAACGGAATACTACCTACCAATAAAGATGAACAAACTACCAAGACAGATGACAACATGGATAAATCTCAAAAATATTATACTGAACCAAAAAAGCCAGACACGAGAATAACTACTGTATGATTAATTTATACTTCGTTCTACAACAGGCCAAACTAATATACGATGATAGAAAGCTTGTAAGTGGCCTTGGGATGGGAAGTTGGGGGGAGGGTGGGATTGGCTGCAAAGGAGATCAAAGAAAGTCGCTGAGCTGATGAAAATTTTCTATATCTGTATTGGTGGTTATATAAAAGTGTACATTTGTCAAAACTCATTGGTCTTTATAATTAAAATGTGCACTTTATTATATATAAATTATATCTCAAAGTTGATTGTTTTAAAAAATGTACTTTAAATTCAAATAAATCTTTGAAACAGTTATTTGCAAATCTTGTAAACAATTATTTGCTGGAAATTAATCATTTTAGTGTTTCCAAATACAGAAAAACAAACAAATAAATAAATTGAAACAAACTATGTAACTAGCAGTTGGGTGATGGCATAGTCAAATTAAGGTAACTCAGTGTGGAATAACATTATTCAGGGCAGTTACATTTCTAATTTTATTAGAATATTTATTGGAATTTAGTTAGAATATTTAATAATATTTCTAATATTATTATTCAGAATACCATTATTCAGGGCAGTTAAAATTTTAATTACTAAAATTTTAATTATTAAGACTGTGTAGCAGCATAGGATATACAAATAAACATTTAACTAGAAAACTTAGACAAAAAATCTAGAATGTTATGGACTGCTGACATTGAGATTAATGAGACTCATAAATCTAAGATCTACAGTCTTGAAAAAAATCATAGTTAACATTTTTAGCTGATTCTACACTTTACTGATAATGTGCAAACAAAATAACCATAATAATAAGAAATAATACTGCCAGCAAAACTTAGTAGAATAGATCAAGAATGTCTAGTTTAAGGGATTACATTAAGTGATTACATTTGTGAAAGTTTATCATCATCCTTTCTCAGTAAGAATTATAAAAGCCTTGGTGGAAGTTTGGCATGCTAAAATTTTTCACTTCTAGCCTTATTATAAATATTAATATTTGTTAAATATTTTCCCAGTCCATTATATCTATGTAAAACAAGCAGCATAAAGTATGTATCTCTGTGTATTATTCTTCATAAATATTTTAAAGTTTAGCAAACTCTTCAGATCATGCATTTTATTAACATATCAGTTTATTGTCAAGTTTAGCACCAGCCAATACTTGTGAGGAAATGTCTTAATATATCACTATTCCTCAAGTTCTGTAAATATCTAATATTATGGTGAAACTCTTGTAAAAATGAACCAGTATCCTACGACAATAACCTGCATTTCAAGCCTACTTGGTAAGGAATAAAACAAAAGAAAGATAGCAGTGATATCTGCATACATTCTAGCATAGAAAAATACTCACAGCAGCAGTTCACCTGTTCAGTGTTCTTAATATCCTCAGAAAAATAACTGATACTGATTTCAGTTGTGTTTGTATCTGTAATCTGTACTTACAAGCAAGCCATGCTGTGCTTGCAAAGCAGCTGTAGGTGAGACAGTTAATATACATGAATTTGATTTACATTTTGGAATTCAAGGGCAAGGATAAAGGATAACTGGGATTTGATCTGTCGAGGAGCATCTCCAGAGTAGTCAGCAATGAAGTAAAGTGAGACTAAGATTGTTCCTTTACACATGGTGAGGAGTGCAGCTGGATCGTGTCACTGCAGCAGCATTTAATTGTAAAAGTAGTCCATTTGGGGAAATGTAAGATGTCAGACTGTGTCTAATATGGCCAGTCCCAGAAAGAAAGAGAGAAAGGTAATATCTCTTCCCACGAACTAGAGCTTTCTTAAATATAAGGTTTTTTCTAAATGTAGCTACTAATGTTTCTAGAATCGTTTACAGTTAAAAAAAACAAAACAAAACAAAACAGATGGCAGTCAGTTTTTCAATTTCTTCTAATGTGTTGTCTACAAAACTCAGGCACATTGGAAGTCCACAGACTGTCTCATATAATTAATGTCTTCACAACTGAAGAGTCACTATTGTCTGAATTACTTAAACATCTATCTTTAGTTACAAGTTCCCCAGACACAATCTTCTCTGCTTTGATAAAATAGAGGAGAAAGAAAGTACTAGCCTTGAAGTACTTCATGTGTGGGTAAAGGAGGATAAACTTGACAAAGAAATGGAGTAGTTGCAGGCAGAATATGAGAAGAAGACTGGGAATGAACAGTACTAATGAAGCCAAGGGAAGGAAGATATGGTCAACAAGTACGAAAGTTACAAGGAGACTAAGTACGATGAAGTTGAAAAAAACCTGTCAGGTTAATCATTTAATAAGGCAGAGAATGGGGAGTGAGGAGTGAATGGGTGTGAAGGAAACGAAAGCGAATATGGACAACTTATTAGAAGAGTTTGGCTGTGAAAGGGTAGCTAGAGAGGGATTTAGGGGCGAGGTTTTCTGTTTTGTTTGCGTTTGTTTTGCCTGGTTTTAAATATGGAAAAGACATGAAGATATTTAAAAGCTGATATGGCTGAGGCAAGAAGGATAGTTGGTAGTGTCAGTTTCCTAAGAAGGCAAAAGACAAGTTGATTCAGAGTGCCAGTGAAAGGACTGGTCTTCAACAGGAAGAGGGTCAGTTCCTTTATTCTACTTTAAAGGAGGAGAAGATGAATGGAGAAGGAGACAACATTGGTGGATTTATTGGGGAGAAACTGAGGTAGGTCCAATCCAATGGCTTTTGTTTTTTTTTTTTGAAGATGGGAGACATTGTAATTAGACATCTAGTGTCAGACTTAGTTTCCTACCTTTAAAATGGAATGTTTTGAGGATTAGTTGAAACAATGAATATGAGAGCACTATGAAACTGAAAGTACTGTTTACAGTAATTATTTTCATTATAGATATACCCTTGTAAATTTGGATACTATCGTATTCTCTTTAATAATCAGAAAGGTTTTTTTACTGTGTGGCATTGTTTCCAAATCTTGTTTTCAGATAAGTAACAGTATTTATTATCTAGAGATATTGTGAGACTAATAAATAAATATAAAATATTGTATTTTATTTAAAATCACAAGATAAATTCAATATTTTATTTCACTATATAATATAAGTATAATATTCATTCATACACAGTTTCTTTTGGTAGTTTATTTTTAGGGTGGAAAGGTAATTGTATCATGTAAAATGTCTAAGAGTAACTCCAATACAATAATTACAAAGTCTATCAGATTTATGTGAAAACACCACAAGATGACCAATATCTATATTTTGATGTTCTTCCATTTCAGCTCTTTTTTATCTCCTTAGGACCCATATGCTTATTTATCTTTCTCTGTTTCCTTCCACTTGGAGAGCAAGTTTGGTCAACTTCAACATGTGAGGTAAAAAAGAACAGAAAAGAAATGGTCTACTGTTTGCCAAATTATTTTTCAAATTGTATTCACACATGTCTGGAAGCATTTTTATAATCATTTTAGATTAAGCCTTCAAATACTGTGCTAATTCCTTTCCCCAAGTATTTTTAAAGGCTACCTGCTTCTGTATAGGTTTAGCAATGCCACTTGCTATCAGCTACACCTGTCCATTCCTGTCATGTTCTTTATTGTTATATTTAAAAATGGACCACCAAGAATTTTTAACGCAATTCAGGAATATCATGATTAAAACAAGATTATAGACCCCCTCAATCTTTGGAATCATCAAAATATAGCATAGTGTACTGAGAAATATTTATGAAGCCTACTGTAAGCAAACTCTGTGCCCTGCCATGTCCCCCAGGTTCTTAGCATTGTAGTACATGCCAGTAGACTTCCAAGAACAGCACATACATTTCTTTGTGGGTTTTCTCTGGCAGCTGGAGGCTGCTATGCTGGTGCATGGTAGCTGGCTGGAAGTTCTGGTAAATTTACATCTCTTGGGAACATCTTTCAACCACAACTGATAGGAGATAGTATTTAAATACCCCAGCTCCCTTGCCCCTCAGTTGGGATAAGGCTGAGGTGCATGTTCTACAATGGGTCCCAAAGCCCAAAGTAGTAACTTGCTTAATAAGACACCCTTGTTACTGCGCTGTTATCACATTTTTATGCTATTAAATTTGTCTCCATTCCGTTTCACTTTCTCACTCTGCTACCAGTGTTTCCTGAGGTCATCTCCTATCTAAACTATTTACACTTGAATTTCTTTTTCAGAGTTTACTTGTCAGGGGAGTAAAACTAAGATACTACCACATATTCTCATATATATTTTCTCGTGTAACTTAAAATTTCTAAATATGGTGGAGAGAAAAGAACACAGAAAGGAAACATGTTGCCACAATTTTCAGAAAAATTAACCTTATGTCCACTGTGAACACTGTAGGACTCTTGAAAATACCTGAAGTCACCTATATAAATTACAAAATGATGAAAGTTCTATTTATTTGTGATTGTAATATATTTTCATCAACATATATTTTAAAAGCTACAACTATCATGCCGTGTATTCATGCATTCAGTCAGAAATATTTCTTGAGCACCTCCTACTCGATCCAAAGTACAGTGCTAGGTTGTGAGGATAAAATGGTGAATAAAATTGATAAGGTCCTTTTTTTTTTTTTTTTTTGCGGTACGCAGGCCTCTCACTGTTGTGGCCTCTCCTGTTGCGGAGCACAGGCTCCGGACGCGCAGGCTCAGGCTGCCATGGCTCACGGGCCTATCCGCTCCGCGGCATGTGGGATCTTCCCGGACCAGGGCACGAACCCGTGTCTCCTGCAATGGCAGGTGGACTCTCAACCACTGTGCCACCAGGGAAGCCCGACTATTAATGTTTTGTTAAGAAATTTGGCCTTGGAGGATTTAAGCTGGGAAGTGAAATAACATTTATATTTTTAAACAACTGTTGTAGACACTGTATTGGAAGATGAGCATAGATCACTTCAACGTCCAAGTAATTTGTGTTAAAGCCTAAAGTTCAAGTCCAAATCGTTAGAAATGTCAAACTATTTTAAAATATGCTGCATCAACCTGACTATTTAATAATATGTTGAGATTGCAAAGTGTTTCAAATGCTTACTTGAGAGTAGTTATAAGAGCATAAAATGAGTAGTCTTTCACAATGTCAGGACTATTCTTTGTTTCAAATTCAAAGGCATCTCTTCGTTTGCATTCAAATATATGTGTGTGTGTGTGTGTGTGTGTGTGTGTGTGTGTGTGTGTATGGCACTAGCCAGCAGCTTCTCTATTATCAAAAAATAAAGCAAAGTAAAAGCTCAGTGGCAAAGCCTATTTAGTGCATAATGGCTTCCACATTTGCCAGTCTCTGTGCTGCCTATTCTTAATGCTGAAAATAATTGGAATAGGCGAAGCATGATGTCTTCCCCTTTACTTATAAATTACAAAGCTCTTTTTGTCAAAGCTATGATTGCATTCATTCGAAGACACAGCCTGAACTGAAAGAAATTCTGTAATAATAATTTAAGGAATTTAAATGGAATCACCAATTACCTTTCTATCTTCCCCTTCTTCTTCCTTCTTTTTGTTCTCCTCCTTTTTATTCATTCTGTAGGCACTTTCCTTGTGTCATTTTACCACTGAGCCAAAAACCATGGATACAGTTAGATTTTCAGAACTGTTCTGTGGAGCTCTGGCCTTAAAGATATGCTCATTTTCTCCCCTTAATCCTTGACCCACTATCTCACTTTGAGTCTTCTTACCCACTGAACAATTATATCCTGTTATGGAGGGAGTTTCATGAGTCATTGCAGTTATAGATGTCAAAAGAAAACCATTTGGAAATTGGGAAATCCACTGAAGAAAACACCATGATATTTTCAAGCAATTATAAATACATTGTTATAAAGGAAAATGATTACTTATAAAAACAAGCAATACATTCAGAAATTTTACTCATCTGGGAGGAAATCCACACTTTTGATGAATCAAAAGTGAAACTGCTTTATTGTATCTTTTCATTTGAAGCTCTTAAAGCATTCAATACATAGGAAAATAATTTCAATAAACATATTTTATAATAAAAAAAGTCAGAAACTGTTAAAATTTCAAGATCAAAGTGAGTCAATGATACAATTGGAAGAG
Organism: Grampus griseus; assembly: GCF_964374135.1. Lineage (NCBI taxonomy): Eukaryota > Metazoa > Chordata > Mammalia > Artiodactyla > Delphinidae > Grampus > Grampus griseus. The sequence goes on along the minus strand of NC_139019.1, from coordinate 37,977,050 downwards.
ACTAATATGTTCTAATATATGACCAAAGTAATTATTTTTATTGTACATTGCAAATGATAATAACCATTTTTGCTGAAAATGAAAACTGGGACATAAAATAAAGCTATATTAAACATTTTAAAGATTATAAGAGAACATAATAAATAAATACATGTCTATAAATTTGAAAGCATACATGAAGCAACAATTTTCTCAAGAGGATATATTAAGATAATCAAGCCAAAACAAAAAATCAGAAAAAACAATAGACTAATAGCCAGTTCATCAGGTATTTTTAATGGTAATGCCAACTAATAACTTTGTTTTGCTGAAGAAAAGATTAGATAGACTTCAAGGTCAAATGTCAGAAGGGACACATGCTAAAGAAAAGATTTTTCTGATTTATTACCGAAATTATCTAGTAAATTGAACCACAAAACCCCTTTTAATTTTTAATTAATTAATTATTTAAACATCTTTATTGGAGTATAATTGCTTTACAATGGTGTGTTAGTTTCTGCTTTATAACAAAGTGAATCAGCTATACATATATTCCCATATAAAACCGCTTTTTAAATATGTGTAAATCTGATTCAAAATACTGTAAAAGGAAGCTATGCTATTATAATAATTCTATAATTAAACTTAAATTATTTCATTTTACCCTTTTAAAAATCGTAACCTCAGTCATATTTGGGATAACAATTCTAATCTTGATGAGAAAATGATTTGTATCTTTTTTTTATAAATTTATTTTACTTATTTATTTCATTTTTGGCTGCCTTGGGTCTCCATCGCTTCACACGGGCTTTTTTCTCTAGTTGCGGTGAGTGGGGGCTACTCTTTGTTACGGTGCACTGGTTTCTCATTGCAGTGGCTTCTCTTGTTATGGAGCACCGGCTCTAGGCGTGCGGGCTTCAGTAGTTGCAGCATGGAGCACGTAGGCTCAGTAGTTGTGGCTCACTGGCTTAGTTGCTCTGCAGCATGTGGGACCTTCCCGGACCAGGGCTCGAACCTGTGTCCCCTGCATTGGCAGGCAGATTCTTAACCACTGCGCCACCAGCAAAGTCCCGAATTGTATCTTTTTTATAATTAGCAGTCATTGACAATCAACTATAATTAGCAGTCATTGACAATCAGTCAGCTTTTTTTGGCTTATATGTGAAAGATCTACTTTATCTTTAATTCATATTATATTATGTAAAATGCTGGAAAATGTTATGTAAGAAATTGCAGTTGAACAAAATTTGCTTTCATAGGCTTTGTTCAAGTTGCATGGTCACAATGGTACTGCAAAATGTGCTCTATTTAATTACTTTTCTTTTGTTTTACTTAGTTATCTCAATTTTCTGAGCTACACAGATGTAAGTCTTGGCACTGCACAGCATACAGACATGGGAGTGTTTTATTGTTTTATGAGAAATGCAGTTGGATAGATCCCTAAAATTTTCTAAATGATTCAGGTATGATAATATAAAGGTAGCTAGATTATGATAACTTTTCTTCTCTTCCTGAAAATGACTATAATATTTAACTGCTGTGCAATGAAACCATAAATTATAATACAGACAGCAAAGAAAGGAAGAAAATCTGTCAAAACACATTCTAAATTGTTAAAGACATAAGTGGATGTGTCTGGCTAAATGAGATTTAGAACTCCTTAAGCCTTTTTTACTTTTAGAAAGGAAAGAGATCTGGAATTTTTAAGTCTGAATAGAATGATAAAAGAAAACAAAGTATTAACCAATCTCTCTATCATTAGTTATTTTGATCATCCATCTATATTCTTTATCCAATCAAATTATATAAAAATTTTAATAGGGAGAAAGAAATTTTACTGAGAGAGGAAAATAAATTTTACTAATTGAGGAAACTAAACCGAAGAGACTTAATAAATAAATGCTTTTTTGGGATACTGTAATTAGCAATGATAACAGCAATGCATAAAGCAAATTATGAGAGTAAAGTGATTTTTCTTCCTGCTAGGCTATAAAAGATGCTTTTTTAAAGGGCACATTAGTATCATTCCCTTCTTAATGTAAGCTTGGGCATCAGCCCAGGTACCATTTCTAAAAGCAGTAAGCATTTAACAAGGTGTTTATAGAAATACATCAGTAATATCACTCAAGGGGAGCTTTGCATCTCTAGTGAAAGGACTAAGTAGTCATTAGCAACTTAACTTATATTGAAATCTTTTGGGCAGTTTTCATAGGAAAGCAATGAGGTATTCACTAAACTGCTCAGGAAAATTAATTCCAAATGAAAGAAATGCATTTAAAGTTCAAGAAGTTGAATGGAAATGCCAATTAATCACATTTTCTATTTAAGATAAGATTAGATAGACTTCAAGGTGAAGATGGCAGAAGGAACGCATGTTAATACACCAATTCTTGTGTGCATTCTCTCTGTATACATTACACATCATATATGCATCTCTTCCTGCTATGTAACATATATGTGTGTATGTATAAAATGTGTATGTGTGTATATATATATATATACACACACAAAACAGAAAAATTAATAGATATGTAGAAAATGGTACAGATATAGAATTTTTAATATCAGAACAAGAAAGTAAAGTGTTTAGATGTCTAGCTGCCAGAAACAGAAAAGAAACATATAGCAATAAGCCATATTTGAAGCCATTAGACCTGTGCAGTGACTGTCACCTAAAAAATCCACAGCGGCTAAGGCCTCAGCACCTGTAGAGAGAGAGAAGCCAAGTCTGCAAGCCCCATGTACAGTGGGGAATCAGAAGTTGGAACCATCTGTGAAGCCAGAAGATGGACTGCATTCAAAGTGACAAAGGGAAATTTCATAATGATAAAATGAAAAATCAACCAAAATATGACAATTGAAACTTGTGTGCACTGAACCAGAACTTTGCAATATATAAAGCAAGACTGATATAATTACAGAGGAAAAATCTCAAATCTACAAGTATGGTAGGATATTTTAAGCAACTAATTAAGAAACTGATAGATTAAGCACACAAAAAGCAAGTCTTCAAATATCCAAACTTAGTTAATACTTTTTAGTCCATAGATATTTTAGAGATCTATTCACCCAATAAAGAATGTATATTTTTAAGCACATATTTTCAACCTTTATAAAAATGAATCATTAGTCTGATCAAAAGTTTTAAGAGATTCAAAAGAATAACATTAAACAGTCCATAACTCTCTAGTCAAAATAAATAAAATTAGAAACCAGCAACCAAAGATATCTAATAAAACACAATAATTTTGGAAATGAAATAACATATTGCTAAATAACACACTGCTAAATAAATAACAATGGAGATTTTTAAATATTTAAAATTAATAAACAGAAAAGGCACTTTATGTTTCAACTGGTGGTCCTAAATTAATCTTTGAATAGAAATGTATAATTTTATATTCATAATTAAAAGATAAGACCAACCGAGAATAAATAAACTTAGCAATTGTCTCAAACAGTTAGAAATGTAGTAAACCAAGAAATACCAAAAGTAAAATAGACACTAATAATATAGAAAATGACAAGAGTAACAGAAGCAATAATAACCAAATATCAGAAATGATGATCAACAGAACTAAGAGATAGTTTATTGAAAAACAAATAAACATTCTTACAAGCCTGGTAAATAAAGCTAGAGAACATAATGCATAAATATCAACACATTTGAGGTTGGTTGTTTGGCCTGAGGTGACCCAGCACTGGAGCCTACCCGGGCTCTTTGGTGGGGCTAATGGCGGACTCTGGGAGGGCTCACGCCAAGGAGTACTTCCCAGAACTTCTGCTGCCAGTGTCCTTGTCCCCGCGGTGAGACACTGCCACCCCGGCCCCCTCTGCAGGAGACCCTCCAACACTAGCAGGTGTTTGGGGGACTCGTGTGGATCCTGGTGGCCTCCTCCAATGCTTCTCTACCTCTACTGCATGGATGGGTCATGTTCGTGTCTGTGACGGCTTTCATCTGTTCCCTCCTCTTCCTGGGTGTGTTCCCCTCTGGCGTGGTGACTCAGATTAATGCCAGCTGGAACTTCCTGGGTTTTGCTTACCATTTTACAGTGTTCGTCTTCTACTTTGGAGCCTTTTTGTTGGAAGCACCCGCCACAACACTGCACGATCTACGTTGCAATAGAAGCATGGCTGTGCAGCCGCTCTTGAATGATAACCAGTATAACATAAATGTGGCAGCCACACTCTAAGGTCACTTTCCATTGTCACAGAAATGATTTGCTACATCCTCAAGTCCTGATAGCTGCACTTTGCTTGGCTGTGAGATCACTGTGCGAATAGACATCTCATCGTGAAGTTTTGAATATGTACCACATTAGGGGTCTCACCACTGCTTAACAAATTTTTGCCTTTGTGACGACAGCTTGTTACAGTTGCAGTTTGGGTCTGGCTTTACAACGATGGCGACCGTAACATCCCTTACAAACTGACTGCTTGTGTGTTAGTTTCATTTGTGTACTTTTTATGTCTGATCAATTTGGATACCATTTTGTCTAGATATAACAACGTCCCCAAAGTAATTTGTTTAGTATATGCAGAGAATCTAAGTATAAGTTTTGGTTCATTTCACGGATGGAATTTTAATTTTAGTATGATGTTAAACAGAGAAACAGCCTTTAGTTTTACATCTGTCTCTTTCTCTTTTCTTATTTTAAAGAAAATATCCCTTTACATCCATAAAATACATAGATATCATTCATGAAAAAAGGGGTATCTCGTGTTTAGTTACTGAGTCACTTGAACCTTAATTTTAATAGGTAACTAAAACTCCTGAAGAAAAACACATTTCAAATAAGCTTTCCACTGAACTCTGTGTTTTAGTGTAAAACAGAGATCGACGCTCTTTAAAGGTCCAGATAGTAAATATTTTAGGCTTTGTGGGCCATTCAGTCTCTGTCACAATTACTCACCTCTGCTGTTATTACGTGAAAGTAGCCATAGACAATAAGTAAACAAGTGAGTGTAGCTGTGTTCCAATAAATTTTTATTTACAAAAACCGGCAGCAGGCTGGATTTGGCCTGTGGGCTGCAGGCTATCGTTTGCTGACCTCTGGTGTAAAACTTTGGTTATGGGTTCTGTATTTTATTGAAATGATCCTGAAAGGTATAAAGCAAATTAGACAAGCCACGTAGTATTTAGTCTCATGCAGTAATCACATTGCCTTTGGGTTAATGGTCAAATACTTACCCTTGAGGGGGCTATAGTTTCTCAAGCTAATTCAAGCAGAGTCTTGGGTACAGGAAAAAGTAATTTATGAAGTGAACTCTAGTTGCTTAATCCACCTAAGTGTTTCCTAACAACTAAGCAAACTGCTCATCTGGCATCGTTAAAATGAGAGCCCCAGAGACCACTAACCACTCCCGGAACTGGTATCTAGCTCCTGATGTCTTACTTTGGGTTTATTTATGCTTCAAATGCAGCTGTTTGCCCTGTGCATGAATATACAAATATTTATGTGTGGATATGTGAGGCTTTACCCAATAGACTTCTTCAAAGGGTGAACTTTTTACTTCTAATTCTTTTACATGACTCTGAGTTAAATTTGAATAGAATATGAAATATAACTTAAAGTTGTAGATCATCACATGTTTAGAGAACAGTCCTGACATCTATTGAATATGAATAGTACAGAGACGTATTTTAACCCACCTCAGAGACCCTGGCCGTAGCAAGATGCCAAAATGGCTTGAATGGGAGAACAAGATAGAGTTAGGCCCCCAGCTCACACCACCCATCCAAACAAGATACTTATCTCTTGCCTCGAGAGGGTTACCTCTGGGAAAAGAGGGCTTTTGATTATTTTATACTTTCAACCCTTTGCTTTTTGGCTGAATCATCCACTACAAGTGCCAGGTATAAGCTGGGCTGTTAAATTTCATGGAACATAGAACAATACTGAATGAGTAGCATAATCAATGCTCAATGATCAAATACTGTTTATGTGATAATCCCCTAGAAAGAAGAATCTTATTACGGTTTGGTTTGTGATGTAATTACAGAGATAAAAGGTATATTTACTATGTGGCAAGAGGAAATCAGTCTTGTGACTTTATACTGATGTCATAGCTTTTCTATAATATCCAACTTCCCTGGTTTTTCTAGCTCAATGCTACACTCTTAACCCTGAATTATGAATTGTATATTACAAAGTCATATATGTGCCATAAGGATATATTGTCCATTCCGGCTGGAATTGTTAAAAGTTAGTCTGCTAGATTTAGTTGTGAGATTATATTTTTGTTTCCAAGGTATAACAGGTCCATGCTTGGTGGCATTAAATTAAATGATTTCATGAAACTGCTTGGTGACACTTTTGTAAATGGATTGCTTCTAGATCATTAAGAACCAAGCCTAAAACTCATCTAACTGTGAATACTTAGCATTGTAAATTAATCACGGTCTAGATTTGTGAGCTGACTGACAAAGCACTTGAACAAAAATTATGGCATTTGAGAATTTCTTTATATATCTTAGCTGTAAAAATGAGAAAGTGTTGGTTGGTTTTAAAATCTGGTAACTCCATGATGAAAAGAAATTTATTTTATAAGTGTTATAACTCTAATAAAGTATCCATTTGATAAAAAATAAAATCAACACCTTTGAAAGCATAAATGAAACTGCAATTTTCTCAAAAGATTGAATTATGTAAGTCAAAACAAGGCCAAAAAAAAAAAAAAGATTTAAAAAACCCCAAAATATATAGAAGACCTAAAATTTCTCTCAGAAGCAGATCCCCAAGACAAGCATTTGGGTGCGAGTAATTTATACAGGACTTGACCTCCCAAAGCACTGACTCAGAAGCGGAGAAGCAGTACTGGGAAGAAAGTTTTTGTGTGGGTTACTGCTGAGGGCAACTGGGGCTCAATCCCATTGGAGACTCTGGAAGGCTGTGTAGAACTCCGCTCAGAATTATCGTGCCTGAGGAGCGAAGAAACTAGGCTATTTATCCACAAACTCTCATTTTTCCTTTGTTGAGGGTTTCTCTTGGGGATGTTAGTTCCCTGGAACTTGTGGCCTGCTCTGCACAGAGCCAAAGAGTCTGCAACCAGAGAATTCCAAGTGCTCCTAGTAAGCAGTAGTTGGCATGCACAGTACAGATGGATTATGGGCAGGGCACCAACAGCCTGTGCTGAAGTATCTATTCATTGTTTTTTTTTTTTTTAAATACTTCAGCAGGATGGCTGGAGGAGAACAGTGATGGGGGTCCCTCACCACCAGGCGTCCAACTTGGGAAGCCTCTGCATCCCCAAGGGCCTGAGAGCCCCCTCTCCCATCCAACCTATTAACACTCAAGTCTTTTCATTTGATTAGAGAGTTCAGATGCAAGACAACTCATTTTGGTTTGGGGTAATCAGAACAGACTGTTTGCAGGATGTGAAATATGAGCAGAGCAAGTTTTCAGTGGGTAGCAAGGAATGAAGAGGACACTCCAGGTAGAGAAGACTTGTATACACGGAAGGAGCAAAAAAGAAGAAATGAGAAAACTCAGTTCATGTTTCCACATAAATGAGTGATCTAGGTTGACTGGGGCAGAAAGTTTGATTATGTAAGTGGTTTGTATGACAAATTTCAGTGACAGGTGATTTAGAAAGATCTAGAATATGATTTTAATTAACACTGCCAGCTGTTTTAGGTAAGGAATTGACAAAGAGAATGGTGTTTTAGAAAGTTAAATCTGTCCATAAGGTCAACGATGGGTTTTAGGGCAAAGAGCTGCAGTGATTTTTGAAGTAACGTAAAATCTACAAATAAAGTGATAAGTGCCTATATTTGGACTGGCTACAGTGGGGATAGAAAAAAAAAGGACAAATATGACAAGAGGGAGGATCACACAGAATTTTAGAATCTATTTTAGAACACCACCCACTTCCCCACCATTCTGAAGATCAGGTAACTGAAGCAGAGAGGGGAAGTGTCTTATCTGATGTCACAAGGCTAGTTAGTAGCTGAGACAAGTATAGATTTTGATCACTGGACTCTAGGTAAGCGTTATTTTTAAATTCAGAGGCTCCTTCTTCCCATGGTAAGCAAATGATCGAACTCTGCTTGTTGCATTTAGAATTTCCTTTCCCCTTTCTGGTTTGAGGCTTAAGAAGGGAAGTAAGAAATAACCAACGATCTTTTTCCTTATCTCACTAGAAAAATTTTTAGAACTTGCTAACTGGTTAGACATGAGGTTCAAAATCAAAGACTGGAAGACAAGTGTATACTTTGAAGGCTTAATGATTGAGGAAATAAAATGGATTTTAATTGAGAAAGTGAAACTATTTTTGCAGAGATAAAGACATTTCCTCTAGGCTTACTGAGTTTAAGGTGACAACAGGATATACAAATATGTACGGTCAGCATGAAGATGGAGTATATGGTCAGGCGGATATGAGACTCATCTGTATACAGGTGCTGACTTTACTTATATACCCATTGATTTCAGACGTGATTTTTGAAGTTATTTTATTTAGTCAAATTTCTCTTCTTCTCTATCCTGAAAGACCTAGGATTGAATAGGAACTTCTTATTTGTTTAACTTGGTACAGTTTGATTAATCTCTGATGCCCAGTTGCTATATAATAATACCTGCATCACATTTATAAATTTATAGTTATTTTTATATACTTATTTTTTAATTTAACTATAGTTGATTTACAATATTGTGTTAGTTTCAGGTATACAATTTTAGATTATTTTCCATTATAGGTTATTATAAGATATTGAATATAGTTCTCTGTGCTATACAGTAAATCCTTGTTGTTGATCTATTTTATATATGGTGTGTATCTGTTAATCCCATACTCCTAATTTCTCTCTTCCCCTCCCCTTTCCCCTTTGGTAACCATAATTTTGTTTTCTGTGTCTGTGAGTCTGCTTGTGTTTTGTAAATAAGTTGATTTGTACTGTTTTATTTTTAGATTCCACATGTAAGCTATATTATATAATATTTAGACAAAGTTATTTTAAAAGGAAATATCACAGAGTAAGATTTGACTGTCTGGAAAATACAATATCTAATTCTATAATATTGCCAAACAAATGCACTACAACCTTTTTTTAAAGTCAAGCATAAATTATATTTATTATTCTTTAGAGAATGTTTAACAAGAATATCTTGAAAAAAATATTTTTTAAGTTTGTCTGAGTCTCTGCTCTATTAAATTGATTATGAAAAGTATTTTTTTCTTTGAATTATTTTCTTTCTTTGGACAATTTTTTTAGAACAGTTTTAGGTTTACAACAAAATTTAGAGGGAGGTACAGAGATTTCCTATATACTCCCTGCCCCTACACATGCATAACCTCTCTCATTGTTAACATCAGTCACCAGAATGGTACTTTTTTTTTTTAAACCAAGGATGAACCTATATTGACACACCATAATCAACCAAAACCTCATAGTTTACCCTTGGGTTCACTCTTGGTATTATACATTACATGGGTTTGGACAAATGTATAATAACATATACACTGTACCCATTATTATTCTATCAGAGTATTTTTACTGCTCTAAAAATCCCCTGTGCCCTGCTTATTCATCTCTCCTCCCCTTACTCCACCCTTAGCAACCACTGATCTTTTTATTGCCTCCATAGTTTTGCCTTTTCCAGAATATCATATAGTTGGAATCATAGAGTATGTTGCCTTTTCACATTGACTTCTTTCATTTAGTAATATGAATTTAAGGTCTTTCTTTTTTAATACATTTTTTATTTCATCTGCTGCTACAGTCTCTAGGTTATATAATTGTTACCTATTTGTTCCAAGACCCATTAAATTTTTATTGCTATTAGTGAATATTTATTAGGCAGCTAGTTGAATGGAGAACTAAATACAGTATGTGTTTGGAAAATGTTTGCTTTCTAATACATGTAAGCTTAAGTGATTTAAATTGGGAAACAAACAAAAACCAAAATAAAACTTCTACTATATGCCAGGCACTTTACGAGCATTCCACTTAATCCAGAAAGCAGCTTAAACATTGGTCTTATTATCCCCACTTTAACGATAAAGAAACTAAAATAGAGATTAAGTAACTTGCCAATATTAATATAATTACTAAGAGATAGAGCCTACAAGTGAACCTATCTTCATTCACTTAATCATTCATAACCAGGAGATTGGGAAAAACTGATCCTTCATTTTAGCATGACAACACTTGGCACTCACCAAGATACCCACCACTCTCTGTTGTCTTCTACTGGGCCTACTTTACTCATTGTGTGATTTGCCTAGTTTCTCGGTCAGCCCAGAAATAGCTCAATAGCCTTTGGATAATCCTGTTTATTTTGAGAAACTTATGCTGAAAAGTTTCAACATTGATATGAAGTCTCAAAAAGCCAAGAACTATCCTGTGGCTCCTTGGAATTCCTGTAGTTGCCCACAGTCATCTAGGAATGCCCATGAAGCCTCTTTTACCCTAGGAATCTCCTGATGAATAGGTGAGCAGGAAGAGAGGCCAAGCATATCCCCGTTTTTGAGTTACTGACAGCTGCCTAAAATTTCAACAGGAACTTTAGGGAGTAAATCATTTCTCTAAGTGTAAATTGACCTTCAAATTAATGACCCATGGAGAACTGAGGTATTAATTCATTCAGCAGTAAATATTTATTCCACTCCGAAAGTGGGCTTTGCACTGTGTAACGTGCTGGAAGGGTCCCTGGAAAACAGGTTGGGCATGGTGTCTACTCTTATGGAGCACGGGTTGTGTGTGTGTGGGGACAATAAACAACTTAGCAAATAAATTAAAAATATATAACTGTAGATTATGAGAAGTGATGAAACAGGGTGCTGTGATAGGAACTGGCATAAAAGGCTTTATTTTAGATTGGGTGGTCATGGAAGGTTTCTCTGAGGATATGACTTTTGGGCTGAGACGTGAGAGATGAGAAGGGTCCAATCACATGAGGGGACAAGGAAGCAGAATTTCAAGCAGAGCTAATTGCAAGAGCAATGTGAGGTGCTGGTTAAAACTGGGCTTGTTCTAAGAACAGACAGAAGGCAAGAATAGCTGGAGCTTCCTGAGGAATGAGGCTAAAAGCAGAAAATGAGGTAATTAATTGTTCTTATTTCATGAATTTAATTAAAATGTTCTGGCATATTTGTAAATCACAAGACCCCTCAGTGGATTCTGAAGGCTTCTCATTGTTTAAAAGTGAATAAGAAGACAAACATCAATAAAAATGAACAAAAGATGAAAAGACACTTTCCAAGAAGATAGGACATGGTAATAAGCACAGGAAAAGACGCTCAGCATCATTGCTCAGCAGAGAAACGCAAATTAAAACTACCAGGAGCTAACACTCCCCAATAAAATGGCTACAATTATAAAGATTAATAATGTCGAGTGTTGGGAAAGATGCAGGACAACTGGAACTCTTGCACATTGCTTGTGGGTCGCACTGCTTTAGAAAATAATTAGGTAGTTTCTTCTAAAGTTGAACATACACTTACCCTATGATACAGAAATTCCACTACTAAATTATTTACCCAAAATAAATGAAAATACATATCTACAGAAAAATTTGCACACAGATGCTCATAGCAGCTGGATTGGTAGTAGGCAAAAATTAGAAACAATGAAAAGGTCCATTCACATGTGGTGTATCAATATAATGGCATATTCCCTGCAACAAAAAGAAACAAACTACCAGTAAACACATCTATACGGATGAACCTCAAAACATTATGCTGAGAGAAAGAACCTAGACATACATATAAACACAAATGTGTGTGTGATAATTCTATTCATACAAAATTCTAGAATGAACAAAATTACTCTATGGTGACAGAAAGTGAAAGCCGATGAGACCAGTGGTTGCCTGGGGTTAAGAGTGGGAAAGTGTTGCCGAAAAAGGTCAGGAGAGAACTATTTGGGGTGATGAAAATATCCTAAACCTTGATTGTGATGATGGTAATATGGGTATAGATATTTGTCAGAACTCATTGAACTGTATAATTTAAATGGGTACATTTTATTGTATATACATTATACCTCAATAAAGTTCATGAGAAAGATAAAAAGCTAATTAATTTTTGTTAACGTTCATTGTTATTGTTCATCAGATCTATTTTCCACAGTAAACTAATCATATGTTTCCTGTATTTCTTTAAAACATACTTTTTTATTATTTATTATTTTTTTAGGGTGTTAGAAATATATATATTTTTAATATCTTTATTGGAGTATAATTGCTTTACAGTGGTGTGTTAGTTTCTGCTTTATAACAAAGTGAATCAGTTATACATATACATATGTCCCCATAGCTCTTCCCTCTTGCGTCTCCTTCCCTCCCACCCTCCCTATCCCACCCCTCTAGGTGGTCACAGAGCACCGAGCTGATCTCCCTGTGCTATGCGGCTGCTTCCCACTAGCTATCTATTTTACATTTGGTAGTGTATATATGTCCATGCCACTCTCTCACTTTGTCACAGCTTACCCTTCCTCCTCCCCGTATCCTCAAGTCCATTCTCTAGTAGGTCTGTGTCTTTATTCCTGCCTTACCCCTAGGTACTTCATGACCATTTTTTTCCCCTTAGATTCCATATATATGTGTTAGCATATGGTATTTGTTTTTCCCTTTCTGACTTACTGCACTCTGTATGACAGACTCTAGGTCCATCCACCTCACTACAAATAACTCAATTTCATTTCTTTTTATGGCTGAGTAATATTCCTTTGTATATATGTGCTACGTCTTCTTTATCCATTCATCTGTTGATGGACACTTAGGTTGCTTCCATGTCCTGGCTACTGTAAAGAGAGCTGCAATGAACATTGTGGTACATGACTCTTTTTGAATTATGGTTTTCTCAGGGTATATGCACAGTAGTGGGATTGCTCGGTTGTATGGTAGTTCTATTTGTAGTTTTTTAAGGAACCTCCATACTGTTCTCCATAGTGGCTGTATCAATTTACATTCCCACCAATAGTGCAAGAGGGTTCCCTTTTCTCCACACCCTCTCCAGCATTTATTGTTTGTAGATTTTTTGATGATGGCTATTCTGACTAGTGTGAGATGATATCTCATTGTAGTTTTGATTTGCATTTCTCTAATGATTAATGATGTTGAGCATCCTTTCGTGTGTTTGCTGGCAATCTGTATATCTTCTTTGGAGAAATGTCTATTTAGGTCTTCTGCCCATTTTTGGATTGGGTTGTTTGTTTTTTCGATATTGAGCTACATGGGCTGCTTGTAAATTTTGGAGATTAATCCTTTGTCAGTTGCTTCATTTGTAAATATTTTCTCCCATTCTAGGGTTGTCTTTTCATCTTGTTTATGGTTTCCTTTGCTGTGCAAAAGCTTTTAAGTTTCATTAGGTCCCATTTGTTTATTTTTGTTTTTATTTCCATTTCTCTAGGAGGTGGGTCAAAAAGGATCTTGCTGTGATTTATGTCATAGAGTGTTCTGCCTATGTTTTCCTCTAAGAATTTGACAGTGTCTGGCCTTACATTTAGGTCTTTAATCCATTTTGGGTTTATTTTAATGTATGGTGTTAGGGAGTGTTCTAATTTCATTCTTTTACATGTAGCTGTCCAGCTTTCCCAGCACCACTTATTGAAGAGCCTGTCTTTTCTCCACTGTATATTCTTGCCTCCTTTATCAAAGATAAGGTGACCATATGTGCATGGGTTTATCTCTGGGTTTTCTATCCTGTTCCATTGATCTATCTTTCTGTTTTTGTGCCAGTACCATACTGTCTTCATTACTGTAGCTTTGTAGTATAGTCTGAAGTCTGGGAGCCTGATTCCTCCAGCTCCGTTTTTCTTTCTCAAGATTGCTTTGCCTATTCGGGTTCTTTTTTTTTTTCTTTGTTTTTTTTTTTCGCTGTACGCGGGCCTCTCACTGTTGTGGCCTCTCCTGTTGCGCAGCACAGGCTCCAGATGCACAGGCTCAGCAGCCATGGCTCACTGGCCTAGCCGCTCTGTGGCATGTGGGATCTTCCCGGACCGGGGCACGAACCCACGTCCCCTGCCTCAGCAGGCGGACTCTCAACCACTGCGCAACCAGGGAAGCCCTATTCGGGGTCTTTTGTGTTTCCATACAAATTGTGAAATTTTTTGTTCTAGTTCTGTGAAAAATGCCAGTGGTAGTTTCACAGGGATTGCACTGAATCTGTAGATTGCTTTGGGTAGTAGAGTCATTTTCACAATGTTGATTCTTCCAATCCAAGAACATGGTATATCTCTCCATCTGTTTGTATCATCTTTAATTTCTTTCATCAGTGTCTTATAATTTTCTGCATACAGGTCTTTTGTCTCCTTAGGTAGGTTTATTCCTAGATATTTTATTCTTTTTGTTGCAATGGTAAATGGGAGTGTTTTCTTAATTTCACTTTCAGATTTTTCATCATTAGTGTATAGGAATGCCAGAGATTTCTGTGCATTAATTTTGTATCCTGCTACTTTACCAAATTCATTGATTAACTCTAGTAGTAAAACATATTTTTAAATTATTTTATTATCCTTTACCAGTCCTGACTGAAGTTTAAAAACTGATTAGTATTTTACATCACATGGTACAGAGCTATAAGAAAAATAGGATCTTTTCCTGACCTAGGTTAATTTCCTGTATTAAGGAGAACTTTGTCTTTTTTTTTTGTTTTTTAAACTTGGGGTATTGTTGTTAAAGGGTGAAAACTATGGATATCCAAGTGGAATTTTACAGAAAGATTTTTAATTATTATCATAGTATTTTAGATTTCTTACAGATTTAAGAATAGATATGCCCCAAAGTTTGATATCTTAAAGCTCCCTGAAAAATAGAGACTACGTCCTAAGACTTTATGAGGAGGGTCAATGCCCGGGCAACAAGAGTGAGGGAAAAAGAGGTGAGTCACAGAAGGAGGAAAGGTGGTTCACTGTCCAAAAGCCACAGCTTCAGATGGAAGCACAACGTATTTCTCATAATCAGTACAGAAGTCTTTGAGGAAGGTTTTATGGAATCCTTGCTACTCAACAGTCTGAAAGAGAAGGAAAGGAGAGGAATTTATCTGCTGGCTCTTTCATTTTCCTGACTCTAATTAGCCTACATTTGTCCATGGGTGTTAAACCCCACACTTCTGAGTTGTGTTATCAGGTGCTGGCGGAGCCTCGTCCCAGGTCCCACTGCACAATACTTTATATGAGTCTGGCCATGACGGGAAGAACCAGAGCTACTGTGAGTCCTATCAAGTTGGGCCTGGGTGCGTGGGCCACTGCACTTCCCCTTGTGGATGGTGTGCGAGGACTGTGCTGGGCCAGCTGGCAGCTGGGAGGGCGGAAATACTGGCGGTGTGGCAGATGAAGCACTGCTGGTGACAGCGGGGACATTCCAGTGAGCACCCTGTTGAAGCCTAGCAGGCAGATGTGAACGTGGGAACCTGGGCAGGCATGTGAAGTGGGTTCTATACTTGAGGTCAGAAGACTCTAGAAGCCAATTGAGCATTTGTAACCGTAGGATAATTTGTCCTTTAAGTTTGGGGGAAATTTGGTGGTGGTGGTGAGGAAAGAAAGGAAAATTTTCCCTCTTGGACTGCTTTGGCAAGGGAGTTTACTACTTCAAACTAATAACGATATTTGGCAACTAACTGTGCTTTTAACCTAAAAAAATCAATATTTCTTATGAAGGTACAGATTAATGTCTTTTGATGGTATTACCATATTTTATTTCCACCATGAGCCCATCTGCACTACTTTATTAAACTACAGTTGTACATTTCAGAATATTCATTCATCTACAAGGTTCTGGTTTGGTCACATCTGCAACTTAACCCTTAATTAAAAATGAAACAAAACAAAATGAATCACCATAATATCATCATTGTTATGTAGGCACGATGTCAATTAATACACATTTTAATTCAAATAAAGCTGAATACCACCTTATGCAATAAATGTTCACCTTAAAATTTGAATTAAGATTTAATTTTTATAAATTAAATAGTTTAAATGTTAGGCTAAATCCATTTGAAAGTAAACAAATCCTACTTAATTTATAATTCTTGGCATATAAATTTTTCCATATAGGGTCATAAATATTTTATTTCTTTAAAATACAGTTGTGCTAGAATTGGATAAAGCCAATTTTGTTATACAAGAAAAACTGCATGGCCCTTGCTAAGTAGAAAAGTTCAGGCATTAGTAAATCATCCTATTTCTCCTCATTTTGGGGAAAGTACATCTGCATGTACTTTCTTTGTTTTTTTAGGTTGCAAGTAATCTAAGTTTTCTTTTTTCCCCCCACCAAGAATGAACTAGAGAAACATCTTTTTTCATTTTTTGTAGTGCTAGGAAATTTTTTTGTATCTCGGGGGAAATTCTGAGGCACACGTAAGTCATGGGTTGCCTAGGGAAAACTAATTCTACTAAATATAACAAATAAATATAATCAGTATGGATTATGTAATTATACATAGAATGCCAGATAATTTATACAAGTGAGAAAAAAATGAAATAGAAAAATAATATCAGAGAAGTTAGGTCACAAAACTGGTCAGTGACCAAAGAAGGTCTAGAATTTTGAGAGCACAGAATCCTAACCACTAGACCACTGGGGATAGAATTTTGAAAATCTACGGCTAACTACGTTTTTGCTTACCTCAAAGCCCATCCTACTGCAAGACAATTTTTGTCTAGATCTGACCTTAAAATTCAATGGAAGGGGAAGAAATAGTCTCCTTAGCCTCATTCAGAGTTATCTCAACAGTGTTTATATCCAATATATAATTTCAATTCTGAGGTTGGCAAAGCAGAGGTTTCTAGGTCAGAGAATCAATCTCTTTGAGTCTCTTTAATCAATATTTTAGTTAGGTTCAGAGAAACTAAATATTCCTGTTTGATTACAGTTTGTGTTCTGTGCCTTGGATCAATTTCCATAATTAAAAATTATACCACAGACACTTTTCTCTGCGTACACATACATGAGCACACATACTTGTGCACACATATGGAGCAGCATACACATTCACATGACATCACAAATCTTGATTATGAAAAATACAGTACATCTTCCTGGGATGAAATGTGGATGATGAAAACAAAGAGAGATTGAATTTGTGTCACCGTTATACTTACTCCAGGTAAGATGACACGGGTCTCTCATTCCTAATTATTAATTCTGATTTTTTGTACATGTATTACTCTGCAAGTTATGATTTGAATGGGGTAGAAGATCCTTAATAACATTAATGACATATTATTAATTAAACATTGAAGAAATTAATTTCCACACATAAAAATAGGAAAGACTAATGAGGATTTTTATGCACAAGATAATACTCTGTTGACTAATGCTTAAATCACAAAAATATTTGTGAAGCTACAAATGTTTAGTTGATGGATTTTAAATTTTTAATTACTAAAATGTACTATGGAATATTTTATACATTCCAAAAGAACAAAATGTTAACAACAATCTATATGCTAATCGCCAGCTTAGAAATAAAACATTCCGATATAGTTAAAGCTGATTATGAATCTCTTTTTAATAGCAACACATTTCCTTCAACTTCTGAGGTTACTTCTTTCATGAAATTGCTGTTTATTACCACCATGCCTGGCAGATTATATATATATGTATAATATGTATATATAAAGGGTTTAAAAGTTTTATTTAAAAAGCATCATACTATATGTATTTTCTGGCAATTTTTTTCAACATTAAATTTGTAAGGTTCACCCATATGGGTTTGTATAGCTTGGATTTATTCGTCCTCTCTGCTGTGTAACATTTCATTTTATGGGTCTATCACAATTTATCTAGTTTCCAATTAATGGACATTTCAGATTTTTTTCTATTATAAAAGTACTGTAATCAGTTATTTTAATTACTGTCATAGGTGGATGACTGATCCTGTGACTGGAAAATTCAGGTGGCTTGTTGAAAAAAGTTCTACTTGCAGATGTTTTCCCATGATCTGTCATATTTTAAACGTTTCAGTAGATTTCTTTCCTTCCAGTTTTATACATTCAAAATACGATTATTGTGCATAGATATTGCCTTGTATTCAATTTACACAGAGGAAAGAAATGGAATATTTTAAAACCACATTAGAGAACAATTTTCTGGGAGCGGGGGAGAAGGAATTGTTTGGTTGGTTGGTTTAAAACTAACTGTGCCTAGAAAGTGCTTAATACATTTTGTTGAATAAATGAATAATAAATTTAGAAATATTTTATAGCTTGGGAGTCCAATTTAAAACAGCCTCTGGTTTATTGTTTCCCAATTTCCCATTATAATATGTATAAAGACAAAGACAAAGCCCACATTGCCATCAAACACCTAGGATGGCAGTAACCCTACTGCTAGAATCTGAGAGGAATATTTACTATCCCTAGGTTGATACAACCAGTTAGAAAAATGCAATGGACAACTTCCTTGGAAGAGTGCATCTCAGATGGTACAATACTGCCTTCTGAAGGTAGGTTGAGAGCAGTGTGCTGCAGCCAGCTCATAGTGGTTTGAAATAGTCAAGTGCTAAATTATCAGAAATTTTGCAAGCTGGTTGTTACATTGGAGCTTGAAATCAGCCACGGTGCGAATATTTACATCATAGAAATCATCAAAGGCTACAAATCAGCCTTTATCCCCCAAGCTGGTTATGAAACATTTATCAACTCATCACTCCTACTGTACTCCCTTCCCTCTCATTACCCCAATCAGAATTCTAAATGGCTATTATGCTACTATATAGGTACTGCTTTGAAGGCAGCAGGGATATTTAAATGTGCTTCATTTGTGTGTTTTGTTTTGTTTTTTTATGCAGTTGGACACTGTAAATTTCAGAAAACAAAGTAAGGAGAAGTAGGCAAGGGAATAGAATTTACAGAGGCAACAGGGTGCCAAGGGGATATGGGCATGGTAAAATCCCTACAATTAAAGCACTGCATTGCAGGTCAGACATGGTTTGGGGAGGGGACTGGTGGACAAAGCAGACCCATCCAAAAACTAAGTTTCATTCCCCAATTATGCAGCCACTTATCAGGGAAGTGACGGGATGGATGTTGGACACGAACCACACTGTTTACTTCAGCTTGGCTTAGCCTACTGAAAGGGACTCATTCTACCTGGTCAACCTTATTCCTCATGATTTTGTAATAGGCACAAAAATTAGGCTATTTTTACTAAATTTTTATCCTTCAAATAGTTTCCCCTAAATGGATCCTCCTTTCCCCCTGTCTGGACTGTCTGATCTCTCCCTCCCATAGACCTTCAGACTCAGGGTCTGTGCATTACTTGCGTCACCTGTCAACACAGCCATGTTTAAACCTCTGTGTGTTTAAGAAAGTTTTTTAGGCTGATATGTATTGTTTTTATACTCCCTTTTCGATTACCTTTCTGTAGCTCAAATTCTTGAGTCTCTCTAACCTTCCTATTTTGTCTGCTCAGTCTCTTTCATGGCAATTTATTTCTGTGATTTCCACATGTGTTGTTAGTTTTTAACTGTCATTTTATTCCAGCGGGGCTTTTGTCCTCCCTTTCTTGTGAGACTATATATGCGGCACAGCTTTAAGGAACAGCTTTGCATTAGCTGTACCAGGTGGCCTAATGGTAATCACTGTCTCAGGAACAGTATGATGCATTAACAATACGTGCTAATTTTCCCTCAAGCCCACCATAGCCATAGGACTAGAATTTCACTTTATTTGGGGATATATATATATATATATATATATATATATATATATATATATATATATATATATACTTCTTTTTTTTTCTTTTTCCACATAGAGTGGAGGAAGAGACAGGACGAGCTTTCTTATTATCTCCCCGTAACATTGGGCAATTTAAAAAATTAAATCATCCACCAAACTTGTAGACATGTGAGGGTCCCAGCTCTGTTCAAATTTTTGAGTTCCAATTCACTGTCCTGTGTAGGCTGCAGAGCACACCCCTTGTTCCCCGTCTCACATGGCATGGACAGCTTGAGTCCCTAAAGTTCTGGGAGAAAAAGCACATCACAGGACAGTCTCAGGTTCCACTCACATGCTTACCATTTGGTTTTCGGTTTCCAGTTTATTTCTGGTATCGACCAATTTGCGTCTTTGTTGAAAACTTAGTTATGCATTTAAAATAAGTTTTGTTATATTTCACCTGCTGTGTCTAGGTATTTACAGGGGTGGTAGAGTTTCTTAGTCAACTTTCCTGCTAGAAATAGGAGTTGCATTTTACAGAATTTTATAGTCAGGAAAAATTCTTTGAAAAGTGAATTTATCCTTCAGTAGGAATAACAATTGCTAGTAAGCACATTTTGGTAGAATTAGATGCTGCTTTCTATACTGCTAAAGTATAATATATATTTTTTAATGGGCACTACATAAAATTTGCCACTACAAATACATGTGGGGGCTTTGAATTGGTAGAATTCTTCCTAAGTTTAATAAATAAATAAAAAGCTCCCTCCAAATGTAAAATATTACTAAGAATATCAAGAAAATAGGGAAAATAAGGCATATCAGAAGAATATAGCTTTGTGGAATACTTGGGGAAGATACAAAACAAATTTTTCTCAACAAATGGGAGTTTATTTATACCCTAACTAAAAACTGAGCTGTAAAGGTAGTCATATAAATCAGACTGCAACAATGCTGATGTAATAATCCATTTCAATTTATTTCCCAAGCATTTGAGATGCATGTAAAACGTGCTGTGCTCAGACCTGGGCAACCCAAACACCGTAATTATTCTCAAGCATCTTACTGCCTACTGTGAGAACGGCATGTAAAAAAAATTAAAACCCAGAATAATGGTGTGGTACTAACAGCACGTACAAGAAACACAGGGAAGGAAGACTTCACTGAGGAGACAGCACCCTAGCAAGAATTTGAAAGATAAACAGAATTTGACGTGTTAACTAATAAGGGAAGGACATTCCAGGCAGGCACAATGAAGAAAATGCCTCACACGCTGATGTGCAGCTTAATGGAAATGATGCTTAGTTGGGATCATCTATGTTGAACAAGAGTATATTAATACTGATTCATAGAATTGGAGCCAGAGGACCTTGGAATATCTGAGTCCTCCCTTGTGAGTTTGATTCAGTTACTAATCAAGAAGAAACACATTTGAGAACTGATGTGGATTTCCCACACACGAGAAGAACAACCAATTAGAAAATAGAATATAAATCTTAGAATTTGCTAGAGTATCCCGCAGTCACATGAGAAATGTGAGTTAACTTGGATGGGAGCCTGTTTTGTACCAATGCAGGTGCATACTGTGTGTCAATGATGGTTGTATGATCAGCACTCAATCATAGGCCCCCTTTTTCTCTACACACTTTGTATGTGATGTGGTGGTTTTGAGCAGAAGCAGGAGCCTATGATTAGCTTCAAATCCAAACTCCACAACTTGCAAGTTCCATGACTTTGGAGAAAGTACTTAACCTCTAATTGCCTCAGTTTACTCATTTGCACGATCAGAATAATCTAGTAACTACCTCGGGTCCTTGTAAGGCTTCAGTGTGCTAATGTGCACACAAGTATTTTAAAAAGCGACTGGAATTTAGGAGATATTAGCTATTTCTATTATTGCTATGTAGATCGTCTGCCTTGGTTTTGTCCCTCATTCCTGTTACAAAATATTTGTTCAGAGTTCTCTTGGGGGAAAAAAAATCCCACATATCCACAAATCAATATTATATGTATTATCTATGGGGTTATGTTCAAAGTGACCTTAACCTTATCTACAATATTTAAAAATTTTTATGCAGAGAAAAAATGTATTACTTACATGTGACACAAATTTACAATCATTCCTACTCTCGGCTTGTAATTTTAGTTTAATGCTGACTGAGATACAAGTTTTATCTTACCAAGGATATTTATTTTATCTTTTGAGCTTTTTTCAGATACAAATACAGATATAATCAGTATCTCCCTTCTCCCACCACGGGTGCATTTACCATTCATTCATTCGTCATTCATTCAGTCATTCATTCCTTTAATCTTCAGTTACTGAGTTCTGACTATGTAC
Organism: Grampus griseus; assembly: GCF_964374135.1. Taxonomy (NCBI): domain Eukaryota; kingdom Metazoa; phylum Chordata; class Mammalia; order Artiodactyla; family Delphinidae; genus Grampus; species Grampus griseus. The sequence continues at coordinate 37,955,121 of NC_139019.1, read as the reverse complement.
AGACATTGCTTCTCATTATTTAGATATGAATTATAGTTTGATCTGCACAATTAGCAGATGGGTAAAAGAGAACAAAAATATTGTGTATAAACATTTGAAGCATCTCAGCAGGAAATCAGTATTTTAGGAAAATTTATAAGACTTGTAAGAAACACAGAATAACGATTCTCATATACGCATAAAGAACAGGTAGAATGCTGATGATAGCACCACCTGGGCAATTTTAAATATAGCTTGCAATGGAGGAGGGGATGTTTTTCACATGTTGATATGTGATTTTTTTTAAAGGAAAATAAACATAAATACAGCCAATCAACTATGAAGCACACATAGGATATTATGGGAAAAGATTTAAAATGTTTTCTGCAACTTTGTAGGTGGAATAAATGATCCATAGGTGACTAAACTATGCACAAAGAAGTGAGGAAGAAAATAAAATTTATATTAAGGTTTGTTTGTGGTTGCATTATTTATGTTTTCTGCCAATAGGAAACAAAAAAGATACTCTGAGGCTGAACTACATGTTTTTTTTGCTAATTTTTTTAAATTGAGGCAACATTCGCTGATAACATTATATAAGTTCCATGTGCACAAATTATATGCCGACTTCTGTATACATTACAGCGTGCTCACCAGCAAAAGTTTAATTTCCATCCATCGCCATACAGTTGACCCCCTTTATCCATTTTGCTCTCTCCCCACACCCCTTCCCCTCTAATAACCACTAATCTTGAACTTAATTTTTGTAAGAAAATACTTAACCCGACAAAATGTTCTTTCCTTTTTTCCTTCCTTTCTTTCTTGCTTTCTCTTTTAAAAAGAAATCTAAACATCATACTTTTAGAAAGAATCTCCATTTCTGTACTCTGGTGGAAAATACATAAGGTTTGGCATTTTGGCCAGTTTCATTTTGAAGTATCTTGATTTTATTAAAGTCTCATGATATATTTCCATGCCGTTTAAAAAAAGAATTTTCCCCTCCACTAAGTTTGAGAATCTTTATTAATATGCAGGGCCCTTGACACCACACTTCCCAACAGTCAAGTTGTTTCTCACACTCACCCAGCTTGTTTGTCCTTCCCCATTGCCATTTCAGATGTGTTCCCTCCTGCAGGACAGCTCTATATTAAGCTTTATTAAGCACATTCCCTCCTAAACCCACCTGATATCTGTCATGACTACTCTAAGTCACCCCAGTACTTGTACCATCAATTTAGATAAACTGTTAATTTGTACTTACTTGTTCCTCATATGTAGTGTGTTTGGCTAAAACAACAATAGCTAAATTCTTCTTACACCCACCTTATAAACCTTTTTAAAAACTCTTAAAGAGTAGAAACTATGTTATATTTATTTTGTGTTTTCTTTTCCATTCCCTGAATCTTTATGTAAGATAAAGAACAAGTATTTTATTTCTTCTCTAAATTTTAATAGATAAAGTGTCCAAAACCAAATAAAACAGAGAATTGGTCAGTATAAACTCTACCTGTAAAAGCCAATTTTTCTTTGATTATTACTCTAAGGATGATGACAGCGTCTTTTAAATGACTGGATTTGCTCTGAATCTACAAGAACTACATTTATTTTATTTGCTTAGGGAATTTCTTATCCTAAGAGAAATGTATTTGTGTATCAAACCAGAAACGAAACAGAGGAGGTCAAATGAATTAAATTCAAAGTTTGTTTTCAATATGTACCTTAAAAATAAGTAGAAGTTTAATGATTTATTTTGTTTTCATTTTTAGATTCTCAGAATAGCCTTCTCTCTCAATCCCTTCTAGCTAAGGGCCTATTTTCCAATTTTCTGTGTATCCCGCAAAAGAGAAAAAAAAATCATATTATATATATGAACATTGTCCAAAGGTGTTTGTGAGATATATTTAGCAGTATTATAATGAGGTCATTATCATGAGAACAAGAGAGAACTGAAAAAAGAAGTACTGTCAACATAGTAGAAGTACTTTCAACAATTACCTTTTTTTCAAGTTGTTTGATCTGCTGAGTGTTCCATGAGATGATTTTAAATCTATGAGAAAAACATCTTGTGAGAGTTTTTTCCCCTTAAATGTGGGGGACACCACAAGATAATGTAAGTCAAAAATGACAGTGAACATTTGGATAGCTTTAAAACTAAGCTAAATTTAAACTTTGAAATAGATAAAATATATCTTTCTAAATTTTTAAAGTGGGGATCTACTTTCTCTTTATCTCTATGTCTTTATTGTATATCTTACTACGTACATTTTCATAGATCACATATATGTGTTTGTCATATTTTCCTTTCAAAATGACTCCACCCATGTCAATTTTCCTTCATTCCTTTATTCTGTGATAACACTTAATGCCTGGATAAGCACAAGGCATTATTGCTGCCTCCTGACTTCCCAGGTGTCACTCTTGATCTCATAAACCAAGATCAAGCCTTCTAAAATACTGTTTTTACAGTAACATCCCTTGCTCAAGAACCATAAATTGTCCTCTACTGCCACTCCAATGGGAAAAAAAGCACTGACATAGGAATCAGATGGCAGCTCCAACATCCGTACAATAATAAGCCTTCTCTACTATAAAAATGAATAATGATAATATTTACCTCACAAAGTTGTTAAAAGTGGTTTTGTTTAAAGGACCAAAAACGATAAGTATCTCAAAGCAGTTTTAAAATTGTAAAGCACTATACAGATAGAATAGTGTACTATGTAAGTTTCAAGGTTCCTCATAAATGGACTACCACCTACCTGTCTAACCTTATTTCCCATCACTGATGTATAGGCATAGTCTGCTCTGAGTAAATTAAACTCTCTGTCCTAACATGTCATATCGATCCTATCTTTATTCCTGCTTGTCCATTCTATCTGCTCACTTCTCCCCCTTTAACCCTACCTGACTGCCCAGGAAAACTCTTCATTCTATCCTGACCTCCTGCTACATGTATCTTCATGTCCTACTACATGGATTAGATTTACAGTCTAAAGGCAGTTTGTGAACACACAGTAGGTATGCAGTAAATAGTTGTCAATGGGTTTGGTTTTTGTGTCAACTCTCTCTCCTTCCTCTGAATGCTATGGCATTATTTGTTAGGTTGAGAAAACAAAGGAAACTAATTAAAGTCACTTATGATAGTTAATTTTATGTGGCAATTTGACTGGGCCACGGGTATTTGGTGAGATATTATTTTGAATATTCTTGTGACAGTGTTTGGATGAGATTCATATTTGGATCAGTAGACTGAATAAAGCAGATTGCCCTCCCTAATGTGGACGGGCCTCATCCAATCAGTTGAAAGTCTAAATAGAACAAAAAGGCTGAGTAAGAGGAAACTTCTTCTGCCTGGCTTTGAACTGAGATATCAGTTTTTCCTGTCTTCAAACTCGAACTGAAAGATTAACTCTTCCTGGGTATGAAGCCCACTGGCCTAAGGACTGGAACTAGGCTTTAGCTCTCCTGAGTCTCTAACTTGCTTACTCACCCTGCAGATCTTGCGCCTTTTCAGTCTCCATGACGGCATGAGCAAATTCCTTATAATAATAAATTCATATATATATATATATATATATATATATATAGGTCCCTTAGGATGCTTCTTGTCAGTGTCTTTTTCAAATACAAACTACTTACTCTTAAATCTCCATGCAAACAAAACAAGACAAAACAAAACAAAACAAACAACAACAACAAACCAAGACCAAAAAAACAAAAAAGAATGAAAGAAAAATCAAATGGTTAAAAGACCTACAATTAAGCTATACTCTAGGGAGGATACATACAAGAACTTAAAAAAAAAAAAAAACCCAGAAAATTAGCTATAAGCATGAATAACAGTATTCTATCTAATTTAAATTTGAGAGAAAGAAATACTTTAAGACACTCATTCACAAAGCCCAAGGAATAAACATTTAGTTATGGTGGGCATATTAAGATATGAGTACGTAGTAGCCTACTCTCTCTGAAGATACTTTGGGAGTATGTGCATAATGTATACATTCAACTTGTTTTTAAAAAATGAAATATCACTCACGAGAAATCTTAAAATATGATTTCCATCCCACTAACTTGGACAGTTTAATATACATCCCCATCTTGATCTCAAGTGTTGTCTTTCTAGTGGCATTCTTGTACTTTGATTGTAATAAAATTTGAAGCAGAGGCTTACTTTTTAAAGGGAACAGTAGATTATAGTATCATTATTACTATTTTACTTCTCTCTATTGCACCGAGCCCTTGATTTATATAGCTTCCAATGTGCTTTCCACTGTATTTTGCAGTTTTGCCTTAGTCATTGGACTGAACACAGGCTCCATAAAGTCAGGGTCCTTTCTGGTTTTGCTTGCCTTATATTTTCAGCGTTTAAAATAGTGCCCGGCCTATTGTAAAACATCAAAAAATTTTACGGGTGAATACATGGCAAAATAGTGTGCCAAAAGAATTCAGCAGAGTCTGTTCAGGCAGATTTCCATTAGAAGATAAGATCTGAGTAAAATCTTAATTTGTAAAATTTTGCTACACTACCTAAACTTTACAGGTAATATTAAGAATAAGATAAAGATAAATGTTTCTAAATACACCTAAAGCAATACATATATGTATATTTTTAATACATATATATTTATCAGAAGAAAATTAATGGAATCAGTTACCTTAAGTGAAACTTTTTTTTTTTATAATATAGAATCTCATTAAGAACAGAACAACTCCCGTTAACTGTTAAACATAAAACATGTCATATTTAGCACTGATAATTTAAGAGAATTTCCAATAATTCCATTGTCATTTTTAAAAGAGAAGTTATGCCCTTTTGTGGTAAAAACAACAACAACAAAAAGTTTCTGAAACTGTGTGATTCCGGGGCAGAGAGGAAGAAAGCAAACACACTTTAGAAGTTCCTCATTGCCTATGCTTGATATAAATTTGCAGGTTTCATAGCAGCATTTCTAACCTGGGTGGAAAATAATGAAGATTTTTCCTACTTCAAACTTATCAAACAAGTAAAATATGTAAAAATGTAAATGACTGCAAAATTCAATTAAAGTGTAGAGAAGAAGTACGGTACTTTAAAAAAATTAAAGTAAAATCTGCATGAGTATGTCTGGTGGTTAGGTTTTTAAGGTATGGTATTTCTTAATGGTTGTCTTGCTAAATCTTTTTTAATGTAGCTCCTGAAGAATAATGGAAAAATTCCAATTGTCCACTTCTTACCTATTTACATATTTTAACTTCTTGATTATCCAATTTCTTGGATGTTTCTATCTGCTTTCTTATTTCATAGAGTGAATTTCTCTTGTCTTTGTTGTTTGCTTTTATTCTTTTCTAGACTCCCTGCCTCCCTCCCTTTCATTGTGTCTTGTACAAAAGAAATGTATGTAGTTGTAATAATTATGTTGTGTATTTTGATTTATACATTACCTTCTATCCTCTGGTACATTCATTGACTAAAGCCTTGTATATAGTAAGATCTTAGTGTGGTGCTTTTTTATTCAACTAAAATAAAGATCTCAGTTTCCTCACTTGTAAGGTAAGGTGGAGTGGATCTTTAATCACAGAATACATCTGCCCCATTCTTCCAACGAATCAGCTTTCCATATTTAACAAGCATGGAAGCACCGGTCACTGAACTACCCAGGCTCCAAATGGGAATTTCAACTTTGGTTTCTTCCCTTCTGTTTCCTATACCCTAGAACCAAGTAATCCCCAATCCCTATATATTCTGTTTCCTAAATAATTCTTGAATAAATCCATTTCCTATCTTGTTTATTCCAATACATTTTCCAACAAAAAAGCCATGTTAACCATAACTTGAAACTCCTGCATATTTCCCCTTCCTGTGTGATAAGGTATAAGCTCTAACATACCCTAAGAGGACATTTTAGACTCTGGCTCCAGTCTTCCTCCTTCATCTTGGATTTCCCCATCACTCTCTTCCCTGCCCCACAGCTCTACTCTCCAGCTATGTTGAATTTCTTTCAGCTCCTTGAACCTGCTCATTCACTTGTGCTGGCGGATTCTTTTTCTTGCTTCCTGGCATTTGCTCTTCTCTCTGTCTGGAGCACTCTTTTCTCATTTCTTCCTAACTCCTGCTTATCCTTCAGGATTCATCTTAGATGTTATTTCCATGGGCAAATCTTAACTGACTCTCCAAGACAAGTTCTCTGAAGAACTCTATTCTCGACCCCTTCATGGTCCTTACACATTATTTTTAAGTGGGTAGTCCACCATACTGCCATTTTTTAGAAGGAAATTTTTGTTCATTATTTTGTCTCCAATACCTAGCGTAGTACATTACTATGATAAGCACTAATAAAACATGTTTCAATCAGTGAGTTCATATATTTCCCTTTAGTGTTATTATTTTTACTAGATTGGGCACCTGCTTTTTGTGGGTATGGGGCACTTCTTATTTTTTTCTGTTTCTTCCACTTCCTCTGTCAAAGATAAACGAAGCCAGACAGTAAAGTGGTAAGGACAGACTTTAATCAGTAATATACTATTGCACAGTGAAAAGAGTCTGATGTGAACTGAACTCAACTTCGATTTATATAGAAGTGACTGGTTTTAAAAGGAACGCTTTACACAGAGTTTTAAAAGAAGGAGTGAATAGGGAAGGAAGTGAATGAGGGCTCAGTAGAGTCAAGGAAGTGAAAAATTACAAAAAGCAGGTAGAAGGGTTGGTCCATGTGAATGCCATTTGGGTTTGCTAATTGGCGTTTATTACTTACTGAAGATAATTAAGCTCCTATCCTCCATCAATGCTGAGAGACAGGAGCTCCCTCTTCAGGTGTTGGCTGGAATACAGTAAATTTGGGGGGCATCTGTGAGTTTTCTCTGGTCTTGAGCTGTTAGAGAATATGCTACTGTTTAAACCTTTAAAGGCCAAGGTTTAGCTTTAGTAGAGAGGAAGGCTTGGAGGAGCTTGGCTAGAGTTTGGTCAAGGAGACAACCTTTGTCCTTCTTTGACTAATTTTTAAAATCTCCTCTTTTTAATTTTATTTTGCTTTTGCTAACTCTTCCATCCAATGGAATTAAAATAAATTAAGTGTATTAAATAAATCTTAATATTTAATATAAATTTAACACACCTATATTAGCTTACACTGATTATGCATGTAGAATTTGGAATTGAGAGAAAGTTGAAAAGAACTAGTACTAAAAATTGATTTCTAATACTGGTGCTGTTGCCCCAAAATAGCGGCTTATGTATCTGGTTTATGTCTATTCCTGAAAAGCCCTTGCTGGCCTTTCCTAAAGTGACTCTCATATTTCTTTTCTGAAGTGAGTAGTCAGTCTTACCATTTTTTCTGCTCTTATCTTTCTTACTCTACGGTAAGGATTATAATCTTACATCTTGCATGTCTGACATCTACATGTCTTCGTTATTTCACTAACTCAGAAAGGGCAGGTAATAAAACTTTCTTTATAGTAAGTGTTTTTTCACTCCAAGCTCAAAGAGGGAAGTTTTAGGGAGCTTGAAATAAATGTTATCAGTCAAACCGAACAGACTCGTTAAGCCAGGAAGTTCTTTCCTTCTCTTATATTTATTGTCCTATCCCGATCAAGGACAAAATAATCTATGAATAAATTAAGTAGCTTAAGATTGTTTTTTGAATATTTGATCCACATGCTAAATCGTGTAGTTTATTACTAGTATAGTTCTTCTTCAATTCTCCTTTCTGACTCCATTTTTTGTTTTATAAATAAAAATACAAGGGCTTTCAAATAACTCAATTAATTTCTTATAGTTTAATATAGCCCTCTTTATGATATGTCTATTTGCTAAAGCTGTATGGTCGAAGATGATATTTTTTTTTCTTTCTTTTTTTTTTTTGCAGCCGCTCTGTGGCATGTGGGGTCTTCCCGGACCGGGGCACGAACCCGTGTCCCCTGCATCGGCAGGCGGACTCCCAACCACTGTGTCATCAGGGAAGCCCGATATTTTAAAATTCTATATAAAGAGCTATGTTGTAAAATCACCTAAGATCTGTTCTTAAGAATGCCAGTTAGCGGGGAGGTTATACCTGTGAGGGGCGTATGGGGAATGTCTGTAACTTTCTCTAAATCTTGCTGTGAAACTAAAACCACCTTAAAAAATTGTCTGTAAAAAAGAAAAAAGAAAAGTGCCAGTTAGGTCTTTGCTATTATTTATATTCTGATAGTGCGGAAAGGGAAATAGGAAGGCGACTGGTCAGTTGTTGTTTATACCAATTGACAATAATCTCCTTCACCATAAAACAGTTAAGAATAATCTGTTTTAAAGAGTAGAATAGTGGTTGCCAGGGGCTGGGAAATGGGGGAGATGGGGAGATGTTGATCAAAGGGTAGAAGCTTCCAGTTACAGGATGAGTAAGTTCTAGGCATCTCATGTACAGCATAGTGACCAGAGTCAACAATACTTTATTTTATACTTGAAGGTTGCCAAGAGAGTAGATCTTAAACGTTCTCACCACACACACACAAATGGGAATTATGTGATGTGATGGAGATGTTAACTAACCTTATTATGGCAATCATTTCTTAATAAATATGTGTATCAAATCGCCACATGTACACTTTAAACTTATATGAAGTTATATCTCAATTATATCTCAATAAAGCTGGAAGAAAGGATAATCTGCTTCATCTCTAAATTCAGAGTGAGTATAAGTAAAGGTTTTAATAAGGAAAGGAAGAGAAGGGAAGGAAGTTGACAGATTTTTTCAAGGCAACCAATAACTTCAAGTAAGTATTTTATCATTATTTGATTAAGCTTCCAATAGCTTATGGATGCTACCATTTTATCTCTGGGACACTGTTACCTTTGTAGATAAATGCTTATTTTTCAGGAAACAGGGAAATAATACCTTTAATGTAAAAATGCCTTGCTACTCTTATAGGGCTTAAAATGGGGTGAGAGCTTATACGGGAATGTCAGGTAAAGGACGAGTTTTGTTTGTTTTGTTTTGTTTGGCGGCACCATGCGGGCTTGTGGGATCTTAGCTCCTTGACTGGGGATTGGATGCAGGCCCTCACAGGCAGTGAGAACGCAGAGTCTTAACCACTAAACCGCCAGGGAATTCCCAAAGGAAGAGTTCTTGTTTCTAGAGAAAGGTATTACTTTCAGACAAAGCTTTCCTAGAGAAATGAATCCAAAAACCATTGAAGAGAAAATTTCTTTTGCAATACAATCCCCAAACTATTCCTTACCAAATCCATAAAAGATGGTTGCAAATTGCATGTAGTCATACATATGTAAGATTGCACTTGAACTAATTTGGGTTTAATAAGATCAGGGAAACAAAGTAGGTTTATATTCAAGAAAAAGAATTTCATATAAAATCAAAGAACTCATATTTAAAATTACCACTAGAGGGCAGAAAACAGGGGGGAAAGGATAAATAATTGGGTTTCTACAATCAAAATTTTTAAGCTCCTGGAATCTCTGAAAACAACTGTAATAATAACAACAGTTAACATTTATGAGGTGCCTACCATGTACTAGGCCCAGTTTTAAGATATATATGTGAAATGTGAATATATATATATGAAATTAACTCATTTAATTTCACAACAACCCTATGAGATAGGTATCTGGTAGATGGGGGAAACTGAGGTTAAATTGAGTAGTGCAAGGTCATGTAGTAACTCAAAGGTATCACTGGATTCAAATCCAGTCAGTTTTACTTCCAAGACTGTACACATACTCACTACCTTTCCTCATGGGTGACAATCTATTTTTGTGTGTGTGTACTTTATTACAGTCATCCTCTGAACTGTGACAGCAAGTAGTTTTTTTTCTAGCGTGATAAGTTTCCTAACTTGCTTCTACTGCGTTATCTGGCAAGCCACGAATTTTGTGGCTGGCCTCAAATATACACCTTAGAAGTCTAAAAATGTGTTTTATTAATGTTGCGAACTACCAACACTATTAAGTTTTCTGGATAATCTGAACTAATAAGCAGGGCCTGTAACGGTAACATTAACAGTGTCAGGGGGAGGCTGACCCCAGAATGGAAGAGTAGCTGTATTAACTAAACACAGCAGAGTGATACAGGACAGTGCTGGAGCTCTCCTGGTAGACACTGAATGATACCAGGTATAGAAAGACCAGAGACCCCAGCTTGTCCTTAAGCCATACTGGTGCTGTGTGGAGAAGGGTGCAAATTAAAATAGAATGGTTGAGCCTTGATTGTTAAACCACAAGCTCTCTGTACTCATCCCATTTCTAAACTCACCAGTCAATTGCAAGTTAGGGCCTAAATTTCAAACCTGCCCTGAGCACATATGACTTGTCAAGGTAGCTGATTCTCCAATACCAATGCCCAGGAAAAATTAGGAAACTGTCATATCGGTGTTATAAAAGAAAGCCAATAAACTAAAACCTAAAGTCAGCGGGATTAAGGGACCAGGCAAAATAAGGGTCTAAAATATGCATGGTCAATATTTTCAAGGAGATGCTATCCTATTTTCAATCAAAATTCAATCATGCAGGTTTGGAGGAACTTAGCAATTATATTCAAAAATATACATGGAAGAATAAAGGTCCATGAATAATTTAGTCATTTTTATCTAAAGAAAAGCAAAGAATGGGAACACATCCTGCTAGATACAAGACATAGTACAAAGCCATAATAATGATACGATAATAATAAAACCAGTGCAGAATTCATCACAGATAGAAAGACCACAGAACACAATGGCAAGCTCAGGAATATATATACACACATAAATCACATACATGAATTTTCTATATGATAATGTTGAACTATAAGTGAGTGCAAAAATGATAGATTGTTTGGTAGATGGCATTAGGAAACTGATATAAAATTAAGTTGGAGCCATACCTTGTACCATAAATAAGCTACCCCAGGTGTGTTTAAACATTATAATGAAAAGTAAAATTTAAAAAGAAAAAATTCAGAAGAATATATATGTTGCCTTGGGGCAGTGGAAAATCATATTAATTAAAACTCTAGGGACTTCCCTGGTGGTCCAGCGGCTTAGGCTCCACGCTCCCAACGCAGGGGCCCTGGGTTCTATCCCTGGTCAGGGAACTAGATCCCACATGCCTCAACTAAGAGTTCGCATGCTGCAATTAAAGTTCCCACATGCTGCAACTAAAAGATCCCTCATGCTGCAACAAAGATCCTGTATGCCACAATGAAGATGCTGTGTGCTGCAACGAAGACCTGGTGAAGCCAAATAAATAAATAAATATTAAAAAAAATAAAAACAACTCAAGGAGGACAAACCACAAAGGAAAGAAAGAGAGTTTGATAGAGAGAGAGAATATGGATTTGATTACATTAAATTAAAGAGCTTTTTCAGTGAGGAAAAAACAGAGACAAAGTTAATAAATGGTTAATAAACTAGGAGAAGTGTTGCAATGTATGAAATAATCTAGGGATTGGCATCTAGAATATGCAAGAAATTCTTGAAAATCAACACGAAAAAGACAAATATTCCAGTTTTTAAAAAATGGGCAAAGGAGAATAATAGACAATTTCCATCCAGAGAAAACTACACAGCTAAGAATTCTGTGGAGAGTTGCTCAACTTTCCCTGTAAACAAAGATGGGTAAAGTAAATCAACAACGAGATATGACTTCACCCATTAGTTTGGCAAAATGCTGAGAGCTGGATATCACCAAGTATTGGTAAAGCAATGGAAAAGGGAGTGTAAACCTGTGTAGCCATTGCAGAGACCAAACAGAGTGGAATTAAAACTGTACAATTTATGCCCTCGTAATCCTACTCCTGGGAGTTTCCTAGAGAACCTTCTACCCAGATCCATAAGGAGACATGTATGAAAACATGTGTTCATTACAACATTGTTTTGAAAGCAAGAAGTATGTTACAACCTTGCTGTTCTTACAGGAGAATAAATTTTAAAAATGATCAAGGCATACTAGGAATAACAGTGTGGCAGAGAGAAGCACTGAGCTAGATGTATTTGAAGACCATGGATAGATTTTTAAATAATGTTAACAGAAAAAAGTAAAAAACAGCCAGACCGGAACTTCCCTGGTGGTCCAGTGGCTGAGAATCTGTCTTGCAATGCAGGGCACGCCAGTTTGATCCCTGGTCAGGGAAATAAGATCCCACATGCTGCGAGGCAATTAAGCCTACATGCCATAACTAGAGAGAGGCCCAAGCACCACAACGAAGCGAAGAGCCCACACGCCGCAACGAAGCGAAGAGCCCACACGCCGCAACGAAAGATCCTGCGTGCCGCAACTAAGACCCAATGCGACCAAAAATAAAATAAATAAATAAATATTAAAAAAAACAACAGCCAGACCACTAGGATACAATCATTTAGTTAATAAATTCAAAACACCTACATTCCCCAAATACAATACAATTTTCAGAGTATAGGGGAGAAAAAACTATTTTCCCTCTACCCATCTTAGGTTCATTGACTGGGCCCTATAAATTAGACTAACAAAATACAGATTAGCAAGAGAAAAGCAGTTTATTAATGTATGCATTGTGCATACATATGGGAGCACCCAGTGATGAGTATCTTGGCAGCAGGTGGTTAGAACTTGGGTTTATACAGCATCTTAACAAAAGAACAATACATTTTTAGAGAAGTGACAAGAAAAAAGCAAAGGACTTTGAGCTTCTAGGGGCACGAATTGTGGGAAGGCAAATATTTTGGGACAAATAATGGTAGATAATGCCTCTTATGGCAAGGTTTGCTAAGTAGATTCTTCTGGTTCTGTCTTCGGCTGATAAGGGTTTAGAGCTGTCTCCTGTGAGTAACTGCTTTTCTTCCTGGTACAGAGGGAGGGGGAGATGCGTTTATAAGTTTATGTCCCACTTTTAGGCAAATAAAGGGAAAGTAGAGAGCTATTCTTATATTTGCTTCTTCTCAGTTACCTTTAGCTCAAAATAATCCTTATGCAAAGTGGCGCATTTTGGAGTGGCATATTCTGCTGCCCTTCAAGGGTAATTTAAGACCAGATATCCAGCAAAGTGCTTAGGTGGTGAGGTGGGAAAGGTGATAAAGGCAGGACCCAGAGCTAATAGGAAAAAGTGAATACAGACCAAGAGAAGGCCTTTTCTGTGCTGATAATACTTTTCAGAGTAAAATTAACTCAATTTCCTGCAACTGAGTTTTTAAAAAGTAAGAAAAATAGAGCAGTTTGAAAGAGGGATATGGAAATCTCTAGAAAAAGAATTTCATTTTTATATGTAAGTAAATTCACATTGCTATGTTTATAAATTATAGAATATTTCCAATATATTTTGAAACACTGTTACTGTTGAGGAAGTACTTTGAACAGAAAATTTTCTCATGTCTTTTAATAAAAATATTTATATTTGAGGTACTGGGCAGAAGGGGCCTTGGATTATGAGCCAAGAGCAAGATGGTCTGTATGCCTGTGAGAAGCCAGAGAGCACAGAAGACACCGTGGAGATGTTCTTTTCTGTAGTACAATTTCAAAGTCAGTAGATGATATCTGACTTACAAAAATTAATAAGAGGAAATCAAGGGTAGGAAAAAAGGGAAGGAACCAATTCATAAAAAAAAAGACAAACATTTCAAATTCCTTGAGTTTTAAGAGAATAAACTGGTATTCTCACTGCATCAATAGTTCACTGTGATACAAACACTGGCATTATATATATATATATATATATATATATATATATATGATACAAACACTGGCATTATATATATATATATACACACACACATACACACACATTTTATATATACATGCAAGGTACCTATATGCACACATACACACACATTGGCATCATATATATATGATACAAACACTGGCATTATATATATATATATACACACACACACACATACACACACATTTTATATATACATGCAAGGTACCTATATGCAAACCCATAAACATTCCTAAGTGACCACTATTTTGTATTCTCAGTATTTTTATCTGTAAAGTAGAATTAGTCACATTCAAATGAATGGTGACTTCTAAGCCACTGAAAGTAAATAAAAAATGAAGTCATGTTTTGGTCTATTATCTCATAGGGAACAAATAGACATTACTACCAGGGAAAATGGAAACCTTTACTTCTCTTCCACCTAGTTTTATAATTCAATAGACAATTTCAAGCTGCCCAAGAAAGTATAAAATATTTTTCATCATTGTACTATTTTTATGATTCTATTAAACTATAATTTCTCTAAGATTTGAGATTTTTATGAATCTTTTATGGAGGCTGCTTATGTTTTTAAAGTTTCCTGTTATCTGATTTTTACAACCTTGTAATAACATAGGCTTATGAAGAGATGGTGTGCTTACTCTACTGTGATACAATGGAAGTATGGAATACATTTATAGTCCATTTCACTTTTTTTAAATCACTTTACACACGTGTCAATATGTACTGAGCATGGGAAATTAGAAACATATGTGCACACACACACGCACATAATATTCCCTGCCTTTGTAGAGCTTGCAGTCCAGATGGGGTTTTGACTTTAAATTGAACCAAAAATCTCAAAAAATTTACCTTCCTGTGACATTTTAACTGCTCAACCTCAGCAGCAAACCAATTAAACTTATTACCTCTTCTACATGAGAGGCTCTTTAAAAATTTCAAGATTCACCAGAACCCTCCTTATACAAGTATTGAGTGCATCCTCAGATCACATTTCATTTCCACCAAGACCCTCTTAAAATGCAATACCCAGAATTGAATGTAGATACTGTCTACCCAAACAGTTAAATTATTAAGTATGAGAAAACAGATGGTATGCAGTATTTTAAAGCAGGTGGTATGTCAACAACACGTCATTATTGTTGAGGTTTTGTAATGTGTCAATTTGGCTATGCAGAACTACATTTTCCATAATTCTCTTTCTTGTGTGCTAGGGTGAACCACAAGGGAGATACTTGGGAGACTGGAGGCGAAAGGGGAAGCAACAGTTCTTTTGTAGCTCACAAATGTTTTTGTTCTGCTGACTCACCTCCTTGAGGTGAAGTAGCAGCTGGGTGGGCCTGCAACTGCTCTAGCTTGCCCTGAATCGGAGGTCAGCTTCATTTACACCTGGGTCAGCTGTGTGTGTTAGCTCTGTGACAAAGGACCCGGGAAATTCGGCAGGACACCCTTGTCACCAAGGTCCCAGGCAACAAAAACTGACGTGACTTTCAGTCTGCCCTCTTGTGGTTCCATTCGTGCTTATGGGCTCCCACTTTCCCTTGATCTCCTCCACTTTACGTCCATCTTCCCTTCCTGCCTCCCTTCCTAGTGGACTTCATGCTCCAGCATTAGAATCGGGGACAACCACCTAAGACTGCTTAACCAGCTCCCACATTTGCCCAACTCCCTGTAACAAATTGTATATATTTATCTCCTAGTAGTTCTGCTTCTCTAGCTGAACATATACAATTACTAAGTTTTTATTATTTTCTAATTTAATTTTGAAATAATTCACACACACATATATTCCATTTATGAAGCAAAACATTACTGATCCATCTGATGCTGGTGCCCTTATGCTTCCATTACTATTATACTTGCATGGCCTCACGGATGCCTCTTCTCTCTTAGTAACCACTGATCTGAATTTTATGCTTATCATTCCTTGCTTTTCTTAAAGTTTTAATGTATATATTATTTAATTTTGAATATTTTTTGAACTTTAAATAAATGGCAAAATTTTAGGCAGCCATATGACAGTGAGGACTTAAAAATTATTTACTTAAATCTGTACATCTTTTGTTAAAAAATATTTTCCGTATAGGTGTCTTCCATCCCATACTATATTTTTCTCTTATTAAATGTGGTAACATTGATTTTGGACCCTCAACCTAGACAGTTGACATTAGCTTGGATCTTGGTTCAACTCTCTAGCATATCAGATTTCCCACCTGAAGCTTTGCTTTCCCTCAAGTCTTGCTAAGAATATTTTCTATGTTTTCATTCAAATGATAAAAATATTAAGAGGAGGGCTTCCCTGGTGGCGCAGTGGTTGAGAGTCCGCCTGCCGATGCAGGGGACACGGGTTCGTGCCCTGGTCCGGGAAGATCCCACATGCCGCGGAGCGGCTGGGCCCGTGAGCCACGGCGGCTGAGCCTGCGCGTCCGGAGCCTGTGCTCCGCAACGAGAGAGGCCACAACAATGAGAGGCCCGCGTACCGCAAAAAAAAAAAAAAAAAAAAAAAAAAATTAAGAGGAGAGGCTGAAGGACATTGTACAGACATGTGCTACTATTAGCTTCACCTTCGTTTGGCCTTCTAATTCAATTTATATGTTGCTTTGCTGCGTTACCAAAGTGTTCTCAGGCATCATCCTTATCACACATTGCTGTAACTGTTTATTTACTTATCACTCTCAACAGCCAGACAGTAATATCCTTGGTGAAGGGACAAAGACTGATTCAATTCATATTTTCTGTGCAATCACAATTCTTGCATTAAAGAGGCTTTCAGTAATTATTTACTGAATGTACAAGCTTCATTTAGAAGGATAAATAGGAATTCAAGAGATGAATAAGGTGGGAAAGGGTGTTTTAGGCAGTGGAAGCAATGAATAGGCAGGGCACATTGGGCAAAATTGAGGACAAGCTCAGTACTATTAAATTTCCTTGAAGGAATTAATATTATAGAAACATAGGTAGGCAAATAAACCAACCATCAGATTAGGCCTACAGCTGAAGCATCTCCAGAAATTTCAAAAAATACTACAGGAAAATGATAGTAGGGACCACTGACTTTTGAAAGAAGTGTTCGTATTTTAAGAGGCATAAAATGGGGGCTGTCTTCCTGGTCTTACATCTGTTTTTGAATAGTTTGGTGTGATTTTAAACGGGCTGGATAAACCATCATATTTTTCACTTAAAAAAGAAACTCAGAGCTAGGATATTTGAATATTTGCTTTTGTTTTCTTAAGCAAGGATTTCTTGATACTGACTTCTTCATTATTTCTTTGTTTCTCTCTTCCATCTTACATCAGTGATTTTTGTCCTTGTAATATGGTTGAAGGGAGAAAGAGGGAGGGGAGGAAGGAGAAAGTTGGAGGGAGGAAGGGAGAGAGGCAAGGAGGGTAGGAAAAGGGTTATAAGTTTTTCTTCCTAAAGATTCTAATTCAGTAGATCTGAATTGGGTTGTACTGTGAACCTGTAGTTTTAGACATTTCCAGAATTGATGGTGATGTGCAACTCAGGTTGAGAACCATCATCTAAGGGGTATGACAATGAACTGATAGAAAAGTGAGCACAACCACAAAAAAATCATCTATATGAGTCTAGTGTAAGATACTGATCCACCATTAGAATATTAGTGAAGGATCTCTCCAAAGGAAAAAAGATGGCTCAAAATTGGAAGCTCATCTCCATCAAGCTCATTCTCACATCAAGAATTACCTGGAATATTATTCCAAATTATTCCATAACAAAATATGGGAGAGAGGAAAAGCCTAAGAAAAACAACTACAAAGAATCAGAAGCCATAATAAATTTCAAAGTCAAGCTGTCATGAATATAATATAGAAGTATTAAGGGAGAACATTATCTATTCAGAGTACAGATTTTTAAACCAAATTAACTACAATTGGTTACAATGTTAAAACTGGACTTTGCTGCAGTAGTTATATTTTGAGACACCTTGATTTTTCAGAGGTTTAAAGTATGTTCTAGTAAAATATCTTGAAAAATCAATCAGTATCAGAGCTTCCGTGATGTGTAGTTTTCAAACTACAGTGCATTTCTGGTTTGTCTTTTTTTTACTACATAGTTTAATTTGAGAAAGATAGGGATTGAAATAAGCTTAGGTTTGATCCTAGACTGAGAAAGTTGCTATTTGACAGGATTATGTTGCTATCTTAATACCACTAATAAGTTCATATACAAAAAAGTTCTGATTAGTTATAAGTTGTATATATAGTTTCATATTTCAAAGGGTAATAAACATTAAATTTTACTTTTTCATGGAATATTTGGACTTTAGTCAAATATTCTGACTTTAATCACATATTTTGGGGATATAGATTTATTAAACTGAAAATTTTTTGTTATATATATGAATTTGATATATATGAATATATATATATATATATATATAAATCTATATAGGGGTGTGTGTGTGTGTGTGATTTGAACTGAATTTATGTATTTTAAGGCCATCTTGTTTGCTTCCATTCCCTGAGAGCACTACTTTTGTTATTTGAGAGTTTCTGAATATTCTTTTCTGCAGATAAAATAGAATTAAGGAAAAAAATCTAGACAAAATATTTAACAAGTGTTTTAGATGATTAATTATAATAATTCAGGGCAATAAAGGATATTAAACAGATAACTATTCCTAGTCATGCTAAAAGTCTAATGGTATGTCTAATGGTATAAAATTTTTATAATATATGTTTAACGTTGATGAAATTCCTCATTAGATGAGAATACAGAGAAAAATACCATTTTATAGTCCAAGTCCATTTATATGCAATGCAGAATGTAGCAGTAGAGGTATCTGATAAATATATGTAATATTTAACGGTAAATATTATAATTTTCATAAAATATTTTTGCATTTACTCTCCTTGAAATTGGTAGTAGATATATAAGGTACAGATCCTACTGAATAGACAGTAATCAGTACCTCCATATACTACATACACGCATGCACGCGCGCACACACACACACACACACACACATGCACACACAGAACAATACATCTTTAGGACCAGTCTCTATTTGGAACTTTCGGAAATATAAATTTTAGAGAAAAATTTGGCTATTGCTGTCAAATAAGCAATAACTCCAAACGTAGAGATGTTAACCCAGTCAGGTACTAACTCTTAACAGAAATGTATGTAAAGTTGGTGGAATGGCTGAAGTTGTGGAAGAAAGCAAATTCACCCAAGGAGTTTCTTTAGTAACAGATTGGCAAGAGTCCATCTTCTCTTCTGCCTTTCTCTTGATGTTACTTACTTGTCTCCCCATCTATAAACTTGAGTTGATTAGAGAAGTGAAACTGAAAGACAGATGTCTAGAATTTCAGTTCCTTGAGGAGCAATGATATCTGATCTCACACTACTCCACTTCAAAGATAAATGGCTTTGTTAAAATAGGAAACATAGGTAATATAATGCCACTGATGGGTACGATCAGTTGTTTGAAAATACTCTAGAAATTGCAAAATACTGTAGCTTTTAAGATGAGGTAGGAGAAAATTAAAAAAAAAAGAACTTTGCTATGTATTTATAGTTATTTCTGATAGTATTTTAAAGTAAAAATGTTTATTTAACTTTAAATATAAAACACTTTCTTTACGGTTTCTAAAGTTTAATTGTATTATATTGAAATAATCATTTCTGTTGAGGTATAGTTGATGTATAACAGACTCATCTATTCAGGAAAATAATTAAATATTGAAATGTAAGGTACATTTATTATTTGTACATTATAATCCTTTAAAGACTAATCTACCAAGTAATCTTCATTAATAAATATGATGTGTGGAAGAATGGATCACCTTTGAAATCAATACATGTAAACTATGAGCCCTCATCATACACTGAAAATGACATAGAAGGAAACATAGGGCAAACCTTAGTTCCTTCATGTGTCAGTCCTTCCTTACTCATCAGTAAGTTGAAGGAAGAGAGTAGGTATAATGTGCATGTGTCAAAAAGCAAAATAAAAACAGCTGAGTTACTTTTGAGCAGCATTTTCATTCACTTGGTAAGAACCAAATATATACTTATATATAAGCTATGAAATATGAATTGTGTAATTTCAGTGATTCTGCAAATGAGTTAAATGCTCTTATATTTACATCTAATCTGGTATTGCATAATCTAATGACGAACGGTAAAATTCTTTCTAATAATTAAAAACATTTTTTTTCTTTACTTAGAACACCATTACATAGGAAATAAAAAAGACATGATAAGTCAAGGGAGAGAACACAGAAGAAAGTTAAAAACTTTATAGTTTAGTATTGGTAATGAAACTTCTTCCTGCTTTTTGAACAAGAGGCCCACATTTGCATTTTGCATTGGGTTCTGCAAATTATGGAGCTATCTCTGCCCAGTTTAACGAGGCCCTGGAGAGGATACCACAGTGGCACAGATGTCAGTGATTCCGTCTCGCAGGTGCTGCAGCAGGTACTTTGACCACCCTTCCTGGCTCCACTATTGTGGCAAATCTCTCCAGATTCTCTTTGAAAGCTTGCTGGGGCCAACTCACTCAGACTCACACCATTGCCCTGGCCTGCCCTGTTAACTTGCTTTGCCAACCATGGGGCCAGCATTTCTAAAATGTTTTTTTCACAGCATTGCCAAGACAATGGAGCTCTTTTCCTTTGCCTAAGGAGCCTGGCTGAGTCACAGATGGAGAATGTAATTCATCCCCTCAAAGTTCTGAAAGATACAAAGAACCTGCAGTACTTGCTCAGCACCTGGCTCCTCCATTGGACCCCGTGATCTGAATGAACCTGCTGGTTACTTTTCCGGCTGTCTCTGTGCCAAAGACTTTTCTGATGGCTCTATCTGTCCTTTTTATTTCTAATCCATGCAGAAGCTCATTATAGAAGCCATGAACTGAGATCTATGGTGTTTGGAGTCTAGAAAAGGAGGCTGAGAAACTGCAGTAGACTCTACTTTCTTACACAGACTTTTAAGACTAAGCCTAATCCATCTATATATTGTCTCAAATGCATCCCATCCCACTTTTTTTCAAGTGGAGGCTTTATCTTTTGTACTGATTTATTAGTATTCTTTTAATATTAAGAGTATTAATGCTTTGTAGGTGATATCCTGTACATATTTTTTCCCAATCTGTATTTCATTTTTCATCATGTAAATGTTTTCTTTTAAATTTTATATAGTTAAAAATTTGTGACTTATTTTGATCTTATTGAATACTTTGGAATTCCTATAGTATTCTGCTGTTAAATATATATATTTTTGTTGTTGCTAGATACCCATAATTATACAAAGAAAGTTTCCTTCTATTCCTTGCTTACTGAAAGTTTTTGGGTTGTTATTATTTTAATAGAAAAATGGATGTTGACTTCTTATCAAATACCTTTTGAGATGTATAGAGATAACTATATAATTTTCTCCATTAATATAAAATAATAAATTACATGAGTAGTTCCCTAAGGTTGAATTATTCTTTCAAAATATACCCCATTTGACCTTGTGGTGTTATTGCTAAATTGCTATTTTGGTATTATTAGTGGTCTTGATAAATATTCAGTGTTTACATTATTAGGTCTATATATTTCACAGCTGATAATTTTAGCATATTAGGAATATTTTTGTTTTTCCCCCTCCTTTTGTTTTTCTCGTGTGTGTGTGTGTGTGTGTGTGTGTGTGTGTGTGTGTGTGTGTGTGTGTGTGTATCTGTTGCTATTTCCCTCCACCGCTTATCAGTAGTAGCCTCTAAATACAATTTCCAACAAGGTCAATCACATAAGGTGAACTTAGACATCTCAATTATTTTCCTGGAAACAACCCTCCTGGAGACCCTCTTTTTCCGGTCTGAGCTGGTTGTACTCTGGATCTGAAGCACAACGGTCATTCTAGGACTCCCCTTTTCCTTCATACTTTGAATTCTTTGTCTTTTTCTGGCTTGGATCTATTGTTTATGGCTCCCATCTTCCTCTTACTTGATTTGTTGCAGAGGCAGGGGGATGAGAGCCCTCAAAAAGTTACACTACTCTAATCTGAGCTGATGGTGCTCTGTGCCGGTGCTCATTTATCATCCTGGGATCTCCCTTCAATGTCATCCTGATGATTTCTGTTCCTGTATCTCCCCCTTTCATTTGATTTACTCTCTTGATTTTGAGGAGTTCCTTCTTCAGTAGCTTGCTGAGAAAAAGTATGCATGGGAGATAAATTTTTTGAGACAGTTCATACTTTAACATGTGTGTATTTCATTCTCAAATTTAATTGACTTTTCAACAGGGTACAGAATTCTAGGTGGTAAATGTTTTCCTTCAGAATTTTGGAGATATTTCTCTTCTGTTAAGACCATCAAAACTATTCTATTTTCTGACCAGTTCCATATTCCTTCCCCCTTCTATGGAACCTATAGAATTTTCTCCTTTTCCACAGTGTTTTGAAATTTTACAGTGATGTGCCTTGGTGTGGGTCTATTTTCATTCATTTGACAAGGAACGTGGTGGCTCCCTTCAGCCTGCATTTCCTTCAGTTTTAATTTTTGAATTATTTCATTGTTGATTTCCTCCCTTCTGTTTTCTCTGTCCTATCTTTCTGTTATTTGGATGTTGAGCCTCCTGGACTAATCATTTAATATTATCTTTCTTCTCTTCTTACAGCTATCTTTGTCCTTCTGCTCCACTTGCTGTGGGATTTTTCTTAACTTTATTTTCCAAAACTTCTTTCATTTAGTCTATCATGTTTTAAAATCTGATCACTTTTTTCTTTCTTAAATGTTCATTTACATAATAACTTGCTCTCTTTTTCACAGATGTAAAATTGTCTCTTAATATGAGGGTTTTTATGATAGTTTTCTGTTGATATTTTTTCTCTGTGTATATTTTTTACTTATAAATGATGTTTCTTCTGTTTTGGTTTCTTTTTCCATATTAAATCTTTTCCTTGGGTGTTTGGAAATCTTTAGGTGTTTATTTTGTTTAAGATTGTGGGATTAAAATTTTATTTTAATCACTGTGAGTGTATTGGACTTTTTTGACTTTAAACTTCACTTGAAGATTATCTTAAATAATATGTTTTGAGGGATCCTTGGGCTGGTCATATACACTTGAAAATATTCTTTCAATCTCCTCTCTGGAGAGTAAAGGTAATGGCCCATTAGTAAAGCTTCTCAGTGTTCAGCATACACTACGTGTGTGGACACTGACCTTCCTATCTTCAGTAAAGTACTATGTAGCCAATTATATGGGGGCAGAACAAAATTGTAC
The DNA here is from genome assembly GCF_964374135.1 of Grampus griseus. Lineage (NCBI taxonomy): Eukaryota > Metazoa > Chordata > Mammalia > Artiodactyla > Delphinidae > Grampus > Grampus griseus. Next base: position 37,932,272 of record NC_139019.1, on the reverse strand, counting down.
AGTCACATTGAGCCCTGAGAAGAGCCCCACACTTGATTTGTCTATTGTAATTATCTTGAAATTAGTAATTTTTGAATAATGAACCCAGCAAGTTATGTATCCAGTCCTGGGTATCCACACCCTCAGGTCTGCAGATCTAAGGCCAAAAACCGTCAGTTTTATCTTCTCCAGTTCTCTTTAAGGGTGCAAGAAGGGCATTTGCCCAGCAACGTATAATTCAAGTGGGCATCTAGGGATCTAACTGTTTCTAAATTGGACTTCACAGAATTCTCTAGCACTGCCTTTCATCCTCCTTCTCCCTCCCTCAAAAAGTAGCTGTGCCTAAATCTAGCTTTCCATGGGCACCAAGGTCACAGACTGCTAGTAGCTGATTTTTCTCTGTCACTCCTACATGTGGCTAGCTACCCAAATCCAGAATGCCTGTTGATAAGTAATCTTTTATTCCTCCACCAAAAAGGTTGCTGTTTATTAACCGTGGGGTAGGGTCCTTCCTGTGAATGCTAACCCTCCCTCTGTGTCCAGTAGAGCACCCTGGCCCTAGAATACTTCTCTGTGTGATAAGGGGACATATTGGAGGACCTGTGCATTTCTTTCCTGTGATCATGCACTTTATGCTTTGCCAATAAAATTTGTTTCTTAACCCATTAGAGTGACTTGGTAGCGGCTTCAACAAAACACAGCTCCAAACGGATGCATTCGACACTGTCGGGGAGCAAAATTTGCCACCCCAAAATGTGTCTCTTTGGAATAAGGATTAATTTAGGTTGCTTATTTTTAAGAAACAGAGGACTCAGAAGTCTTTCTTTTTACCTCCCCCTTAACTGCAGAATGTATATAAAGGGCCTGTTGAATAGCGCTATCGCTAGAGATATCTGCAAAGAATATGGGCTAGGTGTGGTGGGCAGACTCAGCAAGGCCTGCAGATCAGAGTCCACTCTGTTTCCCATTGTGTCTGTTTGGCTCATAAACCGTTTATTTACCAAACATTTGCTTTTTCATCTCCATGTCAATTGCCTTCCTCCCCTTTGAAGTCCCAAACCAGTACCCCCAACAACCTCTTTTGTCTTTAGCTAAGGATGGTATCAAAGATGAGGGTTTTGGCCTAGTTTTCCTGGGTCTCTCCCACGTATAGATGTTCTTAAAATTTTGTTTGATTTTCTCCTGTTAATCTATCTATCTCATGTCAATTTCATTCTTAGACCAGCCAGAGAAACACAGAGAGGTAGAGAGAAATGTTTTTTTCCTCCCTGACACCACAAAACTAGAAAAAAATATAACTTTTGTGAAATCTACAATAATAATAGTAACAACAAACGTTCACATATTTTGTTTTATCATTTGCAATACTGCCAAAACTGTTTCTTTCACCTTTACGACACTGGCAGATACGTATTATTTTCCTATGTTATGGGAAAAGAAACTGAGGCTTGGAGTGGTTAAGTGATATTCCCAAATTTACAAAACGATTAAGTGGTATTGCTCAGTCTCCAAACTGCTGCCTCCAAATATCTTCTTAATCAGTGTGAACATGCAAGGCTGTCTCATCCACAGGCTGAGTTTTCTCCTTTTTTATACGGCATCTCCATTTTTGCTAATCTTTTCATTGAGGAAAGCTAATCTTCCTGTCTTTCCCTCTTAGTCAAGAGCTCCTTAAGTAATACCTAAGTTTATTAACTAAACACTTTCCTTAGCAACCATTAATCTTCCAGAATGACTACAAAGCTGCTTTGTATCAGAACGCAAATCAGGGTTACAAATGATAGATCGATTGATTGATTTCTTAAGCCACATCTTCAAAGACATTTATAGAGCACCTAACAGGTTGTAAAAACTAAGAATATGTTTTCTTGGCAACAGTTTAATGAAAAAAAAAAGGACATCATTACAAACGGCCAAGTATCTAGTTGTTGAGATCAATCAGTTTTATTTAACTTGTCAATCTTATTTTTAAAAAATTTTAACAAAACAGTTAAAATGTTATGGGAAATAATATATTGGCACTATTTTGAGATAAAACTCTCTGCATAAAGTCAAACATTTGGATAAAAATTGCGAATTTGAAAGCAGTTATAGTGGAAAATGTCCTTTCTCGCCATCCCCTCTTTCACCCCTCACTCCTATTGTAAAGGTTGAAATAAAATGTTATGGATCAGGCTTGACATCTTTGATTTTGCTTTCTGTAAACTGCTTTATCTCTAAAATGTGAACATGAACGGGATCTCTTGAGAATCAGTCCAGCTATGAAATCTTCACTTCCATCAGTCTAAATAATCAGATAACTGGGTATAATCAGGTTATTTAATTTTCCTTTCTCATTCATATATTCGGTTAGCGCTCTTCCCCATAGTTTTAATTAGACATTGTCACTTCCTTGAGCTAGCATGAAGTACGAGAAAGTTAGGAATATTAAACAAATAATAAATGAATAATTCATTTAAATGAGTGGATTATTTTATTGGCCCAAACACAGAAGCAAAATGAAATTCTAAAATAAAAGATGACTGGATATGACAGGAAGATGAGTCATAACTGTTGTTTATAAATGCATCAAAAAAATCAAACATAAAAAGAGAAAGCAAAAAATACTAGAAGAAATCATAGATATTTTTATATTTTTCTTAAAATAATGAAGGCTTTTTCTAGCTATGACAAAAGCAGAAGTCATTTTTCTTTTTTTCTAAAGACTGGTTAATCTGACTGCATAATACATAATTTTTAATTATATAATTAATGCCGAAGACAAAAGGCATACTGGGAAAAGTTACCACCAGAAGTGAAATAGACAGTGACAAGTGACCCAAGGAGGCTTGGTTTCTCCTGAAGCCTCTTACCTTGACCTGTAGATGGCCACCTTCTCTCTGTGTCCTCACATGACCTTTTCTCTGTATGCACATCCTTGGTGTCTCTTCTATAATCTTGGATTATGTCCAAGATTAGTCATATTAGATTCTGAGCCCACCCATATGACCTCATTTAACCTTAATCACCCCTTTAAAGGCCTATCTCCAAGTACACTCACATTCTAGGGTACTGGGGGGTTAGCGCTTCAACATATGAATTTTGGGGGAACACAATTCAGACCGTAACACTTTGTGCCAAGTGATCATAGGGTATCAGGCTTTGGTCTTCCACTCTTCACCTTTATGTTGGGACGCCCAGAATCTCCTCAGTCACAGTGCTGAGTGAGTCCCACAGCAAAAGGTCTGTATACCTTTAAGTCATTTCTAGACTAGGTGGCTAGCAATAACTTGTCTCTATACCAAAGGGACTGCAAAACACAAAATTATATTAGAATAAATCTCTACCAAGTATATCCTTAACTCAACTTCCTTTTAGCAGGACCCCCAAAACAGACACAGCATGCCATCTGACATGTGGGAAAGTATGACGCAAGAGAAGTTGGAGTAGAAATAAATGGTCATATTGAGTAGTTCCAGTTAAAACAGCTTACTTTAGCAAATTTTACAAAAAATCAGATGGAAAGTGAACATATTACTAGTTCCTGTCCCAGAGCCTTAGAATGCATCTGTACAAGTCATGGATCTGACTTCCCCTTCTAACAAGACTTGCCTATTTCTGGGGTTAGATGGAGTGTCTGCATTTGATATGAGTAGAAGGTATATTAAGTTGAAGGAGTATCTGCTTTTGTTTCAGAGAATAAGTATGAAGAAGGGTTGCCTGTCAACAGTGAATAGGACTGGAGAGAATATTTGACATATTCAGGACTTCTTATATTCTGAAAACGCTTCTGTATTTGGGGAAATTTTCACATTATGAATCCTACCTCCCCCCACTGAGATCAGAACTCAAATACTAGCCTCTCTTGCAGCTAGCATTCAGGCATGTGCCCTAGCCCTTCACACACCCAGGTGAATGAGACCAATTCAGAGATGAGCCTGGAGGCACTCCTGTTTATGCAGGGTAGCTCTCCCATTTGGCTGGTGCAGGTGGCAGCAGGAATTGCAGGAGCAAGTTCCTGACACACAGGCAGCATCAGTGATGGAGGCAGTAGTGGATGTGGGGCGCTGAGTCCCTGGCATTTCATGTTTGATGGAGGAGGCATCAGTGGTATCCATATCAGACCAGTATACTGTATGGTTCTTGGTGTTCCTGGAAGTTTATCCTTGAGTTTGTTTCTTCAACAACCCCAAGTAGGACCTAATAAGCTTTAAAAGGTTATTTTTCTGGTTAAACTAGCCAGACTGGATTTTGTTGTTTGCAATGTTTGTACATCACATTTTAACATATAAAAAATACACATCCCGACTTACAACTTCTTATAAAGAAGTACAAATTGTAAATACATGCCATTTTTCAACTGTCAGATTGGCAAAGATCAAGGATTTGATTTCTTGGCATTAATATAGGGAAACAGGCCCTTTCACTGTTGGTGAGAATGTAAACTAATAATTTTGAAGAAAAACAATGGTACAGTATCTACCAAAGTTTAAAACACAAATATCTTTTGATGAGGAAATATTATTTCCATGATTATATTCTACATGTATACCCTTGTATGAACCACTAAAGAAATGTACAATGATATTAATTTTTAAGCTGCTTGTAAATGGAAGTATTTAAAACAATATAAATGCAGTCAAGTGAGACCTGGTAAATACATAGTTGGACATTCACAGAATGGAATGATATTTAGCTGTTGAAAGGGGAAAGCTCTATTCAGAGGAAATAGATATATTGTCAAAGTAGAAAAGTAGGCACGGAATGCCGCCATCCATGTGAAAAGGCATAGGCGTACAGAAATGTTTTGCATAGATTTGGAATATCCCTGAAGAAGGCAGCACAGATAACTATCATCTCCGGGGAGGGAGTCTGGGTGAGGGACATGCCAAGAGATGGTTACTTTTCAGAGAGCATCTGTAGATTTTGAGTTTCACTCTTTAATTCATCTCTGTGACAACTGTGTGCTGCTTGCTCTGGCACATGGGACATGAAGGTAAACCAGACACTGTTTCAGCATTTAGGGAGCTAAATGACATAACTACACAGATGATTATAGCATAATGCATTAAGAGCTGGGATAGGTGTGCCCACAAGATGCTGTGGAAGCCAGAGAAGAAGCTCTTGAAGTGGCACAAAGAGAACTTTCTGGAAAAAAGGGCACGCAGAAATTGAAGTGAGAATTGGCAGTGGAGCTATAGGCAAAGCTATTCCAAGCATTAAAAAAAGAGAAAAGAAAAGAAAAAGAAAATAATCAGAGGTAAAGTCAGTGAGCACACAAAACAGTCAACTTTGGGGGAATTCTAAGTATTTCAGGATGAGTATAGTTTGGGTGGGGGAAGATGTCGAAAGGTAAATTAAAGAATTATTTAAGGTCCTTAGATACTGGATATTATCCTCACAGAAAAGGTGAGTAACTAAAGCTAGGAGGTGGAAGGAGAATCCTGTGTGGAGACAGAATGGGAGTTCCAAGGCAAAGTGCAAGGCTTTTAATTTAAACTAAGGAAGTACTCGAACAGATAGGAATGCATTCAACTGCTATGAACCAAAAAGAGTGCTGTAACCAGTAGTTATTATTTGATACAGGTCTGGAGGGAGGCATCTCAGGGCTGGTACAGTAACTCAGAGATGTACCAAGGACCCAGGTTTCTTTCTTCTTTCTTCTCTGCTATTCTTGGAAAAGTTGCCTGGTCACCACATCATTGCAAAGTTGCCACCGCTGATACTGGTATCATGGTTATATTCAAGGCAGGAAGAAAGAGGCAAAGGGATGGGACAAAAAGCCTTCTCTACTTAAAGCTTTTCTCTCTTTGATGAGGGAAGCCATTCACAGCAGACATGCTCTTGTATTTCATCAGCTATGCTCCCCTTAGACACACCATTGCTAAGGGGAATGAGATTTTACTCATGCTTTTAGACCAATTATGATTTATCTCCTAGCATGTACTAGAGGACTTCCATCCCTGAGATCAAAGGATCTCCATACATTGCATAAATAATTTAGCAATTATTAAATATATATACATATGTGTATATAGTATATATATATACATGCATGTCTATACATGTAATACCCATGTATATATACACACATGTATGTGCATATATATATATATATATATACACACACACCTATATATCAATGTATCTATATATTCTTTTTCTTCCTTCCAGAGAAGGAGAGCAAATGACTGTCAGATGGTCATAGGTCCCAATTTAGAAATGGTATAAACTTCTGAGTAGCTTTGGAACTTTTTCATCTAATTCTTAATATCTAGAGACAACTAATGTGGTTTCTTTTTCCTTCCATATCCATTCCTGACCTTGTTCAAGTATAGGATCATTTTTTTACAATGTAACTAGAATCACATCTGATGGGTTGCCCTGTATTAGTTTATTACCAACAACTTAGTGATTTAACACAAATTTATGATCTCATAATTTCCATGGGTCAGAAGAGACAGGCACAGTTAATTGCATCCTCTGCTCAGGGTCTCACCAGGCTGCAAAGTGTTGACTGGGGCTGTGATGTCATCTGAGGCTTGGGGCTTCTTCCAAGCTCACTGGTTGTTGGCAGAATTCAGTTCCCTGGGGTTGTAGGACTGCCATGCTCAGCTCCTGGAGGATGCCCCTCTCCATGGGCAGTTAGTTCACCATGTGGCTGTTTGCTTTTTCCAGACAAGCATGAGGGTATCTGCCTCACTAGGAATGTCTCCCTCCAGCCTGCTGAAATAGAGTCTTATCAAATGTACCCTAATCAAAATAGTGACTACCCCAACATATTCACAAACCTGCCCACATTCCAGGATCACCCCATGTGACCAGGTGTCAAGAATCTTGGGGGGGCCACTGAAGAATTCTGCCTACCATTATCTCATGACTTGGATTTGTATTCTACTAATGGGCAGTAGCAAATTCCCACCTTTATTTTTAGTACTTTACATATTACTGTCTGATATAATGCTTTTTTCTAATAAAATTTTAAAATTAAATATTATTTTCAGTAGGAACTAACCCACTCCACATTCCCATTCTCATTTTCAGAGTTTCCCAGGATCATGTCATACACTTTTCACTCAACAATAGCTTAAGGAAAAAAAAAAAAGAAAGATTTTATAGCATTATTTTACTATAGAAAAAGGGAAAACAGAGTTTTAGGAAAAACAGAAGAAGAAAAGAGATGGTTTGCCTATACTGAAAAGAGTTGTAATGTAGTCGGGAAAGAAGATATAATCACATAAGTTGAATACCAATAAAATATTTAAATGGGGGTTGAAACCAACCATGAAGGTCAAGTCACAAGGCTGTAAATTGTTGTCAAATTAATCCTAGGGAGATTCAGAGGAGAGTGGTTGGATAATTTATTGTGGTGACACAAGCTACCCTTAACTTTAGTGTCTTAAAACAATAGTGTTCTTACATCTCACAATTGTGTGGGTCAGGAGTACAGGCAGGGCTCAGCTGGACAATTCTTCTGCTTCAAGGAGCATCACGTGGCACTCAGCAGGCCTTGTCTGAAGCTCCAAGGAGGGTCCCTCACAAAACTAGAACACCTTACTGCCCCTCAGCCCCTCTTTCTACATGGCACCTCATCCTTCTAGGCCCCCCATGTAGTTTGGGCTTCTCACAGCACGGTGATCTCAAGGTAGTCCTACTTCTTTCCTGGCAGCTGTCTTGTAAGACAAGAAGGAAGGAAATGGACACTCTTGTGGTCTGGATCCGGAAGTAACACAGCGTTACTTCAGCGATATTCAATATGTCAACAGGAGTCACCCAGCTCAAGGGGAGGAAATACAGGACCCTCTTTCTTCTTCAGCATACCTCATGATGAGGACAGTGTCAAAGCAGATGTGGCCATATTTAATTCACCATGGAGGGAAAGGTCAATCTGGACCAGAAAGGTCAGAAAAAGCTGTACATGGAAGGTAGTATATAAATTGATTTTAAAGGATACGGATCATTTGAAAAAAATGGACTGGGGATAAGGCTAAAAAATATCAAATATATAAATATAAACCAGTACTAATGGGGAAAACTTTCAAAATGCTTAGCAAAACAAGAATTATATTTCTTCCTCAATTTATTTTGCTCTAACAGCAAAAGAGAAGTGGAAACTTGCCTCAACCTGGCAAGTCACTTTTTTCTGTTCATAAACACGTTGATCTGACTGGGAAGATAATTTTTCCTTAAATGAGGTCAGCTTATTTGAAGAAAGGTGAATTTGAGCTTAAGGATTTTATTGGAGTAATTGGGGAAGGTCAGTCAGAGTCCAGTTTGTTTCGAGAAGTGCTTAACTGTTAAAACTCTCCAAAGACATAGGGAAATGCTTGTAGTTAGTCTTGAGACAGGATGCAGGGCAGGAAGACAGGGGTGTGACTTAGTGACAAGTGATCAGGCAGTTTGGGTTTAGCAAGTCCGCTCAAGGTCTTAAGAGGGTCATGATGTAAAATGTAGTCCTTCAGGGTCTCTCATAAGGCTTTGTTCAGAAAGGTTTAATCATTATAGCCATAATTTTCTTACTGAGAAGAGGCTTTCCTTAGATTTGTAGTTCATAGATAAATAGCTCTCTAGGTGTGTGTGTGTGTGTGTGTGTGTGTGTGTGTGTGTGCGCGCGCCCGCGTGCACATGCGGGCACTCCTTGCAATACAAGAAATGAACACATTGCCTGGCACTTGGTGGAAATTTAATATTGCTTAACGAACTGTATTATTCATGTTCTCTCGATACAAATTTAAATAATCTACATTTTCCCTCAAAGTTTTGCCTATGTAACATTAAACTGGAAACAGGAATATTTTAAAAATACACACCAATTAAAAATCATTCCTGTATGAGGTGAGCATAGCTCTTGTCTTCACTTCAATTTTCAAAATTCGTATCTAACATTTTCTTTCAATCCTTTTTTTGACACTGATATATTTTGAATTTATGACTATCAAACCTGACATTGCAAAGACAAAGGCAGAGGGAACAAACTCATGAGAAATACTTTTAAAATATATCTTTTAATGTGTTATAACAGCCTGGAGAATTATCACATGTGTCTAATTACCTTTATGTGGTAATTAGATTCCTCCTACCCTCTCCGATAAAGCAGTAGCTTTTAGCTGTTTTATTTTATTTGGTCGGGAGCACTGAAAAATTCCAAGCTACAGTAAGGGATAACATCTTAAACGGTGTTGGAGTTTACCAAAGGTCTACAGGCTTGTGCATTTTACACAGTTATCTACTTTCCGTAGTTTTGTTTCTTGAGCTCTAAGTGGCTTCTCGGAAACTGCTAGGTTAAGCAAACAAAAGAAAAAGGAAAACAGACTGCGGGACTCTTGAGACTCTGAAACCGTAATCTAGAGCGAACCGGTTAAGCCTTCAGAGACCGGAGAGGAGGCTGTGTGCGATTGGTAGGCAGAGCAAAGACATTAGTCCAAGATGCCGGGCAGCTGGATAGCGCCTTTCACCAGCGCACACATAAGCCTTCTTAACCCAGAATGGCCGGGGGAGCTGAAACGCGTTCCCACCCTCTGTCCCACTAGAGTAAATAAGTGAACCTTGCTTCAGATGAACTGCAAAGGATAGTCTGCAGATATATCTATAGATATATAAATATTAGGAGTTTCGACCTCTCTCCCAGGAGATGGGCTAGGCGCCACCTGCCAGCGTCTTCACCTATCTCCCTCCCTGACCTGCTGGGGCGGAGAGGAGGCGGCGGAGGATGCGGCGCGGGGGTGGCCACCGCACATCCGGGCGCTCCTGCAGCCGGCCGCTGGCTGCATAATTGATGGAGGGCCGGGCGCAGCTCTGGATGTGCTGCTGGCGCGGTCAGAGTGTATCAGGGGAGGAGGGCAGGGCGGCCGGCCCCTCCCACTCCGCCTTTTCTCGAGTGTCCTGCCCCCGGGCCTGGCAGCGGGTGCCGGGCCGCCGGCGAGTGTGCGCTGCGACTCCGGGGACCGACGGCGGTGGGTGCGCGAGGACCGCGGCGGACCTGCTGGCGCCATGCGCTCCCTCCCCAGTTTGCGGGGGCCCCGGGCGCCGCCCCTGCCGCTGCTCCTCCTGTGCCTCCTCGCCCCGGTGCGCCGGAGCTCGGAGGACGGCCGTACCCCAGGTGTGATGGTTTCTGGGCCAACGAGGGGGCGGAGAGCGCGCGGGGATGCTGGTTACCGCGGGTGGGGAACGGCGTCCGCCTCCGCCCGTCTGCCACGCTAGGGTTATCTAAACTAGCCGAGAGGCCGGTGTGGTTCGGGCTCCTCCGCTGGAACGGACAGCGCCCTACGAGACGGGGTCGTGGGTAGTAGGGCAGTGTCTGGTGTTCCTAGGAAAAGGGCGTGAGGGTACGGGCAGGAACAAGGCAGCGACTTGGCCTCTGCTAAAGTGGCAGGATTTCTGAAAGCCACATTTCCCAAGGCCCTTCACTTAAATCGATAGTGAGGCTTAAATATCCCCTCCTCCCTTCCTGGCAGGTGGGTTGGCTTTGATGATGTTTTTTAGAGCTGAGCTGAAATAACACAACAACAACAAAACAAAGCCCCACGACTTAAGGATAATAATGTGTGTATCTTCTTTTCTACCTTGGTCTTTGAAAACAAAGACCATGGGTTTTTCTTTGTTTGTATTTGTGGTTGTATTAAGACACTGAAAGAGGGATTTTGGTGCAAAGCATCAGGGAAACGAACACCAGATTTGCCATTTTAGCTTCACCTGTTTATAATTACTTTTTATGGTGAAAGTATTCTATCTAACGTACTTTCTAATGCAAGTTCCTGTGTTATAAATTTCAAAGTATTAGCGGCTGATTAGGATAACAGTCCACCTCCAAGTCTGCAAATATTGCCCATCAGTAACTAAAATCAGGATATTATTCTACACAAGGTTTCGAACCTTTAATAGGAATTCATTTTTTATGAGCTTATAGCATGTAGATTTTTTGTAACATACTTTGAAGATGGAAAGATAATCAAATAATAAGATTACCCATTTTTAAATAAATGTCCTTTAACAGGCCTAGCTGTTAACAACTTGGACAAAACATTTTGGGTTGCCTCAGTTTCTAAATTTCCTCACCCCGCTTTGCAGCCACCTTTCTCTTTTTCATTCACACCACTTATAAAGAATGGTCAAGGACGTTTTCTACACCCTGGGCTATCCCTGATTCACCTATCATTCACCTGAGAGTACTACACTTCTGAGGACCAACGCATTCTAGGTGTGTCCTAGAACTTTGGTTCTCGAGTTGGCTGTATGTTGGAACTACCAGCGAGCATTAAAAATGCTGATAAGTGGATCCTGCCCTCAAAAATTCTGATTCAGTTGGCCTGGGATTCAGCCTACACGTGAGGAGTTTTAAAAGCTCCCATGTGATTTTAATCATATGATCCTAAGCAGGTTGAAAACCACTGCTTTGAAATGATATGGCCTAGAGAGTGCACTGTTGGATAGGTATTCCATTGGTATCAGGGAGTCAGGTTTAAATTGACACTTAGAGCAGACTTCCAAAGAGAAAAGTAGGAAACAAATGAAGGTGGGATAAATTAACAAATAAAGTTTTAAATAAATAGAATGATGTATATATGTACGGCCGATGTCTGTGTGTGTATGTAGCACAAGTCCTGTCCTTTAAGCTCCACTTAAGCTAAAATTATGGAAGAATGTGACATATGAAAGGCATGAAGTTACTTAACATTTCATTTCAAGGCAGAATTAAAACTTGTGAGGCAGCCTCATCTCACTTTATAGATACTGTATCGATGTCGGTGAGGTTCAGTTTCCTCCTCGCTAAAGACCATTGTGAAGTTTACTGGCTATTTTTTACCTACGTGCTTTTAACTACTTGGAAGTAGGTGTTCTATAAACCTAAGATTTGGGGCCAAATTTTAAAAATAAAAATGTTTATCATTTTTTATCGTAAATGTATCATATTTACTATGTGACAACTGTGTCCCAGGCATTGCACCATATAGTTTATAGCTCTATGGGTTAGTTTTTATTATCCCTGACTTTCAGATGAGGAACTTGGAATTTAGAGAGGCTAAATAGTTGCCTAAGTACAAATGATTAAGCAGTAGAGCAGGAAATTTAGCATGTTCAGTCCGATTCCAAATACTGTGTTCTTAAACTCAGTTGTCTCTCTGAGATGAGTGGGTATGTTTATGAAAGTTTGGAATCACTGACAGCAGAGTGTGTGGATACAAATGCTAGATTTGGGTTGTAGGGCTTGCTGACTCAGTTTGAGTCCTGGAATAAAGTTGGCACAAGGACTCACCTTAACTCTTTTAGGCTGTTTTAATTAAATAAGAAATGTAGAATATCTTTATGAAGGAGAAATATTACATAAATGGGAATATTTAAAAATCATTATTATTACTCTTATGGGGGAACAAATTGAAGGAAAGGGTCATGCTTATCTTTTGAAAAACATTTGCAGGGGAGTCATCTGAAATGATCATTTTTAACTTCTAAAGGATGTTGCTTACATGCTTCCTTGATCAATGCCCCCTTCCTTTCTAGAGACACACAGAGCAACTGCCCGGTAGTAAATATTTGTTGGAACAAATATTCGAGTACCTACATATGCCTTACATTGTTAGTCTATATCTAAGCAGAAAACTTTAGCAGTTTTTACCTGTCATGGCATTTAAACTTTAAAGGAACGGATGGGATATAAGCCTGTCTTTAATAGGGTTATATCTGGGGCATCAAAATTTTGACCCTAAATTACCATCACATTTGAAATTACATTATATACACTTTTGTTAAGAATTAGTTCAACTGGCTCTTCCTCGTCCTGGTCTTTTATCCCCACCTCTCATCCCCATCTCCTTCCCTTCCTTAAGGGAATGAGTCCTGTAGTCATTAGGTGGGGAAATGCGGAAGCGTCTCCCCTGTTGAAGGGACCCAAACTGTTTCAGATCAGGGAATTAGAAGCTGAGCCCAGTCAGGATGGCATCCAGGTAGGAGGGCAGCCCCGTGTAGAGTGTTAGAGCCGAAGCACATGAGGTGGGCGTTCCTACAGAAGGGTGGTCTGGCGAGAGGCCTCAGCGCTGAGCAGTGACAAGGGCTTCTACGCAGCTATGGCATGCAGGTCTGACCCTGATCACAGGATGGAGGTAAAGCATGCAGGAGCAGACAGTGCAGGATGCTGGAGCCTAAGTGGGTGAGGAAGACATCTCTTTGGGGCCAACAGGAGATTAGTTATATATGGGGGGATTGATCAGATAAGTAAAGCTGGTGAGGATAATAGAATCTAGGTTTTTCTCTAGAGAAGAAGGAAATAAACGGGGAAGACTAAAATGAACCTTGTGGTGTTGGACTGCAATTGGCAGCATTAGCGTGAATTCATGACTTTAAATATCTATCTCTATCCATGTCTTATGTCTATATATATCTATATAAATAGATGCATAAATATAAACGTGTATGTGTAAATATATGTATAATGCATATATGTGTCATATATATTGACAGGTGATCCCTGAACACAAAGGTTAATCTATGTATAATTTATAGTCAGCCTTCTGTATCAGTGCATCTAAGGATTGAACCAACCATGGACCATGCAGTAACGTAGTATTTACTCTTGAAAAAAATATGCGTATAAGTGGACCCTTGAAGTTCAAACCCTCATTGTTCAAGGGCCAACTGTATATATGTATGTATATTATACCCATTATATATATGTTGTGTGTGTGTCTATGAATATGTACACATGTATTCTTAGGTCTGCCCACTGCGATGGAGCAGTGATGGACATACTTAGCACCCAAATCTTGACTCTAAATACATTTTTTTTTCACTAATAATAACTTGGACTTTTTATAGAAATGGCTGATATCAGGACTGGAGGGGGGAAAGGATAGGATAAGCCTGGAACATCTTATGCCAGAAAGCAGTGAAGTGTTCAAAGAATAATGGGTGATGTCAAAAGGATACAGAAGCCAAAGTGAAGTGGGTACGAATGGACAAATAGAGCGTGAAAGTAAATAATAATACTAATGGACTAGTATCCATATGCACTCAATAATGTCCATTGAATTATATAAGTATTCATGAGTACATACTGAACTTAATTAATTACATGAGTCAATTGAAAGTTTGATTAGGCACAAAATATTATATAGTTCCAAGTAACTTCTCACAAAATTGGCATTAATGAAAAGGGAGAAAGAATAACTTCTAAGTGGAGAAGCCTGGCAGACACCACTTTAATCAAATGATCAGAGTGTAAATCAGTAAAGAAAGAAATAAAATTGTGTGTCATCTGATAGGATGCAGTGAGAAGAACACAACATCTCCTCTGTGATTTTCCTGCCAAAGATGTCTACTCTGAATGTAATCGTATTACAACTTAACTATCCTGGAACTTTCATAAGCATCAAGGTCATAAAAGTCAGGAGAGACTAAAGCTGTTTAGAGTGAAGAGAATAGAGGGACATGGCTCATGACAGCTCATGTGATCCTGAGCTGAAACCTTTGACTAAAAAAGTACATTATAAAGACTTTTGTTGAAACTTAGATAAGATGTGGGATGAGATGATAGTGCATAAATGCTAATTTCCTGATTTTAACAGCAGTATTGGGGTGAAGTGGACTATGTCCTTTGTAGGAAATAATGTTGTAATGTTTCTGAGGTCGAATGGGTCATCAGGTGACCAACTTGTTCCCCAGTGGTTCAGGGGAAACATTCTTTACTCTGTACGGAAAACTTTTCTGTTAGTTTGAGATTGCTTTAAAAGCAAAAAGAATTTCAACTCTGAGAAAGCTTGAATTAACAGACAAACTACAAGGACAGCTGAGAAATAGTCATCAGTTTATGTAATTAGGTACGATTTTCCAAAGGAGTATTTGCCCTCAAACAGAGACAGATTGTAAGTGTTGAGGCTGTCTGTCCTAGATTGTAATCTTTTCAAGTTACTTATGTATAGCTGGCCTCACATATTTCACAATATTAGGTGAACCTCAGAAATAAACAACTTAGGACACACACATTGACGTAGAAGGAAAACAACCTCACAATGGTTTACTAAAATTAAACTCTCTACTCCTAATAAAACATAGTCACTATTCATGCACAACAAAATATCTCAAATAATATATTGTTAGTATAGAATTAATAGATGTTATATTTAAAAATGGTGTTTCTCTTTTAATTGAAAATAATATTTTTCTGGTATTTTTAAAGTTACTGTGGTCATATCATTACTAATGTATCCCTACTCTCAAGATAGAATCTTTTTTTACTATTGCCTTATAATTATATAGTTCTGAGATCCTGAAAGAGAATTTAGATGTCTCATCTGATTGATCTTGAAGCCCAGAGTGCTTTTGTGATGTAGCCAAGAGCCTGGAGCTAGCTAACAGCTGTAACTGGTTTCCTAGTTTGCATTTTAAAACGCCATCCAGCACTTGGTGCCTCTTTGGAAAAGGTCCTCAAAATAGGTAGGGCTGCAAATGTTCATGCTTTAAAATATCTGCACCTAAACCATGTAAAACAGGACCTCAGGGCTATAGGGCCACTTGAAGATTTTTAAAAATCATCACTTTGAGGAATGAGGGTTGAAGATGTACCTGTTTTGAAATCAGGATTTCTCAACTTTGGCATTATTGACATTTTGGGCTGGATAATTCTATGGGGGGCTGTCCTGTAGAATGCTTAGCAGCCTCACTGGCCTCTACCTTTGTAGTGGGTGAGTTGTGTCACCCCCCAAAAGATGTTCAAGTCCTGACCCTTGGTATCTGTGAAAGTGACCTTATTTGAGAGTAGGGTCTTTGCAGATGTAATCAAGGTAAAATGAGGTCATGTTACATGAGGTCATGTTACATTAGGATAGGCCCTTAACCCAATGACTGTGTCTTTATGAAAGAAGTGAGAGGGAGATTTGGATCTAGAGACACAGACACACAGAGGGAAGATGGATGTGTAAAAATGGAGCCAGGGAATGCCAAGGATTGCTGGCAACCACCAGAAGCTAGGAAGAGGCAGGAACAATTCTTACTTGGCACCTTTAGAGGGAGCAAGGCCCTGCACCTTGATTTCAGGCTTCTAGCCTCTAGAACTCTGAGTGAATAAACTTCTGTTGTTTTAAGTCACCGTATTTGTGGTAATTTGGTATGGCAACACTGCGAAACTAATATAACCTACCAGGTACAAGTAGTAACCTCCAAGTTGTGATAACCTGAGTGTCTCCAGACATTGTTAAATATCCCCTGGGCAGGGTGCAGGGAAGAAGAGAATCACCTCTAGTTGAGAACCATTAACAAAATCTAAGTCCTATAAGAGAATAACCTAGTGCATGAAACATTAAAAAAACCCACAGTCTCTAGAAAGAGCAGAAATCCTAGTTTTATTTGGCGTAAGTTTCACCGTTAAAATATCTTAATGACCCAGGTGGAGGTAGTTTGAAACATTAGTTTCCACACTGCCCTTCAAAATATATTTTATTGCAAAAATCATATTTTAAAGAAAAGGTCAATTTATTTGCATTTCTTTGTAACCAAGTTTTAAAAATAGTTTTACAGGGCTGTGTAAAAGTACACATTGCTTTTGTCATTAGGCTTTTTAATTGTTCTTTAATTTTTTTTAAACTAATCTAAAAATGACCTTCTTGTCCAATAGTTCCCATGTATATAAAAAAAATATGAGTTCCCTATCTAGACTGTTACCTGTCCCTGACTTAGAAAGTCTGACTTATAAATGTTCCCATCAGGAATTTATTTTCTTGCCAAAACTTCTTTCCTCTTCTTTTCTTGACAAACTCTCTCTGGGGTATAGTGTCTAGGAATCCAGGTAGCCGTATTCCCCTTCTCTTCTTTTACTACTGTCGCTAGGGACAGGGGATAGGGATCCTATATTCCTAGAGCCCAGCGGTAGAACTCTAAATGTAGTATTGGTAATTAGATATTTTAATGCTATAGTTCAGCTATATCATGGCTTAAATGGCTTTTACAATTTGGTGTGGGATCTCATGGTTATGTATAATGATAGTGTTGCTTCCACGGGGAAATATATTCTGAGTTTGAAACCTCTGTTTTATAATATATGTTATCCATTCCTAGGTTGTGTTTCTGTCATTGGGTTGCACATTTATATTGCTATTTATCAGAACGCTAAAACTAAGACTTATTAAAATAATTTTAATTATACATGTTGATAGCAATCAATACATTATGTGGATGAGAGAGAGAAAGGCAGGGAATGGTATTTATCCTAATAGCTGTTTCTTATACCTTTCTTTAAATGATGTCCAGACCCTTCCAAGATTTTAAAATATAAGAGATTTGTGGGGGGTATGTTAGAGAAAATGCTTTTTTTTTTTTTTTAAATTAATTAATTTATTTACTGATGGCTGTGTTGGGTCTTCATTTCTGTGCGAGGGCTTTCTCTAGTTGTGGCAAGCGGGGGCCACTCTTCATCGTGGTGCGCAGGCCTCTCACTGTCGCGGCCTCTGTTGTTGCGGAGCACAGGCTCCGGACGCGCAGGCTGAGCGGCCATGGCGCACGGGCCCAGTTGCTCCGCGGTATGTGGTATCCTCCCATACCAGGGCTCGAACCCGTGTCCCCTGCATTGGCAGGCAGACTCTGAACCACTGCGCCACCAGGGAAGCCCCAAAATGCTTATTCTTAAACAGAGGTATAGTTGAACTGATTTTCTGACTTAAATAAAAGCAAATCTTAAAACCCAATGCAGTTTTTTAGTGTTTATCTTTTTTTTCTTCCCAATTTACTTCAATTTAATAGGGCCCCATTTAAACTAGTGAAAATGTTACCTTAATATTAAATAGAAATTATAGCATGTTTATTTCATTTAAAATGTTAATAGCATAAATTATAAACCCTTCTAGGAATGTCTGTTATAAAATGTAATATGTTAAAGATATCTAAGTGGAGATCATTTTGCAATTTCCCATGAAACAATATAGGTGAAAATTAGAATGTTACACAGTTCTTTGATGCAACACCCTCATGCCCCATCGCCCAAGTAGAGGGAGAAAAATCTTTTAATCTCTGTCACAACTACTAAAAGCTACTCTTTTATGCTGGCATTTTGGCAACTACCTGTAAAAGAATGCTAAGTGGAAAATTTCCAGCAATGATTAATAGAGCAGTGAGTATGATAACTTAAGGAATGAGTGTTATGATCTTGGCACCATCACTCAATATTATCCAGTTTTTCTGATCCTCCCTTCTCCATGAAATGAAACCCCAAGTAACAAGTCATTGGCAGAACTTGGACCAGGATACAAATCCCTGACTCTCCATTCTGTACTTCTTTTTGTGACTCAGCCTAATCCTTTCAGGGAAATATTCAAACCACATCTGCCTGAATCTCCTGCCAATTTCCTTTAGACACTAACATTAGCTGCATCAGCCTCTTGCCAGCTGTCCTCCTACTGAAAGCAATAAGGTTTACATTCTCACTTTTTTGATTAAAAAATATCTTGGCTAAACAATGAACTTCTCACTTTAATATTCTAACACCTTTTGCAGACTGTCCTGCTCTTGTACTCAAGACTCTTAGAGGAACTTTTGCCAAGACAAAAATCACAACAGTTATACATGCCCTTTTGCACTTGGGGCTTCTTCAGTGGAGTCTGGAGCCTGATCATGAATGCTTTAAAGGCAATAGGAAGTTAGGATACAGGTGGTGGCTGGATTATAGATGTCTGTTTGTATTTTTCATATATGAGTTGGCAATTGGAAGTGGTCACAACAGTTACTATATTCTGGAACTATCCAAATTTTCCTACTCTTGAAGCTTGGTTTTTCCTTTTCCTCCTATTCCTTCAACTTTCATAAGCTTATATTTTGCCCAAGCCAAGCCTAGACCCCTTTTCTCTCCTTGTTCTAATGTAGGTCCTAGGGGGACCCATCCATCCACATCCTGTTGATGCAAAATGGGAAGATAACCCCAGCCTCAGAGCTCATCTCCTTGGCATTATCTCCAGCTCTATTCTACCTCCAGAGTCCTTCAAAGATGTAAATCACACTTCATACTCTGTAGCTCACATACCAACTTGTATACACCACATAGGCTAGTTACAGTCAATACTATAAATGGGTGCTACTCTGACATTTTAATGACTCTCAATCACAAATTGTGGGCCTAAACCAACATTATTATGATCCATGCAGCCCTGCAGGAACCAAATTTACTCAGCTTCACATTCCTTACTGGCATCAAGCATGTATGCTGTATGTGTTCACGTATTTAAGTGAAATGAGAATCAGAATGACAGCATTTTTTCAGCTTACGTCATCCTTACTATTGCTGATACTGTGACTAAGAATAATGATAATGATAATAATAATAGTCAGACCATCTCAAAAGGGTTATGAGCTTGTTTCGGGGATAAAAAGTGTGGTGAAGATCTTCATGATGGCATTCTGCTCTGCAATAGGCTAGGCCAAGAAAAAAGGTCTCCCTAGCAAAGGAAGCAAAGATATCAAAGCTTATGTTTGCAAGCTTCACAGAACAGATGATAGAGTGGAACAGTTCTTTCTTTCCCATCTGCTGTTCCCAGATGCTGCTCCCTCCTGGCTTCCTGCAACCTGTAAGTGAGCTATGCCCAATAATAGAAAAAAAGAATTTTCATATTGATAGGTGACTTTTTGGCAATGTGTGTGTGTGCTTGAGAGAGAGTGACAGAGAGAGAGAATAGGAATGAATGAATATTAGGTGTGGGTGGAGGAGAAGTTTTGTATTCCTGGCAGCCTAGTGAGAAACTCAGGGCATATTTTCCTAAATAATCAGTGTCAGAGGGTGGTATGATTTAGGTATGTTATTTGTTAAAGGACTATTTTATAGGAAAGTGCATCCCACCTTCCAAGACTGTATTAGAAGTGATAAAAGCTCTGGAATATGGCTAATTGGAGACCTAGGTTCTGCGAGGTAGGTTTTTTTATTAGGCAATATTGAAAAGCTGTGTGTAAGCTGAAGCAACAAAAATGATCACTTGCTTTGGTAACATTTTTCATACATATAAGAAAAGAACTAGAAGTCTAATCTTGCACTAGGAATAACTTTCTGAGCACAGTATTAAAAATGTGGTGTAAAAAAGGCCCAGGTTTAATTTAAAGTGAATGAAGGGTCTTAAGAATGCAGCCAAGTTTACAATAATGAGCCTTTCTCCTCTGACTTGTTTGGTAAAGTTGGGGTAGTTTTCGTGGGAGGTAAGGTCTGTGTCCTAAAGTCAAAAAAACAGTAGCTAGTGTTAAAAAAAAAAAAAAAAAAAGAATCTTTGAGGAGAGTGGGACAGGTGGAAATGGAAACCTTGTTTCTTCGATGAATGTTTTTGAAAGAAGACATAAGTGACAGAAAAATGGAAAGTTGGTTTGGTAGAGGACACAGTGGACCGTCACCATAGCTGGAAAACAGAGCAGCACAGACTCTCCCTGTCCATCCATTTATGTTCTCTGTCCTCTAGCGCCCAGTGCACTCTCTCTTATTCCTTTTTTATGCCCTTTATTTTGGTCTCTCTGTCCCTTTTTGTGCTCTCATCTTCTCTCTGCCTTTCTATGTCCTTTTTTTCCCTGGCACTCTTATCTAATTTCTCCATATCTTCATTTATGTTTTATAAAGAAACTATGAATACTTTTAGGATAAGGAAAGGTTTTTTTTTAAAGCCATTTGATGTAATCAATAGGGATTTTTCAGTAAGAAAAGAACATAGAAAAATTGGAAATTTTGTTACATTTAATAGCTCAGTGTGTTTCTGAATGTCTGTGGAGCGTGTAAGACCTAGTGAATCAGAGCTTCCTGAAAACATTATTTTTCATTAATAGTAGACAATATACCATTTTAGCTGCTGTGAACTAGCTTTTAGACAGTCACTTAACCTTGATAATAATATGTAATCACATGTTCTTATTCTTACAGCTGCATCTTTCACAAGCCTACCTGTCCGGGAAGAAATGATGGCAAAATACTCTAACCTTTCCTTGGAGAGTCATAACATATCACTGACTGGTAAGTGTATTGTGTTTCAAATAATATAATGCCAGATAATTTTTCATTTTTAATTAAGCTACTTTATGACTTATGAAGTACTAAAGCCTGCCAGACTGGCGGGAGAGACACACCAGTACCTTATACAGTCATAACACAGTGTGATGGGGTCCCGTGCGACCAGGCTGACGTGCCCTGTGTGAGGGAGGAGGCAGCCTTTCCAGGCATGGGGGTTAAATGCTCTCTAGAAGGAGGGCACCTGGGACGAGAGGAGGGCTCATTTTGATGTGCAGATGCTCTTCGGTTTTCATCACACCTTGCTGGTACATCTGTTCAAACCACTGTTCACTGAGAGGAGAATTCATGTATCTGCTGGAAGGCCTTTAGGCAAAAAATTAAAGATGTTATCTATGACTGCTATGGAAAATCAAGCGAAGAATCCTGACATAAAACTCAAGTCTGCTTTCTCTTTTCACAGTTTTGGATTCCAGTATTTTAAAAGTAATCTCAGAGTTCTTTAAATGAGCAAGAGTAGTTATCTGTTTTAGCAACAATATCAAAAGTATAATTAGAATTTTAATCCTATTTTTTAAGTCACTAATAAGTTTCATCCAATTATATGTCCAGGCTTTAACTGTCCTCTAGTTTAAGAACGGTTTCTCTATTTCTGTTTAATATGAATTAAAGGTGTGCCCCTCCCCCCAATCTGATACCAGTGGAATATTTGCAGTGAGTTTTCTGGTAGGAGAACATTTTTATGACTTTGTGCAACCACTGTTTGTTCCCAGATGTCCCCATCCTAGTATTTGGAGCTTATTCCTACTTGTAAAAAGTAATTACAACACTCCTGTGTTGCTACTTCTTCTTTTACTTTTTGCGCGTTCTAGTCGTTGGTTTCCTTTGTTAGGATGGAATGTTTCTTTAAGAGAGATTTATGTGAAAACATAAGTTTGCAAATCCTTTGATTGGCCTGGCAGCAGCACACCCCTCACTTATCCTGTGTAGCTGGAGCCTGGGAAAAAAAGGGTCAGGTGCCCAAAGGGAGAGCAAAAATTGGACTTTTTAGTTGATGTCAGGTTGGTTATTTACTTAACCCGTTTGGAGGGTTTCACTCCTAACCACTCTTTTATTCTGGTACCAGTATTCCTACAGTATTCATGAGAGCATGTGTTCACAATTGTCCATCACTCACCTTCAGCTTTGGCCTGATCAAACTTTAGTCAGGCTTTTCTCTTCCTCCCAGACCCCTGAACTTGGCATGCCTCAAGTCTGAGCAAGCAGTAAATGCATGACCACAGCCCAATCGTGCTGTCTGCTTCTAGCCAACAGTTGCCTCATTTCTTCTCAAAAGTTCCTGCTAGCCTGCTTACCCCTCCCTATAAAAGTCTTTTTCTATTTGACAGTGAGATACTTGTAGATCCAAAGCTTGGAGCATTTTTCCCTATTGCAATAGACTTCTGGAATAAAGTCTCTCCTTATTTAAGTCTAGGTTTGTTTTTATTTGACAAAAGAAAAGATTTGACATTAATTTCGAAACACAGGATCTCTGAACTGTGACCCTTGTTGTTCTGTTTGCCTTCCCATCAAGAAGTTTGGTCTTAGGAACTGCCTTTATTGAAATATAGAATTTAAATCTGAAGACATACTTATGCTTATTAGGAACCATAGGCTTTCTTCTTATTGTTACCATCAGGATTTTTAATCTACTTCATAAATAGAATGTTTTCATATTTTGTCATATCATTGTTTATTTGAATTGTGCTTAACATTTCTGTGTTGTTACTTATTTTCTCTTCCCCTCTGGCCATTTTAGAAGTTGATCTCTCTGTTGGGATAAAAATTTTTTTTTACAGAGATGCAAATGTAGTACATTAGTTGCAGATTCTGGACCAGCATGACAACTTTTGGCCCAGTTCATAGCACATTTCCTCAAAGATGCTTGAGACTGGGAAACAGGTCCTGTGCCTTGGAGAGTGAAAAACATGACCTTTGGTTCATGAAAGCCTAATTGTTTACCTGTTTTATGTTTTTAAAATACTGCTAATCATTTACTTAACAGACATATGGTATCGACTATGTACCATGTATGTATTTCTACATATAACTTAGTTTAAACCTCATAAGAACCCTAAGCAATGGGTACTATTACTATTTGCAATTTGCAGGCGCCACGCTATTAACCATCATACTTTGCAGCCTTTCTTAATGCCCAGTTACTCATTTCTTTCAGCAGTGTTATTAATACAATTATACCTATTTTAAGGAAACTTAGATTTGCTATGAGACTATGGAAAGAAAGAAGTTTCAAAAACAATGAAAACAAAGGTATTCTGATTGCCCTTTGCTAAATAGGTTTGTCTTGGAAATTGCATTTGCTGAGATAATGGATATCTTTGTAAAAGTATAATTGACTTCACTAAGCATGAAGTGTTTTTTTTCCAGTTGTCTGATGTGACTGTGTTTCAAAAATTGTTCTTTTAATAATGGACTATTTTAACATGACTGTGCTAGGTTTCCCAATGTCAATATTCAGAAGTCATTGTATTACAGCAATGAGAGTATTTCTTTATTGTTTTATTTTTTTCTTTCTCTGTGCATATTATAGTGTTTGGTGCCTCCATTAGTGTGTTATAGTTTAACCCACGAGGTTAAAACCAAAGCATCAGCTGGCAGCTTTCTTGACTACCCTGGTAATGTTGGCATAGGCTCTCCCCACGGGCACATTTTATTTATCATTTTGAGGTGTGAGCAGCTGGCCTGGCAAGGACCTCGTGAGACAGGGAGATAGACAAAGCAGGCATTGGAGCTACAGATACATATATCAAGGCATGGAGTAAAATTTGGGAAGATTAGTCAAGGTCAGGAAAGGCAGCCATGTTGCTTAGACCAGCTAGACAAGAAGTTGTATTAGGACCATTCAGATTCCTGGTTCAAGTGCCTGGTCAATCAGATTGAAAAAAGAAAAGAAGCGAGAGTCCCTTACATTTGGCTGCTCAGACACTTTGTTGCAGGGAAGATCCCAGAATGACTCTAATGAGGTGCACATGTTTAGGATGTTTCTCAGAAGCAGACCACCAGTTATCAAATCTTATGTAGACTGTAGATGTACAGAGGAAAAAAAATGTGAATCCTAATATACACAGAGAGTGAAAGAGAAGGTAGAAGAGGGATCGCCCATAGTAACACAATTGGTAGTGGCTGTTAGCAACTTTTGTTTTACACTAGGGTTTCTCATTAGCATAAATAGTGACAGTTTGGGTTGGATAACTCTTTGTTGCTGGAGTTGGGGGGAGCATGTTCAGGGCACTGTAGGTTGTTTAGCAGCATCCTTGGCCTCTACCCACTAGATCTGAGTTTGTTTAAATTTTTTTCTATTGTAAACTATGAGCAGTGAACACTTCTACATATCTCTTTCTGGGCATGGTTGTGTGTGTTCCTCTAGAATAATTGCCACAAGTAGAATTGCTGAGTTAGAAACTATGCACATTTTAATTTTAATACATACTTGCAAACTGCCCTCCGAAGTAGCCTGACAATTTACCCCTTCCCCCATCTGCATATTTGAGTATAATTTTCTCTAGATCCTGACCAACCTTGATAGTATTAAACTCTTCGCTTTTCTGAGTGTGAAAAACTGTTAATAAAACAAATTATTGTTTTAATTTGCATCCTGGAGTTAGGCATACTTATATCTGTGTATGTTTATCTGTTAAATACCCTTTATTCATTTTCCTATTGGGCTTATAAATTCTTCAATGTATGTAAATGAGACAGCTATACATTTTGAGTACTAATCTGTACTTTTTATAAAAGTTGCAAATGTTCTTTCTTGTCTTTAAAATTTTACATGGTGTTTTTTATTGTGTAGAAATTTCATTTACACATTTCTCCTAATATTTTCATAGGAGTTCTTAATAGGAGTTTTTAACCTTCAGTTTTTAAACCATTTAAAATATGGTTTTACGTATTGTGTGCGATAGAGCACTAACTTTATTACTATTTTATATAGATAGCTAATGTCCCAACACCCTTTACTGAACAGTTCTTTTTCCTACTGCTGTGAAATAGCACACTAATCATATTCCAAATTCCCATATGCTATTCTGTCTCTCTACTGTTTCAGTGTTTTTCAAACTTTTTATAGTGCTACACAAAGTAAGGAACAACTTACCTTGTAAACTGATGCACTACCATGCATGCACCCACACGTCAAGCAACACCCACACCTAACAGATGTGTTACACTTGATAATTTCTCTTTTCTTACAACCCATTAAAAAACAAATCTGGTGGTAACTACCAAATTTATTTCCTGATCCACTAATAGTTTCCAACTTGCTTCTGAAAAATTCTGCTTATTTATTCCATTAATTTTCTAGGTGTTTTCTAGCAGCACTAACAAATTAATATTAATTTTTGAAACATTATACTTTTGTTCTTTTTCTTTTTTTTTTTTTTTTTTTTGTGGTACGCAGGCCTCTCACTGTTGTGGCCTCTCCCATTGTGGAGCACAGGCGCCGGACACGCAGGCCCAGCGGCCATGGCTCACAAGCCCAGCCGCTCCGCGGCATGTGGGATCTTCCCGGACCGGGGCACGAACCCGTGTCCCCTGCATCGGCAGGCAGACTCTCAACCACTGCGCCACCAGGGAAGCCCCTGTTCTTTTTTTAAAAGATAACTTTTCCTATTTCCTGGACTTTTACTCTTTCATGTGGGTTTTTTGTTTCTAATCAAGTTCCATAAAAAATACTTTTTGGATTTTGACTGATTTTTCACTGAATCTATAGATTAATTTGGGGGAGAATTAGTATTTTTATGATACTCTATTATCACCTGTGATGATTTAGATCTCATTTGACTTAGGTTATCTATTATAGTTAAATTTTTCCATATATATATATAATTTTTAATAAACACTGTATATAATTAAGATGTACAACATGACTATATGGATATATATATTACTACAGTCAAGCAAACTAATTAACATACCATCTCACAGTTATCATTTTTTGTATGTGTAGAATGCACTTGAAATCTACTGTCTTAGCATATTTCCAGTGTTCAGTACAGTATTAACATAACACACAGCAGGTGTTAATCATATTTGTCAAATTGTACATTATATCCCTAGTACTTATTTATCTTGTAACTGGAAGTTTGTACCTTTTGGCCACCATCCAGTTTCCCTTCCCCTCACCCCTGCCTCTGGTAACCACAGATCTGATCTCTTTTTCTATGAGTTTGTTTTTGAAGTATAATTGATTCCACAACACTATGTTAGTTCCTGGAGCACATTTTAGTGATTAGATATTGCTATATATTTCAAAATGATCACCACTATAAGTATAGCTAAGTCTATACCATCTGTCACCAAATATGTTACATTATTATTGGCTATATTCCCAACACTGTACATTTCACATTTGTGACTTATTCATTTTGTAACTAGAAGTTTATACCTCCTAATCTCCCTCACCTATTTCTCTCAACCCTATACCCACCTCCCCTCTGGCAGCCACCTGTTTGTTCTCTGTATCTGTGACTCTGTTTCTGTTTGGTTATGTTTGTTCATTTGTTTTTTAGATTCCACATATAGGTGAAATCATACAGTAATTATCTTTCTCTGTCTGACTTATTTCAGTTTGCATAATACCCTCTAGGTCATTCATGTTGTTGCAAATGGCAAGATTTCATTCTTTTTTTATGGCTGAGTAATATTCCAGTGTGTGTGTGTGTGTGTGTGTGTGTGTGTGTGTGTGTGTGTGTGTGTACACCACATCTTCTTTATCCATTCATCTATTAATGGGCACTTAGGTTACTTCCATATCTTGGCAATTGTAAATAATGCTGCAGTGGACATAGAGGTACATATATCTTTTTGAATTAGTGTTTTTGTTTCCTTCGGATAGATACCCAGGAGTGGAGTTGCTGGATCGTATGGTAATTCTATATATAATTTTTTGAGAAACTTCCATCGTGTTTTCTGTAAGGGCTGCACCAATTCACATTCCCACCAATAGTGCATAAGGGTTCCCTTTTCTCCACATCCTCACCGGTACTTGCTATTTGTTGTCTTTTTGGCAATAGCCATTCTGACAGGTGTGAGGTGCTATCTCATTGTGCTTTTGATTTGCATTTCCCTGACGATTAGTGATGTTGAGCATCTTTTCACATGCTTGTTGGCCATCTGTATGTCTCTCTGGAAGAATGTCTGTTCAGGTCCTCTGCCCATTTTTTAATCAGGTTGCTTGTGTTTTTTTTAGAAGATGTTGGGGGTAGGAGTTTATTAATTAATTAACTTATTTTTGCTGTGCTGCGTCTTCGTTTCTGTGCGAGGGCTTTCTCTAGTTGTGGCAAGCGGGGGCCACTCTTCATCACGGTGCGCAGGGCTCTCACTATCGCGGCCTCTCTTGTTGCGGAGCACAGGCTCCAGACGCGCAGGCTCAGTAGTTGTGGCTCACGGGCCTAGTTGCTCCGCGGCATGTGGGATCCTCCCAGACCAGGGCTTCAACCCGTGTCCCCTGCATTAGCAGGCAGATTCTCAACCACTGCGCCACCAGGGAAGCCCCTGTTTGTGTTTTTGATGTTAAGAAATGTCCATATACTTTTTTTTTTAACATCTTTATTCGAGTATAACTGCTTTACAATTATGTGTTAGTTTCTGCTTTATGACAAAGTGAATCAGTTATACATATACATATATTCCCATATCTCTTCCCTCTTGCATCTCCCTCCCTCCCACCCTCCCTATCCCACCCCTCTAGGTGGTCACAAAGCACGGAGCTGATCTCCCTGTGCTATGCGGCTGCTTCCCACTAGCTATCTATTTTACATTTGGTAGTGCATATATGTCCATGCCACTCTCTTTGTCCCAGTTTACCCTTAAATTTTTAAGAGAGTATTTAGACAGAGGTAAATTACTGTATGATTTAAAGAACATTCTTTTTAAAAGTGTAGTTCAGAAACCGAGCAAATGGGTATGGTCTTGGAAATGTCGATGTCATGGATGTTTTCATAACATTCTAAAACAGCAGAAATGCATTGCAGTTGTGGAGTTTTGGGGAAGTTGAAACATTGTCCATTGAGTTAAATGGACACATTAGTTTTCTGGCTAACCAAAAAATATTTTAGTATTAGGGATAAAACTTTCTACGTATTTTTGATGCTTGTGATTTCCTGACAGGAAGGAAATCAGGCTGCAGAAGCATCAGCAAAGTATGAAAAACAGTGAGATAACAATTAGGGCTTGGAGGATGGCTTGGCAAGAAGAAAGGTTACGTTGCGTAACTTAGTTGAAAGTATGAATGTTTAAAATATGTTGATCAAGGAAAAAATATTTTTTCTTTTTCATTTATTTTGTATCTCTATGAAGTGATGGATGGTCCGTAAACTTACTGTGGTAATCATTTCATAAGGTATGTAAATCACAACATTATTCTGTACACCTTAAACTTATATAGTGCTGTATGCCAATTATATCTCAAACTGGAAGAGAAAAATTTTTTTAAATTAAAAAAACGTTGATCACATCATCTATCATCACATTGCTAAATTATAAATTTGTTTCATCTTCTTTTAATGTTTTCTTTCATTTAAAACCTTGGTTCAGTAGTTTGAAAGTGATGAAGAAGTTAATTTCACTGTCATGAGCATTTCATATCTTTGAGAGTTGGTTGTGAGAATCTGGACTCAGTCACACCTAAATTTGAGATTCTCTGCTGTTATTATCTTGATGCATGGTTTTGGGCAAGATAGTCGACCTCTCTTTGCCTCAATTTTCTCATCTATGAAATAGTGATGAGAATAATGGTACTTACCCCGTAGAACTTCTGTGAAGATTAAATGATATAATCAATGTATAACTTTTAGCAACATACATGATAACTTTTGTTATACTACCCAAATGAGATAAATGGTGATAGGGAGGAAGTGTGTAATTATTCAGCAATTACTATATTACTAATACTTTTCTTATGATAGTTCATTTAATCCTTTCTACTATCTTATGAAATATGTATTGTCCCATTTTATAAATGGGGAAACTGAGATGTTCAATATAAATATACTTTGTTTTGCCCTGTAAGTAACCTCAGGCACAGAGCCCCTGACATTGGGCTGCTCTCTTGTGAAATGGGGTAATAATTCATATTCTAACTTAGGAGGCTCCAGTGAACCACATCACCAAGCAGAGCACAGTGCCCTGGAATCACCTTCTGGAATGTTAATATCTCTGTACTGTTTCCTGCTAGGGGTGATAATGCAGTTACATCTCCCTGCCAGTTCTCCCCAGGGAAGTTTGTCATCAGCCTCACGAGGTGCCGAAGAAATAAAGCAAGAGTCAAACAGCCTTTTCTGGGTGCTCTGACTGCCGGAACCTCTTACAGCTCCATGCACTGGAGCGAGGCCTGGGCCTCCTCGTTCTGAGCAGGGGAACCCTGCACGAGTTAGACTTGGGTTGAGCAGCATCCAGCAGGAATCAGCTCAGCTCAGACCTAGGGAGGAGACTCACAGACGTCTACAAAGATTTTATTCCTAAAGCAGAGTTTTGCCAGATGTGAAAGAGTCTTTTGTAGAGTTGAGTGATGGTCCACCTACCACATGTCCAAGGCATTTTGACCTCCTGAGGCCTCTTCTTTCTTTATAAGCTAAGCTTTCCTTTCATACACAAAGCAGGAAGATAAACCAAACCAGTTCAGTCTTCAAAGGAGCCATGCAGTACCAAAAAAAGGCTGTAACTACTATGAGCAGAGACTGCAAAAATGCAGACCCCTCCATATGCATGGAATCGTGCAGTGTTTGTCCTTCTCTGGCTGCCTTATTTCATTGGGCCTGGTGTCCTTGGGGTTCATCCATGTTGTGGCATATTGCCAAATGAATTTCCTCCTTTTTAAAGGATGAGGGATGTTCCATTGTTTGTATATACCACACTGTTTTTGTCCATTCATCCATTGACGTTTGGGTTGTTTCCACATCTTGGCTATTGTGACATAATGTATCTAAAACAGTCAAATTCACAGAAGCAAAGAATAGAGTGGTGGTTGCCAGGGGTTGGGGAGGGGTGGGAAATGGGGAGGTATTAGTCAAATGTCTAAGTTTCAGTTAAGCAAGGTGAATAAGTTCTAGAGGTCTACTGTACAACATTGTGCCTACAGATAAGAGGGTAGGTCTCGTGTTACTACCGCGAATTAAAAGCAAAAAAAAAAGTATACTTTTTTTGGCAAATGAAAGGTACCTAATCAGAGTAGAATAATAATCTGAGTTTTACTTTAGAAGGACAACTTTGGTGTTGTTAAAAAAAACATGTAGAGGAGGAGAAACTGTAGCCAAGAGAAGTTAGGAAGTCATTTTTCTCATCCTGGTGAAAGGTAATGAAGGTGTAGGGGAGGAAAAAGTTTTCCTTGACCGTCTTAGGGTCCCTAACTGGGTCTGAAAATTAAACCGACAAACATAGTTTAACAGAATTAAAGCATACAAATTAATTTAAGTTTTATGTGACACAGCATCCTTCATAAGGAGAGGAGGACCCAAAGAAACAGTTAAATCTGAGTATTTTTATGCTAGGCTTGATGAAGAGTGGAGAGTCGTGGGAGAATATGATAGATCAGAGAGTATGAGATAAGTGTAATAAACTGGGGGAAATATAGCAAATCCTATTTGTTATAATTCTTCTATGTGTCCCTTTGTCTGTGGAGATAAGGATGCTCCTTTCCCCCAGCTATAGAGAAGGCACCTCTCCCATGAAGGTTTTATGACCTGTTTCAAGGGAGAAGCACAGGGGGAATGTCAGAGTGACCTTTCTGCTTCTGCTATTTTCACAAACTCCTTCAGCTTAACACATTTAGTATACCAAGGTGCCATATTTTAGGGATAGCATGTTCTCAACCCCATCAAAGCCCTACAGTAAGAAGAGTTGGAGACAACTGAGCAAATCTGATTGACATTTCAGAGGTAAGAATCGACTGAATTCTACTGGATGTGATTTAATCTTAGGGGTCAGGAGAAGAGAAGGCTAATGCATCTCCCTCGGATATTTTGAGTTTGAAGAACCTTTGGGATATCTAGGTTTAGATGCTCAGTAGGCAGCTGGAGCTGTGGGCCTGGGGATCAAGAAGGAAGTCTTGAATGGAGCCAAGAGTTTTACAAGTAAAGGATATTAGAAATAATAGTTGAATCCAACATGGGAGTGTCAAACAGAAAAGTAAAGAGACCAGAGAGCAAAGTCCCAAGGGAGACCAACATTTAGGGGTAGTTGGAAGAATTGGTGTGGCTAGCAGAATGTTAGGATCATGAAATGGGAGTGAAGTAAAGGGAATTTCTAGGAGTCGGTAGTCTCTGGCAACATCTGATATTTCAGAGACATCAAACAAAACATGAGCTCTGAAAAGAGGTCATCAGGTTAAATAGGCCATTTTTTAACCCAAGAGAAAGCACTTTCTGTAATGTGGTAAGATACTAGAATATGCCATATTGAAATGAGAACATGGGTGAGGACAGAGACTGTGTGTAGAAAACTCTTAAGAAATTGGCTAACGAAGTAAATTTCTTTGACAGACAGGACTAAGTTTTAAGGCTGTCATAGAGCTAAAGATGAAGTGAGGAAAATTTATAGAAAACAGAGGCTCAGAACCAAATACAGCAGATCTTGCAACATTTTCTCCTATTACTAGTACCTAGTATAATTTCTGCATGTACATATGCTGAAATGTATAAATCCCTTCAGTTTTACTGACTCAATTTTTTTCCCTGTATAATTGAATTTTGTTAAGGTCTTCCCATAGCTAGGGTTTTTGTTTTGTTTTGTTTTACTTTTTGGGCATAAAATTCAATTCAGCAATTTTAGAATTACACGAGCGGTTATTTCAAGCATGTGCTCACAAAGCACTTCACACTAGTTGTATTTCACTGTTGGCAAAACTTTGCACGTAGTCATTGCTTAAGGAAGCACTTTTGTGAAGTTTTAAATGTAATTAAAAGGGATGTTATGCTATTTTAAGTTCTATTTTTTTTCTTTCTACATTTTGGCTCTGCATTCTACTTTTAATGATACTATACTATTGAGTGTGAGATGGAGAAATGTTTATATAATGCAGTGCCCTCTCCCAAACACAGCCCTTTCCTTCCCATTAAAAGTAACCATCACTGTTCTGATTTTTTAAAATTGTTTTATTACATAGGGGTACATTCCTGGGGCGCAGTGGTTAAGAATCTGCCTGCCAATGCAGGGGACACAGGTTCGAGCCCTGGTCTGGGAAGATCCCACATGCCGCGAAGCAACTAAGCCCGTGTGCCACAACTACTGAGCCTGTGCTCTAGAGCCTGCAAGCCACAACTACTGAGCCCACGTGCCACAACTACTGCCTGAGTGCCTAGAGCCCATGCTCTGCCCCCTTCCACTTTACTTTTTTTTTTTTTTGGACAAGATTACTTCTTAGGTAGTGGGGTGTTCCTCCTCAGGAGACACACAATTCTGTTTTCGAGATGATTGCAGTAGTTGATGCAAAATGACTGGATTCATGATTCATCAGGGTTTCCTGCATCATTATACTGTATTTCTATGATTTCTTCATTTATTTGCTGGAATTCTATAAACAGAAAGTTATCTTCCTTTATTATTTGGTTACCAGTGGTACATTTAGTATAGGAAGAGCAGTGTGCTTACTTGATATTTTTTTCTTTATTTACCACTGTTCAAAATTTTAAAAAGCTGGCTCTAAGTTGGATATATATATCAATATCTATACCTACATATTTATATATAGATATATCACCTAATGGCTTTGTACTGATATTTCAAATGCAGTGAAAATTCAGAACTGCAAGATGTTTATTTAAATTCTTCTGTCTCACGACTGTATCTTTATCCCATCCCTACAAATTCTTAAGGAGTAAGAAGACTGGGACGATAAAATTAGTATATCACACAAACCCACATTACACACAAAACCTTCTTGTAGTAACTACCAATAACATGATTACTGAAAGGAGCTGAAACAGTCACTCCTTTCTCTCCTTACTAGTTTCTGTTTGTTTCTACGGTTGTACTGTTTCTGCACTGTCAGAGCACATGGCACTTCTTTCAACAGTACTCTTCCCCCTGTATCCTTGTCAGCTAGTGAGTTTAAGCAGATTAAGATCACAGCGTTAGGCTTTTGTGATTCCATTTCTGTTGTAACAAAACTTTTCTTCAGCTGTGCCTATGAAAGAAAATAATAAAGGGAACTAAATATATGTTACAGAGGAATAATTCTTCAAAGGAATGTTACATTAGGAAACTGTTGATATAGCACTGTTGTTACATTAGGAAACTGCTGATATAGCCCTATTGTTGATTATTTAAACTTTTTTATATCTTGGATTTCCCCTAAATGTAACTTTTACAACATCGTTTTGTTTGTTTTCTTTTGTGGTAAACAGAACATTCCAATATGCCAGTCGAAAAAAATATCACTTTAGAAAGACCTTCTAATATAGAACTCACATGCCAGTTCATGACATCTGGAGATCTGAATTCAGTAAATGTGACTTGGAAAAAAGGTGATGAACTACTTGAGAATAACTATCTCATCAATGCAACAGGAAGCATCCTGTATACCCAATACATGTGAGTAAACAAAATTTTAACCTGTATGGCTAGATGAAATTAAATTCTAAATATTTTCCTGAATGAGCATCCTTTCCTTTGCTGTCACTTGAATGTTATGCTAATATTCTAATTTGCACATTTACAAATTTTTTTCATCTTTAAATTTTGATTAACGGCTGAGTCTTTCATTTTCATTAAGGAGAGTTTTTTGAGAACTAAGCCTGTATTAATAACTTAAATTATCTTTAGGTTCACCATCGTTAATAGCGAACAAATGGGAAGTTATTCTTGTTTCTTTGAGGAGAAAAAGGAACAAAGGGGCACATTTAATTTCAAAGGTCAGTACTAATAATTTGTAGAGTAATAACTTTAGCATTATATTCTTAGAATTCTAAATCCTCAAATTTGTTGGGAAGAAAATACCTAGTTTTTGTGCTGAAATAAATCTTTACCATTATGTAAAGGTCTTGGATCTTATGCCATCATCTAAAATCCTGTTGTGTTCACAAAATAATTGTTGTAGAAAATAAACAAATAAATCCTCAATTTTTAAAATTATTATTACAATACTAAAAATACAGCTGAAAAAAAAGGCATCATGTGCTTTCTATTGAATCATAAGTGGTGACCTTGAAAATGGAGCTTCACAGTGTCTTCCCAGTGCTCCCTCCCCCAGTTTAAAACACAGGTTTTAGTTTGAAAGATCAGGCTGCCAGGTTATTTGTACCTCTCTTGTAGCAGTCTCTTGAATTTATTTATTTATTTAGCCCTCCCAACTCAGACCTTTTATAATACTCCTCTAGGTGTCTGAGTTATTGCATTCCTAGACTGTGAGAATATGCTTTGGTGTTCTGTATCAGTGGCTCCAGGACTTGGGATTTTAGGAACCCATAAAATTTAAAAATAATTTGGAGACTCACAAAGGTTGCCTGCTTTTGATTTCATCAAGTAAGGACAAACCCCAGAATGTAATCCACAGTTCTCCCCCATAGGAAAAAATAAACTCAAAGTATTTTACTCTTACCATCATTAAACCAAAACTTTAAAGGTCTCAATCTCATAATAGAGACTAGTTGTTCAAGTTGGGTAATTATCTTCATGAAAAACCCATATTCTCTGATAGATAAGTGAATGTCACTGTCCCTGATGGTATTTGGGAAATGCAGTCTGTTGCCATATTAACTATCTTGGGCTTTGTTTCACATTAATTTACCAGCACACATGAGAAATTGTTTACTTTTTCCTAAAAATTGTGAAATCCAGCTAGCTGCTATGACAAAATACGAATTCTATCCCCAAAGTCCCATCAGTAGCAGAATGGGCTGACTCATCACTGCCATGATTTCAGATGGTCCCCTCCTTCATCCCTCCCTATAGTCCCTCTGCACTCAGACTCATTTCCTTCCTGTGGTTTTATAAATATTCCTACTGGGTAAATATAATAAATCCTTGTATTTATGCACTTTGGTCTCTGCAAAGGCAGAAACTATTATCATCTTTTGATTATTTTGATCATGTACATTCTCTTTTAACCTTCTTTCCTCCATTTGCCAAATTTAACCTAGTGAAGGATAGATATATCATATACATTTCCTTCCCTTATTCCTTTTCTTAACTTCCCTTTTCTTTTTCTTTCCTCAGTCTTTTTCTCTTGCCCCCGCCTTGCCATCCTAATGAACTAACAGATACTAAACACATGGACACACATACACACACAAACACACAATCCTAGTACACATTTTATGTGTCTCTTTTAAATGTGTAAAGAAGGCCTACAGGTCTTGAGGAAATACTCATCAAATCTTGAGGCTCAAAGTGCCTCCAGGAGATTCAACTTTAAAAATTGCTTTGGGCTTCCCTGGTAGTGCAGTGGTTGGGAGTCTGCCTGCCGATGCGAGGGACACGGGTTCGTGCCCCGGTCCGGGAGGATCCCGCGTGCCGCGGAGCGTCTGGGCCCGTGAGCCATGGCCGCTGAGCCTGCTCGTTCGGAGTCTGTGCTCCGCGATGGGAGAGGCCACGGCGGTGATAGGCCCGCGTACAGCAAAAAAAAAAAAAAAAAAAAAAAAAATTGCTTTTTCCCCTCTTCTAAATAGCACTGTTTTCTAGAAATATGTACTAGTCATGCCTGTTCAAAGTTTAAATATCGAATATATTACATTTTTTCTTATTAGCACTGTTATGATAAATTACTTAAATTATTACTTGTAAGTGATCATTCTAGTCTCTAATGTGAAGATTAACAGAAGCATTTTAGTTTTCAGTGTACTAATAAATTTAATGCCAAGTAGTCTTAAAGAAGGGCTCTTGATCTGTATCCATTTTGAGTAACTAGGTTGATGCTGGCTGGTGTCAGAAGCACCTACACAAGGTCTAGGTTTGAAATCAAGTGCTTGAGGAATGCAAAGAGCCACTGAATATTTACTTTTTTTCTTTTTATAGTTTTCTTAAAGCAGTTTAGTTCAGTTTATTTGTTTTAAATGCCCACTTAACAATGTAACTTTTAAGTATGTACTATATCTTAAAGATTTTTATACAGTTAGTAAGTTGGGCCCTTCCAGATTTTCTTTGGTAAAATAATAATTCTCTTTAATTTATCTAAGTTGAATATTGCTTGGAGGAATCATTTCATTTGAGTACAATTTAAAGGCATCTGCAGAACAATTCATATTATAGTTATTATTTAATTAGATCTTGTAAGGCTTCTAGAATGGTGTATGTTTTTATTTTTACAAATATCCTATTTTACTCTTTCTCCACATGGATTGCTTATGGCTTTTCCTAAGAAGAGGATTATCTGTTCAATTGAGTGTGGATGAAAAGCCTGTTTTATCCTCCCTTTAAAATTGAGCCAAAAAAAAAAAAAAATTCTGCTATCGATCACATGAGTCAACTAAAGTGCATGAGCCTGAGTCCTCAGAACAATTTATCAGCAAAGTCCCTCCTTCTGCCTTTATGGGAACTGGTTGATTTATTACTACAAGATTATAAAAGGGCCTCAACATCACTGATTAGTACAGTGTGGAAAAACCTGCTGACTTTGTGTGTTTGGCTGTTGATGACAGTACAGGGAGAAAGCCAAAGTCACACTGGAAGCTTGCAACTGCTAATGTCACTGACTGCCTTTCACCAAGAAAGATGGGTGGTGGTCTGCAATGTTTTTTAGTAGTAGGTCAAATATTCTGAGGTAGATGCTGAAAATTTCTATAATAACCATCAATGTTAAAATCTCTTAGTAAAAAGATGCAGAAACTTAGTTGGTAAAGCATAAGTAATAGGACATAGAACTTCTTGGAAGACGTGGTGAGATTCTGATAGCACCAAGTGCTATGAAACCTGCCTTGGCCCAGCCATCTGTCCTCACTGGGAAGCATCCAAGGAGTCAAATGGAAGAGCACAGTAATAGAATCAGTTTGAACTTAAGCTTCAAACCCCAGTGCTAAAACCTAGTTCGCTGTCTTTGACTATATGGAAGAATCTTTTTCCCAATTTGATAACACCTAAACATCCTTGAGCCAAAAATGACACAGGCTAATGTTTTCTAGTCCATAAATATGCAAATATAAATCTCTAAGATTTACAACTCCATAGGGTTTTCACTTTCACTGAGTAGTTCCTAGACCTCATCTTCCTAGACACTAGTTTGAATCAGCAATTTCACCATCTTTAAACTTGAATTCTTTCAACCCCAAGATTTTGTGTGTCCTACTTTATCCAGAGTTCCCGCAGCAGTGAATTCCACCATTCTGTCTTCCAGGTCACTTATCTGTTCTTCTGCCTCAGTTATTCTGCTATTGATTCCTTCTAGTGTAGTTTTCATTTCAGTTATTGTATTGTTCATCTCTGTTTGTTTGTTCTTTAATTCTTCTAGGTCTTTGTTAACCATTTCTTGCATCTTCTCGATCTTTGCTTCCATTCTTTTTCCAAGGTCCTGGATCATCTTCACTATCATTATTCTGAATTCTTTTTCTGAAAGGTTGCCCATCTCCACTTCATTTAGTTGTTTATCTGGGGTTTTATCTTGTTCCTTCATCTGGTACATAGCTCTCTGCCTTTTCATCTTGTCTTTCTGTGAATGTGGTTTTTGTTCCACAGGCTGCAGGATTGTAGTTCTTGTTTCTGCTGTCTGCCCTCTGGTGGATGAGCCTACCTAAGTGGCTTGATGGGAGGGACTGGTGGTGGGTAGAGCTGACTGTTGCTCTGGTGGGCAGAGCTCAGTAAAACTTTAATCCACTTGACTGTTGATAGGTGGGGGCTGGGTTCCCTCCCTGTTGGTTGTTTGGCCTGAGGCAACCGAACACTGGAGCCTACCTGGGCTCTATGGTGGGGCTAATGATAGACTCTGGGAGGGCTCACGCTGCCAGTGTCCTTGTCCCCACGGTGAGCCACAGCCCCCACCCCCACCTCTGCAGTAGATCCTCCAACACTAGCAGGTAGGTCTGGTTCAGTCTCTCCTGGGGTCACTGCTCCTTCCCCTGGGTCCCGATGCGCACACTATTTTGTGTGTGCCCTCCAAGAGTGGAGTCTCTGTTTCCCACACTCCTGTCGAAGTCCTGTAATCAATTCCCACTAGGCTGTAAAGTCTGATTCTTTAGGAATTCCTCCTCCCATTGCCAGAGCCCCAGGTTGGGAAACCTGATGTGGGGCTCAGAACCTTCACTCCAGTGGGTGGACTTCTGTGGTATAAGTGTTCGCCACTCTGTGAGTCACCCACCCGACAGTTATGGGATTTGATTTTACTGTGATTTTTATTTTTTAATTTTTCTTTTTACATCTTTATTGGAGTATAATTGCTTTACAATGGTCTGTTAGTTTCCGCTTTACAACAAAGTGAATCCGTTATACATATACGTATGTTCCCATATCTCTTCCCTCTTGCGTCTCCCTCCCTCCCACCCTCCCTATCCCACCCCTCCAGGCGGTCACAAAGCATTGAGCTGATCTCCCTGTGCTATGCGGCTGCTTCCCACTAGCTATCTACCTTACGTTTGGTAGTGTATATATGTCCATGCCTCTCTCTCGCTTTGTCACAGCTTACCCTTCCCCCTCCCCATATCCTCAAGTCCATTCTCTAGTAGGTCTGTGTCTTTATTCCTGTCTTACCCCTAGGTTCTTCATGACATTTTTTTCCCTTAAATTCCATATATATGTGTTAGCATACGGTATTTGTCTTTCTCTTTCTGACTTACTTCACTCTGTATGACAGACTCTAGGTCTATCCACATCATTACAAATAGCTCAATTTCGTTTCTTTTTATGGCTGAGTAATATTCCATTGTATATATGTGCCACATCTTCTTTATCCATTCATCCAATGATGGACACTTAGGTTGTTTCCATCTCCGGGCTATTGTAAATAGAGCTGCAATGAACATTTTGGTACATGACTCTTTTTGAATTATGGTTTTCTCAGGGTATATGCCCAATAGTGGGATTGCTGGGTCATAAGGTAGTTCTATTTGTAGTTTTTTAAAGAACCTCCATACTGTTCTCCACAGTGGCTGTATCAATTTACATTCCCACCAACAGTGCAAGAGTGTTCCCTTTTCTCCACACCCTCTCCAGCATTTATTGTTTCTAGATTTTTTGATGATGGCCATTCTGACTGGTGTGAGATGATATCTCATTGTAGTTTTGATTTGCATTTCTCTAATGATTAACGATGTTGAGCATTCTTTCATGTGTTTGTTGGCAGTCTGTATATCTTCTTTGGAGAAATGTCTGTTTAGGTCTTCTGTCCATTTTTGGATTGGGTTGTTTGTTTTTTTGCTATTGAGCTGCATGAACTGCTTGTAAATTTTGGAGATTAATCCTTTGTCAGTTGCTTCATTTGCAAATATTTTCTCCCATTCTGAGGGTTGTCTTTTGGTCTTGTTTATGGTTTCCTTTGCTGTGCAAAAGCTTTGAAGTTTCATTAGGTCCCATTTGTTTATTTTTGATTTATTTCCATTTCTGTAGGAGGTGGGTCCAAAAGGATCTTGCTGTGATTTATGTCCTAGAGTGTTCTGCCTATGTTTTCCTCTAAGACTTTGATAGTTTCTGGCCTTACATTTAGGTCTTTACTCCATTTTGAGCTTATTTTTTGTGTATGGTGTTAGGGACTGTTCTAATCTCATACTTTTACATGTACCTGTCCAGTTTTCCCAGCACCACTTATTGAAGAGGCTGCCCTTTTTCCACTGTACATTCCTGCCTCCTTTATCAAAGATAAGGTCACCATATGTGCATGGGTTTATCTCTGGGCTTTCTATCCTGTTCCATTGATCTATTATTTCTGTTTTTGTGCCAGTACCATACTGTCTTGATTACTGTAGCTTTGTAGTATAGTCTGAAGTCAGGGAGCCTGATTCCTCCAGCTCTGTTTTTCGTTCTCAAGATTGCTTTGGCTATTCGGGGTCTTTTGTGTTTCCATACAAATTGTGAAATTTTTTGTTCTAGTTCTGTGAAAAATGCCAGTGGTAGTTTGATAGGGATTGCATTGAATCTGTAGATTGCTGTGGGTAGTAGAGTCATTTTCACAATGTTGATTCTTCCAATCCAAGAACATGGTATATCTCCCCATCTATTTGTATCATCTTTAATTTCTTTCATCAGTGTCTTATAATTTTCTGCATACAGGTCTTTTGTCTCCTTAGGTAGGTTTATTCCTAGATACTTTATTCTTTTTGTTGCAATTGTAAATGGGAGTGTTTTCTTAATTTCACTTTCAGATTTTTCATCATTAGTGTATAGGAATGCCAGAGATTTCTGTGCATTAATTTTGTATCCTGCTACTTTACCAAATTCATTGATTAGCTCTAGTAGTTTTCTGGTAGCATCTTTAGGATTCTCTATGTATAGTATCATGTCATCTGCAAACAGTGACAGCTTTACTTCTTCTTTTCTGATTTGGATTCATTTTATTTCCT
This sequence comes from Grampus griseus, assembly GCF_964374135.1. Classification (NCBI taxonomy): domain Eukaryota; kingdom Metazoa; phylum Chordata; class Mammalia; order Artiodactyla; family Delphinidae; genus Grampus; species Grampus griseus. Next base: position 37,891,892 of record NC_139019.1, on the reverse strand, counting down.
TTTCTTCTCTGATGGCTGTGGCTAAAACTTCCAAAACTATGTTGAATAAGAGTGGTGAGAGTGGGCAACCTTGCGTCCCTCCTACTGTCTCATTGTGGCTTCTCCTTTGTCTTTGGGGTATCTTTTTTTCGTGAGTTCCAGTGTCTTCCTGTCGATGATTGTCCAGCAGCTAGTTGTGATTCTGGTGTTCTCGCAAGAGGGAGTGAGAGCACGTCCTTCTACTCTGCCATCTTGGTTTCTCTCCACAAACTCTTATTCATCTGCTTTAGCCAAGGACTTGCATAAGTGTTTCAAGCAGCAGAATTTGTTTTACAGCTTCACTGAAAAGTTTTTTAATATATGTTATTAAAGGATGGATTGGTGCCACCTCCAGCATCTCAAAGCTACTGTTTCTTCATTCTTCTGGGCCTTGTCTCCTGTGAATTCATCTTTTATTTTTCATCATTTTAATCTCTTTTAATCGCCTTTCTCAGATTGTCTGGGTGTTCTGTAAATGGCTCAGTTTGGACCCTTTTCCACATTTGGGGGTGTCTTTATACATTCCTATGGTTCTGAGATGAATTCAGGTGAATTTCCAGTTCTCCTTTTATTCTGTGTCTTATTTCTTCTCTGTTCCACATGGCCAACTGGCCTAAAAATCATTCTTGCACGTGACAATAATCCATGCCATTAAGCTGGCTAATGTAGGAAGGCTGTGGGCATTACAAATTGTACGAAAACTCAATTAAGAAAAGCAATACCAGTACATGATGACAACAAAAGTTCTAATTTTGTGGTGTTTGCTCTACACCAAGCCCTTTATATATTGTGTTCCTGTACTTAATTCTTTACAGTAACATTGTAGAAGGGTATGACCAACCTATGTCCTCAACACTAGTAACACTGAAGCTATAATTCTAATATTTCCTGGACCCAAATCTTACATGTTTGTCACATCATTTTCTCATTGTGCTGACTACTTCAAACACTCATTGAGCTTTGAAATGGACACATATTAACCATATTTCCCTTAGTGTCCCTCAGCCTAATGGTAACCAATAAGGAGTGTGGGACACTAGTAGCCATTCGAAAGAGTGTTCAGAATATCCTCTGGCAAGGTCAACTCACCAATTTCTTCTGGCTGGGATGACTTCAGTCATGCCAATCACATGTGTTCACTTCTCTCCTACCTCAGGAGTACCCTAGTGGTACCTTACTAGGTGCTCATAAACTATTAGTGGGGTGATTATAAATTCTGATTGGCAGTTCACATCTTTGGGTAATGTAAAATTCATTCAGTTTTATCAAAACATATTTCCTTGGTTATGAAAAGTATGAGAACTATTGACTTATAGCTTGCTCTGTCATCTTATGATTTACACTTTCAGTGGTGATATACCTTCCTTATTTGCATCTCTTTATTATTAGCAGTGCCTCATTCAACACTCTGCTGGTCAGCACTGCTGATGAAGGAGGGGGTGATATGTGCAATTGTATTTAGGCCCACGTTGAACCATAAGGAAAACTGAAGACTTCTGACACTCATCACTGTAACATTAATCACCTAAAGACAGAACCTGTGAAGAAATCCAACCCTATGTTTACCCCTATACAAGTGGTTATAGAAGTCAGAATTTCTTTTCCACTTATTACCAGTTATTTCCCCCTTCCTCATCTTTACAGTTCATACATCCAGCAAATGCCCAATATTCTTCTGGTAGTAGAAAGCCAAGAGCGTTTAGAAAATGTATTTAATCTGTAAACCTAATTTTAGCAATTAAAATTGATCTTTCCATTTTCCACCCTGACCCTCCCCAAAATACAATCTAAAAATAGGATAACAAGTGAATAGCAAACAGTATCTATAAAATTTGTCAACACAGTATTAAAAATTTAGACATTGTCTCTCTGCTGGCAAACCAAAAAAACAAAAAGGAAAAACAAAACACAAAACCTGCTAAACTTAGTAAAAGAAAAAAAAATCAACAAAAGTCATCTTTGTTGGTAAGTCTGTCTCTCATAAAAGTGTACATTTTATAATACATCTTTTGAGGTCAATCAGAAGGAACTGATTTCACCATGGAAGCTGCTAGTTGGCTTTTTATTGCTTTGCTTATGTTCTTATGCTTTAATTTTCTTTACCAAGTTATCCATAGCCTTAAAACTTAATTTTTCTAAATTCAGTGCTCATTTTTATTGTTACTAATGGCATCTGCTTCAAACTTTAAGAAATTTATCACAATGAATATTAGTTTTTGTTTTTTTCCTACAAAACCACATGGAAGTGGGTTTTTTTTTTTTTTTTTTTTTTGGTATGCGGGCCTGCCTCTCACTGTTGTGGCCTCTCCCGTTGCGGAGCACAGGCTCTGGACACGCAGGCTCAGCGGCCATGGCTCACGGGCCCAGCCGCTCCGTGGCACGTGGGATCTTCCCGGACTGGGGCACGAACACGTGTCCCCTGCATCGGCAGGCGGACTCTCAACCACTGCACCACCAGGGAAGCCCAAAAGTGTTTTTTATCTCATTTTCTTTCCTATTCTTTTCTCTTTCTCTAAAATTTCCTTTGCTCCTTTCTCATCTTCCCATCTTCTCCAACTCTTTTCATAAATCTGTGTCAAATAAAAATTTTAAATCCTGAAAATTTTGTCTCCTCACTAGAGTGCCATTTAAGGGTAAACTTTGAAAAAATATTTGCTCTAACGTAACTTAGTAGGTGGGAAGAAAGAACAGTCTTGAAAACATGAAGTTTCTTTCTTATCCAAAGCATGTAACAAACAGTCTATTACAATACTTGTAATTGTTATTGGCTCAATAATAGAAGACCTTCCTTCTGTTTCTATATTACTGACAATTATATTGCACCACCTACCTACTACAACTATACATCTATTCAACTTGAATACATTCCCCCTATTCAAACTCTTTCAGTAACATATGTTTCTCTCCATTTTTCTTAGTCCCTGAACTTCATGAAAAAAAGAAACCATTGATCACTTATGTAGGGGATTCAGTTGTCTTGATGTGTAAATGTCAAGACTGTTTTCCTTTAAATTGGACCTGGTACCGTAGTAATGGGAGTGTACAGGTAAGATCATATTTCTTTGACTTGAAGAAAACAAAATAAAAACTTTTATTTGATAAATAATAAGATTATAATACACTCACAGTTCTTAGGACTATTTATACTTCTGTTATCTTGTTCCTTAATATGTGTTCATGAAGAAAGAACAGTGATGAATGGAGCTGTCATTTGGTGTTTTTAGCATATTACATTATACATCTGAAGATACTCTTAATGTTTCATTAAGTGGTACTTTGTTTTTTAGATTTAGCCATTTAATAAAATTCTATGAAAGGAAGTTACAGTTCATTTTTAGTTGACAAGTTTAGATATAACCCCAACAAAAAAGATTCTTTTTTTCCTTATCATTTCATGAGAGTAACTAGAAAAAAAGAAAGGGAGTTTTCTTTTCCTGTTTCTGTCTCTGGAAACATTTGTGATAGAATGCAATACACTGGCAGCATCTGAGAAAAGAATGAAAATTTGGTAACTTAAACTCAGGTTTTAGGTTCTTTTAGTGTCACTGACCTCTTTTGGACTTCCAGAGACCTAAGGGAAGCCAAATACTTTAAATTCCTATTAAAGAATTAATGGCTTTTCAAAGAGCTGATATTAAGAAAAACATGAGTACTTAAGAAATCATTTCTGGTTTTCTTCCTCCCAGATAGCCTCTAATAGCAGGGAAATTTAGGACATTGTCCTTTAGGGGACACCCTTTTATTGCCCTGGTGCTAATGAGCATTGAAATTGAAGTCTTGTAAAGGCAATTCTAGAAGGAACGGTATGAGACAGGGTAGATCTTAGTGAAATATTAAATTCCTTCTTAGACAATATTGATGCTATTGTAGACTGTTGACGACAGAGGGTATGACTTAAAAGGGTGAGTTACTGATTCTGTGATTGGTTTGAGTTTTCAAAGAGATAGCTCCAAATCACTTAGGAGTAGATTTAAACTATTAATATTTGTACTTATCTTGTTATTGATGATTAGGAAAGGCAATCATTTTGTGTATGGAAATAGTTTTAAAGAGCATGTAAATTTGTAAAAACAAGTAACAGACATAGTTTCTGAATTACATAGCCTAATTTATTTACGCATATGTGATACTAGACAAAAAAAGCTTGTCTAATTATATTAAACTTTTAGAATGTAGTCTGTACTTCTCTCCATTTGCTATACTAAGTTTCTCTCAATTTGGCCCTAAGCATGGGTTATGTTAGGATATGAGAAAAGTGCAGGGAAGAGGGTGCAAGTCAAAACTTTAGGTCAAGTGTTTTTTCAAAAAGTAGGCAAACCATCATCTTCATCAGGCTTACCTGGGGCACCTATTAAACATGCAGTACTTTATCAGCTCTGAGCTAGAGTACATTTGTAACAAGCATCATAGGCAATGCTGTGCACAGTGAGCTAGGTTGCTATAATTTTTTTGGCAAATAATAAACTCACAGTTCTTCATCAGATAACCTCCAAGAATATTTGTATGCAAATTAGCATTTACTGAGCAGTGCAGCTGAGTGATAGAGCAATGAAGGCATCAAATGGCCTGAGAATAAAATTTTATTTAAATGGATTAAATAAATTAGCCACCAAATAGCTTAGTATGGATCTTAAAAGGCTGAGGAAAACCCAGTGAATCTCAGAAGCCAACATGTCAGAAAGAGAGAAATTCAGCTATGAGAGAAGACAGAAGGTGCGCAGACCACCATGTATACCAGGCTTAGAGGGATTTCTACCGTTTCTTCTACATCAGCTTCAAAGGCCTGAAGATTTCGTCTTCAGTTCCAGTTTGAGGAACTCCCAATGCCATGAGCCAGTGAACTTCCTTTACAGGAATGATCAGATATAATAGCTTCATTAATTTAATAGTTGATTTAATGAATGTATGCCTGCAATTGTGAAGGAGGAAGTATTCTGAACTAGTAAGGGATTGTAACATGAAACCCGGATGGCTGGAAAATTTCTGTATTTCTAATTCGCATAGAATATTTACCCACGATGACTTGCACACTGTAGTTTCAAACATTCAGTGCTAAGTAGTTAAAGCAAAGTGTACTTTTCCTTTGTTTGCTACCTTTAAAAGATCAAACTATGGTAAGACTTGAGCTCTGTATGTATAACTTCTCACATACTTTAATGTGCTCCCTTCTTTAATAAATTTATTTATTTTTGGCTGCGTTGGATCTTCGTTGCTGCGCTCGTGGTTTCTCTAGTTGCAGCAAGCGGGGTCTACTCTTCGTTGCGGTGCGCGGGCTTCTCATTGCGGTGGCTTCTGTTGTTGTGGAGCACGGGCTCTAGGTGCATGGGCTTCAGTAGTCGTGGCTCGCGGGCTCAGCAGGTGTGGCTAGCGGGCTCTAGAGCACAGGCTCAGTAACTGTGGCATACAGGCTTAGTTGCCCTGGCCCAGGCTCGAACCCCTGTCCCCTGCATTGGCAGGCGGATTCTTAACCACCACGCCACCAGGGAAGTCCCTAATATGCCCTTTTTCTGGTAAGCAGTTTTCTTGGTACTATCTTGTAGCTTTCACTCAAAACTAGATCATTCAGGACATGTATCTTTTATGCAATATGATAGGAATGGATTTTAATGTCTCCTTCTATTAGGTTCCTGTTGGTGTTCCAATGAACAATAAGTATGTGATCAATGGAAAAAATGCTAATGAAACAAGGCTCAAGATAATGCAACTTTCAGAGGAAGATCAGGGATCTTACTGGTGCCATGCAATATTCCAATTAGGCGAGAGTGAAGAACACGTTGAACTTGTCGTGCTGAGTTATTGGGTGCCTCTCAAAGCATTTCTTGGAATAGCTGTTGAGGTGGTTCTTTTAGTGGCTATTATTCTGCTTTTTGAAATGTACACCCAAAAGAAAAAGAAGCACTCAGGTAGGATTTCTTTTTTTTAGATAATTCTCATGTTATGACTTAATCCATTATGGTGGCTTTAGAAAAAAATCTAACTTTTGTTTTTTGTAGTGGTATTTATGTTAACAACAATGGTGACAGTGAGCTATGAGCTTATATTGATGGTCTTCCTGTATCAACTTCCTAAAAAAATTTAATGTTAAAATATACCTTTTTTCCCTTTTCTTTGGTGTTACTGGGACCAGCACACCAATTAAGTGATATGTGCACTGGTACTGGAATATTAGAAAATTCTGCATTAGCTTAATATAAAAGATCTCAAAGACAAACAATTATTCTTTCATTTAGATAACTCATTTTTAAAAACGTTTTATCAAACATTCTGAAATTCTCATAAAAGACATTGCCTGCCAGCTTTCTGTTTTCATAGCCTGTGCCTGATGGATAACAGACTGAGAAACCAATGGTCCCCTAAGAAAATTTATTTTATATTCTGTATTTTTTCCTGATTTTGTACTAAATTTTTCATAACTTAAATAATTACAAATCAGTCAGTTCTGTTTTTGATGATCCCAGGCACCAGACTATGCTTGATCAAAACTGCAGGCAATTTTGCAAGTCGGGAGAGCAGGGAAGGAGTGGACATGATGGAGGGGCAGCTGTCTGATGGGGCCCATCTCTCTCATTCCAGAGCGGGAAAACAGCACAGGCAGTCAGGGGATGTTGAATTCAGGGGAAAGTAGAATTGAGCATATATGCTTTGTAAGAATAATAAACCAATCTTAAGAGTTAAATTCTTCTTTTGTTACACAGATGATGGGAAGGAATTTGAACAAATTGAACAGCTGTAAGTATTATTTTTTAATAGGTTAATTTTCACATGTGTAAAATACAGATAAATATGAAATTAAATAAAATGTTTGCAGTTAGAGGAAAAAAGTACAAGAGTATATAACGTGTGTGTTATTTTCTGTAGATGTCCATGTTGTGGTGAAGAATGGCATTTGGCATTTACCTGCATGCAACAGAATCCCCCTCCACCACTTACTTTCACCTCTCTGTGCTTCAGTTTTCTCTTCAACAAAATGGGTTTAATGATATTACTTACCACATAAGGTTTCTGGATTAAATGACTTTCTATGTGTAAAAATTCTTAGCATAGGCTTTGATGCACAGGAGGCACTCAAGAACCATGAGGAAGTATTATTTGTGTAAAGCAATGATTCTCAACCCTGGCTATATTTTTGATCACTTAGGATGCTCCTTAAAATTACAGTTACTCAGACCTAACTGGATATCTTAGATCAGAACCTCTGGGATGGGTGCCTGGGCATCTGTATTTCTTTAAAGTGCCTATCACTGATTCTGATTCTCAGAATTCAGTGTTGAAAATCACTGGGCTAGAATTGTGTCATTATTTTTGAAGGAACACAAATTGTGGCATATTTCTGTTACAGTCTCCTTTGTTTAGAGTTGAGCGGAGCATGAGGAGAACTAGGAAGAAAATTACCAGGGATATCATTTGGTTTGGTGAACGTGGGAGTTACTGAGCCCACCAAGCCAGAGAACTGACAGTGGAGCCTAGTGAGAGAGGTGCTTAAAGTCCAAGTAACACTGCCAAGGGCTGGGGACCAAGAAAATGAGACCAGATTAAAGGAGCCGAAAGAAACCTAGGAAATGGGAGGGCTGAGCAACTATTACCAACCCAAAATGACACTGAAGTTTATCTTTTTCAGTCAACAGGGGCTCTGAGGTGTGAGTGCTATAGCCACAGTTAAAGAGCAGGAGTGGGGCGGACAGCTGTCATGCAGATATTCGTAGACATTATTCAAATAGTTATTTTTTACTCAGTTCACACATGGCAGGTAACTTAAATCAACAGGATATGAACTTCTAAATTAAGAGCATAAAATAATAATTAAGGGCATAAAATAATTATTTTATGGGTCAGGAGTTCCATAACCCCAGATAGGAAAAAAGTGTTGTCTTAGAATCAGAGACTCTCATGGTTGGAAGGAATTTGAATCTCTTTCCGGAGAACTTGGACATCTTGTTTGTATTGATTTGAACATTTTATCTTTCTGGTTCCCATGTATTGATTACCTTTCTTATACTCAGAGTCATATAAAAAACATGACCGTCATTCAGGTATTTGAAACAACTACTCTGTTGCCTGGATTCTTTTGTTCTCCCAGCTCAGCCTCCCCAGTGTTTCTATCCAGTCCCTTGCAGTCACATTTCTCATCTTTTGGTTATTTCAGTATCTTTAGATTTAAATCAGTATCAAGGGCACTCATTGTACTCATTTAGAGCAACTTTCACCAATGCTGTTTTTAGAATTTTTAGTTTAGGAGATAAATTTTTCTTTACAGAGAATATTGTTTATCAATACATTTTATATTTGATGCTTATATATGTGTTTAGATACCAGTGATTCATAGAATTTCTTGGTGAAAATGACTTTTAACAATAGTACACTACTAAATAAGCATATAATATCAAAACAAGCTAGTCATTTCAAACAGCATTTATCTGATCCACCCAGATATTTAACCCACACAATTTCACACAATATTTAACCTACCTGCCCCATCCCCCAAATTTTTAGACAGCCGATTAGGTTGTTGAATTTATTATCTGGTGGTACTAGTTTAATGAGCTCAAGCCTGCCAATAACATCTAGAAGGGTATTTATTATATACCCTTGTAACCTAGTTTAGTTTTCCTTAAGAATCTGGAGCCCACATTGTGGTCTTACTCTGATGCACATTGGGTAGATAAAGAACCATGTTTAACCTCTAATTCAATGTAATAAACATGTTGAATTACAGCACCTGTATTGCACATACTGGCTGAGCTCCTGATTGGCTATTATCTTGCATGTGGCAAAGCAACATATTAAGTTAGGCTATATACTCAAGCCTCCACTCATGCTTGGGGAGAAGCAATTCTCCCTCTGCATAAAAGAAACAGGCCTTTGTCACTGTCATCTGTGGCAACAGTTCCTCTCCAAGCAATGGCATACAAATAAAATCAACACTATGAGTAAAACATTTTTAGGAAGAATAAATTCTGTCTGTATTGACCTTTTAAATTTTAACCTGATGGCCATGATATAGGTGGTGTACTGACCTTAGTTTTATGCAGTGTAAACATCTAGTAATTTTCTTTCTTGTTTTCTCTACAGGAAATCAGATGATAGCAATGGTATAGAAAATAATGCCCCCAGGCACAGAAAAAATGTAAGTTGATTCAAAATGGTATTCCAAATAAAATTCAATATGCATAGGCCATTAATCCATCTACATTTTTTAGTTTTAAAAAGACCTAGTCATTCACTATGTGCTTGGATATGCTTTTTTAAACAATATTGTAGGAGAATATATATAGTTACACAAAAATAAGCATCTTTTTTCCACCAGAGAACATGTAACAACCAATCTAAAAGTGAATCTATTACACTGCAGATATATATTGTTTCTTTTGTCACCACAGGCTAGTTTCTTTTACAATTTTTTATGTAGTCTTATTTTTTTTCTCTCTCAGTTTTTCTGGATTCTCCTATTTTATTGTCACATATTCCCATATACTTGGTGCTATGAATGAATCAATATTAGCTTATTTTCTTCACTGATTAGAATCAAAATTTTCATAGTTCATAAACAATTTTTTCCTTGAGTATTTACAATAGGAACTGTTGGTTTTGGCAGTAGTTTGGATCACCTCTTCCAGACATTTTTGCTTTGCTAAAGTGATAATAAGTTATTATAGAATAACCAGGTTATGCTAATTATGTTTCATTATGCTTTATGTAACTCAGGAATCTGTGGGCCAGTGAATGAGAAACATCATGTCAAGAGTCACAGGAAGATGTCAAAGAGTTTGGATTTCAGCTTTGTTTCTGCTTCCTGTTAAGAACACATGCATTTTTATTTTTAAAAGGATAAAAAGTTTGTGCAAGATGCTCAGCAGTAGCTTTGTAAATAATATATGCTATTTCGGATCTAAAGATATATTTTCATTCTATTATTATTTTACATTAAAGCAAGGTAAATTGTATTAAGTATGTTCTATGAGCTGTAACCCAGGACAATTAATTTCATTCTAGTCCTCAAGTGACACACAGAACAGACACCAGCAAAACCAAATAGTACACAGAGCGAATGTCACTCAAGACCTGTTTATAACCAAAGAATTCATTAAAGACAAACCCTTTGCCATTTGTCTTAAAACGCTTTTTTCCCCAATCATGTTTACTAGATGTAGAAGTATTTGTAATAATTTTCATGTAAAGTTCATCCTTCAGTCATATTGAAAAAAAGTGTCCTCAAGGGGAAATTAGCACTTTCTACCTTTGTTAATGATGGTTACTGTACAATGTCCATAAGAAAAACATACTTTTCTTACAAAAATATTGGTTTAAGGCAAGGAAATAAAACCATACACTTGCCCCAAATCTCCATCACCACGAAAGCAGATTTCCTAATCTCATTCCACTCATCGCCACTGTTTTCCCACACCAGGCTAAAGTGATATTTAGTCTTTATGGAAAACGTTTTTTTATTTTTTTTCTTTGTGGTACGTGGGCCTCTCACCGCCGTGGCCTCTCCCGTTGCGGAGCACAGGCTCCGGACGCACAGGCTCAGCGGCCGTGGCTCACGGGCCCAGCCGCTCCACGGCATGTGGGATCCTCCTGGACCGGGGCACGAACCTGCGTCCCCTGCATCGGCAGGCGGACCCTCAACCACTGCGCCACCAGGGAAGCCCCCTGGAGAACATTTTTTTAAAGCTATGGGTTTTGGATTTCTTAAATGACAGCTGGTGTTGATGTTGTAGGGTACAGGTTCACATAGACGGGATGTAGCACTGCTACTGACATGCTTCCGTGCTTCATGATTTCCTGGTATCCATGGCTGGCTAAATATCTAAAAATGAATTATTACTGGTTTATAATACTAATCCTTTGTCTGAAATCAAGAAGTACTAAAGCAGTTCTATGTTGCTGCCAGTAACTTAGACTTTTCTTTAAAATAGAATACTTTGTTTCTATTGCATATATAACTGAACTATTTTATAAAAATCACTATAAATCCAATGAAATCTGAATAGACATGAAAAGTTGTTAATGGTTTTAAATGTAACATTAACATCATATGGCAGGATACTAGGTTAGGTTAAAGACAGCGATGTGAAACCTGCTGGGGGGCCCTTGGTTCTGATGTCCCCCTGCTCACAGTGCAGCAGGGTTCCGAACAATCACAGGCAAAGAGGGAAGGATTTGGGATGGGGGCAAAGAACCCATGATCTTGGTGACTAGAGGATTAAAGCTTGAAAAAGAGGTGTTCAATTATTTGAAAAAAATACTTTTTAGACATTTATATGATGTTCTGGTTGAGAAAATTATCATAAAATTCAGGTAGTGAAAAATTATACTTTATATGGCATCTTAACTAATGATGAAAATATTACTAGTATAAATAATACACATAAAGTGTCACTTGGAAGCTACTCATTTTGTTGCAGCAGTGCTTTGTGTAAAGATGTTAACTGTTGACACAAGTTTTGTTGAATAGACTACATCATTTAAGTAATGGCAAGTTTCATCTTATTCTTGTTTTAGAGCAATAAGCCAGGCATTTGTTTTGGTTTAATTAATATTAATTTGATAAAATGATCTTGGGTGGTATCTATATGATGGCAGACAACCAAGCAGTTCACTTATTAATCTAAACAATTTGAATTCAGTGAAAAATTATTCAGACCTGCTATTTGACTAAGTCCAATTCAAAACAATGTATTTGTGACTGGACATATACAAATCCCCAATTTGTAGCTCATATGCAGTACACATTCTTCTCTTGTGCCACCACAAAATGGTTCTCAAGCAAGAAAAATTGCTACCCCAATGTAAAATAATCTGAAATATTTATGTAGTAAATTGAATTTTTAAGTGTTAATGCTTGCTATTTTTCCTAGCAAAGACAATTCTCTTCAGTAACTTTAAGCAGAAAAGGTACTCAGAAAATTAAAGTTGAATTTTGGCTTTTCAGAGTCTCTCTGGAGAACTTCCAGAAAATTATTCCACCACTGTTAGGTTAAAAATGGAATGCTTCCATTAACTAACCTCACGGAGATGAATGGATTAACTAAAAATGACCAATTGTAAATTGAAATGACCAACTGAAAATACTAAGCAAGCAGAAAAGCTGAAGTAGGAAAACTACTCCACGTTTATATATTAGACACCTTGGGAAATTCTATCAGTCTTTCTAGCCAACAGAGTTTTGCAGCATAATAAGTAGATTTAATGATGTCTTAAAATTCCCAGATTTTTCATATTCAGTTTATGCTCTAATGTAAATCTTCTCTTTGCAGTCTTTCCCTTTTTTCTCAGCATCTAGTTACCGAGGCCAAAACCTAGAGCTCACTGTGCTATTTTCTTCTCTATTAACTAATGTTTATTAGTAATGAGTCTCTATTCCTTTGGCCTTTTTAATAGCTCATTAATCCACTCACTGCTTCCCCTACCCCATGCTCGCCAGCTGCAACAGCTAAGGTCTTGATTTTCCTACCTCAGTCTCATCTTCGGTTAATCATGTTTTGCATTGCTGCTGGGCCATATTTCTGAAACACAAATCTCACTATGTAGCTTAATGTGGCAGCTTCCATGACAAAGCTCTACAGGCTCACCTTTCCCATATCTTAGTATTGCAGTTTTCCAAATTGTGAATCCTTTCCCACTGTCTTGATTTAGCCTTGACATAGAGAGTCTGTCCAGAATGCTGCCCCCTGTGCTCCTCCCTTTTGATGAACTCAAGTTCAGCTTTCAAGACTTTAATCTGATGTTACTTCCTGGCAGATCCCTCATACCCAGCTGAGTATGTGCCATCTTATGGGCTCAAATAACTCCATGTTTCTTTGTGCTTATTACCCTGTATTATAAATATGCACTTATATGTCTCCTTCCTGGATTCTGCTTTTATTTCTGTATCCCATACCTACCACAGAGAGGGTACATTGGAGATGCCATGAAGTGTGTGGTGCATGGATAAATGTACAGGTAAACATCAAATTTCATAAAGTTATACTTATTTTTAGAAGAAAAATCTAAATTATGACTTCAGAATTGAAACAACATACTTTAACAGAGATAAACAAGCCTTTAAAACTTGTTTGCTTCTACTTCTTTGAAAAACAGTAATAATAGAATAAAAAGTCCTGTCAGATTTTAATAATGTGTAATAATCAAATGAGCAAAGGGAGTTCTGATTCCTAAACTATTATACAGGGTATGTTGCTTTCAACTTATCTAAATTCCTATTGGGACTTCCCTGGCAGTCCAGAGGTTAAGACTTCGCCTTCCAATGGAGGGGGTGCGGGTTTGATCCCTGGTCAGGAAGCTAAGATCCATATGCCTCCCGGCCAAAAAACCAAAACATAAAACAGAAGCAATATTGTAACAAATTCAATAAAGACTTAAAAAATGGTCCACATCAAAAAAACTTAAAAAAAAAAGTTCCTATTGTCCTTTATTTTTCATAGGCAGTGCAAATGTTAACCTTATTTTTATCCTTTATTTTATTTTTATTTATTTATTTATTATTATTTTTTTTTTGCCGTACGCGGGTCTCTCACTGCTGTGGCCTCCCCCGCCGCGGAGCACAGGCTCTGGACATGCAGGCCCAGCAGCCATGGCTCATGGGCCCAGCCGCTCCATGTCATGTAGGATCCTCCCGGACCGGGGCACGAACTTGTGTCCCCTGTATCGGCAGACGGACTCCCAACCACTGCGCCACCAGGGAAGCCCAATCCTTTATTTTAATAATACAGTGTATTGACTTTATATAAAGAATTTTAGTAATTGTAGTTCTTTGCATGGTACTGTAGATATTAGTGTCCACTCCACTAATTTTCTCTTTCCTCCTCCCTGCCAATACCTCAAGAATATCTCAGAGTACCTCAAGAGTACCTCAGAATATCTCAGAATCCAATTCAAAATTTGTATTAAATATATTTTTTAGAAAGCTTTCGTTGGTTAGTTTTGGTCACCGAAAGTTTGTTGTTAATTAAATTCATCAAAAGAAAAAGAATGTCAGTTCTGCTCACTTATTCCCTGGGTTTTCATCTTTGAGGCATTTAAATAGATTTGTGCAAATTATTTACTGAATATCTACTTCTTTATAGAAAATGAATCTTCTCTAACTGAACAAGTTATGCAATGAATTAGGGACTTGCTTCCCGTTAGCATGTTTAGGTGGCAGCAAGTTCAAGTGTGTGTTCCAGTATTAATTAAAAGGCACACTGACCTATTATAGCTTTCTCTGAATTTATATTTATTGACTGACTGAAAAATAGATGAATGACTCAATTATTTTGGAATCTTAAATTATACATATTTATGTACTATCTACTTTGATTTTGATTAATTGCGAATTTATCTTCTCTAGCATAGATAAAAAGAAAACTGGAACTATCTATGTGCATTTTTTTCACGTGATATTTAGGAATGTATTTGCAGTATACCTGAAAGGTCAGTTACATGCTCAGTTTATCAGCTGAGTTCTTTATTGAGGGTATATCATATTATTAAATAGTAATAAACACATCTGTTGAGTGCTTAGCATGTGACAAGTACTGTGCTAAATACTTTGAAATGTGTTATCTCATTTAATTTCCACATCATCTTATGCTACAGAAACTATTAACTACTTTTTTATAGATGAGGAAACTGAAGCTTGAGAGATTAGGTATTTGGATCTGGGATTGAAATCCAAGGAGTCCTCCTCAAGAGTCTAGGTTTAACTATGTTGAACAGCTTTGGCCTGCTACTTAGGTGCTTCTTAGAAAAATGAGGCTATTATCTATTAACTGTCTTTCTTTAAAAAAAATTTCACTCCTTTTGATGGTCAGTTAAATAATAAGTTCCATAATTTTATTCTTAAGGCTTACAGAACCTATTCTGTGGCATACTTGTGTTCCTGCAGTGGTGCTGGGGAATCAATATACTTCTGTTTGAGAGTCTTCACTGTTTTCTCAATAACTAGTGTGACCATAAAATTTATCATCCAAACACTGAGAATGAAATAAAGTGCTATTTGTAATTTTACCAGGACAAACAGAAAACAGACTGTAAGTCACATTTTTAGCCTGTAGGTAGGAGCTAAGTACTTTATGGATGATCTAGCCTAGGCAAAGCAGTAATGTCTGCAATTTTGAGTAATAAACGCTTTGAAATTTACCTCCAAGGAATGACCTATCTTTAGCAAATGCCCGGTGAGTTTCACTATAGAGATGTGCCTATAATGAGACAATTTAGTAAGCTTAAAGATTTATTACTTTTCAAAAGTAGTATGATTAAACTGTATCAGCATTTGAAAATGTGATTCACAAGTTGTAAGAGAAGCTGGGAAAGAAAGTCCTGTTTTTGATGGCCTGTGAAACGAACTAGACAATTCTTTGGACTTGCTTACCTTCATGATTAATGTGTCATAATGATAATATCTATATAATTTTCAATAAATCAGGAATGCCTGATTATGCCCTTATAATGAAATTTACTTATGAAATCAGTGAACATCACTCATGACTAACATTGTCAAAATTACTTTTAATCACATGATTAACCTGTAACATTTATATTTCATTATTTCTCATGTCCCAAATGGGAGAATGCTAGTGAAACTTGTTTAGGATATTGGTTAAAGTCTATATATTATTTTGGTGTGTTATCTATTAAGAACTTTTGCTTATAAAAATTGATTTTGCTATTTAATTTGTAATTTACCTCAGAAAATAATTAGCACAAATTCTTATTTTTCTAAAGTTTATTTGATAAACAAATGAAAATATTAGACTTATTACATATATAATTAACTATAATGCTATGTAATGGTTTAAAAATACCACAAAATATGATGACATGAACTGCTTTTGTGTCTCTTAAGATAGAAATTTGACCATAAACTTTACTTTTTTTTTTTTTAAATCAAGGACCATGGGTTTATTATGACATATTTCCTAGTAGTTGTAATGTTTTTTTTAGCATGTGTGTCTAAATTCTCATTAATGTCTTTCTGTATTTATGTAAACAGCACAGAAAATGTTTGTATTAGAATGTTTAAAAATGTTTTTGTTGCATTAACTCAAAGGACATGCCTAATATGTATTTAAATTCAATAAAATGTACTCTGAATTAAAAATTTAAGTATCATAAAACTTATTTTAAATTTTTAATAATCACTTAAATGTGAATTTAAAGGCACTAGATAATAGAAAACACTGACTTTTTGATTTTTGATTATACACCCAGGAAATTCAAGTTTTGTAAAACAATTTGTGCTTCTCAAGTCCAACAAAAAAAACTGCCTACAGCTGGGATTCTGTATTTTGACACATCAAATAGAAAGTTAGAAAGGAATTTTCAAAACATATCAAGATATGTTTAGAAAATTTAAGACAACTGTGGCCTTGACAAAAATGGACATTTAAAATGAAATTAATGTATAGAACATATCTGCTTGTTGTCCTGGGTGATTTTTTTTCCCAACATTGCAATGTCATTTTCAATTAGTTTAGCAAAAACAGTTACAAAATATTTCAAAATCTGTATTCTATGAAAATGTCTACTGCTACAAAAGAGAATCAATATTCCAAACAGAGCATTTTAATGGTCCTGCCAGTCAGTCAAGGTAAAAAGAAAAACACATTAGGGAGAATAATAGCATATTTCACTATGTATTACACTTGACTCTTACTTTAATTGAAATAATTAAATATATATATTAAAATGATGAACGGCTAATAAAGAAGTGTTTGTGTTGTAAAGCATATGAGGCCAATTTAAAAGGAGTGAGTAATTGTATTTGGGCAGTGACTAGATTAAAAAAAAGAAGAAATGATTGGGGAGATCCATGTCTGGAAAGACGTAGTTGACATATTTTCCTCTGTTCCTCCATCCAAGTATAGCTAACAATCTGTGCCTTATTAAATAAGTAAATATTTAATATTTACAGTAAAATATTCTGAAAAGTGAGGACAAGAATGCAGATCAACTAGGAACTTTGGGAAACAAGTTATGACACACCAATGAGATTCCTGATTCTAGGTGCTAGAGAAGCCAACAGCCTGGAAAAACCAATGGGTTCAGGTACAGAAAGCTCTCCTCTCTTTAGCCAAAGAACCAGGAAAGGAAAAATCTAGCGAGGCAGAAAGACATTTAGATAATAACTATTCTTCTCCAGCCAAACACCACCACTGTGGCTCCCCCATGCACAACCAGCAGCAAAAGTTGAGTGGGGAGCTGAGACTTTTAACCCACCTGGTGGTAATAAGGCACCTCTCCCACTCCTAGTGGAAGGCTGAATTCCCACTTCCATCCTAGAGGGACAAGGTACCCCTCCTTCCCTGGATGTCAATGGAGGCAAAAGAACTTGGATTTCCAACTCTACCTGACAGTAACCAGGTGAAGTACCCCTTTTCCCACCAAAGTGTCTCACAATACCTAAAGTATCCAGGTTTCAATAAAAACCTCACTCGTTTTACCATAAATCATGAAAACGTCTCGCTGAATAAGAAAAAACAATCAACAGATGCCAATACCATGATGAAAAGAGAATTATCTGATGATGATTTTAAAATAGCCATCATCAAAATGCTTCAGTGAGCATTTATGAACAAATGAAAAAAAGCAAATAAATAAAAAGTATCAGAAAATAAATAGAAGGTATAAGGAAGACCCAAATAGAAATTTTAGAACTGAAAAATACAATAACTGATTTTTTTTTAGAACTCAGTAGATAAGCTCAACAGCAGGATGGAGATGATAGAAGGATAAATCAGTCATACTTAAGACAACAATAGAAATTGCCCAATCTACAACATAGGTCATCTAGACTAAAAAATATGACAGAGCCTTAGGGACCTGTAGGATAACAACAAAAGATAAACATTTGTGTTACTGGAGTCCCAGAAGGAGAGGGGAAATGGCAGCACTGAAGATGTACTCCGAGAAATAAATAATGGCTGAAACTTTCCCCAAATTTGGCAAGTGACATAAACCTACAGATTCAAGAAGCTGTGCAAATAACACACCATAAACCCAAAGAAATCTATGCCAAGACACACTGTAATCCATGTTGTGAAAACTAAAAATAAATAATCTTGAAAGCAGCAATACAGAAACACCTTATCTGCTGGGACAAAAACAAACTGAATGACAGTGGGTTTCTTATCAAAAACCATGAAGGACAGAAAGAAGAGTCACAGCATTTTTCAAATGCTCAAAGTACTGTAAATCCAAAGTTCTATATCTGGTGAAATGATCCTTCAATAATGAAGTAGAAATCAAGACATTCTCAATGAGGGACAGCTAAAAAACTTTGTCACCATCAGACCTACCCTAAAAGAATGGCTAAAGAAAGTTCTCTGCAGGGGGTGAGCAGGTGGGGCTCACACCTATGTGGCCGGGTGGGGAGCCCGGGGGATGGGGGAATGAGGAGGCGGGGCAGGTCTTGCAACGCCGTGCTTCGGCTCACATGGGCATTGGGTGCACGGTTGCAGCTGCCTGGTGGCGGGCGAAGTGGCGCTCGAGCCAAGGGACGTGCAACTGCCCTCGCGTGGTCATGGAGGCGCTGCAGCGGCTACCGGCAACCACTTCGGCCCCTGGCTGGAGCCGTAGGCTACTGCTGCTGCTGCTGCTGCTGTTCCTGCTGCCGGCCAAAGCTCTGTGGGTCTTGGAGGTGGAGGAGAGGCCCCCAACCCATGAAGAGGAGTGCCACTTCTATGCGTGTAGACAAGTGTACCTGGTGGGTACACACTCCCTGCACCTCAGCAAAGCCAAGATTTCCAAGCCAGCACCTTATTAGGAAGGAACAGCTGTGATAAATGGAGAATTTAAGCAGCTGGAAGTTAACTGACTATTGTGGGAAATACCTGTTTTTTTTCTTCTACCCACTTGATTTCACTTTGTGTGTCCAACTGAAATCAGTTATTCTTTGGTAATAGAACTGAGGAATTCAGATCCATAAACACTGAAGTGGTAGCATGCTCTGTCGATTCACAGTTTACCCATTTGGCCTGGATTAATACCCCTCGAAGACAAGGAGGACTTGGGCCAATAAGGATTCCACTTCTTTCAGATTTGAACCATCAGATCTCAAAGGACTAGAGCGTATATCTGGAAGACTCGGGCCACACTCTTAGAGGTCTCTTCATTACTGATGACAAAGGAATCCTAAAACAGATTACTCTGAATGACCTTCCTGGGAGTAGATTTGTGGATGAGACACTGTGTTTGGTTCAAGCATTCCTGTACACTAATAAACATGGAGAAGTCTGCCCTGGTGGTTGGAAACCTGGTGGTGAAACAGTAATCCCAGATCCAGCTGGAAAACTGAAGTATTTTGATAAACTGAACTAAAAAATACTTCCTCAGTTCTTGATGCTTGAAACTTCTCAATAAAGTTCAGTATTTTATTAAAAAAAAAAGTTATCTGAAGAGAAAGCAATTATAAAAGAAGAAATTTTGGAACATCATGAAGAGAGAAATAACAATGGAAAAGAATAAAAATATCAGTGAATACAATAGACTTTCTTCTCTTGATTTTCTCTATTATTTTTTACTGTTAAAGCAAAAATTACAACATTGATCTGGTTGTCAGTATAATGTAAATGTAAAGGAAATATTTAATATGTGTACATAATAAATGGGAGTGTAAAGGGACATAAAAGAAGATAAAGTTTCTACACTCAAACTGGTAAAATGTCTACATCAGTAAATTGTAATAAGTTATGCATTATGATACCTAGAGAAACCACTAACAAAGATATACAAAGCTATTATAGATAAATCAAAATGGAATGTAAAAAAATGTTCTAGTAACCCACAGGAATGCAAGAAAAAGAAAACAATGATAAAACAGTAAAGTAAAAGGATGGAAATATATGCCATGTAAACTTTAATCAAAAGGAAATAGGAGTGGAGACTATTACTATCCAATGAAGTGGTTGTCAGAGCAAAGATAATTACCATTAACAGAAAAGGACAATTCATAATGGTAAAAGAATCAACCCACCAAGCAAATGTAGACCAAACAGCAGAGTTGCAAAATATGTGAAGCAAAACTAATAGAACTGAAAGAAGAAATAGACAAACCCACAATTACAGTTGGAGACTGCAACATCCTTCTCTCAACTGATAGAACAACTAGACAGAAAAAATGGCAAGCATGTAAAATAACAACACTGTTACCAAATACAAGTTCTTGTGCCCCACACAGTGAGGACAAACTGAAACATGAAACGTCAGAGTTTGGAGCAGAGAAATGTTTATTACAGAGCCATACAAGGAGACAGGTGGCTTGTGTCCAAAAAGCCCTGAACTCCTTGAATGGCTGCAGCAAAGCACTTTTAAAGGCAAGGTGGGGGGAGGGGGGGAGAGTGGTTAGTTGCTACAAACTTCTTGGTGTTGAAACCCTTTGTTCTTGCAGCTGTCCACGAAGGTCAGGTCAAGATGTTCCTGTAAAGCTCCAACACATGCTATACTCTGTTTTGCAACGTTTTATCTCTATATGAATGGACTCTTACAGGTGAGAGCCCTGAGAATAGGGCTCCTATATATTTCAGGCTATAGGCAACATTTTTTTTTTTTTTTTTTAGGCAACGTTCTTTTACAAAAGCTGCAGAGCCAGCATGACTAACCACAGGCAACAAAGCACAAGGTTAAAGTAAAAGGAACAGATCCAATATGGAGTCGGATTTGTTCTTCCCTATTACAACACCATCAACAAATAGTATCTAATTTACATATATGGAACACTAACACAAAACAGCAGAACGTGTGCCTATGGAACACATACCAAGATAGATCATAGCTTGGATCATAACCCAAACATCAACAAATTAAAAAAAAAAAAAAAAACTAATGTCAGAGTATTTTTTCATCCAAATGGAATCAAAGTAGAAATCAGTAACAGAAAGCAAACAGGAAATCTCTAAACTTGAAAGTTAAACAATACACTTGTAAATAACCTATGAGTCAAAGAGGAAATCTCAAGGGAAATTTTAAAAATACATTGAACAGAAAGAAAATGAAAATACAACATCAAATTTATGGGATACAGCTATTGCAATGCTGACAGGGACATTCATAACATTAAATTCTTACATTAGAAAAGAGGAAAAGTCTCAAATCAATCTAAGCTCTCACCCCAAGAAACTAGAAAAAGAAAAAATAAATCCAAAGCAAGCAGAAGGAAAAGAATAATATATATAAGAACATAAATCAATGAAATTGAAAGTACAAATAATAGACAAAATCAATGAAACAAAAATCTGGTCCTTTGAAAAGGTCAATAAAATTGACAACCTCCAGAAAGACTGACAAAGCAAAAAGAAGACAGAAATTACCAATATCAGGAAGGAAACAAGGCAATATCATTAGAGAACCTGCAGACATTAAAAAGATAATAAAGATATAGCATGAACAACCCTGCCCACATAAATTTTGACAATTTAGATGGAACAAACTACACAATTACCGCACAAACAAATCACACAATGTACAAAAGTTAATAGAATTGCTCAACAATTATTAGGGAAATTAAATTGATAATTTAAAACATATCAAAAAGGAAATCTCCAGGCCCAAATGATTTCACTGGTGAATACTACCAAACATTTAAAGAGAAAATAACACCAATTCTTCATAATTTGTTTCAGAAAATAAAAGAGGAACAAACATTTCCCAATAATTTTTATGAAATCAGTGTTACCCTTACACTAAAACCAAAGATAGTACAAAAGAAAACTATAGACCAATACTCCTTGTGAATATAGAGCAAAAATCCTTAAAAATATATTACCAAATGGAACTTAGCAATATATAAAAAGAGTTATATACCATGACCGAGTGGAATTTATTCCAGGGATGTAAACTGGCTCAATATTTTAAAATCAATCCTTGTAATCGACCATATTATCAGTGTAAAGGAGATAAATCACAATTATCAACAATTGGTGCAAAATAAGCCTTTGACAAAATGCAACACCCAATCATGATAAAAACTCAGAAAATGAGGAACAGAGGGGAACATCCTCAACTTGATGAAGAACATCTACACAATCCAATAACTAACATCATACTTAATGGTGAAAGTGGAAAGCTTTCCTTTTAAGTTTGGGAACAATGCAGTGGTGTCTCCTATCCCCACTGCTAGTCTACATATTACAGGAAGTTCCAGGAAGCTCAATAAGGTAAGAAAAAGAAATAAAAGACACACAGATTGGAAAGGAAGATATAAATCTGTACATATTTGCAGATGACATGACGGTCTACATAAAAAATCCTAAGAAATATACCAAAAACTTCTAGAACTGATATTTAACAGTTTACAGTTCAGTAATGTCTTAAGATCCAAGTAAAACATACAAAGATTAATTGTAGTTCTATATAAAAGCAATGACCACTCAAACTGAAGTTAAGAATATGATACCGGGGCTTCCCTGGTGGCGCAGTGGAGAGTCCGCCTGCCGATGCAGGGGACACGGGTTCGTGCCCCAGTCTGAGAAGATCCCACATGCCGCGGAGCGGCTGGTCCCATGAGCCATGGCCGCTGGGCCTGCGCGTCCGAAGCCTGTGCTCCGCAACGGGAGAGGCGACAACAGTGAGAAGCCCACGTACCGAAAAAAAAAAAAGAATATGATACCGTGTATAATCTCTAGAAATCAAAAAGATTAAAGACATGTATAAATCTAACATGACATGCACAGGACTCCTGTGCTGAAATCCACAAAACAGAAAGAAACCAAAGGAGATCTAAATGAATAGACATTTGGTGTTTATAAATTGGAAGACTCAACAAAGTAGAGATGTCAGTTTTCCCCAGAGTGATATACAGATTTAATTATCATAATCCAGTAAGGTGTTTTCCTGAAGATAATTATTAAATAATAAATAAATAAAGCAAAATTATTCTAAAATTTATTTGGAAAGGAAAAAAGAAATAGAGTAGCTGAAACAATTTTGAAAAATCAGAATAAAGGAGGAATCGCTTCATTCAATTTCAAGATGATACAACTGTTACACAAGACTGTGTGGTACTGACAGAAGGATAGACATACAGAACAATGGAATAGAATAAAGAATTCAGAAATACTCCCACACAAGTACTGCCAAAGAGTCTTTTCAACAAATGTTGCTGGAGGAACTGGTTATCCAAAAAAACGACCCTCATCTTAAACCTCACATGTTATGCAAAAAATATCTCAAAATGGATCACAAATTTCATTACAAGGCTTAAAGCTAAATCTTCCACATCCATGTTCATACAGCACTATTCTCAATAGCCAAGAGGTGGAAGCAAAGCAAACATCTGTTAAGAGATGAATGGATAAACAAAATGCAGTAGAGTCATACAATGGAATTTATTCAGCTTTAAAAGAGAAGGAAATCCTGTTACCTGCTACAACATAGATGAACCTTGAGGAATTATGCTAAGTGAAATAAACCAATCACAAAAAAGACAAACACTGTATGATTTCACTTCTGTGAGGTATCTAAAGTTGTCAAATCCACAGAAACAAAGGAGAATGGTGGTTACCAGGGGCTGGGGAGGAGGGGAAAAAAGGAGTTATTTAGAGGGTATAGAGTTTTAGTCCTGCAAGATGAAAAAGTTCAGAAGATCTGTTTAACAACAATGTGAATATATCTAATACTACTAAGCTGTACACTTAAAAATGGTTAAGGTGGTGAATTTACATACTTTTTTTAAACCACAAGAAAAAAAAGAATGACAGGGTAAAAAAATAACCTATATATCCTTTGGGAGAAAAATAGGAGAAAATCTTCAGAAACCAGGGCTTGGTAAAGAGCACGTAGGAATGACATCAAAAGAACAATCCATAAAAGAAAAAACTCGTAAATTATAAACCATCAAAATTATAAACCTTTACTCTGCAAAAGACATTCTTAAAAGGATGTAAAGACAAACTACACACTGGGTGAAAATATTTGCAAGTCACATATCTGACAAAGGACTCATATTTAGAATATATAAAGAATTCTCAAAACTCCACACTAAAAACAAAACAATCGAACTAGAAAATGAGCAAAAGGCATTAAGAAACATTTCACCGAAGAGGATATATAGATGGCAAATAAGTACATACAAAGGTGTTCAACATCACTAGTTATTATGGAAATACAAATTAAGATCACAATGAGCTATCACTACATACACATGAGAACAGCTAAAATAAAGAATATCAAAAACACCAAATGCTAACAAGGATGCACAGAATGAAATCTCTCATATATTGTTTGTGGAAACGTATAGACACTCTGAAAGATGGTGTAAGAGTTTCTTAAAAATAATAAATATGACCCAGCAATCACATTCCTAGGAATTTATCTCAGAGAAATTAAAACTTAGGTTCACACAAAAAACCTGTACATGATTGTACACAGCAGCTTTAATTATAGTATTAGTTTTTGCTATGACTATAAAGAGGTAGCACTGGATATGACTATAAAGAGATAGCATTAAGAAGATCTTTGCAATGAGGTGTTAGTTTTGTATCTTAGTGGTTACATGAACCTACATATGTGATAAAAAGCAACTAAATATTATACCAATGTCAATTTCCTGCTCTTGATATTGTGCTATAATTATTTAATTTGTAACCATTGGGAGAAATGGGATTAGGATAAATGGAACCTCTCTGTACTATCTTTGCAATTTCCTATGAATCTATAATTTTTTCAAAATAAAATGTTTAAAAAATGTTTGAATCAACTTAGTCTAAGCATTAAGTGATTAGAATTAGAAAAGAATATGGTAGAGACTTTTTCCTTTTTTATTTTAAATTCACTTAAAAAATCAACCTAAAAGTCAGCTAAAATCACTGACAAAAAAGCAAAGTATAGGATTAGTTACAAGCCCCTAGGCTCACATTATAATACCTTATCATTTAGTACTTGCCAAAAAGAAGAGAAAATCTATTTTTATTCTTATTTAAATGACAATAAATGTTTATAAGTTCCTCCCCATCACTGAATTGACAATATTTATGTACAAACTTGAGAAAGATCATCTGAGCATAAGAATCTTTATTCTGTGCTATTGTAGTGCAGATAAAAAAATGCTGCCTGCCATTCTAGTAGACAATGAATGTTGCTGTCCATCAAGCTATCAAGCCATCAAGTCATCAGCCACTGTGGCTGCCCCCAAGGGTGCTCCCTGAGGGGAATACAGGATGGAGAAAAACAGGATATTGGACCTAGATAGTTAAGATGCATATCTAAGGAATAATTTCAACAGCCCAGACTCTTACATCATATAGGAAAGCACTAAAATCATTAACTTGAGAGGTCTGTATTTTTTGTGATCAGCAGTAATCTTTTGATGTTTGACTACATGTTTTTGTTTTTTTCAGAAAAGACTCCTATATATCCTGGCTCCTCCCTTACTTCTTCAGAATAGTTCCTCACAGCTACCGGAGAGGCTGTCTCCCAGCCTTTAATTCTCCTAAGGTCCTCGAATAAATGTAACTCACAACTTTTAGGTTGTGCGTTTTTCTTCAGTTGACAGTAGTTATAAAAGGGATGGAAATTATTTATATTAAATCTTTCATCTTTCCTAACCATAGCTACAAGAGCCACATTAGCTTTCTGCTGACCAAAAAAAAAAAAAAAATTGTTTTATTTTGGAAATAAATCCATAATCAAGGTTGAATCAAAACCTTGCCCATTTATAAAAATATATCGGTATACACAAAATACCAGAGTATATATATATATCCCCA
Organism: Grampus griseus; assembly: GCF_964374135.1. Classification (NCBI taxonomy): domain Eukaryota; kingdom Metazoa; phylum Chordata; class Mammalia; order Artiodactyla; family Delphinidae; genus Grampus; species Grampus griseus. The sequence goes on along the minus strand of NC_139019.1, from coordinate 37,866,192 downwards.
TTCATATCACCTCCCTATCCTAACTATACTCATTTATTTGTTTATTTGAATAGGGGTTCTGGAGCCATTATAGTTGTTACCGTTTGGAACAGGAGATAAGAGTGATCAATCAGTGTCAGTGTTCACAGTGATTGCAGTGGCAGGAGACAATACAAGTTCACAAGTGAGAGAGACAACTGTTGATGACACTCTTCTAGGTCAGTTAGCTCAGAAAGCATTAACATTCTGTGTTACAAAATATTCTATGTTTTAAAAACTTCTCCTGAAATTCTGAAAACAATGATCAAATTATAGTCTAATTTTGCTCTCAGTGATGCCCTGAAGGTTCCTTAGTTGGTGCAAACAAAAATCTTTAGTTAAATAATAAAAAAAAAAGTTAGTTTAAAGCACTATAAAAAATAAGTATATTTTACCTAAAGAGAAATCAAAGCTTTGCATTTTTTAAATGTTATAAAAGTATACAAAGAAATGACAGAAACAATACAAATTTATATGGGGAAAACCACAATTAAGAAAATTAATCCTCAGTCATTGATATTAGATTTCTGTTTTCACACCTATTAAGTGGTGCCTTGCTATTTTCAATGGTATTGTTTGAGCTTAACAATTCATGGTGAAATTACAGTTTGAGTTCATGATGCAAAAATGTGTCCATTAAAGTCAGTTGTAGAAAGAAATGATGACATTCCCTTTTGAAATGGCAGTAAACATCATATCATTTTGGGCTCGTAATCTGGCTTTAAACCATGTGAAATTTATCTGTCATTCTTACTTTTCTGTTTTAATCATAGAAGTTTGCCAAAGTGCTAATTCTTTTGTATCTGTGTCCCTACCATTGTGCACACAGACTAAATGGGCCCCAGTTACTGTAATAATATGTTTCAGAAAAGCAATCAGTATCCATAGGATTAAGCTTAGGCTGGAAACTTCTCAGCCCAAATGAGAGTTTGGGCTGAGAAGAGAATGAGCCCAAAAGACAGGAGCTGAAAGCCCTTGCACTGGGCTGACTTGAGAAAGAATGTTGCCAAATGAGTGGACTATGACACAGTTGAATTTTGCAAAATCCTGGGAGCTGTGGCAAATGAGCTTTGAACCACTGAGATCATAAATAAAAACATGCTCATTTTTTATCAATTTTCCTTTTACGCCACACATAATAGAATGTGGTAGAGTTATATTTAAGTTATACCTGGCAAAATTGTTGCTAATCAGTATCTAGTGAGGGAGAAAGCCAGGCATCAGCCAGCACTTTGCTTTAGCCTTAGAAACCCCAAGAACTTACCTTTGGGGAAGGAAGTTAAGGTATTTAAGAGAGATCATAATTTGAAGCTAGCTTGTTTTCCTGGAATTAGGTCACAGTTGGGCTGACAGGAAAGCATCTGTTTACTCACATGTTTCTTCCCAGGCTCTTTCCCACCCCAAATCCTAGTTTTGGGTGTCTTGAAAGACAGAATAGGAATTGCAAGAATGTGGGAATTAAATTCTTGAATTTAAATTGTACAGAGCATTCTTTTCACTTCATTTCATATCCTCTTCTGTGACAATACCAAGAGCATTTTTGCAATAAGTGTTATTGAAATTTTCCTTGCTCATTTTTTTAGTGTGTGTTTGTAAAAAGCCCTTAGCACCACTTAAGATTCAATTAACATTGTTATGACAAAAGATTCAATTAACATTGTTATGACAAATATTTTATATACGTTATTTCATTCAAATCATGGGAATGACTGTAAATGCTCTTAGAAAGGCTGGTTTATGCCTTTCACAAGCAACTGTTGAGGATTTACTTTGCTCAGCAGTCTGCTGGCCACTGGGAATACACGGATGAAAGAAGCAGGTCCTAAAGAATTTACAGGCTAGTGCTGGGGAAAAAAATAAACAGCAATTTTCAGTACAATGTGAAAAATGCTTTCTTCTTTGCAGAATACTTTCTGGACTAGAAACAGAAAATACAGAAGAGATCTTCGTTAAAATGGAATGACCTTCCCACAGGCTTTAGTGCAGAAAAGAACACCTTCTCAAAAATTCTCAATTTTAACAATTCCTGACAGTTTTCCAGAGTCTGGGCTCTTAAATGTCAGGTCCCTCTAGTTTGTCCCTACAACTTCCTTCTTAGGCTATGATGCTGCTGCCTCAGCTATACTGCCTGGGTTAATTGCCACTATTTTGGACACAGCCCCAGTGCCCTGAATTTTGGAAGAGGCCTCTGCTTTCTTTCTGCTTCATTCTTAGATGTGGAATAGTTCCTTTCTCTTTATTCATCATGACATAGAGAATATTTATCCAGATGTTACTGAAGGCTTGACCATACTGGATGAGAAGTACAGCATAGAAAATAATTTATAATTACTCCAAGGTTGCAGCCCTATACTACAGAGTTCTTACCCAGCTTCATTCCTGTTTGAATCCAGCCTGCCTCCATCAATAGGAGAACTACCAGTGTCTCTCTCTCAGAGCCCAGGCCACATGTCCAAAATACTCAGAAAAGATGAAAGTTTTTCAAACTTCTCTGCCTGTGGTGCACCACTGGAGGCTCACTTTCTTCCCCAAAATTGACGTCTTTCCAGTGTGACTGACTGTAGGATAATTCATTGAGGGAAAATTCCACTCTTCATAAAACAATCACAGCCAAATAATCCTACAGTCATGTGAGATCAGTATATTTCCTGAATTCTGAATTGTATAATGTGGGATTATACCTTGGCCAAAACAGTCAAGTTCAGGATGGGACACACAGAATTCACTGCATTTCCATTTTGGTCTCTTCCCATCAAATTAAAAAGAAGACTAAATTTATGGTCTAATCTCACCAAGATTCTTCCTGTTTCCTGAGTGTAAAAATGAAACCAACAACACAATAATTCACCAAACAGCACTTTGAAGGCTCTAAGAGAACTTTAACAAACTCACCATCAAAAAAATGACCAGTGTTGACTTCCCTGGTGGTGCAGTGGTTAAGAATCCGCCTGCCAATGCAGGGGACAGAGATTCGAGTCCTGGTCTGGGAAGATCCCACATGCCGTGGCGCAACTAAGCCTGTGTGCCACAACTACTGTGCCTGCGCTCTAGAGCCCGTGAGCCACAACTACTGAGCCCACATGCCACAACTACTGAAACCTGCATGCCTAGAGCCTGTGCTCCGCAGCAAGAGAAGCCACGACAATGAGAAGCCCGTGCACAACGAACAGTAACCCCTGCTCGCCGCAACTAGAGAAAGCCTGCACGCAGCAACGAAGACCCAACGCAGCCAAAAATAAATAAATTTACTTAAAAAAAAAAAAGACCAGTGTCATATCAGTTTACCAGCCTAACTATCCTGGGTATAACAGATAGGATGATAATATGAGTAAACGGGTATGTACATGTATAATCAATTATTCATATGTTCATACATTCAAGAAATACATACTGTGCCGTAGTGCCTGGAATGGTTCTTGGTCTGGGAGACAGAGTAGCAAACAAAATGAAGTGCCTACCTCATGGAACTTAGCTTTTAGTGGGGAGGATAAACTAAAAGGCAAATAAAAAAATATATTAACTGGGATTAATAAATGCTATACAGAAAATAATAAAGCCGATGAAGGAAGACTAACCTGTGCTTTTATTTAAGATATACTGGTTAGAAGTCTTTTCTGGAGGAAGTCCAAGCAGAGACCAGACACTCACAGGACTCTTATGCTCCGGGAGGGCACGACAGACTGAGGGACAGAAAGCACATAGACCCTAAGGTAATAATGTGCTTGATGCGTCCAACGAGTAGCAAGCAGTTCAGTACAGCTGGAATAGACTGAATGTAGATGAAGTGTAGGAAATAAGGGATAAAATTAGCCAAGGAGCATGCAGGCCACGGAGAGGATTTTAATTTTATTCTCAACCACATGAAAAGTTAGAATTAGGTACAGCTGCAAATGATGAAAAATTTATATTTAGACTAGCTTAAGAAAGACAGAAGATTACTTCTCTTTCATATAAAAACATCAAGATATAGGCATCAAAAATTTCAAAAAATTGGCAGGGACATAGCTCCTTCTATCTTGCTCTTCAGTCATTCTCAGAATGTGGTTTTTAGCCTCAGGAACTGAGATAGCTGAAGGAGCTCCAGCTATCAACTCTGTATTTCAATCATCAGAAAGCACAAGGGAGCACCCTTGTATAAATGCTTCTATTTATAAAGTTATATCCCCAAAAGTGTTCCAGACATTTTTTAAAATTGAAATAGAGTTGATTTACAATGTTGTTTTAGTTTCTGGTGTACAGCAAAGTGATTAAGTTATACATATATATACATATTCTTTTCCATGATGGTTTATTACAGGTTATTCAATATAGTTCCCTGGGCTATACAATAAGTCCTGTGGTTTATCTATTTTATATATAATAGTTTGTATCTGCTAATTCCAAATTCCTAATTTATCCCTTCCCCACCTGCTTTCCCCTTTGGTAACCATGTTTGTGTTCTATGTCTGTGAGTCTGTTTCTATTTCGCAAATATGTTCATTTGTGTCATATTTTAGATTCCACATATAAATGATATCCTATGGTATTTGTCTTTCTCTTTCTGACTTACTTCACTTAGTATGCTAATCTCTAGGTCCATCCATGTTGCTGCAAATGGCATTATTTCATTCTTTTTTAAGGCCAAGTAGTATTCATTGTATATATGTACCACATCTTCTTTATCCATTCATCTGTAGATGGACATTTTAGGTTGCTTCCATGTCTTGGCTATTGTAAATAGTACTGCTGTGAACACTGGGGTTCATGTATCTTTTTGTCTAGATATATGCCCAGGAGTGGGATTGCTGGATCATATGGCAACACTATTTTTATTTTTTTAAGGAACTTCCATACTGTTTTCCACAGTGGCTGCACCAATTTACATTCCCACCAACAGTGTAGGAGGGTGCTTTCTCCACAACCTCTCCAGCATTTGTTATTTGTAGAATTTTTAATGAAGGCCGTTCTGACCAGTGTGAGGTGGTACCTCACTGCAGCTTTGATCTGCATTTCTCTAATAATTAACGATGGCCATCTGTATGTTTTCTTTAGAGAAATGTCTAGTTAGGTCTTCTGCCCATTTTTTGATTGGGTTGTTTGTGTTTTTTCTGTTGTTGAGTTGTATGAGTTGTTTGTATATTTTGGAAATTAAGCCTTTGTTGGTTGCATGGTTTGCAAATATTTTCTCCCAGTGTGTAGGCTGTCTTGTTTTGTTTATGGTTTCCTTTGCTGTGCAAAAGCTTGTAAGTTTGATTAGGTCCCATTTGTTTACTTTTACTTTTATTTCTATTGCCTTGGGAGACTGACCTAAGAAAACACTGGTATGATTTATATCAGAGAATGTTTTGCCTATGTTCTCTTCTAGAAGTGTTATGGTGTCAAGACATGATTACACTCCATTGAATAGAACTCTGTCTTATGGTCACACCTAGCTCTGAGAGAAAGCAGAAAATGTAGTGTCCATTCTATACATCTGTGAATATATTGAGGGTTAAACTCTCAAAGAAGAATGGTAAATAGGTATTGGCGGAAATAAGCAGGCTCTGACGTAAGAGCCATTGGATGGTGTTCAGCAGAAGCATGACATGATCTGATTTACATTATTAAAGGACTGCTTTGACTGGTGTATGGAGAAAGGAGGATGCAAGAGTTGAAGCAGGGAGACCAGCTGAAAGTGTACAGTAGTTACCTAAATTCTTTAAGGCCACCTTAGTTATGATTTAATAGATACGTAGTTGTAGGGTTTACCTGGAACAAGCCAAATACTAGTTGTTGATGTTACTTCCCCAACTTTACCTTTTCTTAATTATTCACTTAATATTTGCTTCAAAAAAACAAAGTCGGGCTTCCCTGGTGGCACAGTGGTTGAGAGTCTGCCTGCCGATGCAGGGGACACGGGTTCGTGCCCCGGTCCGGGAAGATCCCACATGCCGTGGAGCAGCTGGGCCCGTGAACCATGGCCGCTGAGCCTGCACGTCTGGAGCCTGTGCTCTACAACGGAAGAGGCCACAACAGTGAGAGGCCCGCATACCGCAAAAAACCCCCCAAAAAACAAAGTCAATTGACAATACAGAAATCTTTCTGAATCCCTATTCCGATGAGGTGCACATCAAATCTCACTAACTATAAATTCTATCTATATTAAATATATAAATTACTGCAAAAATTATGATAAAACAAATTAATATATGTTTGGTGATACTGGCAGTCTTTAGAGAAATCACTGAAATCAATGTTAATCACTGCAGAGCATAATCTCAGTAGAAAACATTTTGCCATCATTCTCCTTCCAGTCTACATGGATTAGAATTTGAAATATTATTTCTACTTAGTACAAATCGCTTTCCAGTGAGAATCCAGACAATAGTTGAAAGACAGATAGAAAGAGAGAGAGAAGGAAGGAAGGGAGGGAGAGAAGGAGGGAGGGAGGGGGGAGAGAGGAAGAGAGGAAGGAGGGAGGGAGGAAGAGAGGGAGGAAGGGAGGGAGAAAGAAAGAGAAAAAGAAAGAAAAGGTAACAGTCATCCATGGCTGAAAGGCAGCAAAGAAGATAATCTGGTAAGGTTACTTACAGATTTGAGTGTTTTCCTGTTATTTTTCATATTAACCATCCCTACCAAATGTTTTAATAATGTATGAATTTTTTTTTCACTGAGGAAAGAAAAAATTATGCTCTGTTTCTGAGCAGACACGTCTTCCAACTTGGCTAGGGAAATGCCGTTCGTGTTGTGCATGCTTGAGGGCAAGGTAGAAGGAGAGAAAAATAGAAAGTAAGAAAAGAAGCCAGGAAACTAGTCATTATTTTCTCATCAGCTAAAGAGCATTAAACTTGATTTTCAAATACTTGATGTGTTTGGTATCTTGATATCAAGGCCAGTTGTCTGTGCAGTGGTCTAATTTGAGGAGTATTAGGAAAGTTCCACCAACTATAAATATTTCCTCCACTCCTTCAGTGAAATCATTGATTTGTCAAAGCACCACTTAGAAAGTCAGGGACATATAAAGGGGACAACAAAAATCAATTTTCTAAGGGGCAGTATGATGGATGGTGCAGTGCCTGTCTATATATAGGCTAGGAAGAATAATGTTTCAATATTTTTATACTTCATTTTAGTATACATTGGAGTTTAACAGAATTATTTCAAGAAGCTCTTCAATAAACAAAATGTAAAAAATCAGCATCAAATTTACACTGTCAGGTTGGAACTATAAGGACCATGTAAATTTAGCTTAACTAGACTAGAACAATCTCCACAGTCTAAGAATGGTTAGGAACTGAAATGCAGTAGTTGCTTTAGAAATTCTTGATGAGTCGTCATGGATTGTCAGTGAATTAGATTTCCCCCAAATTTTATTTCCTTCTTATTCTGCTGTAAATGTTTGTATATAACCCAAAGAATACCCAAGTTCATGAATCCAGAAATGGTGGAGGTCAATCACCCCACAGTTATAAACTGGACAATATCAAAGTGTCTTCTTTTTACAAAAGCATGGATGGCTTCCTAAAAAAATTTGAAATGGGCAGCCAAGCTCCTCATTATGCTTCATATAGTAGTCAGTTAAGAACAGAAAATATTCATGCTGTGAAGAAAAATTCAGGCATTTAATAATTTAAAATTTTCTGTACCTTTAAAATGTCTCTTTGGAAGAAAATGAAATATTGCAGGAACTGAAACTTGATAATCATAATGTTTATCAAGGAAAAGCTCACCATATGTTATCAAAATGCTAAGTGGGAGTTCAACTTTAATGAATCATAGATGATTGATCTAGCTGAATTTATTCCTTTAAGAGAGAAAAATATTCCCTTACTTGTATGTTCCTTCTAGTCATCCCACCCTGTGGTACCAATCTCAAGAGTGAGAAAGGATTCCTAACTTGATTTCTTTTTGTATAATCATAGAATAAGTATTTAATTACAACTAAAGGAAAAGGTAGAAACCCAATGGACAAATATTTTTAACTACTGAATAATTAAAGGAGAAATTTTTCAGGGAGAAGAAAGCATAAACAAAGGTATAGAGATAAGAAATACAAGGCAAAATCAAAGAATGCTAAAAATTGTGACACCAATTATTAAAAGGGAGGATAGAAGTAGGGGGCTGGGAGTTAAGTGTTTGTTGATGAACCTACAAAATTAAATTATATCCATAATTTGAAAAATCTTGAGTAGAATCTTAAAGAGTTAATTAAGAGTTTACTGATGAAACACAACTATCATTCTTTAAATTACCTACCTTGATTTTGGATAGTTAAAGTAATGGTGGCCACCTAAATTAAAATCTCCCAACGGGCTTCCCTGGTGGCGCAGTGGTTGAGAGTCCACCTGCCGATGCAGGGGACACGGGTTTGTGCCCCGGTCCGGGAAGATCCCACATGCCGTGGAGCGGATGGGCCCATGAGCCATGGCCACTGAGCCTGTGCGTCCGGAGCCTGTGCTCCGCAACGGGAGAGGCCACAACAGTGACAGGCCCGCGTACCGCAAAAAAGGAAAAAAAAACAAAACAAAAAACATGTAAAGAAAGCATATCACTTAGAGAATGAAAATATAACAGATATGGTAATTGTAACATAAATACTTGGATAGAGTAGAGACCAAACATATCAGACTTTCCAATAAATATGCATGGGCTTAACTTATCTACTGAAAGAAAGAGATTTTCAGTTTAACTGACAAAGCAAGACTCAACTCTGTGATGCATCCAAGAGCACACCCAAACAAAGGATTTAGAAAGGTTAAAAACAAAAGGATGACAGAGGTATACCAGGCAAAGGGAAACAATAAGAAAGAATGGGTTGCAATTCTTATATCAGACAAGTAGAAATTTAGTCAACATGTGTTAAACATGACAAAGAAAGGTACATTTTATCTCAAAGCCACAATTTAAAATGAAAATATAGTAATTACGAGTATCTATGCATCAAATAACTAACTTTATAAAGCAGACACTACAGTCAATGTAAGAAGACACTGATAGAAACATACTTTTAAAAATAAGAGACTTTTATACACCTCTCTAAGATTAAAAGGACAAACAGTAAGTAAATGTATAAACGATCTGGGGACTTCCCTTGTGGCACAGTAGTTAAGAATCCATCTGCCAATGCAGGGGACACAGGTTCAAGCCCTAGTCTGGGAAGATCCCACATGTCGCGGAGCAACTAAGCCCATGCGCCACAACTACTGTGCCTGCACTCTAGAGCCCGCAAGCCACAACTACTGGAGCCCGCATGCCACAACTACTGAAGCCCGCATGCCTAGAGCCTGTGCTCAGCAACAAGGGAAGCCACCGCAACAAGAAGTCTGCACACTGCAACGAAGAGTAGCCCCTGCTCACCACAATTAGAGAAAGCCTACATGCAGCAACGAAGACCCAAAACAGCCAAAAATAAATAAATAAGTTAATTCATTTTAAAAAAAGTAATGCTTAGAAAAAAAATCTGTACAATAAAATGAACTAGGTAGACCTTATAGTTAGATATTGATTTCTACACCCTGATAAAAGAGAATAGATTGATAACATTTTATAACAAGGCAATAAAACTAGAAATTAGTTACAAGGTATAAAACACAAAAGAGTCTTTCCACCAGGAATAAAATCCTTCTATTAAAAGCAACTCTTTGAATATTTTTAAACATACGTTTTATTATTATTTAGGTACAACAAGGTCAACAGATCAGGAGATAGCTGCCATTGAAAAGAGTTTGTCATACAGATCCCAAGAGGAAGGGGCGTGCCTTGCTTTAGGGGTCACACAGGGAGGCACGTGGGTTGGTCAGAAAGCAGATAGAGTAAAAAATATATATATAGGCAAGAACTTTTATTATGCCGGAAGGAACAGGCAAGGCTGTTCCAGGTAAACAGGTTTCACATTGGCTAGTGCAAATAATTTTGGCAGACCATATCTGGTACCAGGCACTGGGGTGTTTAGGGCAGATAGATAGAGGCCCAGATTGTGAAAACCTGATGAAGGAGGTGGTTGCGAGCATGGGTTTTGAATTGGTTGGTCGGCATATGGAAGGCATGCTCCAGGTAAGTTGCTGACTGTTTTTACGAATTAGGTAGCCTTGAGAGGGCAGTCTCTCCAGAGTCAGCAAGGCTCCAAGGTGTCAAAGGATCAAAAATACATAATAAAAAGACACAATTTATATATTGGTGAAAGGGGAAACAAAAACTAAAATTAAAGAACTTTAAAAAATAATGATAAAAACTACAGCCAGTGCAGTAAGGTAAGAAAAATAATATAAATGCTTACAGGTGGAAAGGAAGAAATAAAATTGTTCTTATTTACTGTTGACATTATTGTTTATATAAAATATTGCAAGAGTCTAGAAAAAGAAATTCCTAGCAGTAAAAAGTGAACTCAGGTTACAGGATACCAGGTTAGCAGACAAAAATTCATTCATATACTAAGAACGAAACTGGAATAAAAAACAACGATCACAACTGCTCCAAAGAAAATGAAATTCTTAAGTATAAATCTGAAAAAATGTACAATATATATATGGTGAAAATTACAAAATATTGATGAAAAAATATAAAAAGACCTAAATAAATGAAGAGGCAAACTATGTTCACTTACTGGAGCCTCAATATAACAAAAAAGTTAATTCTCCCCAAATTGATCTATAGATATAATGCAATATCTATTTTTTAAAAATCCCAGCAAGTTTCTTTTGTAGACATAGATAAGCATATTCTAAAATTTTTAAGTCACAGGACGTAGAATAGTGAAAACATTTTGGAAAAAAAAATGAATAAAGTGGAAGGAATGAGTCTACCTGATATTAAAGCTTTCTATAATAGCTAAAGTAATCAAGATTGTGTGTGTGGTATTGGTGGAAGAACAAACATTTTTGCAAGCTTAGTTTGGGCAAAGATGTAACAGCAATGCAATGGTGGAAGGATAAGACTTTTCAACAAACAGGGCTAGAGCAATTGAGTATCCACAGGGGAAAAATTAAAACTAAATCTAAATCTCATACCTTATACAAAAACTAACCAAAATGGATAATGAACTTAAATGTAAAATGCAACTCTATCAAATTTTAGAAAAAACAGAAGAAAATCTTCAAGATGAAAGGCTAGGTGAAAAATTGTTAGATTTGACACCAGAAGCATGATCCATAGAAATAAAATTGATAAAATGGACCTCATCAATGTTATAAATCTTTGCTCTACAAAAAAGTTTTACTCTGCAAAACCTTTGCTCTATCCTGTGAAGAGGATAAAATGACAAGCTAGAGATAGGGAGAAAATATTTGCAAACCACATATGTGAAAAAGGACTTGTAGCTAGAATATGTAAAATAAAATTTTCAAACCCAACTCTAAAATAATAAAAAATCCAATTAGAAAATTGGCAAAAGACTTGAACAGACATTTCACTGAAGAGGATATACAGATGGCAAATAAATATGTGAAAACATGTGAAAAGATGTTCAACATCATTTGCCAGTAGGAAAATGCAAATGAAAATCACACTGAGATAATCCTATACATGTATCAGAATGGCTAAAATTAAAAAGCAGTTACAACACCAAATGCTGATGAGGATGTAGAGAAACCAGACCACTCATATATTGCTGATGGGAATGTAAAATGGTACAGTCACTCTGGACAAGAATATGGCAGGTTTTTATAAAACTAAACTTGTAATTACTGCACAACCCAGTAATTAAACTCTTGGACATGTATCCAAGGGAAAAAAAAAACTTATGTCCATACAAAAACCTGTACATGAATGTTTATAAGAAGTTTTATCCATAATAGCTAAATCTTGGAAATAATTCAGATGTCCTGCAGCAGGTAAATGGCTAAACAAAGTGTGCTACATCCATGTCATGGAATACTACTCAGAATAATAAAAAGGAATGAGCTATTAATATACACAACAACTTGGATGGATCTTAAAGTATCAGGCTAAGTGAAAAAAGCCAATCTGAAAAGACTACATACTGTTTGATTCCATTTATATAGCATTCTTGAAATGACAAATTATAGAGATGAGGAAGAGATTTATTTGTTGCCAGGGATTAGGCTGGCAACACAAGGGGTCTTTGTAATAGAACTGTTCTGCACCTTGACTGTGATGGGTAATTACATAAATCTATGCAAGTGATAAAACTGCATAGCATTAAATACACACAAATAAATACATGAAAAACTGGTGAAATCTAAATAAGGTTGACAGATATGCAGATTGTTACCACTGGGGGAAGGTGAATGAAGGGTACACTGGACCTCTGTATTATCTTTTTTTAAGTGCATGTAAATCTACAATTATCTTAAAATATTAAAAAAATCACTACATCTCAGAATTTATGAAGGATCAGAGAAAATGTATAACCTTAAATACTTGTATTAATAAAAATGAAAGAATGAAAAATAATATAGTCCCCAATTCAAAAACCTAGAAAAACAACACCAAATAAAGCAACACACACACCAAACACACACACAAGGAACTAATAAATATAAAAATGGAAATTAAATAAGGTAGGAATATGAAAACATTATATCTAATTTATAACTCAAAATCTTGGGGGTTTTTTTTGAAAAAAATTAAAATAAACCACTATCAGACTTAATTAGAAAAATGGAAGAAAACACCAAAAATGGAAGAACAATGGAAGAAAACAGAAAACGTAATACATGACGAGTAAAATAAGACATTGAAAGAGAATAAATTATAAACATACAAAACTGCTGACATTTCTTATAAGTAAATATCTAGATTAAATAGATATTGTTTCTAGAAGACATAACAAGTTCTGTAGAAGAAATAGAGAAATTTTTCTAGAAAATAGTCTACAAAAAAGCACTAATGTCATACATTTTCACAGGAAAATTCCACAAAACCTTTAAAAACAAAATTTTCCCAATTTCCCATGAGATTTATTCTTTTTTAGATGAAAGTATAACAGTGGTGCCTAAATCTGATGAAGTCAGTACAACAGACTGTAAATCTGTTGAAGTCAGTACAACAATAAATCTAAATCTGATGAAGTCAGTACAACAGACTGTAAAAATAAAATTACAGTCTAATGTTACATAAACATTATTGCAAAAATATGAAATAAAATATTAGTGAATAGAATCTAATACCACAGTAATAAAATAATACATTATACATAAATGAGATTTATTCTAGGAATTCAAGGTGAGGTCAATATTTTACAGCGTAATAATATATAAAACATCTAGCAATCCTACTTCTAGGAATTAACTCTGAAGATACAGTTCGAAAAAGACAAAAACTTACATGCTTAAATTGAACTGCAACAGTATCTGTAACTGCAAAATATTAGGAACAATCTAAAATACTCTAACATAGGTGATTATCTGAATAAACTGTGGGATACCTACACACTGGAGAACCATGCAGCTGTATAAAAGAATGAGCAAGCTTTCTAGGAACTGATGTGGAGGGATTTCCGGATATATGCTTAAGTTAAAAAAGTAAAGAAAGGGCTTCCCTGGTGGTGCAGTGGTTGAGAGTCCGCCTGCTGATGCAGGGGACACGAGTTCGTGCCCCGGTCCAGGAGGATCCCACATGCCGCTGAGCGGCTGAGCCCATGAGCCGTGGCCACTGAGCCTGCGCTTCCGGAGCCTGTGCTCCACAATGGGAGAGGCCACAACAGTGAGAGGCCCGCGTACCGCAAAAAAAAAAAAAAAGTAAAGGGAAAAAGATTAACGTATGCTACATTTGTATAAGAAACAAGCACAAATAAGAACACATATGTATTTAATATAACAAAAAAGAAAGGCAGGAAGAAATGCCAGAATCTAGTGAGAGTGGTTATTTACAGTGAATGGGTGGGATCATGATGGGAGAATTAAGGGTGTATGAATAAGGGAAAGGGATGTGGAGAGGAGTGATAGTTCTCTGAGTATATATTTTGTATAGGTTTGACTTTTGGAACCATGTTATGTTTCCCATTCCAGAGTGAATGAGTGAATAAAGTAATGAATAAAATTAACAGAGATTGAAAAAAAAAAAACCCTAAAATGATATACAAACGGAAACAAGCCAACCTAAGTGCATTTCAAATAAATACCATAAGCACACTGAAAGGGAGAAAAAAGAACTAACACTAGTAACCTTTAAACACAGTATTTGAACTACATACCTTAAGACAAAAAAAAAAAAATAGCTAAACCAATGTTGAACTCCAGTTACTAGTTTTTCTCCTTCAAACCCTCAGTGGGATGGGTTGGCAGTTTTGAAACTACTTTTAGTATTTTCTAGCATTGAGCAAATAAGTAAATATTATATATTGATAATAATCAGATTCAGATATGTTAAAAGGAGGATCATAGTGAAAACTGTGGTATGTCCCCAAATCCCCTTTTAGGACTGAAGGAATTTTTCTCCTGGTTGCTGGAAATGCTGCAGGCTGACAGCCCTTAGCTGTCAGCAACACAGGAGAACTACCCTTGGCTAAATAGAATTGCCTAGGTAATTATGAAGTGTAGGATCCAAAAATACAGCTTACCACTTTATAGAACTCTTAGATTCTTAGTTTAAATAATGTGCATGAAAAATAATGTTAATCAGCAATTGACAATCTATGACCCATGAACCAAATCCAGACTACCTGTCTGTTTTGTAGTTAAAATGTTATTGGGTTCCTGACTTCAGACTATACTACAAAGCTACAGTAATCAAGACAGTATGGTACTGGCACAAAAACAGAAATATAGATCAATGGAACAGAATAGAAAGCCCAGAGGTAAATCCACCCACATATGGTCACCTTATCTTTGATAAAGGAGGCAAGAATATACAGTGGAGAAAAGGCAGCCTCTTCAATAAGTGGTGCTGGGAAAACTGGACAGCTACATGTAAAAGAATGAAATTAGAACACTCCCTAACACCATACACAAAAATAAACTCAAAATGGATTAAAGACCTAAATGTAAGGCCAGACACTATAAAAATCCTAGAGGAAAACATAGGCAGAACACTCTATGACATAAATCACAGCAAGATCCTTTTTGACCCACCTCCTAGAGAAATGGAAATAAAAACAAATGGGACCTAATGAAACTTAAAAGCTTTTGCACAGCAAACGAAACCATAAACAAAACCAAAAGACAACCCTCAGAATGGGAGAAAATATTTGCAACTGACAAAGGATTAATCTCCAAAATTTACAAGCAGCTCATGCAGCTCAATAACAAAAAAACAAACAACCCAATCCCAAAATGGGCAGAAGACCTAAAGAGACATTTCTCCAAAGAAGATATACAGACTGCCAACAAAAACATGAAAGAATGCTCAACATCATTAATCATTAGAGAAATGCAAATCAAAACTACAATGAGATATCCTCTCACACCAGTCAGAATGGCCATCATCAAAAAATCTGGAAACAATAAATGCTGGAGAGGGTGTGGAGAAAAGGGAACCCTCTTGCACTGTTGGTGGGAATGTAAATTGATACTGCCACTATGGAGAACAGTATGGAGGTTCTTTAAAAAACTAAAAATAGAACTACCATATGACCTAGCAATCCCACCACCGGGCATATACCCTGAGAAAACCATAATTCAAAAAGAATCGTGTACCACAATGTTCACTGCAGCTCTATTTACAATAGCCAGGACATGGAAGCAACCTAAGTGTCCATCAACAAATGAATGGATAAAGAAGATGTGGCATATATATACAATGAAATATTACTCAGCCATAAAAAGATATGAAATTGAGTTATTTGTAGTGAGGTGGATGGACCTAGAGTCCGTCATACAGAATGAAGTAAGTCAGAAAGAGAAAAACAAATACCATATGCTAACACACATATATGGAATATTAAAAAAAAAAAAGTTCTGAAGAACCTAGGGTTAAGACGGGAATAAAGACACAGACCTACTAGAGAATGGACTTGAGGATATGGGGAGGGGGAAGGGTAAGCTGGGACAAAGTTAGAGAGTGGCATGGACATATATACACTACCAGATAGCTAGCTACCATAGCTACCATAGATAGCTAGTGGGAAGCAGCCGCATAGCACAGGGAGATCATCTCGGTGTTTTGTGACCACCTAGAGGGGTGGGATAGGGAGGGTGGGAGGGAGGGAGATGCAAGAGGGAAGAGATATGGGGACATATGTATACATATAACTGATTCACTTTGTTATAAAGCAGAAAGTAACACACCATTGTAAAGCAATTATACTCCAGTAAAGATATTAAAAAAAAAAAGCTGGAATCAAATATATCCTTCATTAAAAAAAAATGTTATTGGGCTACAGGCATGTCCAGTCGTTTATATATTGTCCATGGCTTCTTCCTTCTATATCTGCAGAGCTGAGTAGTTGCAACAGAGACCATATGGCTCACAAAGCGTGAAATATTTGCTACCTGGCCCTTTCCAAAAAAGCTGACCCCTGCTCTAAACTACAATATTATTAATTTAGTTGCTATAAAATATGAATCAAGGTAAAAGGACTCATAGGACTTAAGTCAACTACATTTTATCATCTTCTCTATAATTAACAACAAGAAGGAACTCATTCAATGCATATTTTACTGATTGCTTAAGTCAAAATTTTCTAACATTTCTTGTAGGAAATATTGGTCTCTGTGGATATTCTTTTTTTAAAAAGGTTCTGCAGTTAAATAATTTTGAAACATTGCATACATCTTCCTCTTCTGCAAAGTGCCCACACTCATTGCCATGATTAAGGCCCTAAGCAGCCAGACTTCCCATTTTCTTTGTTAAAAAATGTATCTCTGAAAAGCACCTAATAATCCAAAAGGAAAACAATTATAGCCTCTAATCTCACTTTACACATAATACTAGTGGAATACTAGTGGAATTAAAAGCAATCAAAAACAATAGTAAAAACTATAGACATACAAGGATAGGTAACGAAGCAGTATGGAAAGTTATAGGATTAAAAAATAATTTCCTTCCTCCATTTTCCCTCATTCCACCTCTCAAAGGCAATTATCATTAAACTTTTTTTCCTGAGTTCTTCCAGTTTTTTCAAAAAGAAAGAAAAAGAAAATTGACGTGCGTCTCCTTGTATATTCTTTTTGTTGTTGTTGTTTTATACAAAAGGGAGATCATATAATACACCATGTTTCCCACCTTGAAATTTACATTTGAATATGTACTTTGAAGAGCTTTAACTATTAGCATTCACTTTAATTTTCTATTTTGGTAAGTATCCCCAAACTCATTTATCCCTTGTAGACAAAACAAGTTTTGCTTTTTTTGTATATGGTGTTTTGTTGTTGCTGTTTACTTTTGCAAATACGAAAATGCTGAAATGACATCCTTGAACATATGTTTTGATACAGTTTGTGGATCCATCTATAAAACAAAATCCTGACACTGGGATTTCTAAGTGAAAATTCTAAATATAATTAAATCATCATTAATAAATATATAAGGTTAAACATTGTACTGTTATATACTCAACAAGGAATGGGGTATTCTTTCTCCATACTCCTACCAGCACTAAAAATCCTTTTATTTGAGAAATACCTTTAAATGTCTCATATTTAAAGGTAAACATTGAGGAAATATAGTGCTGTTATAATTGTTCCTCCTTTTGTGAATAAAGGAGGTGTTATCCTCCTGGCAGGTGGAAGTGTTCATCCACTTGGAAGCTCCCATGCTATTGGGATTTTATGGAGGCTTCCACATGTAGGCATGATCAATTATAAACTACATTTTCAGCTCCTCTCCCATCTCTGGAGAAGTGGGGGTTGGGGGAGGCTGAAAATTCAAAGCTTCTAATCATGGCTTGCTCTTGTGGTGACCAGCCCCCATCCAGGAGTCCCCCACAAGGTCACCTCATTAGAACGAAAGATGTTCCTGGTGTTCTTACCACTTAGGGAATTACAAGGGTTTTAGGAGCACGGTGCAAGGAACTGGGGGCACAGACCAATATGTCTATTTTTGTAACTGAGCAGGACCCTATGGGGCCTTCCTGGAACAGACCCCACCCCCATGTCTTCTGCTTTAGTTCCTATTTGACTACTTAGATAACAGTATCTGATGCACATTTCCTGAGTTGTTTTACAGATGCTAAAACACCCACCAAATGGAAGAAGTTAACTACTTGATGACCATGAGCACATAGCCCCCAGACCTACTGGAGCCTGAGAATTAATAACGTTAACCCCTGTGACACTGCCCTATTACCTCACCATCAACCAATCAGAGAACTGTTAATGAGCTGATGGATCACAAACCCTGTGACTCCCCTCCCTCACCTTGCCTTTAAAAATGCCTCTCTGAAACCCATCCGGGAGTTTGGGCTTTTTGAGCATTAGCTGCCCCGTAATCCTTGTCTGGCACCTTACAATAAACACTGCCCTCTCCTTCACCACAACCTGCGGTGAGTAGATTGACTTTACTGCTTGCGGGCTAGCGGATCCAAGTTTGGTTCAGTAACATTTTCTGTTATCTCACAGGACTAGAGCTGTTTTCACAAAGAACCGCTCTCTGGCAGCACTTCTATAGCCTTCCATTTGAGAGACAGTCTGTCTCTTCAAAAATTAAGGCTTTTTGGCATTGGTGCCATTTTAGCATTTGGCACGAAATGCATTTATATGTGTATTATGATGAATGTAATGATACAATAAGAATTTGTATTTAAAGGAGATTATAAAAGCTTGTCACATGTAAGCTGGCCTCTTGTCTGAATTAGAAAGTTCAGATATTCTCTTAACTAAAGGTGGTAAGAACCAGATAGTTTCTTACTGTTCCCTCCCTTTCTATGATTTTTATGATACAACTAGTTTGACTGGCAATGGTTGCTCTTATTTTCTAAATTAACTCCTGACACCTCATGGAGCCAGGGTTAAGAATTCACTTAAAATGTTGGAAAATTCCATATTTGCAACTTTAAAAAGACACAACAAAAGGCTTCTTTTTTCCAATCACATTTGAAAGGAATGAGTGTTGGTTGGGATGGTTTTCTTGTGGTTCAGGGAAAATGTTATGTTCATTCCTGAACTTCTGGCCCTCCTCCCTTCCCCCAGCTGAACACTTTTTTCCAGCTCCTTATTCTAAGGGTATTCACACTTAAAAACTCAACTATACTCTCCTCCTGCAAGTGTTCCCTAAAAACTTCAGAATTTGTTGCCAGATTCTTCTCTGAATTTCTATATGAATGTTCTTTACTTTTGAAAACATTTCATTTCAACTGATTCCACAATTGAATATGAGATAGGCACAGCATATAGAGATTTGCTTATTTTATAGATAGTGTAACAGAGAACAAACCTGACTCCATATTGAATCTATTCCTTTAGCGCTAAACTTCGTGCTCTGTTGCCTGTGCTTAGTCATGCTGGCTCTGCACCTTCGTAAAAGAATGTTGCCTAGAGCCTGAAATACACATGATAGCCCATTCTCAAGGCCCTGCCTACCAGGCTTGACTTTTAAAGGTAGAATGAACAGTTGCAGAAAAGAAAATAACAATTCTCTTGTTGAAGTTTTACAGGAACATTGTAATTACGGCAGCTGCAAGAACAAGGGATTCCAAAACCAAAAGTTTCCAACAACCGCCACAACCCCTCCCCTTTTAGTATGAAAGCAGCCTGAATTCTAAGGTGGTACAATGGTTCTCTGGGACACTAGTTCACCAACTTCTCAGTCTGCTGCCCTTCCAGATAAAGTCGCTATTCCTTGCCCCAACACCTCGTCTCTCAACCGATTGGCCTGTCATGCTGTGAGCAGTATGAGCTTGGACTCAGTAACAACAGTAATAATGAGGCTTGTGGATTAAATAACTTGTGCAAAATTGGCCAACTGATAAGAGACAGAGCTGAAACTAAAGCACAAGTCTACTTTCCACCTCAGGGCTCTTTTGCCTCAACAGGCTGACTATTTAAAGACAGTACGAGTTATCCTGCAATTGTTTATTGAGTGAAAACTATGTGCTTGATAATCTATTTGGTATTGAAGGCAGACATAAAAGATGTAAAACATATACTGAGCTTCTCATGTACGCATAATCTAGTTGGATTGAAAGAAACATATAGATAATTGAGGGATAATGTAAACTAAAGGAATACTGAGAGGGGGTTAGACAATGTGATTCGGAAAGGTCAAAGGTCATTTGTGAGTTAAGACCCAAAAGTTGGGTAGGGAATGAATTATTAGAGTGAAAGGCAAAGAGAAGATACTTGAGATGAGAGGTGCTCTTTGAGGAATATCTTACTTGCAGTTGTGGGTAATAAAAATTAGAGAACTGCAACTGAATGCAGTAGGCATTTGTTCATTTCTTCCCTGACATTTATTCCTCCTTTCTGCTGCTGAATGTACTCTTGACTGTTTTTAACTATGAGGTAGGATTAACTTCACCCAAATTGCTTAAGCTAGGGACTTCCCGGTGGTCCAGTGGGTAAGACTCCATGTTCCCAATGCAGGGGGCCTGGGTTTGATCCCTGATCAAGGAACTAGATCCAGCATGCATGCTGCAACTAAGAGTCCACACACCACAATTAAGAAGCCCACACGCGGGCTTCCCTGGTGGCACAGTGGTAGAGAGTCTGCCTGCTGATGCAGGGGACACGGGTTCGTGCCCCGGTCCGGGAAGATCCCACATGCCGCGGAGCGCTGGGCCCGTGAGCCATGGCCGCTGGGCCTGTGCGTCCGGAGCCTGTGCTCCACAACGGGAGAGGTCACAACACTGAGAGGCCCGCATACCGGGGAAAAAAAAAAAAAAAAAAAAAAAGAAGCCCACACGCCGCAACTAAGACCCCGCACAGCCAAAATAAATAAATAAAAACCAAAAAAAATTGCTTAAGCTAATAAATTTGTACATTTCCTATCCTCAGTGATTAGTACAGTGCTGGGCAAATTAAAGTCAGTGATATCACTTATTGTGGGATCTAAAAAATACAACAAACTAATGAATACAACAAAAAAGAAAAAGACTCACAGATATAGAGAACAAACTAGTGGTTTTCAGTGGGGAGAGGGGAGGTGGGGAGGGGCAATATAAGGGTAGGGGATTAAGAGGTACAAACTAGTATGTATAAAACAAGCTACTAAGACATACTGCACAACACAGTGAATATAGCCAATATTTTATAGTAAGTATAAATGGAGCATAACCTTTAAAAATTGTAAATAATTATCTTGTACACTTGTAACATATAATCTTGTATATCAACTATAACTCGATTTTAAAAAGTATAATAAAAATACTCAGTTACACACAGAAAATAAAGTCAGTGAGATGTGAAGAGATGTTTATGGGACTATGGGAAATATCTCTTTCTTTTACAGGAAGTGAGGTCTGCAACTTTGATAACAATTTTCCCATCATAAGGGAAGGGCCCAGATATTCCAGAGACAACTAGGTCAAGTCTGAGGATCAACACAGGAAAGAGGAAAGAAAAGGGAAAAAAATGTTATTGGTAATAAAGTTTGAGCAGGATCAAGCCTTGCCTGAAGAGGTCCTTGCTCTTTTCTACAAAACAATAGATCTCACTTTTAGTTTAAATTATGAGGGAGGGAGGGATGGAGGGAGGGATGGAAGGGGATGGGGAGACAGGGAGAATGAATTGGATATGTAAGTTTGAAAATCAAATGTGTGGTAGGTTTAATTAAAGTCATACATAGGATCTGTTCATGAATACCAAAACTGAGCTTTGTAGAATATCTCCTCCTAGGAGGCAAGAGGTATAAGAGGAGCAACTAAAGGAGTTACGGTGGTAGCAGAAAATATAGTTCAATATAATAAAAGTTAAGAGGTGATAATTAGTTAGATGTCTATGCCAGGTCTCCAGTTTTTGAGTACTGAAATAGCTGGGATGAAGTGTTTCTGGAGCCTATAGATTTGAGATCTACTGCCACTTCAGTCAAATGAGATAAGTCCTCTGGTCATTGTCTTAAGACCTTCCTTTGAACACTGTGGTTTGTGGACCAGCACAGGCATCTCAGATATTCAGAACCTTGGTTCCTATTCGAGACCTGCTGATTTAGAGTTTGCATGTTAATGAGCTGCCCAGGTGAATGAATGTGTGGAGCCTAAATTTGCTCTGCTTCTCACCCTATATCCAAGAGTGATAGTATCCCCCCAATGGCTATCCTTTGCTACCAGATTGTCCCTATAATCTCTTTTCTCTTCCTTTTTTTTTCTTTTTTTTGGTTTGAGATTATTTTTATTTTCAGAGCCTGCAACAGTTTGTCAGCAATGCTAGCTAAGCTGGTACAAACCAAAGGCCGTCCCACTTCCCTCTTCCGTCATTCAACCAACAGAATCCCTACAAACAAGATCAGAGACCAACTGAGATGTACATCGATGTGTGTGGGGGAAGAGGCCTTCTCCCTCTGCCCTCCTCCTCACATTAATTTCTCCATTTTGAAAAGCAAACCTCCCTTTACCTCTTTATCCTAAGTAAAAACCCTACTCTTTCCTCTAGAGCAATCAACTATTCCTATATACCAGGCTGCATTTATGTGGAATGGTAAAATAAATAAATAAATTTATTTATTTATTTTCATTCATTCATGCTTCAGGCCCTCTGGATTTGATGAAGAATCAAAATAGGATACAGCTCATTACCAGTGGGTGGGAATGCCCACAGTAACCACATTTGCCCCATGTCTTGCTTTGATAACTACATTCTGATGTTACCATCCTCTTTCCCTTCCTCCATCTCTCCTCTTCCATGTTTCTGTTTGAAGAATATGGTGATGAAGGTGGGCAATTAAATATAAGTAGAGAAAAGGAGAAAAGGAAACAGAAAACATAGTCATTGTCCACATACCTCTATGTTTCCAGAATTGGTCCTGTTACATTTTTTTTTTTTTTTTTTTTTTGCGGTACATGGGCCTCTCACTGTTGTGGCCTCTCCCATTGCGGAGCACAGGCTCCGGACGCGCAGGATCAGCGGCCATGGCTCACCAGCCTAGCTGCTCCGCGGCATGTGGGATCTTCCCGGACCAGAGCACGAACCCGTGTCCCCTGCATCGGCAGGCAGACTCTCAACCACTGCGCCACCAGGGAAGCCCGGTCCTGTTACATTTAACCAAATCAGATCTCTGGGGATAAGAGACAAAAGATAAGCCTACAGAATGACAGAATAACTACATTTTCTTCCAGAGTCATTCTCTCCCCACACAACCTGAGTTCTTAAATGGCCACTTTGAATTCTGTCATTTTGGTGATTTTCTCCCTCTATCTATGGGAAATTCAACTGTCACCCTCACATGATGAGCTTGAAATGATTCACATATCCCTGGGGTATTTGGTTAGGAGACCCAGAGAGTTATCACAGAGACAGACTCCCAGACAACTGTGAGCATACTGTGACTAAGTGATCACTTAGTCATTTCTTGGAAAAAAATGAGAAAAATAAAATCAATATAGTGAGCTGTTGACAAAACTAGAGCTACTAAACATAGAGTATTATCCTTCATTCTGATATTATGCCTTTTCTATATTTTGCCATTACAATATCTTTTATTTTATGAAATGACGGCTAGAAAAGGTAGTTTAAGGTAGCTTTAAACAAACTGTCCTTGGCTAAATACAAAGTTGTCAACCCTGGGTCTAAATATCTATATATAAGCTGAGATATGGGGTCTGCAGGATGTGGTGGGTCCTTGTTTGAAGAACTGTTTTCTTCCTGTCAAGTCCTATATAACCCAATAACCTTCCCACCTCAAGAATATAAATCCAACAGCAAACAACTGGAGGCAATGACAGGGCACAGCCCAGCAGAGAAGGAAGGCATTCATGAGGTAACGGGTAGTAGGTATTTCAGATGACAAGAAAATCTCCCAAATTATATATTTTGTAGATCTGAGTAGTAATTATATGACATGTGGATAACTAAGTTATAGACATGCTGGTATTAGGACAGTATGCCCTAGTAGAGATCTATTCTTCAAAAAAGCAATAAGATCTAATAACAGGATCAGCAAATGCAATAGCTCTGGGACAAGGTAAAAAGACTTGTAAAGTCTCTTTGTTACAACTCCCTAAGTGTGTGTGTGTGTGTGTGTGTGTGTGTGTGTGTGTGTGTGTGTTTTCATGCATTGGTAAGGATTGGAAGTTAACTTTACAACATTTAGGATGACTTAGGAGGCAATCTGGGACCTCATAATGCCTTCAGTTCATCATTATGGACATTTATTATCATGGTACTAACTTTGCCTAGCTGCAAAACACTATCCTGTCCTATACCACTCTGAGTTTGGATAGGTGATTTATTGTAGTGGATTTCCAGAACATTAGGCTTGGAAAGGACTTGAACTTATAATTCACTGTCCTCATTTTAAGGATAAGAAAATTGATAGAAAGTTTAAGAAATTTCCCTCGGTCACAGGTATAGAAAGTGGCAAAACTGGGACTTGAATTTAGGTCTTCTGACTCTAGTATAAAATTTTTTTTATTATAATTGCAACTGTTCTAATATTTTCCAAAATGAACATTCAATGTCAAAAGAACATTTCAGTCAAAATTATTAACATTCAATATAAAATTGTTAATGCTCTAGAAATAAATTACCAGTAAATTTGGATTTTACTAGATTTGTCAACTAAAGCATCACATTAACATGTGGGCCTCTTTAAGTACATAATGCAGAATTTATCATTCATTTATTCAATAAATATGTATTAATAAGGCCTTATTAATTGCCAGGAAGACAAAGATAAAATCAGGCATATCATAGTAAAAAATGGATCCCAGCCAAAAAGAATTATTATTTCAAACATTATTTTCAAAGTATAACTTTAATTTAGTCTTCATTTGTTCAATAATTAATTCTTTCAACAAATATTTTCTGAAAATAGACTATTCTAGGTATTGTTCTAGGCATTGTTCTAGGTTCTAAGTATATAACAGTAAACAAAATAGACCAAGTTTCCTGCTCTCTTATGGCTTACATTCCAGTTGGGGAGGCAGAAGAGAAAAATAAAATGTATTAGCTGTATGGAAAGTTAGAAAGTGATGAGAGTTATGGAAAATTATACTGCTGATAAGAAGGGTAATATGGAAGTTCTAGGAGATTTGTAATTTTAAATGGGATGGTCACAGAGGCATCAATGAGAGAGCGCTATTTGAGTAAAAATTTGAGGGAGGTGAAGAGCTGTATATAGATTTTTCCAGTCATAGAAAACAGTCAGTACAATGTTCTGAGGTGGGGATAAACTTGGAATACTCAGAAAACAGCAAACAAGCCAGCGTAGCTACATAATAGTGAGCAGGAAGAGCAGACAGATGAGAGCCAAGAGGTTACATGATAAAATTGTTAAAAATCACTGATAAAGAGATAAATATTAAAAGCCCTCCCGTTCTCCCAGGTAGATTGGGGAACAAGTTACATATGAAGAAATAAAAATAAAGATGACAGCATATTTCTCTTAGGAAACAACAGAAGTGGGAATATCAAATACTTAAGGAAGAAAAAAATTGCTTACAGAAAACAGAAAAGGAGGGGTTGTTTCCAACCCATTTTATGAGGCCAACATCACCCTAATATCCAAACTAGACAAGGATATCACAATAAAACAACCCAACAAACTACATGAGTATGCATGAATATGCATGTAAAAGTTCTTAACAAAATTTTAACAAATCAAATCCAACAATATATTAAAATAACATATCATGCTCAAATGAGATTTACCCCCAAAATGCAAAGTTTACTTAACATTAAAAAAATTAATCAATTTACCTTAGTAACAAACTAAAAGAGAAAAAGTATATGAGCATCTCAATAGATGCAGGAAAAAGCATTTCAAAAAAATCCAATAATCATTCCTAATTAAAACCGTCTTGAAACTAAGAATAGAAAGAGATTTTCTTAACTTGATAAATGGCATCAATTAAAACTACAACTAACATCATAATTAATAGTGAGAAACTGAATACTTTTTCTCTAAGATCAGGAACAAGGATTTATACTCTCAGCACTTCTATTCAATGTCTAGCCAGTGCAATAAAATAAATAAAAGGTGCTCAGACTGAAAAGGAAAAAGTAAAACTCTTTCTTTGTGGGCAATATGATAGTCAACATAGAAAATCCTATGGAATCAGAAAAACAACCAACCAAATATAAAAACCAAGAAAAATTAATTCGAGTTAAGTTTGCAGGATACAAGATTAACATATAAAAATTAACTGTAAAAAAAAATTAATTGTACTTCTCTTCAGTATCAAAGACCACCATTAACACACATTGTAAGTATTATACACACATCATAGGAAACCATGGGGGTCTCAATAAAAGTGTGTTGGATGGGCTTCCCTGGTGGCGCAGTGGTTGAGCGTCCGCCTGCTGATGCAGAGGACACCGGTTCGAGCCCCGGTCCGGGAAGATCCCACATGCCGCCGAGCGGCTGGGCCCGTGAGCCATGGCCGCTGAGCCTGCGCGTCCAGAGCCTGTGCCCCGCAACGGGAGAGGCCACAACAGTGAGAGGCCCGCGTACCACAAAAAAAAAAAAAAAAAAAAGTGTGTTGTAAAGAACTTATTACAGAACTTGAGTTTTAGTTAGGTGATTTGGGGAACGGTCCAAATGAGCATAAATATAAAGTATATTACTATACAGTATATCACTATAAAGAAGAAATATACTCAATGTAGTCATATTAGCTTGGAGAGTAAGCTATTAGATATTTCGTTGTTTGCCTAATGACCTTGTTTTTTTCTCTACTTAGACAAAACTATCAAGGGGCCTTGTTTTGTCACACAGCTTCATGGTTGAAGAGTGACCTTTGTCCTCTGTAAGATTCATTATGGCCAACAAGAACATGAGTTCCAGGACAGCTTCTAGAAACTCTGTGGTGTCAGTTTGGTTCTCTAATGTCAGGGACTGCTTTTTTCTTTCTACCACAGCTCCTCTAAGGTCAGGTTTCTGAGAGAGGAAGCAAGGGTGGAGGTAAGGGTGGGGAAATCTGACACACTCTTTCAATGGGCTCCCTGCCCCATTGACTAACACAGAAGCTGCAATTGTAGTTACTTTGTATGTTGAGAATCTTCATAAAATTCCTTCTATTACTTAGAAAGTCTTGAAAGCCACACTGTATGTGTGTGTCTTTATTAATATGTCATGAACAGAGGCAGGGATGTGTAATATGTGGGTTGAATTGCCCTTGAATCTGATCTTGCAAAGAACAGGTGAACCTGGGAAAAATAACCAGATCTGCAGAAAGTCAGCCCTATTAGTATTCCTTCGACTACATTGTGCTACAATTATACAGTAAATTTATGCAGTAAATTCCAGAGAATCCCACTTCAATGTGTAGTAATAGTACCTCATAGGTTTCTCATATAAATGATTCAGATCATGAAACATCTCCAACATAAAAATCATAATTTTGCTAACATGTAGAAATGGAACGGGTGAAATCAGAAAAATGGAATTCATACCTCCATTTTTAATTTACTTTCTATTAATGAAGCCTTCCTTGAATATTCCTTCTGGAAGCCATATTTTTCTTTGACCTCTATCATTCAATGATTCACTTCTGCTTTGCATTAGAAATGTTCATTTGCATATCATCACCACAAAAAATGGTATTTTTCAGTGCAAAAAGTAAGACAACTGTGTCTTATTCCTTCTTACACTTAAGTCAGTATTTCACACAAATGTGGACCCAATGAATAGTTGTCCATTAGAAATATTTGGGATCACAAAATAAATCTCTATCATATGCAGTTTGCTTTAGAATTTGAATATATTTAATATTAACTTTAAATGCCCAAAGAATATTCATCTTGGACACAACTTTCAATCTCTGATGTGTAAGAATGTCTCATTTTTTTAAACAAAGAAAAGCTTCTATGATAAATTATTAATTTCAGTATAATTTTGAGTCAAGCAAGAAACATCAAGCACTTAAATAAAAAAGTGGATGATTAAATAAATCAGTATGTACTCAGAGCATCATGAAAAGTAAAGATGTTAATGATTATGTGGGGGGAAAAAGGAAAAATTCTAAGTAGATAATAACTGCAAAGGTCAAAATACTGACATACTGTCATTATAATTACAAAGCTTGTAAGCTGGTAGGTTTCAGCTTTAGAAACTGGTAATAAAAATTCCTGAATGGGAGTTTTATTTTCTATTTGCATGGTGGGGCAATACTTCTTCATTTTGAAAAATGTTCTAAAAACAATCAACTTGGTAATAATATGACTTTAAAAAAACTGTTAAGGATATTTATATTTGATCTTAGGTTAAAATATTATCATATGACAGTTATTAAATAAAATTTAAGTAATACTGAGGTTCAAGTCTTCCTTAAAACTTTTATTTAAAATATTAACCCATCATTTCAAGTCGAAAAATATCAAATGATAAATAAAGAAAATTAGAATGCAAAATGCCTACCAAAAAATGACAAATGATCCTTACTTCGCAAAGGAACACTGAGACCAGATTCTCCTTGTTTTGTAAACTGAAATTAAAATTTAAATTTAAACTAGTAACAATTGTGCAACTTCACAGGCAGCCAGCAGGTGTCAGACTCATACTGCCTTATGTAATATTACAAATTCCTATCAGGAAAGCGGGTGGAGTTTTGAGATTTTCTTTGAGATATTCAACAAAGTAATTTGAATATAAGGGGGAAAACATACAATACTGTTCTAGAAGTTGGGAAAAGAACATTTAAAACATGCTTCCAGATAATAACTAGCTACTGATTGTGAAATGGCAAGATCTGGAAAGTAATTTGGCATGATTTATTCATAGTTGACATAAAAAATTCATAGTGTTTGAATTAAAAAATGAGGCAAACGTTTATGCATAAATATTAAAATGATTTTATAATGTTAGGTGGAAAATAGTACAAAGTTATCATTGCATATATAATAAAATGGGTATTATGACATATATTAAAGAATGATAATTTTTAAAAGTATATATATTAAAGGGCATCATATTATTAACAGTGATTATTTATGGATGGTGGTGTTGTATTTAAATGTCTTACTTCTCTGTACTTTTTTCTCAATACGAGATGGGGACCTTTTAATGAATGTAGTTGTGATTGGTGCTGGAATTTGATTTGTGCATTCCCTTACCCTGCTCTCCACAATGTTTTATTTAGCATTTGTTCTACTCTTGAGCAAAATGGTTCAGTTTCTTCATTTATGATGTCACTTATTTTAATATATTATTCCTTGTTTCATTCATTAAACATTTAAGTAGCACAGACTGTGACATTAATTCTCATAATGACCTTAGAAAGTAGGTGCTATTTTTATTAAATTAGGAGACTGAAGCACAGAGCAGATAAATGATTTGCTCAGCTCATAAGCAGAGGAGCTGGGATTTGAAATCAAGCAGTCAGATTCCATGTTCTAACTCCTCTGCTAAACCCAGAAATGCCATATGGATGGAGGATGACATTTTAAAGTGATAATTATTTTGAAAATTAGCTGGATACAAATCTCAGTCCATGGAAATTAGATGTAAAGAAATATAACTTAATGTTTCTGTGCTTAACACTATTTTAGATCTAGTGGGTACTTCTACTGTTTGCATGCCATTCTTGTGATCATGGGAATTGCCTGACTGCCTCCCTCCCTCACCAGCTCAGGGACTCTCTCTGAGGATTTGGTCCACAGCCCCGTCTGCCCATGCACAACAGATACCTATGTTTTCCCTGTGGTCTTGCTGCTTCTGGGGTGTTTTATTCACGACGCAGCATACTAACCCTCCTGTTCTCAGATCCCACCAATTTATCTGTGGTGTTGATACTTTCTCAGGACTCTCTGGGCTATTGAGCACCTGTTCCTTGTCTCCCAGACCCTCTGATTTCTCTCACCTAATGTATCCCTCTCCTGAGGAAATGGGCATTAGAAAACAAAAGAAAACAAAACAAAAACTAAGTAGTTGAACATGGCAAAAGGCAAAATATGGAGGGTACTGGAGAAAATATCAGGAAAAAATATTGATTAATATTTCACAAATATTTTCCAATAAGTCAAGAAATAGTAAAAGGAGAAAATTAAATTTTAAAGGTCAAATGTATATGTATTACGTCAGTGCAATATTTTACAGATCTCATATTGTGTTATTAACTCAGATGAAGCTTCCCACAATTTCTAAGATGTATGAGAGTAATTTTATTTGTGGATTGGTTAAGAGTAGCCACATGAAGACTATCGTTTTCAAATTTCTCTTTCTTTGTTTCATAAAAGAGAGAGAGACAGTCAGAGGCCGTGACACAGATTGAAAGAGAGAGAGAGAGAGACTCATGATTACTCCAGGACAATTAATCTTTTTCATGCTGCTGCTATTTCCCAGCTCTCCACTGTTTGGAGCCATTGCTTTATACTTCAGTGGGTCTCTCTACTGAGTTTTGTTTTTTAATTTTTGTATATATATATATATATATATATATATATATATATAACAATATTTACATCTTCTTAGTAGTTTCTCAGATATGAGTTTCCAGCTCCCATTAGCATATGTCTTTTTTTTTTTTTTTGCGGTACGAGGGCCTCTCACTGTTGTGGCCTCTCCCGTTGCGGAGCACAGGCTCCGGACGTGCAGGCTTAGCAGCCATGGCTCACAGGCCCAGCCACTCCATGGCATGTGGGATCTTCCCGGACCGGGGCACGAACCCATGTCCCCTGCATCGGCAGGCAGACTCTCAACCACTGCGCCACCAGGGAAGCCCTAGCATGTGTCTTTTCAGTGGAATTACCATTTCATTGCACCCTGTCTGACTGAAAGGATGAACTCTGTCAGCTCCTGTGGATGACTTCGCCTCACTGCTTGATACTAAGTTGTGCAGGCCACTAGCTAAACTATTTAAGAAGTTGCCATCTGTGAAATGTTAGGCATTCTGAAGCTGGGGCATTGGTTTTCAATGATCTATTGAATTGCATTATGGTATTTTGCATGGAAATCAACACATGTATATACAGTCAAGGTTTTGTTGTTTATATTCATTTGCTTGCTTGTTTTTGATGTGAGCAGACCAGATATGGTCAATAAACGCTGGAATGAAAGGTAAATGTGTTGTTCAAATCGATGTGCAAGACTCCTGTGCCCACCTATTTCTTGCTAGAGTAGGCTTTTATATCTGCTGAGATGAGGATGTACTATCCGTAGCATAGCATTCTGGAATATATTTCCCTATGTACAAAGAATGCTGATTTTGTAATTAACAAGGCAGATTATTTTTTGTAGGAGAAACCATGGGTAAAAGTACTATCCTTCATACCTTCCAGAAATGTTTGTCCATTAGAAGATAATTTACATATTCCCTAAAATAAAAATTCTGACAGGACTTCCCTGGTGGCGCAGTGGTTAAGAATCTGCCTGCCAATGCAGGGGACATGGGTTTGAGCCCTGGTCCGGGGAGATTCCCCATGCCGCGGAGCAACTAAGCCCATGTGCCACAACTACTGAGCCTGCGCTCTAGAGCCCGCGAGCCACAACCACTGAGCCCATGTGCCACAACTGCTGAAGCCCACGTGCCTAGAGCCCATGCTCCACAAGAGAAGCCACTGCAGTGAGAAGCCCACACGCACTGCAATGAAGAGTAGCCCCTGCTCGACACAACTAGAGAAAAGCCGATGCACAGCAATGAAGACCCAATGCAGCCAAAAATAAATAAACAAATAAATAAATTTATAAAAAAAAAAAATTCTGACAGAAACTGTTGCAATTGCTGCCATCAACGACTCAAAGGCTCTTAGACATTTTTACCTGAAAAATAAATTTATGAAAAGAGCTGGCCACTTATCAGAAATGTAATTTAAAAAGTATCTTAATTGTGAAATCATATAGAAAGGCTTCTAATTAAATATATTGAGTTCTGAACCCTAAAAACTTCTAGGCTGTTCAAGTAGCCATCAGCTGTCTAGAGATATTATTTTTCATCTCCTGTGCATGCATGTAATCATGTAACCTTTATGTAAAAATTACATTAAATATTATACATACACTTGAATGCATTTTCTATTCTCTTTCAAAATTGCTGGAGTTTTTGGTAAGCTTTATTGCTTTTTGTAAAGATTAAATTTTCCTTTCTGAAATTTTGATCACAGACTTGAAATTTGGAGTCAACTCAAAAAGGATTTTGAGTGACAATAATCATTTCAAGTATTTAAAATTTACCTAAATTTATAATAGCAATTATACTTTATGGTTTTTGGTTACAATATATTATGTCCAAATGCTTCTGATGACAAATAGTTCTACATGAAAAGTCTTAATAGTACTTAGCAGTAAAAAGCAAAACAAAACAAACAAAACCAAATACATATTGTACTAGGAGTTGGAAGGCAGCCAGAAGTGAAGGAAGGAAGAAAAAAAAGAAGAGAAAGGAAAGGAAATACTCATTGCATGAAGACTGCCCAACTTGGTGAGCCAATGTTTCAAACTTCTCATGAAAACAGACAGAACAAATGGACCCTTAAGGTCTACAGCTCACATGAAAAAAGCTTAAGAATAGAGTCACCTGTGAGATAACTCTGTGAGACAATGGACCAGGACTATCTACTGTTAGCCAGGGAGGACAGATTCAATGAAGATTTTGATATAGCTCATTCTTCCCTTCTTCAGATAACACATGCCTGGACTCTTAAGTCTTTTTATGAAGGCTACATTACTTGACTGTATTTATTAGTTGTTCTTTATACACACAAAGTTGTTTTTTTTACACAGAATTGGTTTTTATTTTCTTCCTTCTTTCCTTTCTTTCAGTTTCCTTTTCTTTCCCTTCCTTTTCCTTTTTTACCCCCCCTTTTTTTGTAGGGGTAGAGCTTGCGGGATGGTAAAGAAGAAATAACATTTTTTTTTTTTTGAGAAAGAACTTACCAAGCAGCCAATAGTCTCAAAACATAAAAAAAATCTGCTCCTTCTCCAGGAAGGCTATTTTATTGATTACACTTAATTCCCACTTTCACAAGGTTTTCTTCAATTACTGAATAAACATCAAATATCTTTGCATAACACATCATCAAAGGATGTCTGAATGGTCTTGAACTCCGTAAAATAAAAGTGATTTTTGTTACTCTAAGTGTCCCTTAAAACTTTTTAAAATAATCCCATATTTTAAAAAATCTCTACTGAATTCACAGTATGATCAACCAAACAATTGACGGAGATCTCTTTTCTATAAGATCCAGGGGTAGCTCCTAACTGGATAGATAATAATTCAGTTTCGTTTTTTGTTTTGGCTGCATTGGGTCTTCGTTGCTGTGCGCAGGCTTTCTCTAGTTGTGGCAAGCAGGGGCTACTCTTTGTTGCGGAGCACGGGCTTCTCATTGTGGTGGCTTCTCTCTTGTTGCAGAGCACGGGCTCTAGGCACACAGGCTTCAGTAGGTGTGGCACATGGGCTTCAGTAGTGTGGCGCACAGGCTCAGTGGTTGTGCCTCGTGGGCTCTAGAGTGCAGGCTCAGTAGTTGTGGTGCATGGTCTTAGTTGCTCCACAGCATGTGGGATCTTCCCAGACCAGGGCTCGAACCTGTGTCCCCTGCATTGGCAGCCAGATTCTTAACCATTGCGCCACAAGGGACATCCCCAATTATTCAGTTTTGAGACTCTAAAATAAATGATTTGACATTACAGTGTGAATTAAAATAATCTGCTCATTTGCATGTATCTGTAGTTGTCCAACCCTGCCCCTATCTTCTTTAACTCTACACAAGAGCCTACTTCTGAAATGTTAAGGAGACTTCTTTGTCACAAGAACAAGTTGTCAACTACTTAAGTCCGTTTCCCCAAGGTCTGTGATCTTGAGCTTAATTTTACCTTTTCTCCTTTTCTGTATTCCCAAACCTTCTACAATGGAACCACCAGGCTTCATATCAATATTATTCTCTATTGTTGTGGGTTGGATATTGACTTATGAAAACAGTATCTGTTGAGATAGCTTTCATTTATATACAAAAATGATTCCTCCATAGGTTAGTTTCCAGAAATGGTAATACATTTTTATTCCTTTCTCTACTCTCTCTTCCATTCCTTTGACTTTTCTTACATATATAACTTGGCCAGATGGAATCAGGGGTTGTCAACAGAACATGTTCTTAGATTGGAAAGACTTGCCCTAACTAAGCATTGATTTCTCCTTAGATTGTGACTCAGGCCTGGCCAGTACAAAGCACTTAATAAATGGTTGAATGAATGACTACATACAACTTCTGGATGAGGAGTTGGTTCATGAGGGAATTGAACTTGTAACCTTAGCTTCATCAATATATCGAATGTCTCTATATCGAATGTGATTGTCTGGATCCTATGTATTTAATAAAGAAGTTTTAGCAGCAACAGTTTGGATTTCCCAAATATAACTTTTTTTCTTTTTTTTTTTTTTACCACTTAAATCAAAATGTAGAAATATTTTAAAATAAAAACTGAGCTCAGACAAGAGAAATAACCATGCTTGTCAAGTTGCTGAATCAAGTCTGTGCATGAAGTCTAATAAAGCAAGTGTTCTCCTGGGCCCTGAAATTGTTGAAGGACATGAATTGCAGCTTACGCATACAGCCTTCTGGGGGAGAAAACCAGCCACAGACAGCGTCACACTATACAGGGACATCCCTTGTCACTAAGGGAGGCATCAGAGTGAGCTCAACTGCTAAAAACATCTGTTTATTTGCTCCTGATTTTAAGCCACAAGGTATTAGACTCTACTTGTCTGTACTGACTTGTCTTTACCTCCTTCAAAGACCCCTTTTCCACAACAGCACCAACAGTAAAAAAAAAAAAAAAATCCCCGGTCTGAGATATAGAAGGTTCCCAGCACCTGAATTTATCACGCTATTTAGAAAAATCATTCTAAATACAGTATTGCTCTTCTTACTATAGATAAACCTCAACTTT
This sequence comes from Grampus griseus, assembly GCF_964374135.1. Lineage (NCBI taxonomy): Eukaryota > Metazoa > Chordata > Mammalia > Artiodactyla > Delphinidae > Grampus > Grampus griseus. Next base: position 37,831,410 of record NC_139019.1, on the reverse strand, counting down.
CTTAATAACCCCTCTTTCCAGGAAAGCAATAATGCTGAGAAATATGACATTTGGACAACAGTATCTTATTCACTATTTATTGCACCTAGAAAGAATAAATTACCACATGCTTTTAACATTTTCTAAGTGTGAAGGTTTCTTCCAGTTCTAATGTTTTGTGATTCTAAGAATAGAAAGATATTCTTTAATAATTGAAATAATGAATCATCAGTGTTTACCGAGCATTTTCTATGTGACAGACACTGTTAAATAACATGCCTTATTTATTTCATTCTCAGAAAACATCTGTAAGGAAGGCAGTGCTATTATGCCCTACTGACAGGTAGGAAAGTGAGACTTTATGAAGTTGAGCCTTGCCCAAGTTCCCAGAGTGAAAAGTAGAACTGAGCTTTGAACCCAGGCAATTTAACTCAAAGGCCCAAGAGTTGGGCACTCTATACTACCACCCAAAACATTGAATGATCTTGTTTGTTACTACAAGATTTTACCTGAAATAATTTTATTTATGAAGTGTGTAGATTTAATAAAAATTCTAAAGACAGTATTTCTAAGCTAAGTGGGATGCTTATAACTTCTTCATGGACTCTACTCTCCCTGTCAAACCTTGAAAACATGAGAAAAAATGGAAAGGAGAAAAAAAGGAAGTAACAATAAATTTACCAACACAATCCACACAGGGTAAATAGTACACTTTAATTTAAAAACCACAGCAAACAAGCAAAAACCCAAACTCTCAGGAAAGAATGAAACACATTTCTGAGCAGAATACAAAAGCACAGCCTGGTACGGTTCCTCATACCAACCCCAAGCCCAGAACCCCTCTTAGTGAGGGGAGAATTTCCATTAATAACCCCAACTTGGAGGAAAACAGAATGTTGATCCTCACCCACTCCCCAGACCACACCTTCTGAAGAAGCATAGTGGAGACCCGTGCCAGTAGAAATGAAGGAAATAATAGGCCTTTGGAATTGAAGTTCCAGTGCTACATTCTGAATTGGGGAAATGATCCAAAGTCCAATGGTATTTCTCCCATAGGACTGGCCTACCCCTGCACTCTACCCCATTCTAAACTTGGTAGAGTATAGAGCTGCCAGATAAAATACTTATAATAAACATTTATTCATTGTTTATCTTAAATTAAAATTTAACTGAGTGTCTTATATTTTTATGTACTACAGGATGTGTAGTTAAACTTGAATTTCAGATAAACAATGAATATTATTTAGAACAAGCGTACCCAAGTATTGCATGGAACATTCTTATACTAAAAAAATACATTGTTTATCTGAAGTTTAAATTTAACTGTGCATCTTGCATTTTTCTTTGCTAGGTCTGGCAACTCTAGTGAGGTAGAATCCTTAGTATAGGATATATAACCAAATCTCAGCATTAAAAACAAACATCAAAATAGAGGCCATGAATTCTAACAAAGACAAGCCAAAAATACTGGACTCAAACATAGAATCATACTTAAAAACATGCTAAAAATGGATATATATAACAGAAAATAAAGCCTGAGATATATAATAATATAAGGCTGAGAAATAAGAAAGGGAATTTAAAAAAAACTGTGATCCAAAAGGATAAGATAAGAATGGGTAAATCTGGGTGGTGAGTAATTGTTATCTTCTTCTAGGTACTGTTCTATATATTTTTAAAAAGTAAAGAAATTCTAAGCATTATATATAATCTTCAGTATCATTTAGAACTAAAAAGCTAGAAGAAATGGGAAGAAGGCTTATAAAATATTAGAAACTATTTTATTTCCCCCTGAGAAATGAATCTGCCTGCTTATAAGGAGATGATAATATACATATTGGGCACAAAGGGTAAAACAAGGCAAGAAGAGGGAATAAAAAAGACAAAGGACTAAGAGAGATTTAAGAAAAATTATTCTGTCTGAAGCTAATTTTAGACATTTTATAGAAAGCCAGTCTTGCATTATAAGATTACTTCATGGAACAATCCTCATTTAGTACCTTGTGTGAGGACTGGTTAAATTTCCATTTGATTGTCTTCTACTCTTGGAATTTGTCTGGTGATTACAGAAAAGCAGTAAGAGTCACAATTTTCCTATCTCAATTTTCCACATTTGTTAACAACTGGTGACTGTTCTACTCAGAGTGAGAGACAACAGACTTCTGCCTGGGGACTGACAGTGAAGATTGATGATCTGGTATGTCTAGACACCCCTCTCTCTACTGTTAGGCTATTTTTCTTAACTACCTTCCTCAGATCTTCAACTAAGCTCAAATATCTCATTCTGCAGTATTGGTTATGTTATCCAAGCTATAATTAATCTAAAATGGCTAACTAGATTATTAAATTAAATCTAAATAGATAAACCAGGGAAATTTTTTTTTTTTTGTATAGAGAAACTTTAGAGAGGTGTTTTGTTACTGCTGCTACAACTATGAAACCTCAAAAATAATAGTAATAATAAAAAAAGTAATAATTAAAATGTTGATGAATAATAGTGATGAAATTATAATTGTTTACATGTGTGTCTACTTTTTATACAGAGGTATGATTCATGAGTATGTTTTCTTTTTAAGATTACCTAATTTACATGTATAAACAAATTTTTTAATAATAATAATTATTGTTTTGGCTATAAATCTTGGGAACACTCCCCCCTTCCCCCCCATTCCATGCGAATAATAACCTCAGCACATTAGATGTTCACTTATTCATTCGGGCCGCCTGTGTCACCTTCAAACAGGTTTCCGCGCCTTCCCGCCCTTACTCGCACCTGGTCAATCTCGCAAGACCAGGTCAAAGCGATTTCACCACAACCTAATCAACGAGAAGTTCTCTCACCTGGCATCTCAAAGCAAGAAGCTAAATACCTACCGACAGCACCAAGGACCACCTGCTGGACCAGGCGCTTGCGTGACTCTACCCAGACTTGTCATTCTTAAGTCAGGCTCAGGCCACCTAGCAAACAAACACGCATCCTCGCGGAAACTTCCCTCAACCCAATGGTCAGAGTCACCTTGTGACTGTAATTTGTCCTAGGGGCTGGCAAAGAGTGAGAGATGGGACTATGTCCCACCAGAGGTACAAGAGCGGGAACAACTGAGGCGCGGTTTAGGGAGAGAACTGCATATGTACCTACCGGAGTCTGTCGTTTTCCAGAAGTCCAGGGCACCAGGCCGAAGCCACAGGATACAGGCACAGGCTCCTGGAGAGCAGGTCTATGTCTGGCAAGGTCCAAGGCCGCAGCAAGCTGAACTCACGGTTCCATTATCTTCGAGGTCAGTCGTTCCTCCTGGCAGCTGTGAGGTGTCTAGAATTTGTCCCAGGAGACTGACTGCTCCTCAAGCCTTGCCGCTGAAGAACAGCCTCAAGACATTGCTCTCGTTCTGACCCAGCCCGCTGCCAGCACCCTGCTATGGAGAGCTGGCTCCTTCGCCCAAGCCGTTTCATCAGGAGAAGTTCTTTTTTTAAAAAACACCTTTAATGTCCGAGGGTGGAGCCGAGGCCTAGGGGCGGTGGGCGGGTGGAGTGTTGGGCTTCCCGGGAAGGCAAACAGGAACCCATAGCAGGAGCCAGCAGGGTGTGCTAATGTGGCTTGGGCGTATTGGGGGAGTAAGTGCAGGTCCCTTGGAGGGGCAGGGAGAGGACGAACTCAGTTGCGGATTCGCTGAGCATCAGAAGAAGCTCCGACAGAGGCAGAACCAATCCCCACGCCCTGCGGCCAACCGCTTTTCCGAGAGGAAACGCGATCTTTTGGGATCTCGCGAGACTACGGGGTCTGCCAGGGAGTCCTGGGATGACAGACTCTTAGGTGCACCAGGTGCCTGAGGCCTCTTGTCTCACACTCTTACTTAGGAGGTCTGGCTCCTGCCGCCTATCAGACAAATCCCAATTCTCCTTGATGCCTCGACCGCCAAAATGCTGGGACTCTTTTGGAGCCGGGGAGGGAGGGGGCAGGCTCTGGTCCAAAGGCTGTGGAGCGGCGGAAACACCTGAGGCCAGAAGGGGAAGTAAACCGTGCATGCAAATGCTGTCAATCTAGAGCTTTATAGGGGACTAAAGGCCCATAGCAGTGACTCGGGACTATGGTGTGGAACCCTGGGACCCCAATCCCAAGTCTGCGGTCCAAAACCGCAGCAACACTAACCGCAGTTTCATTATCCTTAGGGCATTTGATCCTCTCGGCAAGGAGGTCCAAGCTGCAAGATGGCTAGAATTTGTCCCAGGAGACCAGCTACAGGTGAATTAAAAGAAAGTATATTTAAATTGTTTCTAATGATAATTATATCACTTCTACCAAAATAGCAGGTAGAGAGATATGGGTTGTGAGCTAGCTATGTGTTTTGGAAATCCTCCCCTATTTTTGATCCTACACAACACCACCTAATATTTTAAATATTATTTTTAAACAGCCATTATTTGTAGGCTATTATTTGTTTATTTTTCTTTATTTCAGTATTTTTGTCTAGATAGTTGTCATACAAATGAAGTAAAAAAATTTCCTCTTTAGTAATGTCAACGGAGGGCAACTACTGTACTTTGTGACTTATATGTCCTGTGATTGGTAAAGAATATTCTAGCACATAGAAAAGTGAAGTATATGGTCAAAATAGAACAGTATTCTGGGAGGTAGAAGCCGGTATTTAATCCTTAGAATGAGTTTGGTATGTGTACTGTGTAATAGTTGTATTTTCTGAACAAGTTTCCGTTTTGGGTAGAGAGATACCCAAATGTTATTGACCAAACTGGGGTCATCCACCCACCCATTGGTCAGAGGAGAATTGAACCCCTTGATTTACAGTCTTAACAAGGCTGTACTCAGTGGGGAAAAGTTATTTCCTTAAAGAAAAACTGAGGTATTTTTACCAGAAGAAAGAATAGATCCTGGACAAACAGAATGATTTCCACTTAAGATAGGTGGTCGTTAGTGTCCAAATAGCCTTGGCATCTTAACATTCTAAACTTGGTTTATTCTACTGATACTTTATTGGCTCACATTCATTCTTCATTTAGAAGTTGCTAGAAACTTCTCCAAATTCAAATCTTTCATCTTTGATGACAGTAATCAAGGTCAGTTTTTAAAATGGGATGTAGTGTACTGCATTTGTGCTGTACATTTTTCCTTTTGTTAAAAGAGAAACTGAAGCATGTTAGAATTTTCAAGAATTTGAACAAATGTCAATTTGAATTGAGCAGCACCAAACCAAAAGTGGTTAGGAGCTTTTTGCTGACAGGACCCAGAGGAAAGGCTTTTATAGAGCAGATGTGGTAGTGAAGCAAGAAAATTGTTTGATTGGCTGTAGCTTAAGTTGTTGCCTTATTTGGGCAAGACTAGTTTCCTGTTTGTGATTGGTTGTTCTCAATAAATTTCTTTTTCTCAGATACAGATGTGTTTACTGGAATTGACTGGCTTAGATTTTGGTTTCCTTACAGAGGCTGCTAATGCATTAGAGCCACCTCAGTCTAATGGCCTCCTTGTTTAAGTAGGTTAATACTTCTTAATATCATTTTCCAACTGAAGAAATGATGAGTTGGAGAATAGGTAGAAGGATCTTTAAATAATTATATTCAGGAATACATTAGAACTATGTGATACATTGGAAAGAGTAAGAGATGTTAGATTACTAAGAGTTCAGTAGGCTTGCATGCTACCTGAATTTTCATATACTATAAAGAAGAAGTCTCATTTAAACCTCTGGGTGAACTCATTCTTTCCTGTGTTTTTTACTCTACCTATATGATGATGAATCCTAAATCTGTCTCTAGGGCAGACCTCTCCTTCTGAGCACTGAGTCTATTTGTCCTATTGCTTACTTGACAACACTGCCTAGACATCTTTCTTCCTCAACTTTCTCTTTTTCTAAGGCTCTAAATCTTAATTAATGGCTAAGCTACAAACCTTGGAGTTGTCTGTGTGTCTTCTCTCACCACAGATTTAAACAACATTTAAATGTTTAAAAATTAATTGGCTGTCCCTTCTAATTCACTTTGTTCTCTGCTCCCATTTTGATCCATGTTGCTAACACTGGCCACTAATTAAATACAGCATGTTGCCTGCCAATTGAATAATTCACAGAAGTGGAGAAGATTCACATAAAAAATTGATTTTAGTATGTGATAAATGCTGTTACGGTGGTATGGTAGGTAAATTGACTTATCTACTCCTAGATGGTGTGCAGTAGTGGGAAAGAGACATTACAGAAAGACAGGCCTGGATTTGAATTCTGATTAGTTGTATGACTTTGGGCAGATTATACAATTTCTTTTAACCTCCTTTCCCTGATCTATTAAAATGGAGGTAAAAATATTTATCTTATGGGACTCAGGCAAGCATTACATGAGTTTATATATATGTATATCACATATATGTATATTGCATATATGTCTATTACATGAGATTTTGGATAGATATATATATGTTATACATTTGATATGCATTTATTAAGCAAGTGCTGTTTTTCAGGCACTGTTAAAGGTTTCATAGTGCCAGTACTTAAGGAATTTATAATCTAGGGGAAAATATGGAAAAACAAAGTCTAACATTTAGAGATGGTTTACTCTGTGATCTGTGTGTTTCTAAGTACCCCGTGGATAGTAATCCATGTAATTCATAGGGTAATCCTTTGAGGTAGATGCTATTACTACACTGACATTACAGATAAAGACATTGAATTGAAGATATGATAACTAATTTGCTCAAGGTCATACACCTGGTAAATAGTGGAACCTGGGTTTGAACTCAGGGACTGGTAGATTTGGGGCTTTGGATATGCTTTCCAAAGGAGGTGGACCTTATATCTAGTTATGACAACTAGTAGGTCTCTTGTGCCTCTTCCCTTTATCCTACAGCATCCTGAACTAGGTTCCTATCTCTCCACACTTAACATTGCATTATTGACATACAAAGTGAGGATAGTCATTGTAAAAACACAATATTAATCTCTCTTTCTCCTCCATGATTGTTTCACAAGATGGAAGAAGGCTTGGTCTCCAAATGGCTATTATATGTAGAGCTGACCTGTATTGAATAGTAACATGAGTGAGGTGTGTGTGTGAGTTTGTATGTGTGTGCATGTTCAGGTGCACACACTTAACAGTAGATAACATTGTTTATGATGAATAATACAGAGAGAAAAGTATTTTCTCTTAGGCTGAATCACAGAATGTTCACCATTCATTTCAGGAATTTGAGAGTAAAAGAAATAGAGGGAAGGCAGTAATAATGTCAAATTAATATTATGTTTTGAAAGGGCAACATTTGAGTAGTGGGAGTAAGGAGCAGAGGTTTACCAGAGAGGTTATATAAAACACTGAATAAAATCCCAGCGAAGGCTGAGTATTGTAAGAAGGATTCTTTGTCTTGCAAATTAATATCCACCCCCCTCTCCTTTGAGGCAGAAGCCTTAAAGGTAAAGTTTAGAGGAAACAGTTGTAGGTAAGAATGAAAAGTAATCAATTTATGGAAGTTTATATCTGATAGATGCTATTTTCTTGATGAAGCTGAATTTAAATTAATCTTCTAAGAGTGAAAGGAAGTGCTGGTAATTTTACAATTTATCTTAAAATATAGTGAATTACACATTAAAGTAAACTATTGGGCTTATAAATCACAGAAACAGACAAGTAATTTTATAACTTTACAAAATACATTTTGGGAACAAAACCTAACCTATGGTATTGGGTTAAATTCCTGCAATGACATTACCTGGATAAATCTATTCATTGAACGTGTTGTCAGTACAATTACCTTTCTTTGGGTGTATGCATGCAGAGAATCATCCTCATTCTCTCCTCATAGAATGCCTCAACCAAATGCCGGAAATTGGGCTGGGAGCAGGAAGAATGAGATTTTAATTTTTTGGCTTCTTCTAGATGATGAGTGAAATTTCAGTCACATCCATCTTACTTTTAATAGGTTGCCATCCTTAAAGAAACTTGTCATCTTCTGAAGAGGGCTAGGAGAAAATAGAAATTGCTCAGAACAACTTCCTGTATTTCCCTAAGGGGAAAGTAACTAGACACTGTACCTGTCTTTTACAGCTGGTACAGCATGTAGTTTAGCAGTTTACATTTCATTTATCTGTACACGGCTCAGTAGAGCTTAGGTTTTTTTTTTTTTTTTTATGTATTACGTTAGCAAGATGACTTATAAAAGATCCAAAGAAAGAGTTTGAATTCCATTTGGATTTCCATCTGAGCTTTTTAAATGCTGATGCACTGGCAGGCACTTACATGAATACTTGATATTGTTCTCTGACACCATCTTAGACTAAAATACACCTTTCTTTGAGTTTTGCATACTCCATGGGAAACCACAAAATTTAAGGAGCTGCCAGATGCAAAGATCAGCAAGGCTATAAAAGAACGAACAACCCAAAGTACCAAATGTTTCTTCTCTGGTTGGAAATTTTGCACAGAGCATGAAAGATGAAAATGAGAGCAAGGGCTGCACGAAAAAAGAAATGCAGGCTTTTAAAATAAAAAGGAAATGTGAATTTTGTGAGACTATGTTCTCACCTCTCTATTGCTTTTCTCAGATGCCCTTTACTTGACAATGCCCTGTTATCATGCAGTGTTTAAACAAATGATATTGGCACTCAGGCATTTTTAAAGAAAATATTCTTTCTTAAGGTAGTTGAAAACTACATGAAAGAAAATTTTAAAAAAGATTTGCACATACAGTGAAAACATTTTGCCTGTTAAACATTTCTGTCAGATATTTGTATCAACTTTGTTCAAAGCAGTAGTTGCTCTGCATATATATTCTTGCACACTTTTTTAATGTTGTTTTTAAAGTCTTTGATGGGAAATAAATTTAACCTTATCCAAAATGCATTTTTTTATCATATAGGCTGGATATATTAGAACACTGTGATGAAGATCTGAAATGAAGTTTTTAATTAGAGAAAAGGAATGTACTTTAAAAGTGAAGTAGCCTTGGGCTTCCCTGGTGGCGCAGTGGTTGAGAGTCTGCCTGCCAATGCAAGGGACACGGGTTCGTGCCCCGGTCCGGGAAGATCCCACATGCCGCGGAGCGGCTGGGCCCGTGAGCCATGGCCGCTGAACCTGTGCGTCCGGAGCCTGTGCTCCGCAACGGGAGAGGCCACAACAGTGAGAGGCCCGGTACCGCCAAAAAAAAAAAAAAAAGTGAAGTAGTTTTAAAAAATTCCATATATCATGTGGAAATGACAAATGAGAAATTTTTAGTTCATACTCTTAATTAGCAGAAGCAGATAGTTTCTTGTACGTTTTGCTTACTTTTAGGGCAGTAGGCCTCTACTCCAACTCCTGGAGATTAATCATGATTTCTTGAATTCAGGTAATCCCTAAATTCTTCACTAGTGATTGGATACACAATCAGGGTACAGTGGTAGGTAGGTGAGTGATTCAGTTCTGGCCAATGAAATGTAAAGAGATGTCTGCTAAAGTGGGGGGTCTCTGGAAAGGCATTGATTTCCTGATAGCAAGGGCAGATATGACTTCCTTCTCAACCCCCTCTTCCAGCCTTAAGCAAAATCTTAATGCCTGAAGCTCGAGTGGCTATATTTTGGTCGAGAGGCAACAGTAGCACGAGGATAAAAAGTCAACAGGCTAAGGATAATGATCTGCAAATAGAAAGTGCCTGTGTCTTGACAGAATTCTCAAGCAGCTAATCACATAAGACACTGCTTATTTTGGGACTTCTTAGATATGAAAAATAAACCTTTTCTGATTAAGTCAATATTAGTTTACCTTCCTATTTTTTGAGGCTGAGAATATCCCTAACTAATATGAGTAGCTTCTGTTGATCCCACTATATTTTATTATTTTTTTATTTTTTATTTTTTAATTTTTTGTGGTACGCGGGCCTTTCACTGTTGTGGCCTCTCCCGTTGCGGATCACAGGCTCTGACGCACAGGCTCAGCGGCCATGGCTCACGGGCCCAGCCGCTCTGCGGCATGTGGGATCTTACCGGACCGGGGCACAAACCCATGTCCCCTGCATCGTCAGGCAGACTCTCAACCACTGCGCCACCAGGGAAGCCCGATCCCACTATATTTTAATTTCATTTAATCTTTAAAATTAACTTTTGGGAGATACAGCTCTGTGAATTATATAAATTTGGGTAAACACTTCCACAGCCAGGGTACAGAATAGCTCTGTGACTCCCAAAATCTCTCTCCTGCTATCCCTTTGTAGTAATACCCTGCCCCTACTTCTAAACTTTGGCACTCAATATTTTTTTCTCTGTCACTATAGATGTCTTTTTGAGAATATCATAAAAATGGAATTGTAAAGTACACAGCCTTATGAGACTGGCTTAATTTACTCACCATGATGTTTTTGAGAGTCATTCAAAACATTGTATTAAGTTTGTTCTTTTTTTACTGCTGAGTTCATTGCATAGATGTACCACAGTTTGTTTAATCATTAACCTATTAAAGGACACTAGGTTGTTCCCAGTTTTAGAGGATTATAAGTAGAACTGTTGAAAACATTTATGAAAATGTTTTTATGTAAATGTATGTTTTCATTAGGGTAAATACTTAGGAGTGGAAGTGCTAGGTTGTATGGTAAATATATACATATTTCACTTTGTAAGAAACTGTCAAGCTGTTTTCCAGAATGGCTGTTTCACTTTGCATTCTCACAGCAATGCATGAGAGTTTCAGTTGTTCCACATCCAAACTAGTGCTCGATATTGTCAAAAATTTAAAATTTTAAATCATTTTAATATGTAATAATCACTGTATATCTCTTCATTTATTTAGGACATCTTTAATTTTTTCATCAGTGTTTTTCAGTTTTCAGCATTCAGATGTTTTATTAGCTTCATACTTAATAATTTCATACTTTTGGAGATATTGTACATAATACTGTTTTTTAATTTTGGTTTATAATTGTTCCAATTTCTAATTGCTGATATATAGAAATACAATCGATATGTGTTTTCCTTATATCATGTGATGTTACTTTACTTACTAATTAGTTCTAGGAGTTTTAAAAATAAATTTTTTATGATATTTTTTACATAGACAATCATGTTATCATTGAGTAGGAAGAATCTTATTTCTTCCCTTCCAATCTGTATACCTTTAATTTCTATTTCTTGTCTTGTTGCACTGGTTAGGACTTCTAGAAAGATGTTGAATAGGAGTGGTGAGAACTGACATCCTTGTCTTGTTCCCAGTGTTAGGGGAAAATCATTCAGTTTTTCACCTTTAAGTAAGATACTTGCTGTAGGTTTTTTTGTGAATACTTTAAAAAATAAGACTGAAGAAATTCCTTTCTATTCTTAGTTAGCTGAGAGTTTTTATCATGAATAAATTTTGAATTTTGTCAAATGCTTTTTCTGCATGAAGTGATATAATTTTTTCTCTACTATTAATGTGGTGGATTATACTGATTGATTTTCAGATATTGAACCAGGCTTTGCATCCTAAATATAATTCTCCACTTAGTTGTGGTTTACTATTCTTTTAATATATTGCTAGATTTAATTTGTGAATATTTTGCTGAGAATTTTTTCTCTTCTTTACTCATGAAGAATACTGGTAGGTAGTTGTCTCTCTTATCCTATCTTTGCCCAGTTGTAGTGTCAGATTAATGCTGGGCTTCATAAAATAAGTTGGGAAGTAGTCTCTACTAGTCTTCTGTTTTCAGGAAGATATTTTATGGGATTAATGTTATTTCTTCCTTAACTGTTTGGTAGAAATCACCAGTAAAACAATTCAGACCTGTAGATTTCTTTTTAAGAAGATTTTAAACTGTTGATTCAATTTTTTTAGTAGTTATAAAACTGTTCAGATTATTTATTTACTTTTAGATTAGTTTCGGTAGTTTACGGTTTTCAAAGAATTGGTCCGTTTTATCTAAGTTGTTGAATTTATGTGCATAGAGTTATTTATAATGTCCCATAATTGCCATTTTAATGTCTACATGCTCTGTAGTGATATCCTTTCTCTTTTTCTCCACATTGGGAATTTTTGTCTTCTGTCTTTTTTTTTTTGTGAGTCTTACTAGAACTTTATCAATTTTATTGATCAGTTTTTAGGTTCATTGATTTCCTCTATTGTTTTTGTTTTCTATTTCATTAATTTCTATTTCTATTTTCTATTCTATTTAAGATAGTAGTTCCCAGCTTTTTCAAATATGAAGCATGTTTTAACCAATCCATTTTTTAATTTTTAAATTCTTGACATTATAGAACTATACTGACATTTATTAACATTCCACTCTTACATTCCTTATCCACAAACAGAAATAAAATTCATGAGCCAAAAACCAAAAACAAAGCTAAAAATAGGGAAAAGATTATAAAACTAAATATGGATCCCAGCAATAACAGCTGAACAGAGAATGTGGTTTTTAAATTAGAAGGTGATAAAGTTGTGTAGAAACTGAACACTTAGAAATTATTTAAAACTTGGAATCACTGACCAGAAATTACACAATTGGATCATGGGAGAACAGCAGAAAGGGCTTATGAATGAACCTAGACTGTTCTAGCTGCACCCAGGCTCTTCTCAGAGGAAAGCCTGGCATTGATTAGATACTGGGCTAGACTAATACTGTCAGCAGAACCAGTGATAGTAACCTGCCTACCAGAAGAGCTTTCCACTGGATTGGCAATTTTGATCTGGGCCCCAGACATCTGGTGGATCTCATTAATGTTGGTGCCTTGGCACCCGATTATACAGCCAATTAAATTATTTGGAAAGGTGAGTTCATGGATGGTTTTAGTAGATGCATCCATACTTGCCTAAGAGCCTTTCATCTCTGGAGAGCTTTTAATTTTATTTCTTACTTTCTTCTGCTTTCTTTGGCTTTATACAGCTCCTCTTTTTCTAGTCTTTTAGAATGGAAGCTTAGGTTATTGATGTTTTTCTATTCTAATATAAACATTTAATACTATAAGTTTCCCTTTAAGCACTCCCTAACCTGCATCTGATAAGTTTTGATAATATGTAGATTCATTTCCATTTAGTTCAGATTATTTCCAAATTTTCCTTGAAGCTTACTCTTAGAACCATGGATTATTTAAAAATGGGTTGTTTAGTTGTCAAATGTTGGATATTTTAACATTGTATCTTTAAATTATTGATTTTAGTTTAATTCCATGATGGACAGAGAACACACTTTGTATGATTTCATTTCCTTTAAATCTGTTAAGATTTGCTTTATGGTTCAGGGTATGTTATATTTTAGCAATTGTTCCATGTGCATTTGAAAAGAATGGGTATTATGCCTATATTGAAGGAATGTTCTGTAGATTGCAGCTTACATCCTATCGGTTGATGGTGTTAAGCAGTACTATAACCTTGCTGATTTTCTGTTTGCTAGTTCTATTGATCAATAAGAAACTACCGTTGAAGTCTTCAACTCTATCAGTGAGTTTGTCTAATTTCTCATTTTTTTAAATAAATAAATTTATATATTTTTTAATTTATTTTTGGCTGCATTGGGTCTCCGTTGCTGTGCATGTGCTTCCTCTATTTGTGGCGAGTGAGGGCTACTATTCAATGTGGTGTGCGGGCTTCTCATTGCGGTGGCTTCTCTTGTTGTGGAGCATGGGCTCTAGGCACGTAGGCTTCAGTAGTTGTGGCACACGGGTTCAGTAGTTGTGGGTTGCGGGCTCTAGAGCACAGGCTCAGTAGTTGTGGCGCACAGGCTTAGTTCCTTCATGACATGTGGGATCCTCCCAGACCAGGGATCGAAACTGTGTTCCCTGCATTGGCAGGCTGATTCTTAACTACTGTGCCACCAGGGAAATCCTTCTAATTTCTCATTTTACTTTTGCTAGTTTTTCATGTAATTGAAGGTATATGGTGAGACAAATACACATTTAGGACTGTTAAGTTTTCTTGCTGAACTGATTCTTTTGTCATCATGTAATGTCCTTGTTTATTCCAATGCTTCTCTTTGCTTTGAAGTCTACTTTGTTTGATATTAATATAATCACTCCATCTTTCTTTTGATTAATTTTTGCATGGTATATATTTTTCCATCCTATTACTTTTTTTTTTTTTTTTTTTTTGCGGTACGCGGGCCTCTCACTGTTGTGGCCTCTCCCATTGTGGAGCACAGGTTCTGGACGCGCAGGCTCAGCGGCCATGGCTCATGGGCCCAGCCGCTCCACGGCACGTGGGACCTTCCCGGACCAGGGCACGAACCCGTGTCCCCTGCATCGGCAGGCGGACTCTCAACCACTGCGCCACCAGGGAAGCCCCATCCTATTACTTTTAATTCACCTATAACATTATATTCGAAGTGAGATAATTGCACAGAGCATAGAATTGAGTCATTTTATTTCAAATCCTTATTGACAATCAGTGTCCTTTATGTAGTGTTTAGATCATTTATATTTAATGTTACTATTTATACATTTGTAATTAGGGCTTCCATTTTATTATTTGTTTTCTGATAGTTTCTTTCATTTTTAGTTTCTCTATCTCCCCTTGCTTTTATTTGAACATTTTTTAAACTGTTTTATTTTATGTATTGTATTTATATTTCTTTGAATGGATTTTTTAATTGGTTGCTCTAGGGTTTAAAAATACATACTTAAATTTTTATAGTTATCAGAAATGTAGTTTTTTCTTTCAACCATCAAATATATATTAAAGAATTCGAGAGGGAAAAGAATAGTTTAATATATTAACCCAGCTATTAACTACATTGCTTTTCTTTTATTCCTAATATTTAAAACTTCCTTTCTGGTATTATTTCCCTCTGCCTGCAGTGCTTCCTTTAGTAATTATTTTAAAGCAGGTCTGTTAGCTCTGAATTTTCTACGTCCTTTTTTTTTTTTTTCTTAAACATCTTTATTGGAGTATAGTTGCTTTACAATGTTGTGTTAGTTTGGTCTGTATAACAAAGTGAATCAGCTATATGTATGCATATATCCCCATATCCCCTCCCTCTTGCGTCTCTCTCCCACCCTCCCTACCCCACCCCTCTAGGTGGTCACAAAGCACCGAGCTGATGTCCCTGTGCTCTGCAGCTGCTTCCCACTAGCTATCTATTTTACATTTGATAGTGTATATATGTCCATGCCACTCTTTCACTTCGTCCCAGCTTACCCTTCCCCCTCCCTGTGTCCTCAAGTCCATTCTCTATGTCTGAGTCTCTATTCCTGTCCAGCCCCTAGGTTCATCAGAACCATTTTTTTTTATTCCATATATATGAGTTAGCATGTGGTATTTGTTTTTCTCTTTCTGACTTATTTCACTCTGTATAGCAGACTCTAGGTCCATCCAGCTCACTACAAATAACTCAATTTCGTTTCATTTTATGGCTGAGTAATATTCCATTCTATATATGTACCACATCTTCTTTACCCATTCATCTGTCGATGGACATTTAGGTTGCTTCCCTCTCCTGGCTATTTAAGTTTTTCTTCATTTGTGAATGTCTCTATTTCACCTTTTTATTTATAGGATACCTTTGCTGACTATAGATGTCTCGACTGCAATTTTTTTTTTCTTTCAGTAATTAAATGTCATTCCACTTCCTTCTGGCTTTCATGTTTCTGATGAGAAATCCTCGACTTTCTCAAATCATTTTTCTGTTAGAAGTAATGTAACATTTTCCTGTGACTCTGTTTTATCTTTGGTTTTCAACAGTTTGATTATGATATGTCTCGATCACGGATTTCTTTGGGTTAATACTGTTTTTTTTTTTTTAGCTTCTTGAATTTGTATGTTTAAATTTTACTAAATTTGAGGTGTTTTCATCTATTATTTCTTTAAACATATTTTCTGCACCAACTTTTCTCCCCCGTTTCTGAGACTTTTATGACAAAAACGTTAGACCTTTTGGTGTTTCCCCACAGGGCCATGAGTCTCTGGTCAAGTTTTTAAAAAATGTTTTCTCTCTGTTAAGGAAAATGCATAATTTCTGTTGATCACTTTTAAAGTTTATTTACTCTTTCCTCTATCAGCTCTGTCTTATTACTGGGCCCATCAAATGATATTTTAAAATTTTGATTATTGTTTCAGTTAGAAAATTTCAGTTTGATTTTTCTATGTAACTTCTGTTTCTTTGTAGTGTCTTTCTAGCTTTCCATTCATTTCAAGAGTTTTTGTCTTTATTTTTTTGCAAGTTTTAAAACAATATCTTCATTAAAATCTTTGTCAAGCAAGTCCTGTCAATTTGGTGTTGGCATATGTTGATTGTCTTTTTCCATGCAAATTGAGATTTTCCTGGTTCTTCATATCCAAGTAATTTTGGATTGTATCATGGACATTTTGCTTTTTGTATTATGAGACATCAAGTCTCTTAAAATTAATTGGGAATGTTTACATTTTTGTTTTAGCAGGAAAGACACATGATGCCACTCAGATCACAAGTTCCAATTTGGCCTCCTTTTGATTGTGGTTACAATATCAGTTCTGTTTTTAAAGCCTTTTCAGTGCTATTTGTATCTGCCCCGTGTGTATGCTACCCAGTGGCCAGTCTGAGATCTAGACAGTGTTCTATATCTTACTTCTTTTCAAAGTCTATGGTATACTGTTTAGGGTTAAAATCATATATGCACAGCTCAGTGGTGAGTTCAGTAGATCATAAGCTCATTTATAAGGATTATTTCCCAATATTCTCCCTCTTTGTAATTGTACTGGTACTTTCTGATTCCCTGGGAATCCTCTGGCTTGAAGTATGGCATTTTATTTACCCTGTTCTTCCATTCATTTCCCTACCTGAATGTAATCATGTCTGGAGCCAAACAGTGGAATAATAAAGAGACATAAAAGCAGTCGGTATACTCCCCACATTTTGGGTCCATGGTTCCATTTATCAGAGGGAATATTTCCCCTCCCCCATAGTTTTAAGCCCTCATGAGTCATCATGGGCTGGGGCAAGAAACAATGAGAAGAAAAGAGAGAACTGTCTACTTCTCTCTCTGAGCATTAGGCCCCTTCCCTAATCCTCCCACCAGGCTTGAAGGCTTCTCCTCAGCTTCTTGTTTGTGCTGATGCCCACTTGCCGATTTGGGACTTAATTGAAACCAGATAAGAGAATACTGATAGCAGATAGCTGCTTCATCCATTATGTCTAGGATTTATAGATGTATTCAGTAAGAGAGGCAAGATGAAGGGTGCTTGCAGCATCTTACCTGAAACTAGAAAATAATCTCTTTATATTTTATTATATTTATTTTATTTCTAAAAAACCTGTTGTTCTGTGGTTAATACTTTTTCTGAGTCCAGTCATTCAAAACTAACAGTTAAACTTGCATTCCAATAGGCAATCACCCTGCAGATGCATATCACATCAGGCCAACCAGGAATCATAAATTCATATTCAGAGGGAAGGCAAGGTTGGTGGTAAGTCTGATTTACAGAAATTAATCATTATAACCTCTTCCCATTCCTACCTCTTTAATGGTATTACCATGTGTATCATTCTATTTTAATAACAGCTATGATGACTGGTATTTACCATGTAAGTACTTTTCTTGCTTTATATAATTTGATATTTATTATTAACAGCATGCAATTGAATGATATTATTTGAGATGGAAAAATTGGAGTTTGAGAAATTTAAATAATGCCTCCAATATCAGACAGCTGGAAAAAAAATGTGCTACCAGGGTTCAAACTCTAGGTCTGAACCTAGAAATAAATGCTGGTGTCAAGCAAGCTATTTGACACCAGGATTTATTCTCTTGATCATTCTGTGCTGTTTATCTCATATATAACTCATGCTATTCCATAAGAACAATCAAGCTACATATTACTAAAATTGAAGTGTGATACATTTTCTGCTATAGTTCTGGCTAATTAAATCTACTCGATTAATAAGGAATTTTCGTATTACTAGAATGACAAAAATATTGGAGTGCTTCCATATAGAAAATGTTATAAAAATTGTCATTAAACTAATTATAGAATATGTCGGTCAATTCTTGCTGTATAACAAGCTCTTGCTTTCTTTTTCATACCTTCTCCAACTTACTTCTTTCAAGTCACTGTATTAAATTATGTTTGTGACACTTTCAGGCATTATGTCCTCTGGTGTACATCACATCAATAAAAAAAGCAATAAAGATAAAAGCAATAAAGATCTCTAATACAGTCTAGTGTGTTATAATACAGTTTGACACACCATCTAATAATGATGTTGAAGATTCTGGCCAGCCAAATGGCTGCATGGTCATTGAAGTTTGTTCAGCCACTGATCTGTTCAGCATAAAGTAACTGGAGGGTGTTACATTTGTCAAAATCTACCTTCTTCAAGAAACCATTAGGTAGAAGAAAGGAAAACTTGCTCTTCCATATATGCGGTATCTTTCTGTCTCTCTCTCTTCACACACATGCACACACACACATGTGCGCACACACATACAATATTACTGTGATTAATAGCGCAGATACGTAGTCAATGCACTTAGGTTGAATTCCATTCTAGCCATCTAATAGCTGAGTGACCTTGGGTAAGATATTTATCTCGATGAACATTAGTACTCTCATCTACAAAATGGGGAAGATGATATTACCTTTCTCACAGTTTTGAGCACTAAATAATATATTACATAAAAAACATGGCCTCGATGTTGTGTAATCTTTCTAAATTTCATTATCTGTTATATGCATTTTGCTCTGAATTTTTTATGTTGCATTAGTGAGTATTTTTACCATCATTGGAGCATTGCATTATTTCCATGAAGGCAAGTAATTATATATATATATATATATATATATATATATATATATGAAGTATGATGGTTGATTGAATAAAGGGAAAAAACATTTTGTTATTTCTTGGGGTTTGTCAAAGTCTGGGATCAAAAAATCAAATGCCCTCAGAAAGTGCCAGGGAGATTATGCATATGTGTGAGTCAGGCTAGAGTAAAAAATGGGAAGTGATACCAACTGTAGCACACTGGTGCATACATGACCCTTGTAAAGGCATTTAATTTTACAGACACATCTGTCTGCAGGCATTCCACCTATGAGCCTTGGGTTTGCAGCCCTTGATGTTGGAGCAGTGGGAAATCCCTGAGTTATACAATCAATGCTGTCAATGTGGTATTTGAAAAAACATTTCAGTGAAAGAAGAGAATAATAAAAATTATGTATTCAAAATGTGCACCTTTTAAGTTAAAATTCATGAACATGTCTTCATTGTCAGTCTTTTGAATGTGTCAGTTGTTTCTCCTTTGAGTATGCAAAGTAATGACTGTCATCTTCTGAAATAAGTCACACTGTATTGTACAGTTCTGATTTTTAGTTTCATGAAAATTATATGGGAAATTGAAGTCAGTTGTGAAATAATCTGAAGGCAGAATCTTTCTAGATTTCATGATTTTCCTCCCAATATTAATCATACCTAATTTGATGGCATCTTTATTTTTTATGATTGCAAATTTGTCAAAAATTTCCAAAACCTTCAGAAGAACTTTGACAGAAGTAACAACATTATTTATTTGGAAGATCACATTTATTTGTTTAGAAAATATTTAATTACATTTTATAATTTCAATGACAAGTCAAGGGAAATAGACAGTTTTAGAATGATACAATTGCCTCTATTTATATTAGCGGTCTCCAACCTTTTTGGCACCACGGACCGGTTTCGTGGAAGACAATTTTTCCACAGATGGGGCAGGGGGAGGGGGATGGTTCAGGTGGTAATGCGAGTGATGGGGAGTGGCAGATGAAGCTTCACTCCCTCGCCTGCCGCTCACCTCCTGCTCTGCGTCCCAGCCTGCCAACGGGTCTGCGGCCTGGAGGTTGACCTCTGATTTATATTATTTATGCTTTCTCTCTCTCTCTCTCTCTCTCTCTCTCTCTCTCTCTATATATATATATATATATATATATATATATTCTTTCATATATATTCTCTCGTATATATTTTTCACACACACATACATACTAGTTTTTACTAGGAGTGGGATAGAAAACTAGATATGATATTTATTATTATAAAGAGCTATTGCCCTGTAATAATGAAACATGAAGTCAGCTTAAAATTCCATATATTTTAACTTGAAACTTTGGAAGTCACAATAATCTAAACCTTCTTTAAAATACCTTCCATTTAAATTTATGAGGAAGTCATGCTAATTTTATTTTAAAACAATTCATCAATCACCCTTTTTTAGATTTATAAGACTTGTCAGTTAATGAACAATATTTTATTGAACACCTTATCTGTTAGACAACACTGTGCTAGTCTCTGAGCACACAACAATGAACAAGGTAGAATTAGCTCCTGACCTCACGGTACTTACAAGAAGAATGCTATTAAAGTAATAATTGTAAGAGCTATGTATGATATGTAGAAGTACAGGATGATTTGGTAGTCTTAGATATGAGAGTTGGAAGAGATGTTAAAGACGGTATCTATACCTAAAATCTCTGGTAAGTGATCGTTTGGCCTGTGATTGAACTCTCATGATGGGAAAGCCATAGTCAGTTACCTAGTCCATTTGTTCCTGAAAAAAAATCAACAATTTGTAGCTGGAAAACTTGGGCTACCCCCCCTCATTGTATCTGAGTACAGTGCTGAGATAGATGACAAAATGCTTGAAAAAAATCTATGTGCCACCGTATGCTATAGCCTTAAATTCCTTGACTCTTGTGGAAATAAATTTTCAATACTATAGCAGGTTCCATTACTATGTCAACATTTTAGGAATGGGGCTTTCTTCTATATGTCTGATTTCTAAACCATATATCTGAGAATCAAATTTCTTTTCTTAAATCATTTATTCCTTGTAGTAATGTAACCATGCCTTATTCTTTATATAAAAAGGTCCTGATTCTCTTGCTTTCCTAATGGCACAGTGGTAGGACTGCAATGTCAGATTCAAATTTGTTATTGCTCTCTTGATTATCTCAGTCAGAGAATAATAAAGTATGTGGTGTTCATATGTAGTGACCTTGCAAAGGAATTTGTTCTATAGCCCCAAACAACAGTCATTTGTTGTTTAGAGTGAGTCATTAATTTTATCTGACAGATTGAAGATGGTATGGGAATTAAGGTGCAGCCTGCAGACCACCTGTCTTGGATGACTTAACCAATGACATCATTTTGCTTTCCACTGTCCAATCACATTTGTTCTAATCTCTGACCAGTGCATGCCAGCTCCAGAAGATAGTTTTCCAAATGACTTGAATCATGACTAATAACATTTATATCTGAGGTTTCCATCTGTCCTGCATGATAAATGGAGGTTGAAGCTGATTAATATTTTAAAATCTGCATTCACAGCTACTCGGGGGAAATAACCAGAAAGTCATAATTGATTGAATAGGACTTGTTTCATATGTGCTGTAAATTGTTTTTCTCTCTCTTAAAAATTTGCGTCTTTGTTTTTAGGAAGAGCCCCAATGAATAAGATACTCCTTTATCCATGTATCTTTCCAGTTTATTGCAATTATGTTGGCTGAATTGTGTCTTAATTTTAAGCTATTTCACCAGGTATTATGTTATTTGTTTAATAGCCTCTACTAAAATGATGATGTTGATATGAATGAAAGACATTTCAGCAGCACTCAGGGCTGCTGAGAGTAGCATGCTAATTAGGCTTTATGACTGACTGACCTCTCCAGTCAACATAAATGAATCTGGGAAGGGAAAGATAGACCTGGTTTCTTTGTCCAGAAAATAAGGCATTACAGAAATATTTTTAAGGTTTATGCAAGCATACATAAATTTCCCATAAATAGAAGAAGTGTATTAATGAAAAGAGAGAAAAAGAGGGGGAACATAAAGCTAAATATTATTAATATTTATTTATTTATTTTAAAGTTTTCTTTTTTTAAATTTTTTTATTTATCTATTTTTTGGCTGCATCATGCCTTCGTTGCTGCGCATGGGCTTTCTCTAGTTGTGGCGAGTTGGGGCTACTCTTCATTGCGGTGTGCAGGCTTCTTATTGCAGTGGCTTCTCTTGTTGCAGAGCATGGGCTCTAGGTGCATGGGCTTCAGTAGTTGCAGCACACAGGCTCAGTAGTTGTGGCACGTGGGCTCAGTAGTTGCAGCGTGCGGGCTCTAGGGAACGCAAGCTTCAGTAGTTGTGGTGTGTGGTCTCAGTAGTTGTGGCTTGCAGGCTCTAGAGCGCAGGCTCAGTAGTTGTGGCGCATGGGCTTAGTTGTTCCACAGCACGTGAGATCTTCCTGGACCAGGGATTGAACCTGTGTCCCCTGCATTGGCAGGAGGATTCTTAACCACTGTGCCACCAGGGAAGTCACTAAATATTATTATTATTACTGATTTGCCATTTATGTCTGATAGTAAAGTGATCATTATTTAGTCTAGTAACCAATTGATATTTAGTGAGGGCCCACTTTACTTAAGATAGTGGGAATAAGAGAGGTACACTCCCTGCACTAAAGGTTCACACAGTGAAGTTGAGAATACAAATATTTATCAATTTAGGAAGAGTCTACAGGATATGTGAACAGAGTAATGAAACTAACACCAGGGAATCAAGAGAGGCCTCTCTGAGGGAACAATGGCTAGACTGAGATCTGAATGGTAAACAGGACTTTAGTGGCTCATCTGTACATGCCCAGCACCTCTCCTTATTTTATGTGTTCAGAGATAGTACCTTTCTCCATCAGGAATGACATTCTTTCCCACAGCGGTCAGAAACTTCTGGTTCTGGGTCTGAATCAAGATTACAGAGTAGGAAGATCCTGAGCTCACCTCCTCCCATGGGCACACCAAAATTGCAACTACTTACAGAGCAACCATCTGTGAGAATGACCTGAAGAGTAGAAAGAAAAGATGTTCCACAACTAAAGATAAAAAGAAAAAGGGCCACAATAAAATGGGTAGGAGGGGTGGGGATATGAGCTAGTCAGGACCTCCCACCCCCCCGCAGTGCTGTGAACCACAAAAGTGGAAGGAAAATTACAACAACAGAGGTCCTCCTTGAGGAGCGGGGAGTCTGATTCCCACATCAGGCTCACCAGCCTGGGAGTCCTGTACCAGGAATATGAACCCCCAAAATGCCGGGCTTTGAAAACCAGCAGGGCTTACATTCAGGAGAGCCAAACAGCTGTGGAAAACTGAGACTCCTCTCTTAAAGGGCACATGCAGAAGCTCTCTCACTTTGAGTCCCAGTGCAGAGGCAGCAGTTTGAAAGGTGCCACTTGCTGATCTTGAAGAGAGGTAGGAGGCAGCTGGAACGCCCCCTGGGGACTGAGATTCTGTCAGCAGCCATTTTTGTGATCTCATTCTATCTTGCAGACAACTGCACTGGGGGGGGGGGGTGCCATTTTGGAATACTCCCCCTAGACTATTACCTCCAGGGGCCTGCCCCACCCACCAGTGTGCCTGCAGTGGTTATATAACACCAGGTCACAACGGTCATGCTAGGGTCTTGCCCGCCCACCAGCACACCTGCAGTGACTGTGAACTGGGGATCTCTGCCCACTAGCAGCAGTAACATAACACTGTTCCTTACAACTAGTCACTTTGGGGGCCTACTCCACTTGCAGTATTCCTACAGCAGTCACACACACCACAGTCATGCAGCCAGCAGGGCCAGGTGTCAGCCCTGCATACCTATGTTCCTGCAGCAGTCAGCACCACCACAACAGAAAGGTGCATGCAGCTCTCACATAGGGAGCATTCTTTACGCATCTGGCTCTAGTGGCTAGAGGGGGGCATGCTACTGGGTCCCAGAGGACATATACTACATAAGGCCACTTCTCCAAGGTTGAGAGATGTAAGAGACTTACCAAATACAAAGAAGTAAACACAGAATTAGGCAAAATGAGGATACAGAAGAATATGTTCCAAATGAAAGAGCAAGACAAAAACATCAGAAAAAGAACTAAAGAAATGGAGATGAGTAATCCACTCAAAAAAAAGGTTCAAGGTAATGATCATAAATATGTTCACAGAACTTGGGAAAAGAATGGATAAACACAGTGAGAACTTCAACAAAGAGAAAATACATAAAAGAATCAATCAGAGTTGAAGAATATAACTGAAATGAAAAAGTACACTAGAGGAATCAACAGTAGATTAGATGATATAGAAGAATGGATCAGTGATCTAGAAGATGGATTAGTGGAAATAACCCAAGCTGCAAAGCAAAAAGAATTTTAAAAAATGAGGATAGTTTAAAGGACTTTGGGAACAACATCAAGTGCACTAACACTCACATTATAGGGGTCTTGGAAGGAGAAGAGATAGAGAAAGGGGCAGAGAATTTTTTGAGTAAATAATAGCTGAAAACACCCTTAACTTGGCAAGGAAACAGACATCTAGGTCCAGGAACCACAGAGAGTCCAAAACAAGATGAACCTAGAGGTCCACACAAAGACATTATAATTAAAATGGAAAAAATTGAAGATAAAGAGAATCTTAAAAGCAGCAAGGGAAACACAGCTAGTTATGTTTAAGGGAGCTCCTAGAAGACCATAAGCTGACTTTTCAGCAGAAACTTTGTAGGCTAGAAGGGAGTGGCATGATATATTCAAATTAGTGATAGGAAAAACAAATCTACAACCAAGAAGACTCTACTTGGCAAGATTATCATTTAGAGTTTTACAGACAAGCAAAAGCTAGACAAGTTCATCACTAAATTGGTCTTACAAGAAATGTTGACAGGATTATTCTAAGTGGAGAAGAGAAGGCTACAATTAGAAATATGAAAATTATGAAAGAAAAACTCTCACTGGTAAAGGCAAACATACAGTAAAGGTAGTCAACCACTTATAAAACTAGTAGGAAGGTTAAAAGACAAAAGTAGTAAAAGCATCTCTACCTATAATAAGTACTTAAGGGATATGCAAAGTAAAAACATGTAAAATATAACATCAAAAACATAAAACTTGGGGAGGGGAATGAAAATGTGGGGTTTTTAGAACACATTTGAACTTGAGATCAACTTAAAATAGACAACTATATATATATGTCATATATATGTCATTATTTATAAAGTTCATGGTAATCACAAACTAAAAACCTACAATAGATATAGAAAAGATAAAGAGAAAGGAATCCAAACATAACATTAAAGATAGTCGTCAAATCACAAGGGAAGAGAGCAAGAAAACAAGAAAGAAATAGAGAAGATCTACACAAATAATCAGAAAACAATGAACAAAGTGGCAATAAATATGTATGTATCAATAATTACTTTAAATGTAAATGGACTAAATGCTCCAATCAAAAGACATAGTATGGCTGAATGGATAAACATGACCCATATATATTCTGCCTACAAGAGACTTGCTTCAGATCTTGAGACATTCACAGACTGAAAGTAAAGGCATGGAAAAAGATATTCCATGTAAATAGAAATGAAAAGAAAGCTGGGGTAGCAATACTTATATCAGACAAAATAGACTTTAAAACCAGAATGTAATAAAAGACAAAGGAGAGCATTACATAATGATAAAGGGATCAATCTAACAAGAGGATATAATACTTATAAACATCTGTGTATCCAGCATAGGTATGCCTAAATACATACAGAAAATCATTAAGGAAAACTTGGCCTTGAATGACACATAATATAAGATCGACTTAATAGATATATATAGAACAGTCCATTCAAATAGTAGAATACCCATTCTTTTCAAATGCAGACAGAACATTCTCCAGGATAGATAACATGCTAGGACACAAAACAATTTTCAGTAAATTTAAGAAAATGAAATCATATCAAGCATCTTTTCTGACCATAATGGTATGAAGCTACAAGTCAATCACAAGAAGAAAAATGGAAAAACAAACAAACAAACATGCTACTAAACAATCAAAGAGTCAATGAAGAAATCAAAGCAGAAATAAAAAAAAATACTTCGGGACAAATGAAAACAGAAACACAACATACCTACATCTATGGGATGCAGCAAAAAGCAGTATTAGAGGGAAGCTTATAGTAATATAGGCCTACTTCAGAGAACAAGAAAAATTTCAAGTAAACAATCTAACATTACACTAAAAGAGCTAGAAAAAGAAGAACAAGCACAAAATTAACAGAAGGAAGGAAATAATAAAAATCAGAATGGAAATAAGTGAAACGACTGAAAAACCAAAACCTTTTGTAGATCAATAAAACTAATTGTTGGTTCTTTAAAGATAAGCAAAATCAACAAATCTTTTGCCAGACTCATCAAGAAAAAAAGAGAGCCCAAATAAATAAAATTAGAAATGAAAGAGGAGAAATTACAGCTGACACCACAGAAATACAAAGGATTATAACAATACTTTGAAAAATTATATGCCAATGAATTGGACAACCTAGAATGAGTAAACTCCTAGAAACATACAATCTTCCAAGATTGAATCAGGAAGAAATAGAAAATCTGAACAGACTAATTACTAGTTAGTGAAATTGAATCAGTAATTAAAAGAAAACCTTCTCATCAAACTAGTCCATAACCAGACAGCTTTACAGGTGAATTCTACCAAACATTGAAAGAAGAGTTAATACCTGTCCTCCTCAAACTATTCAAAAAAGTTGAAGAGGAAGGATCACTTTCAAATTAATTCTGTAAAGCTGTGTTACCCTGATATCAAAACCAAAGATACCACCAAAAAGGAAAATAACAGGCCTATATTTTTAATGAACATATGCAAAAATCCTTAACAAGATATTAGCAAACTGAATTCACAATACATTAAAAGGATCATAACCCATGATCAAGTGAGATTTATCCCAGGGAAGCAAGGATGATTCAATATCTGCAAATCAATCAATGTAATATTCCACGTTAACAAGATGAAAGATAAAAATCACATGATTATCTCAATAGATGCAGAAAAAACATTTGACAAAATTCAACATCGATTTATGATCAAAACTCTCAAAAAAGTGTGTATAAAAGGAACCTACCTCAACATAATAAAGGTAGGTTTGTCATATATGACAAACCCACAGCTAACATCATACCCAGTGGAGAAAAGCAAAAAGCTCTTCCTCTACGATCAGGAACAAGACAAGGATGCCCACTTTTGCCACTTTTATTCAACATAGTATTGGAAGTTTTAGCCACAGAAATCATACAAGGTAAAGAAATAAAAAGCATCCAAATAAGAAAGGAAGAGGTAAAACGGTCACTATTTGCAAATGACATGCTACTATTTATAGAAAACCTTAAAGATGCCACCAAAAAAAAACTATTAGAACTAATGAATTCAGTAAAGTTGCAAGATAAAAAATTAGTATACAGAAATCTGTTGCTTTTCTATATACTAATAACAAGCTGTTAGAAAGAGGAAAGCAGTCCCGTATATAATTGCATCAAAAAGAATAAAATACATAGGACTAAATTTAACCAAGGAGGTAAAAGACTTGTACTCTGAAAGCTACAAGACATTTAGAAAGAAATTGAAGATGACATACAAATGTAAAGATATAGTGTGCTTATGGATTTGAAGAATCAATATCATTAAAATGTCCATACTACCCAAAGCAATCTATAGGTTTAATACAATCCCTATCAAGTTACCAATGGCATTTTTCAAAGGACGGGTACAAATAACCCTAAACTTTTTATGGAACCACAAAAGACTCCAAAGAGCCAAAGCAATCCTGAGAAAGAAGAGTAAAGCTGGTGGTATCATTCTCTCTGGTGTCAAACTATACTCCAAAGGTATAGTAATTAAAACATATTGTTCTGGCACAAAAACAGACACGTAGATCAGTGAAACAGAATGGAGAGCCCTAAAATAAACCCATATCTATATAGTGAATTAATCTATAATTCACTATAGATAAGGGGGCAAGAATATAAATTGAGGAAAAGATAATCACTTTAGTAGATAGTGTTGGGAAAACTGAACAGATAAACACAAAAGAATGCATCTGGGCTGCTTTTTTCACCATATACAAAAATAAACTCAACATGGATTAAAGACATTTAAATCTTTACATTTATATAACCTGAATCCATAAAACTTCTAGAAGAAAACGTAGGTGGTTAACTCTTTGACCTTCATCTTAGCAATATCTTCTTGGGCCTATCTCGGACAAGGACACAACAACAACAGTAACATAGAACTATACCATAGTAAAAAGTTTTGCACAGTGAAGGAAATCATTAACAAAATGAAAATGCAGCCTACTGAATGGGAAAAGATTTGCAAATGAAATTTCTGATAATGGGTTAATTTTCAAAATATAAAAAGAACTCCTACAACTCAACATAAAACAAACCATCAGAAAGCAATTCAATTGAAAAATGAGCAGAGGACCTGAGTACTCATTTTCCAACAGATGGCCAACAGACACATGAAAAGATGCTCAATATCACTAATTATCAGGGAAACACAAATGAAAGCCACAATGAGTTTTGACCTCACATCTTTCAGAATGGCTATTATCAAAAAGACAACAAATTACAAGTGTTGGCAGGTTGTGGAGAAAAAGGAACCCTCATATACTGTTGGTGGGAATGTAAATTTGTGCAGCCACTGTGGAAGACAATGTGGAGGTTCCTCAAAAAAAGTAGAACTATGATATGATCCAGCAATTCCACTGCTTGATATCTATCCAAAGAAAACAAAAAACACTAATTTAAAGAAATACAGTGTTCATAGCAGTGGTTTACAATAGCCAAGACATGGAGGCCACCTAAGTATACATTGATAGATGAATGGATAAATAAGAGGTTGTTAATATATGCAATGGAATATTACACAGTCATGAAAAAGAATGAAATCTTGCCATTTGAAACAACATATGTGGATCTAGAGTGCATTAAGCTAAGGGAAATAAGATAAATTCAAATCCTGTATGATTTCATTTATATGTGGAATATAAAAAAAATGAACAAACAAAACGAAAATAGACTTATAGAGAAGAAACTGGGTGGTTGCCAGAGGAGAGGAGGGTGGAGGAATGGATAAAATTGGCCAGGGGGATTAAGAGATAGAAACTTCCAATAATACAATAAATAAGTTCTGGGGATGTAATGTACAGTGTAGGGAATATAGTCAACAATAATCTAAAACTTTGTATGGTGACAGATGGTTACTAAACTTATTGTGGAGGTCATTTCATAATGTATATGTGTTGAACAACTATGTTGTACACCTGAAACAAATATTGTAGTCAACTATACTTCAACTGAAAAAAAAAAGAAAAGAAAGTTATGGTTCAGATTTCTAATCATGGTTCCCTACCTTATGCTGTCTGACTACTATGGGACCTAAAACCCTACAATTTTATGTTGGCAGAATCATGGCATTCAATTCTGAGTTCAATTGCTATTGCTTTAAAAATGAGCATGACCAAAGCTGGGGAAATATTAACTAAAGAGAAGATAGTCCTCCATATCTGGAGCACTGGAGACCTCAGTGTTATCCTCAGGCATGTGACCTTTACACAGAAACCTTTAGATTTGTCTAGGTCATGCTTCTGCAGCTGAGTATGTTGGGTATACAAAGCTGGAAATAAGCATGATTATCTTTGAGAGCATTGATTTCATTCAAAGATATGAAGAGGGTTAATAATTTAACTTGTAGGTAACTGAAACCATTTTTACTTTTAAAAGAAACATTGATATATTACGGAGTAGAATACAAAATTTGCAAGCATTTTTAAAGGTTATACTGGCACTTTAAATATTTCAGATTTTAGATAGCACCTTTGCATTATGCCCACAGGCTCCCTGAGGGCTATATTAGATTTTCTAGGCCATGAACTCAATGGAAAACTTAGCAGGATTATCCCAGGTGCTTCTTCTTCTTTTTTTTTTTTTTTTAATAAATTTATTTATTTATTTATTTATGGCTGTGTTGGATCTTCATTGCTGTGTGCAGGCTTTCCCTAGTCGCGGCGAGCAGGGGCTGCTCTTCGTTGTGGTGTGAAGGCTTCTCATTGCAGTGGCTTGTCTTTGTTGCAGAGCATGGGCTCTAGGGACGTGGACTTCAGTAGTTATAGCACGCAAGTTCAGTAGTTGTGGCTCGCAGGCTGTAGAGCACAGGCTCAGTAGTTGTAGCACACGGGCTTAGTTGATCTGTGGCATGTAGGATCTTCCCGGACCAGGGCTCGAACCCACGTCCCCTGCATTGGCAGGCAGATTCTTAACCTCTGTGCCACCAGGGAAGTCCCCAGGTGCTTCTTGATTAAAAAAAATAATAATCTGGATATTTGCATCTTCCACTCCACTTCCTAGTTTTAAGTAGGTAAAGACCTCTCTGTTTCTTCTCTGACAATATCAACATTTTCTTTGTTTTCCTCTAGTGGTATGACGAAAGGCTAGTGAGGGAGAAACCTAGAGTCTGAATAGTTACTGTGGGCTACAGGCACAAACAACTTAAGTAATTTTCTGTTTCTAATTGGTAGCCCAGGAATTCAAGTTAGAATAAAAGCCCAGCAGATGTTATAATTCTGCCCAGGGATCTAGTGTAAAAGTGCTTACTAAGGATTTTAATGTTGTTTAAAGTTTCTTGTCTCTTATCCTTTCTTTGAGTACTCTTCCAGCAATCTACTAAGGAAGTATATTTAAGTATATTTACTTTATTCCTAAAATTTCCCAAAGCTATCTCCTAAAAAGACCTTTGGATTAAAATTGTTATTTTTCTTCAATACTGGATTATAACCATGTGATTATAACCAGTTAATTCCTCATTCCTGTAAGTCAGAGGAAAAAATTTAAATAGTGTTACATTAAACCCAGACAAAGTTTGAAGTCTGAAAAAGTGAAGTTAAAACATCTCATGTTATTAGGAAGATAAGGTTACATATACAGCATCTGATAAAACTAAAATGAAAAACTCCTTGAAATGTACTTTCTTACAGTATTCAGTATATGTAATTTGTGAGGAAAAAGTTGAAATAAAAATTAGGGAAATTGAATCTGAGGATGTAACCAAACTACTCATACACTGACCAAATTTTAAAACATAAATATAGATTTAAACAAAATTAGGCACCAGTAGAGGTGTAGCTCCCTTTATTACTATATAAAGTTGGATTTTTAAAAATGCAAAGTGCATATTGAAACACAGTTTCTTTCTACTGTGGATAATCATTTCACTGGGATCTTGTCGTCACTTGCCATTGGTATCCAGTATCAAGTGACTCCTAGTAATTTAGGAGAATCGTTTGTACATGGGCTTCAGTGAATGAGCAATTATCTTTGCAGAAGAAGTTTCAGTGTTCATGGGTGGATTAACATACAGGTGAAAAGTTCTTCAAAGTTAATAATCTTCTTATAATATGAGCCATTTTCCTTAAATTATTTTTTCCTGGTTTACTTTTTAATCCCTACATTTGCATGCCACATTTTCTTAAATGAAGCATATCTGTCTATGTGTTATTTAATTAATAGCCAATATTTAATGCCTTTTGACCTGCTTTCTCTGGGCCCGATTGGTTAGATTTGGCTCACTTAATCAGAAAAATCAGCCATTATTTACTTCAAATTGTTGGGAAAATTTAAGGTTATTTCTATATGATGCTGACCAAAAAGTTGTTTTGACCCAGGAGTTCGCATAACTACTCAGTTGATAAATCATGGATTAATGAGCATGCCGTACCCTTTCTTACCAACTCTTTTAAAATTGCGATATAATTGACATATAACATTGTTAGTTTCAGATGCACTAATGATTCCACATTTGTATATATTGTGACATGATCAATACAATAAATCAAGCTAACAACAATTTAAAAAATGTTTTAAAGATTCTTACTGCCTCTAGAAAAATGTTGCAACTCTTTAGCAGAATATACTCTTCTTATCAGATCCCCACTTTTGCATGACTTTCTGGACTCATCTCTCACTCTTTCCATCTCATACTCAGTGGCCTAGTCATCCTGAGTGTGCTGTTTCCTCACCCTTTTATGCTATTTCAGGCTTCTACAGTGATGCCCATCACTTGCCTCTGCCAACAGTGCCTTCCTGTCTATCTGCAAGCCTTATAGAGATAAGCATCACTCCCTGTGGAAATCTTTACTTGACATCTGTAAGCAGAATTATTTTCTTCCCCTTTTGTGCCTTCAACTGTCTTGCTACTTACTGCTAGTACTATATTCATTACAAATTACAATAATTATATATATTTGCATACCATTAATTAGACTATTGGACTATGAAGTCAGGGACTTTGTTTTATTCTTCTTGCAACCTCAGTACCTCTGTTTTTGGCATGTAGTATAGGATTAATATTTTTCCAACATTTTATTATGAAAATATGCAAATTTGATATAATTAGAAAAAATGCAAAATTGATATAATTAGCACATATATCCACAGTCTACATTCAATAATTTTTATATTTGCTCCCTTTGCTTAATCTATATTATCATCTATAACTTCCTGTATATGTACGTGTATTTATTTTTTGATTGGACGCATTAACAAGTTGCAGATATTGTGACACTTTACCTATAAATACTTCAATTGGTAATTCCTAAAAATACTTTTCCCTACAAACCATGATGTCACTATTACACCTAACAAAATAACATAATTTCCTAATATCATGTAACATCTGGCCTGTAATTAAAATTTCCCCAGTTCTTCCAAAAATGACTTGAGAGGTTTTTTTTTAACCAGCTTATTACTTAATTTTTGATCAGATAGATGAATCCTGAAACCCAATATTGGCACAGCTTGAAAGTTTTTTTAGGATGAGAAATATGGAATGCATATTTGATATTTGAAATTCTGGTTTTTGAAATGTCAGATTAAAGCTGATAGTTATGGTAATTGGCATGAAGCATGTAGGATTTAGATTATAATTGAAAGAGCTTAATTAAAGCAGAGCAGTATAGCTGTATTGGCACTTACTGCAACAATATGAAAGCCTTTGAAAGCAGCGTTAGAATGGCATGAATCAATGCTGTTATTATGTCATCTGCTGCTATTGTGAAGACATGAGGGCAGTGGAAGCTCATCACTTATAGACATTATCTAGCTAAGCCATTCTTATTTAATGCTGTACAATAAAATTTCTTGGTTGTGTATAAATTGTGGCAGTACATGCAAACTCTCAGGTCATTTTCTACCATTAGCTCACCTTAAATTCCTTATTGCAGTCCTACATTCTAGATCATTGCCAACTACTGATGACTGAAGAAAAATTGTTAAGAGATCCATGCATAAAGTGCTGTGTAGCTTTTAGGGAAGCTTCAGTCTTGCTCCCAGAATTTTCCATTCTAGCCCCTCCATAGCCTGTGCTATCTATCATCAGCAGATGCTCTTGGTGATTTTTCCTACTGCTCTGATTCAAGGTGGAAATTGCTATCACATGGTAACCCTGCAAGATGAAAGTACCTCATTAGCAATATTTTCCACAGACAGCAAGGTAGAATAAAAGGGAATCAGAACACTATAGTACCAAAGATAAGCAGCAAAACTGAATGATTTAAAAAATAAAACAGCTTAGGATGTGGAAGCATTAACCTTGGGGTGATGACTTTGGAAAAATCACTTCGCTTCTGTACCCTTCAGTTTCCTCATCCATAAAATAGAAATAAAACACTTGTATCTCCCAAATGCTTACAAGGAAGAATTTGGATGAGGCCTTATCTATGAGTATTCTGTGAATTAAAACAGCTTCTAATGTATACAGAAATATTATTAATTTATTTCTAGGGACTTAGAGTCTTTTTACATCTGATCTGTTATAGTCATGAGGCATGAAAAGGAGTCTAGCTTCTTTCCTTTAAAAATATTTACATGAACCAAGCTAAACAGCATCAGCAATTTTATTTTGGAAACTCTTTACAAGAGATGAACAGGTGATGACATTTCTCCATATTTCTTGAATCATGGGCCTTGGGTATTCTAAAGTATCAGGAAGGATACTTGTTTTATTTTTTAGCTGTCAGGAGTATTGTGCTCCAAGGAAATCCATCTGTTTCAAATCAAAGCACATACTTGAAGCTGTTGGGATAGAGGGACTGCAGCATTGGTTTTATTTTTAGCCTGTGTGTCCACATCTCTACCGAGAAGACCTCATAGGTAGCATTTCCATAGGATGCTTTCACAGAATGCAGGACTGTTTATTCATTCCTGTAGTGGATTGGTTACTTACTGCTCTCCACTAAGAACAGCATGAATTCCAGAAATATAACCATTATGCAACATTCTAAACCCCAAACCTGAATAAAACCCAATATTATAGATTCAGAACACAATTAATGGCTTTCTGTAGGAAGAGAATTGAGAGAGGTGCCGTGGAAGAATTGTAAGATAAAGAAGACACAGGCCCTGCCCTCAGGAGGTTTACAGTTTGATGGGAAAGACTAGATAAATAAAGAGGTAAGTGTAAATCATGAAATATTGTGAAGAGCTATATAAAGGTGGTTTAAATCAAATCCTTTCAAAGAGAAATTCTCAAAAATTTTATTTACTACCTGGAAAACTACTCCTAGCTAGCTCTGATCCTCCCTGTACTGTCTTTCTATTCTTCTGAAGGGACATGCTACACAGAGAAAACCTGTCTCCTTTCCCCAACTAGATGCTCAAATCACTTGTGCTAGCTTTTGGCATAGGAGATAAAGTGAAGGCACAATGAAGAGTGAATTTAGAGCAGGGCTCACTCCTTGGAATAACAGCAGCTTGGAAGGATGTAGTGATGGGTGTAGGCAGTGATATATGTTGAGTTATCACTTTATGCCAGTTACTAAGCTGTCTTGCCTGGGTAAGGGAAGAAGGAAATTCATGTTTACACAGTACTGTACAATATTTTATTAAAGTTGGCAGTATTACATAGATTTTGGACATGAAGAAAGCAGAGACTTAGAGAAGAGTATCTGCCCAATATCTCATGATTAAAAAATTGCACAAATTATTTTCAAATCAAGTCTCTTGGACCCTAGCATTTCTACTCTGTCATTCTTCTTGGTAGACTGAAGACCAGAGTAATACAGTAGAAAGAGCGAAGGACCGGGACTCCCAGGGATTAGTGAAGGCTGCCTGTTAGGAAGTCCAGAGCCAAAAATTTGGAAAACACAGCTAAGCAAACAAAAACAATGGTACCCGGAACCAAAATAGTATACTATAAACTATATTTTTATATTTTTAGTGGACAAATTATTGTAGTAGGCAGAATGGAAATCTAAATGTTTATGTACAATGTCAACGTTAACAATAAGCATCCAAAAGCCAAAATATGTAAAGCATTTAAGACTGAGGTGGTTTCTTAAGATCAAGGCCACAACAAATGCCTATGCTTGTGTGATGGTTAATTTTATATGTCAGCTTGACTGGGCTAAAGGATGCCCTGATAGCTGGTAAAACAGTATTTCTCAGTGTCTGAGAGTGTATCAGGAAGAGATTAGCATTTGAACTGGTAGACTGAGTAAGGCAGATCACCCTTACTTTGAGCGTGGGCATCATCCAATCCATTGTGGGCCTAATAGAACAAAAAGACAGAGGAAGGGCAAATTCTTTCTTTCTGCTTGAACTGAGTCATCCATCTTCTCCTGCCCTCTGACATTGATGCTCCTGGTTCTTGGCTTTCAGACTCAGACTGGGACTTATACCATCAACAATTCTCACCCCACCCCCACCCTACCACACCACCAAATTCTCAGGCCTTCAGACTCAGACCGAATTATACCACCAGCAAGCACTCCTGGTTCTCCGGCTTGCAAATGGCAGAATCTGGGACTTAGCCTCAATAACTGTGTCAACCAATTCCTATACTAAATCTCTTCTTAAATATATCTCTCTATATATTATTGTTTATGTTTCTCTGGAGAACTGACTGATACAGATGGGATCCTTTAATTGGCCTTACACTGGGCTAGGCGTCAGATATCCTTCATGCGAGTCTGGGAATTGTAATTATCATATACCTTTTCATTATTACCCATCTATGTGAAATAAGTAGGTTACCCTAGACCAGTGGTTTTCCAAGTTCATGTCATGACCCATTGCTTGACCAACTGAAGTAGAAAATAGCAAAATAAATTTCTTTAAACTTTCAGTTTTGTGTTTTACTTGCAGGGTGTTTTGTTGAATATATATAAAATGTATTACTGACTGAGGGGGATGGGCAAATATTTTTAAAAACTCCGCCTTATATCGTCATCAGGATTGTTGCCAGCTCCAAAATTACCTTGTTTTATCTTCCTTTAAAAATTCAAGGATCCCTTTTCAGGCCACATTTTCCTAGTATCTCTTACCACGTTGGGAATGCCTGACTTACTAACATGGCTTTGCCTGCTCTCACAATGCCTGCTTTTGTTTCTAAATTCCCCACTCTCCTGCCTTCTTTCTTAATACTTCTTCCTGCCCCTACCTATGGAGCTTCCTGCAAGCACAGTCTTTGCTTTCAGTTGTCCTCCACTGAAACACTGTTCAAAAGAAACTCATGCTCAATATCTGAACTATTTATTACTTTCCTCTCAACTAAACCCTAGTTCACAAACCTCCAATAGCATCTTCTCCTAGATGTTTCAATGTCACCACAGGTTGAATTTCTCATTCTTCACCTGAATTATGTTTCCCTTGCTTTGCAGGTTCAATTTTGCAGGTTCAATTTTAAAATGATAACTTACAGATGCTATTATATATATATATATATATATATATATATGTATGTATAATTTTTTTACTGAGATGGGTCACTTGAGTTGCTCTTAGTTTTGCAAATATAAGGCAAATAGACACCTGGTGGAAGGTTATAAGTGAAATTTTTTTGATACAGGAAGGCTTAGCTCAGTGGTTCTCCAAGAGTAGTGGCTAGACCAGCAGCATTAGCGTTAGTATTGTAAATTCTCAGGCCCCACCCATATTTACTGGATCAGAAACTCAGTTGGTGGGAGCAAGCAACCTACCTTTTAATAAGTCCTCCAGATATTGCTGTTGAACACATCCTAAGGTTTGAAAACAACTGCTTTATACCCCTTGGTATTCCTAAATGGCTACTGCACCGAGTTGCTTACGAAGGCTAGAGCTGACCTTATGGGAGAGAAATTCTGAGATTCACTACTAGCACTTTCTGAGATCCAAATTTAGAACAGCATGACTGAGGTGGAGATTTCATGAGAATCCCAAACTAAAATCACTTGGTAGAAGCTTTGGGGTAGCGTTTTACACCCAACACAAGTTAAACATTTTTAACAGCCTTACTGAGATTCATATATCCTCATTCACAATGATTTAAAACACTTTAGGTAATATAAACTTTATTTAATACTTCATGAATTGAGCAGTCTTGATTCCCAAGGGTCCAGAGAACTGCAAAATGGGACAGTTTTATAGGGTAAAGAAAAAGATACAAGGATAAGAAAAGTAGAAAATGGATTAAGAACAAGGAAGCAAGTATAAAGTCCAGGGTTGGCTTGGTGTTTGGGATTGGCTAACTGGATATACTGTGTTTCTGGTCAAATGGAGGATTTATAGCGACATGAAAGTTATCTAAGCTTTGGTGCTGTCGTGGCACCTCAGGCAGGAGTGGCTCCATCTTGGACCTAGAAATTTATTTCAACACTGTGAAACTTACTCTTTTAAAGTGCACAATTCATTGTTTTTAGTATATTCATAAAATTTGGCAACCATCACAACCCTTTAAAAAAGATTCATAGAAGCTGATTTTAGTAAAGTATGTGAGTGATGCTGCAAGTTTGTTCAAGCCAGAATCTCTAACCCATTAGGGAGTTTCAGTCAACAGTGACTGCACATATGCATATAAACCAGGTGCACCGTGAAGACAGAGAGCAGGAGGCACCCCACAACTGGGTCTGGCAGGAAAAGAGCCTCCAACAGAGGCAACCCGTGTGTTTCAAAACATGTTCAGGACCAACCTTCAACAGAAATTCTTTGTGGGAACAAGGAGAATGGCAGTGGGTTGATTATATCTGTTTTCTAAAGACAGATTGGATTTGTCCTGGCATAATTATTAATAGCATGGCCTTTCATACCCCAAAGTGTTCTAGTTTAGATGATTAATCATATGATCACTGTAATTAGACCCCTAGTTCTCTCTTTTGGAGATCGTTTCTCT
Organism: Grampus griseus; assembly: GCF_964374135.1. Classification (NCBI taxonomy): domain Eukaryota; kingdom Metazoa; phylum Chordata; class Mammalia; order Artiodactyla; family Delphinidae; genus Grampus; species Grampus griseus. Next base: position 37,793,559 of record NC_139019.1, on the reverse strand, counting down.
CTGGTACCCTTCCCAGCCTCCTCTGCAGCCCCCAAATTCCAATTTCTGTCTCCAAACTCAGTGAGACCATCACTCTCTTTGCACTGTTGTCCATCACTGAGTGTAGAGTACCACTAGTCATGGGGCACTCTGGGGGCTCACTTCATTTTTTCCCTTTGCTACCTGTTGTCCAACATCTGAAAATCTGAATACAGTATTTTGAGTTTTAGCCTGTTATCAGTTCTACTCTACCATGACATTATGTCTGTGAGGTTTCTCCATGTCATTGCCTATGGCAGTAGTTCATTCTTTTTCTTTGTTGTTTAGAATGCACAAATAATAAACAAAAATGCATTTATTCAACTTTTGATGGATGTTTTGGTTATTGCAGTTTTTGTACATATATTTTGATGTACATATACTTATTTCCATTGGACATATATCCTTATGAAAGAATTTTTGAGATACATATTATGTTGATCCTTTTTAGATATTTAAGTAGTTTTCTGAAATGGTTTTATCATTTTACCTTCTGCTATCAATGCATGGACATTTCAGTTACTCAAATTTTCATCAACACTTGACATTGTCAGTCCTTTAAATTTGGGTGAGAATGTTGAGATTCTATAATTCTTAATGCTGAACACTTTATTATTTATTTCACACTCAGTATATTTAAATTAAAATAATATTTAAGCCTCTAAAATTTACACCCTGTATCTTTGAATGAACATAAAATCTAAATCTGTAAAATTTAAGAACTATTTCCACCATCTCTTTAAGTTTAAATAAAAGTTTAAAAACAAAAATATTTTATTTATTATATGTATTCTATTAAATGGTGATTATATGTATTCTATTAAATGGTGGCATTAAGACTACATCGTTTCTAAAATATTTAATAATTTTTAAGCTCTTTAAGTTTAACTTAAATATTTTCACTATACTTTGAATTCATACATGGTATTTTTCAGATTTTCTTAGTCTTTCTGGACATTAAATTATCACATCTCAAACTACTCTGCCTACTAAATTCTTCAAATAAGGAGTAGAATTTACTGATGTATGCTTTTCAATAGTTTTTTTTTTTAATTTTATTTTATTTATTTTTTAATACAGCAGGTTCTTATTAGTCATCCATTTTATACACATCAATCCCAATCTCCCAATTTATCACACCACCACCACCCCCCACCACCACTTTCCCCCCTTGGTGTCCATACGTTTGTTCTCTACATCTGTGTCTCTATTTCTGCCCTGCAAACCAGTTAATTTGTACCATTTTTCTAGGTTCCACATATATGCATTAATATACAATATTTGTTTTGCTCTTTCTGACTTACTTCACTGTATGACAGTCTCTTCATCCATCCACATCTCTACAAATGACCCAATTTCGTTCCTTTTTATGGCTGAGTAATATTCCATTGTATATATGTACCACAACTTCTTTATCCATTCATCTGTCTCTGGGCATTTAGGTTGCTTCCATAACCTGGCTATTGTAAATAGTGCTGCCATGAACATTGGGATGCATGTGTCTTTTTGAATTATGGTCTTCCCTAAGTATATGCCCAGTAGTGGGATTGCTGGGTCATATGGTAATTCTATTTTTAGTTTTTTGAAGAACCTCCATACTGTTCTCCATAGTGGCAGTATCAATTTACATTCCCACCAACAGTGCAAGAGGGTTCCCTTTTCTCCACACCCTCTCCAACATTTGCTGTTTGTAGATTTTCTGATGATGCCCATTCTAACTGGTGTGAGGTGATACCTCATTGTAGTTTTGATTTGCATTTCTCTAATAATTAGTGATGTTGAGCAGCTTTTCATGTGCGTCTTGGCCATCTGTTTGTCTTCTTTGGAGAAATGTCTATTTAGGTCTTCTGCCCACTTTGTGTTTGGGTTGTTCGTTTTTTTTAATATTGAGCTGCATGAGCTGTTTATATATTTTGGAGATAAATCCTTTGTCCGTTGATTTGTTTGCAAATATTTTCTCCCATTCTGAGAGTTGTCTTTTCGTCTTGTTTGTAGTTTCCTTTGCTTTGCAAAACCTTTTAAGTTTCATTAGGTCCCATTTGTTTATTTTTGTTTTTATTTCCATTACTCTAGGAGGTGGATAAAAAAGATCTTGCTGTGATTTATGTCAAAGAGTGTTCTTCCTATGTTTTCTTCTAAGAGTTTTATAGGGTCCAGTCTTACATTTAGTTCTCTAATTCATTTTGAGTTTATTTTTGTGTATGGTGTTAGGGAATGTTCTAATTTCATTCTTTTAAATGTAGCTGTCCAGTTTTCCCAGCACCATTTATTGAAGGGACTGTCTTTTCTCCATTGTATATCCTTACCTTCTTTATCATAGATTAGTTGACCATAGGTGCGTGGGTTTATCTCTGGGCTTTCTATCCTGTTCCATTGATCTTTATTTCTGTTTTTGTGCCAGTACCATATTGTCTTGATTACTGTAGCTTTGTAGTATAGTCTGAGGTCAGGGAGTCTGATTCCTCCAGCTCCGTTTTTTTCCCTCAAGACTGCTTTGGCTATTTGGGGTCTTTTGTGTCTCCATACAAATTTTAATATATTTTGTTCTAGTTCTGTAAAAAATGCCATTGGTAATTTGATAGGGATTACATTGAATCTGTAGATTGCTTTGGGTAGTATAGTCATTTTCCCAATATTGATTTTTCCAATCCAAGAACATGGTATATCTCTCCATCTGTTGGTATCATCTTTAATTTCTTTCATCAGTGTCTTATAGTTTTCTGCATACAGGTCTTTTGTCTCCCTAGGTAGGTTTGTTCCTAGGTATTTTATTCTTTTTGTTGCAATGGTAAATGGGAGTGTTTCCTTAATTTCTCTTTCAGATTTTTCATCATTAGTGTATAGGAATGCAAGAGATTTCTGTGCATTAATTTTGTATCCTGCAACTTTACCAAATGCATTGATTAGCTGTAATAGTTTTCTGGTGGCATCTTTAGGATTCTCTATGTATAGTATCATGTCATCTGCAAACAGTGACAGTTTTACATTTTCTTTTCCAATTTGTATTCCTTTTTTTTTTGTTTTTCTTCTCTGATTGCCGTGGCTAGGACTTCCAAAACTATGCTGAATAATAGTGGCGAGAGTGGACATCTTTGTCTTGTTCCTGATCTTAGAGGAAATGCTTTCAGTTTTTCACCATTGAAAATGATGTTTGCTGTGGGTTTGTCGTATATGGCCTTTATTATGTTGAGGTATTCATATTATTAGGAAGATAGCTGGGAGCAAGTTTATACTCTCTTTGTTATGTTTATATTTCAGGAGGACATAACATCTTTGTACCCATATTCTTCCTACAGGATTTGGCACATAATATTTAAATAAAATGTTTGCTGAATGAATGAATGCCTGTCTTCCCCCTATAGTACAGTGATTTCATTGCTGGATATTTCTATCTGTAGAGGTGCCAAAATAGGTTGGTAGAATTTTAAGGGCATATATTTTAAGGCTGAGTCAGACCTGAACTTAAGTTACTCAAGAATTTAACTAAGCTGGGTTATTGGCTCCCAATAAGTAAAGATAGACCAATATTACCCAGGATTAGGATTTAAGGATTATAGTCATTAATAACTATCATTAGGATTTCAACGTTTTCTAAAAAAAAAGGTTGTATCCCATGTCAAAGCTAATTTTTAAAATAAACTTTTAAATTCAGAGTAGCTTTAGATTTACAGAAAAGGTGCAAAGTTAGTACAGAGAGTTGCTGTATACCCCATACCCAATATCTTCTATTATTAATATCTTCCATTATATGGTATATTTGTCATACAATTAACAAACCAACATGGACACATTATTGTTAACTAAAGACCATGTATAAAGGTGCTCTAAACATCTGCTGTAGATTTCTGTGTGGATGTACATGTGTAAATCATTTGCGTAAGTGCCTAAGAATGAAATTTTTGGGTCCTATGATAAGACCACTTTTAGTTTTGTAAGAAATTGCCAAACTGTCTTCCAAAGTGGTCGTACCATTTGCATTCCCACAAGCGATGAATAAAGTTTCATATCCTTGCCAGCAGTTGGCTTTGTCTGATTTTGGAATTAGCCATTTTAATAAGTGTGTAATAGAACTCATTGTTGCTTTAATTTGAATTTCCTTAATGAGAAATGTTGTGGAGCACCCTTTCTTATGCTTATTTGCATAAGCATATCTTGCATATCTTCTTTGGTGAGATATCTGTTCAGGTCTTCTGCTTAATTTTTAATCATGTTTTTCATTTTCTTATTGCTGAGTTGTAAGTGTTCTTTGCATATTTTAGATAACAGTTCTTTGTCACGTATCTTCTGCAAATATTGCCTCCCAGTCCATAGTTTGCATTGTCATTTCATTCTCCTAACAATGACGTTTGCAGAGCAGAAGTTTTTAATTTTAATAAAGTCTAACTTACCTAGTTTTTATTTCATGGATCATGCTTTTGGTATTATATCTAAAAACTCATCCCCAAACTCAAATTTACCTAGATTTTTCTCCTACATATTCTTCTAGAAATTTTATAATTTTTCATTTTAAATTGGGTCTATGATCCATTCTGAGTGTGTGTATCTGTGTGTGTGTAAGGTATGAGATCTCTGTCTAGGTTATTTATTTACTTTTGCATATGGACATCTGATTGTTTCAGCACCATTTATTGAAAAGACTGTACTTACTTCATTCATTGGATTGTCTTTGCACCTTTGTCAAGAATCTGTTGAATATATTTGTGGATGTTGAATTCTGGATTCTCCATTTTATTCCATTGATCTATGTGCATGTGGCTTTTTTTTTCTTTTCCTTTTCCTTTTCTTTTCTCTTTCTTTCTCTTTTTTCTTTCTTTCTTTCTTTCTTTCTTTCTTTCTTTCTTTCTTTCTTTCTCTCTCTCTTTCTTTCTTTCCTTCTGTCTGTCTGTCTTTCCTCCCTTCCTCCCTCCCCTCTTGCTCTTTCTCTCTTCCTTTCTTCCTTCCTGTCTTGTTTTCTGCCAATACTATCCTGTCTTGAAAACTATGGCTTAAAACAAGTCTTGAAATTAGGTAATGTGAGTTCTCCACGTTTGTTCTTCTTCAGAATTGGGCTGGCTATTCTAAGACCTGTTTTTCCATATACATTTTAGAATCAACCTGTTGATATCTACAAAATAGCTTTCTGAGATTTTGATTGGAATTGCATTGAATCTGTAGATGGAGTTGAGAAGACTTAACATCTTAACAATGTATTAAATGTATCGACCAAGTTGGAAAGAATTGACATCTTAGCAATATTGAATCTCTCAATCCATGAACACAGAATATCTCTATATTATTTAGGTCTTCTTTCATTTATTTCATCAGTGTTTTGCAGTTGCCTGCATACAGATTTTATATTATTTTGTTAGATTTATACTTAAGTATTTCATTTTTTGTTGCTTTTGTGAATAGTTTTTTATTTAAAATTCTAATTTTTCGGAGGAAATTAGTTGACTTTTCTACACTAACCTTATATCTTGAGACCTTGCTGTACATGCTTAGTAGTTTCAGATTTATTTTTTTTTTTTGGTAGTTTTTTTTGACTTTCTGTACAGACAGTTATGTCACATGACATAAAGACAGTTTTATTTCCTACTTTCTAATATGTATCCTTTTTTTCCTTCTTTCCTTTATTTCTTTTTTGGTCTTGGTAAAATGTTAAATAGGAGGGGTAAGAGGGGATATCCTTGTTGCTGATCTTAGAGAGCAAGCGTCAGGTGTTTCATCCTAATAATAATGTTAGCTGTAGGTATTTTTTATAGATGTTCTTTATCAAGTTGTGGAAATCCCCTCCTATTACTAATTTGCTGAGAGTTTTTGTCATGATTGAGTGTCCAATGATTCTTGTGCATTGATTGATATAAGCAAGCAATTTTTTTCCTTAGCCTGTTTATGTATTGGTTTACTTTGATTGATTTTTGAATATTGAGCCAGCCTAGCATACCTGGAATAAATGTGGTTGGGGTGGATGATTCTTTTTATCCATTATTATATTCAATTTTCTAATATTTTAATATTAACCTATGTTCATAAGGGATATTGATTTGTAGTTTTCCTTTCTGTAATGGCTATTTCTAGTTTTGACATTTGGGTATTATTGACCTCATAGAATGAGTTGGGACATGTTCCTCCTGCTTGTATTTTCTGGAAGAGATTGTGGGAAATTAGTATCATTTCTTCCTTAAATGTTTTGTAGAATTCAGTAATGAAACCATCTGGGCCTGATGCTTTCTCGTATGGAAGGTTATTAATTATTGATTCAATTTCTTTTTTTTTGATTCAATTTATTTAACAGATATAGGTCTATTCAGATTATCTCTTTCACCTTTTGTGTGAAATACTTTTGGTATTTTAGTCTTTCAGGGAATTTGTCCATTTTATCTAAGTTATCAAGTTTTGGGGTAGAGTTATTTGTAGAATTCTTTTATTATCCATTTTTAAAAAATAAACTTTATTTTTAAGAGTAGTTTTAGGTTCACAGCAAAACTGAGCAGAAAATAGAGCTCCTATATACCCTCTGTCCCTACACAGACACAGCCTCCCCGGCTATGAACATCCCACACCAGAGTGGTACATTTATTAAAATCAGTGAACCTCCATTGACACATCATTATCACACTAAGTCCACAGTTTACATTAAGGTTCACTCTTGGTGTGTATTCTGTGGGTTTCAACAAATATATAATAACATGTATCTACCATTGTAGAATCATACAGGGTAGTTTCACTGCCCTAAACATTCTGTGTTCTGCCTACTCTTCCTCCCTCCCTACCTGACCCTTGGCAGTCACCAATCCTTTTACTGTCTCCATGATTTTACCTTTTCCAGAATGTCATATAGTTGGAATAATGCAGTATGTCACTTTTTCAGATTTGTTTCTTTCACTTAAATTTATGAATTTAAGTTTCTTCCATTTCTTTTCATGGCTTGATATCTCATTTCTTTCTAGCCCTGAGTAATATTCCATTGTTTGAATGTACTGTAGTTTATCCATTCTCCCACTGAAGGACATCTTGGATGATTTATAATTTTGCAATTATAAAAAAGTTACCATAAACATCCAGGTGCAGGTTTTTGTGTGGGTATATGTTTTTACACTGTGAATTAAGAGCTCACACAAAAAGCACAGGAGCTTCTGAACTGGGATGATTCAAACAATAATCTTCAAATGACCTCATTACATAGTATGGGTTAGGAAAAGTAAGCACTGTGTACCTTCTGTATTTGCCAAAGTATTTTATTTTGATTGTACCACTGCGAGTAGTTATGTGGACATGTGCCAATGCCAAGTTCCAGAAAACAATGCAGTTACACATGTTGGAGAATGAGTATTGCATCATCATCATCATCATGTAATCATTATCATAGATAACATGATTAAGGGAATAATATCGTCAGGGATGCTCCTTCCCTCTTTTTTCTCTCTCTCTTTCTCTCCCTCCCTCTCTTTCTTACTTTCTCTTTCTTTCTTTCTTTCTTTCTTTGTTTCTTTCTTTCTTTCTTTGTTTCTTTCTTTCTTTCTCTCATTCTCTCTTTTTCTCTTTCTTTCTTTCTCTCTCTCTTTCTTTCCTTCTTTATTGTCATTTATTCTTCCCAATATTACTATGGAGTACATATTACAATTACCTCTGTTTTATTTAGAAGGAAGCCAGATCTTAGAGAAGTTCAGTGAATGACCTGATCACAGCATACAACTTTTAATAGTAGTGCCAAAATTAGAGAGCAGATTAAATTCAGAATATGTACTCTTAACCATTATGCTATGCTATAGCACATTTTCCAAAATAATAATATAATTCAGGACCATAGATTTGTTTCTCAGGCTGGTCATTTGCTTAACTCTAGCTGATGAATCATTATTATTAAATATTAGCCAAGTCATTTCAAAAATGTTGAGGGGAGTTCAAATTTGTTGAATGACTACAGTTTTGGATTGTTCTTCACTATTTTCTATTAAAACATAGAAGGATCTTGGCTATAAATCAAGACTGTATGTTTTGTATTAAGCAAACACAACATTAGATTGTTATATGAAAGGAGCTATGTATTTATCATGAATACAACTGATATAGATGAAAACTGACCTATTTAATTCAAACAAGATTATGTAAATTTTATAGTGATTTATTAATTTTCTTCTCTACTCATGTTTCAATTTCATGAATACCTTTGCCTACTTTATAATAACTGAAAACTGAGAAATGAGAAAATAAGATCACAGATCACAAGGATGAATCTCAGTTGGAATAATTCAAGGAACTTCAAAGGCTTTTTATTCTATGTTTTTTCTCCTTGACTTAATAAAAACTATATACGTAAAACATGTGTATTACTAAACACATGAGTATCTCACATGAAGAAAAACTCTTACCTGTAGGGACCCTAGGGCTTGAAAGTTCCTGGTCAATGCACATCAAATTCCTTTAATTTTGGTTGTATGTCTGCTTTCTTTTCCTAGAAATCGGATACTATTAGTTTAGGGTCAGTGGGACCTCACTAGCTAGCTACTGCTCTCTTTTCCTCCTTACTTCCTTTTCTTAATTAATCTTACAGTTTTTTCAATAGCTGTTAGGAAATTTGTTTTGAGGACTAACTCATTTTATTTCCTTTGTAGGTATTTTCTAATGTATCCTATGTATATTGGTTGCTTTTGCTCAGAACTCCATTCTTTACTCCCTTCCCATTTTACCTTATATTATTTAACTTGGCTCACCATTTTACACTCTGACATAAACTACCACTTACATACTGATAATTCTCAGTACTACCCTTTTCTTTAGTTTTATTTCCTTGTGTCCACCTGTTTACTATGGTTCACTCTGAAGAGACATTTGATTTACCATATTGAAAACAAAACTCATGTTTCTCCAAAACTCATTACTCTACCTGCTTATGCCATTTAGTTCTTGGTCTTAACATCCAAAAAATTATCTTAGATGGAAACCTTAGCATCATTCCTCCTCCTTCTACCCAATATCTCATTGTTTTCTAAGACCATTTATTAATACATCTTGACATGACATTTATTAATACATCTTGACATCCTACCCCTCTCTTTCCACTCTGGTATCCATACCTCCCACAACCAGTCCACCCCCACACAACCTATTTGTCTCCTCCCTGTGTTCTGTTACTCTTTAGATCCTTAGACAAAGGCATGGTGCTAAAGCAGAGTAGGTCATGCCATTTCATGTCCCTTTTGCTTTCATATATAGATGTCCTTCCCTATTGTGATCCTCCTGAAGAACTCAGAATTGTCTTTAAGCTCACACAGATTTCTTCTGATATTGCAGGGCAAAGTTTCATAGCTTTTTCTCTCACTAACCTGTGGGACCTTAAAGACTAGCAATTATTCTATCTGGCTGTGTCCAAGGGCAGGCAGGAAGCCAGGTACTTAGGACATATTTAAAAAATGTTTAATAAATGGATAAATGAATAAAATATAGATAAACAAAAGTACTCATTCTTCCTGGGAAGAAAAACTTTTAGTACAGTCCTGATACTTAATCTTTGTTGTATTCTCTCTTTATCTCTCTCTTTTTTTTTTAAGATGTTTTTCTTTGATGTGGACCATCGGTTTTTTTTTTTTGCGGTACGCGGGCCTCTCACTGTTGTGGCCTCTCCTGTTGCGGAGCACAGGCTCTGGACGCGCAGGCTCAGCGGCCATGGCTCACGGGACCAGCTGCTCCACAGCATGTGGGATCTTCCTGGACCAGGGCACGAACCCATGTCCCCTGCATCAGCAGGCAGACTCTCAACCACTGCGCCACCAGGGAAGCCCGATGTGGACCATTTTAAAGTCTTTACTGAATGTGTTACAGTATTACTCTGTTTTATGTTTTGGTTTTTTGGCCAAGAGACATGTGGGATCTTAACTCCCAACCAGGGATCTAATCCTCACCCCCTGCATTGGAAGGCAAAGGCTGGACCACCAGGGAAGTCCCTCTTTATCTCTTTTTTTTAAATCATTAAAGCACATGTTTTATGAGATTAAATAAAAAGATTAAGATAATTTTTGTAATTGTTTATAATAAAGGAATACAATTTAAGAGATCTTAATTAATAACAACTCTGTTGGTTGAATGAATAAAATGGAGCCCAGTGCCTCTCTCAGTCCCATCTGTCTAGTTTAATTTTTCTCAAATGATACACATCTATTTTTATTGTACAATATGTAAGTACTGTAAGTATGTATGTAAAATTTGAGAACTTCCCCTTCTGTTATCATCCAATTCCCAATTTCCCTTTCAGGGTAATGGTTTAGTTTGTGTATTCTCTCTCTCTCTCTTTTTTAATCTAGCACATGCATAGTACTAGCACAGCAGTATGTATATGTGTGTATGTTTGGATCTGTTTTATTAATATGTTTTCCCCATGATTTTCTTTCATTATCTTTAATTTACAGTATTTCTTAGAGATGTTTACATATTATTCAATATATGAAAATTTTCTTTATATCGCTCACTTGAATACATTAGAATGTTCTAATGTATTAATTAGATAGACTCTCCTCTACTAATGGATATTTATATTGTCTCCAACTTTTTTCACTTCAACAAACAATGCTGCAGTAAGCATCCTTTTATACACTTTTTAAGATATTACTGATAGTGGAATTGTTCTATCAAAGCTTACGCATATTTAAGTTTTAATAGATATTATCTAATTGTTCTCCATAAAAGAAAAAAAAAAAGCTCCCTGGCCAGCTGTGGCTCTCATGCACTATTCTAATATGTGTCCTTGTGCTGTGGAAAACAAAAACAAAAATGTAAGTAGCTCATCTTGATTCAATTTGCATTTTCTTGATTTATTCAACACCATTTTCTTGCAATTGTGGCTATTGGTATATTTTTGTGACTTACCTATCATAATCATAATGTATTTTTCTATTGGGTTGTTTAAGATATTTTATGTTATTTTATTTTACAAAAGTTTTAAACTGTAAATAGTCAAATATCACAACCACTTCCCACTTAGGCTTTCTGAATTACAGTTTGAGACTTCCACAGAAAGGGAGAGCTTAAGTCCTCTAATTATAAAACTTTTAATTTGGATATACCCTTGTACTTATTGGACTTCTCATTTTATCAGTTTTTAACTACTTCACTCTAACAAATAGTTTTAAAAGATGAATGCAAAATTATTATCATTCATATTTTACATTTGAGAAATGTGAGGATCTATATTATATTACAAAGAAACTAGAGTTTCCAGTACATTTTAAGCACTCAGTAAATAGTTATATAATGTGACTATGAAGCAAACTTATATTTGTTATTCCTTTGAGCAACAAATTTTAGATTCTTTCTTGTCAGGTGAGGATAAAATTGAAAGCTGAGAGATTGAAGTAGAGTTCTGGATTGAAACTAGTTGATAAACCCAGTGGGGACAACCTTTGGCATATATTGACCATGGTCAAAGATTGCACTTCAGTCAATAAGGGTAGACGTTCATGCCTGTTTCATTTCAAATTCAAGTAACTAAATGAGCAAGGACCATTTGGCCTTTCTTATTGTACCTGTATATGTATCTAGGATTAACAACTTTCTGGTACATTTGCAACTTTAAAAAATTAAATTTCATTAATTTTATCTCTGCAAACTTCTTAGGGATAATGTGAACTGCCTTTTAAGAAAAATTAAGTGGGTTGGCAAGATTTTACAATTATTCTCATACTTGTGTGTCCTTAGAAGAAGTGGGTGCAGTAGTGGCTTTTTCTGGAGAATAAAATGTAGGTGGAATTTTTCATTTTCTATGGGTCTGTATTACGAAGTAATAGTCTTGAGTATTAGCATTTGAATATATACTTAAAATACTACAATGCTATTCCCTCTTTGGAATATGTCTGACTCATTTTGCCAGATTACTGATTCCAGACTCCAAGATGAAATTAGGTGTTATGATGCACATGAAAGTGTTTAGAAAAATATGATATTACACACATTTAAAAAGGCATTATATATTACTGTTGATCTAACTTTTGAATTTTTAGCCATATATATACATATGTATATGTATATATATGGCTTCAAATATATAATTTGGTGCATGGATAAAATGTCCTAGGAGTGTTAGATTTTTAAAAGAAGTTATACTTTTAATTTCTCTGGCATCTGATTTAAGATAGTTGGTGTTCAACACAATTCAGCATCTTTACCTAAAGCCATAAAAGACTGCAATGTTGATAGGTGCCCTATTATACTTGTGTGATAAAGAAATTCAAATAAAGAACTTCCATTGAAATATACCTGAAATTATAATTGTTTCTTCAATTTCTTCAGTTCTCTTCAAGAGGAACATGCTATTTCAGTATCTTCAATTATATCTTTTGTGATACAACTGAAGAAAGAACCAAAGCTCCAGTAAAAATTTAAAATATGATGACAAAAAATACAAATGGCTTTTTCTTGAAGGACTGTTTGCCTTGAGCAAATAAAAATAATTCTTTTCTTCGTCCAGTAAATCCTAGAACAGACACCTGGGGGCAGTGCATCTTCACTATCTACAACTCAAATTCAGGGAATGACTTCTTTCTATTAAAAAAAATGTGCTATAATCACAAGCAGACTAGAATAGGAACTCCTGGCTACCCTCTTTCTTTTAGAGAGACCATTGATTCACACACTTTACAGCAGCGCTAGTCCAGTCCTCTTCATTGTGGTAATGGTTTCCTGTGAAATTAAACATATAGTTAATTTTTTCCTTGTCTAGACAGCTCTTCTTGCTGCTTATATTACCTACATAATGGTGTGTCATCAGAGTAACAGTTAATCGTTACACTATATTTCACACACTAAACGTAACATTTGTAACTATTAGTGAACTGAAATCTTTACTGATTTTCATGACCCTAGTATAGCTTACACTCATATTAGAAATATATGCATGTGCGTATTTAATAAATCATATAACACCACTGTCGGGCAGTTTTCTTTGTTCTTAATATCATGTCCACACCTTCACCCAATAATTCTTATCTTGACTTGTTCGATTCAAAATGATTAAGGCCAGATTGCTAAATCCATTAGCAGAAATACATCTATAATCCTCTTATTCCACTTGACCTGATTCAGCATCATCCCCATGAGGAAAGGAGATTTGGATTTAGCATGAACTATTCTAAGGCTTGGAGAAATGTACCATGATAATCAGAAAAGGGAATTTTATTTGATTTAAATTTTTTTTCCAGCTTTATTGAAGTATAATCGACAAGTAAAATTATAGAACATTTAAAGGGTACAATGTGATGATTTGACATATGTGTTGTTAAATGGTTCCCACAGTCAAAGTATCAATAGTAAACATATCCATTGCCTCCCATAGTTATTTTTGTTTTTTAGGTGAGATTTAATCTCTTAACAAATTTCAATTTTACAATACAGTATTATTAACTATAGTCACCATGCTGTACAAGAGATCCTTAGAAGTTATTCATCTTATAACTAAAAGTCTGTACCCTTTAATCAACCTCACTCCATTTCCTCTACCCCCCAGCCCCTGGCAACCACCATTCTAGTTTCTGGCTCAACTCTTTTTTTTTTTCAAGATTCTACATATAAGTGATAACATATAGTATTTGTTTTCTTCTGTCTGGCTTATTTTACTTAGCATAATGTCCTCCGGTTTCACCCATTTGCAAAAATGATAGGATTTCCTTCTTTTTTAAGGATGAATAATGTTCCATTGTGTGTGTGTGTGTGTGTGTGTCTCACATTGTCCTATTCATCTGTCAACAGACACTTAGGTTGTTCTATATCTTGGCTATTGTAAATAACATTGCAACAAACATGGGGGTACAGATATCTCTTCAATATAGTGATTTCATTTTCTTTGAATATATACCCAGAAGTGAGATTGCTGGTAGCTCTATTTTTATTTTTTTTTTTTTTTGAGGAAGCTTCATACCATTTTCCATAATGGCTATACCAATGTACATTCCTACCAACAGTATACAAGCGTTCTCTTTTTTCTACATCCTTTCCAACATTTATTATCTCTGTCTTTTTGATAATAGACATCCTAACAGGTGTGAGGTGATATTTCATTTTGGTTTGGATCTGCATTTCCTAGATGATTAATGATGCTAAGTACCTTTTCATATACCTATTGGCCATTTGTATATCTTCTTTTGAAAATGTCTGTTCAGGGCCTTGGCCCATTTTTAATTAGGTTATTTGTTTTTGTTTTGCTATTGAGTTTATGACTTTTTAATGTATCTTAGATATTAACCCCTTATCAAATATATGGTTTGCAATTTTTTTCTCCATTTTGTTTATTGTCTTTTTATTTCATTGATTTTTGTTTGTTTGTTTTTTGCTGGGCAGAAACTTTTTAATTTGGTGTAGTCCCAATTACTTATTTTTCTTTTGTTGTCTTCGTTTTAGTGTCAAATCCAAAAAAATCCTTACCAAGACCAGTGTCAAGGAGCTTTTCCCTTATGTTTACTTGTAGGAGTTTTATAGTTTCACTCCTTGCATTTAAGTCTTTAATTCATTTTGAGTTGACTTTTATGTATGGTGTAAGATAGGTGTCCAGTTTCATTTTTTTGCATGTGGCTATCCAGTTTCCCCAACTTCATTTATCCATTTATTAAGTTTTCCATTTATTGAAGAGACTATCATTTCTCCATTGTGTAATCTTTGTTGAAAATTCATTGACCAAATATGCATCGGTTTATTTCTGGGTCTCTATTCTGTTTCATTGATCATGTGTCTTTTTATGCCACAACCATAGTGTTTTGATTACTACAGCTTTGTAATATAGTTTGAAATCAGGAAATGTGATGTCTCCAGGTTTGTTCTCTTGATCAATAAATGTAATAGACTACATTAACAAAACAAAGGATAAAAATCATATGCTCATCTCAATAGATGTAGAAAAAGCATTTGACAAAATTCAATATCCTTTCATGAAAAAAAAACTCTCAGCAAATTAGGTGTAGATGGAATGTACCTCAACATAATAAAGGCTATCTATGGGAAGCCCACAGCTAGGATCATACTCAATGGTGAAAAGCTAAAAGCTTTTCCTCTAGGATCAGAAACAAAACAGGGTGCCTGCTCTCACCATTTCTATTCAACATAGTTCTGGAAGTCCTAGCCAGAGCAATAAGGCAAAAAAAAAAAAAAAAAAAAAGAAACAAAAAGCATCCAAATCAGAAAGGAAGAAGTAAAATTGTCTCTGTTTCTAGAAGATATGATCTTATATCTAGAAAACCCCAAAGACTACCAAAAAGCTGTTAGAACTGATAAACAAATTCAGTAAAGTTGCAGGATACAAACAGCATGCAGAAATCAGTTGTGTTTCTATATATTAACAATGAACTATCCAAAGAAGAAATTAAGAAAACAATTCCATTTATAAAAGCATCAAAAAGAATGAAATACTTAGGAATTAATTTAACCAAGAAAGTGAAAGATCTGTACAATAGAAACTAACACAACTTTGTAAAACAACTGTACCTCCATTTAAAAAAAATATATGGTGAACAGTTGGCTAACGTGCTTAACATATACTTAATAAATTTTTATTTGTAAGCTAAAAAAAGGAAAAATGAATAAAAAGAAAGTTCTGTACACTGAAAAATATAAAACATTGAGGAAAGAAATTGAAGAAGGCACAAATAAATGGAAAGATATTCCATGTTCATAGATTGGAAGGATTAATGTTGTCAAAATGCCCATAATACACAAATTGATCTACAGATTCAATGCAATTCCTATCAAAATTCCAATAGCATTTTGCACAACACAGAAAAGCAATCCTAAAATTTGTATGGAACCACAAAAGACCCTGAATAGTTTAAGCAATCTTGAGAGAAAAGGGAATTCTAAATAATTCTTTCAAACGTATTTTACCATTGTATCTTTCAGCTTATTCAAAATATTTTTTGTAAGTAAATAGTGCTTCCAATAAAATAGTATCAGCATTATTTTCCATGTGATTATGGCTATTTAACATATTTTCCAGCCTGCATTTCCAAAAATAGGTTCTAGTAGGCCAATGAAACAACATTGTTTTTGATATGTAGAGAAGAGCCAGCACTACATTCAGTATGTCTGATTGGTTTCTGTGCCTCTTGGGTTGCTGAGAACATAATACATATCTTAATGTTAAAATCTGGTCTCCAAAGACTTAATACTGGTTTTTGTTCATACTTATGGAAAACTACACTGCATTATTGCTGTCTAGAACTTGACCATGGGGTAGCCAAACCATCCCAGTGTTCACCATGATAGATTTCAGAGAGCAAGCAGAAGACCTCGGTCCTTTTTTGCTCTCAGAGAATATATTTTTCTAGCATAGAACACACCATAGGTGAAAATTAGGAAGAGAGAATGACAGATTTTCTGCTTGAAAAGATGCTTTTTTTATTAGGTCATGTTTTGATCAGATCATCATCACATCAAGATTGATCAAAAGATCAATGTGAGTATTATAGGTTTTTTTTCTGCACTAAGTACATATGATATCATATACTGTTGTTTTGGAAATTCTGCCTCTTTCCCAATCTAGAAATATGAGAATTTTTATTTCCTAAAACCATTCAATCTCTAATATGAGGTTTTCCTCACATGTTTCCACATGTGTAGAATGCATTGTCTTTAAAACTGTAATGTGGCTGTGTATAGTCTAAATATTTGTTTATATAATTTCTCACCTTGGACAGTTGAAGAATCTCCACATTGACCTAACTTAGAAAGAGCAGATGGCCATTTTCTGAATTTTATTTTGTAGTTTTTAAACATTTGGCTATAGTTACCAAAGAGGGAACAAGTTTTTGTCTATCTAGGCAGATAAGATGGGCAGTTGTAATTCTCTGATGAGGTAAGCAATAACTACCCAAACCCTCTTATATTTGCAGACATGCAGGTTTTGTGACCTGATTTGACTGAGATCTAAGTACCTGAGTTGATGTCATTCAGTAGCTAAATGCTTAAATTGGTGCTTCACTCTGCACTTTCAGACAGGCCAAATGAGAGGACCAAAATGGAGTTTAGAGGGCCTCTCCCTTAGGATTTGCCTACCTACCCTCTTACGTAACATTTTTTTCTGAGCTTTTAAAAAGGAATTGCTTGC
This sequence comes from Grampus griseus, assembly GCF_964374135.1. Classification (NCBI taxonomy): domain Eukaryota; kingdom Metazoa; phylum Chordata; class Mammalia; order Artiodactyla; family Delphinidae; genus Grampus; species Grampus griseus. Next base: position 37,776,482 of record NC_139019.1, on the reverse strand, counting down.
TTTTTAAGTACTTTTTTTTCTTTTCACTTAAAGAGACATGTTAAAAGGCCAGTTGGAAATTCAGGTATGGTCCCTAGGCATGTGATACCTTTGTTGGGCTGGTGGTCCTTAGAGACTAGATTTTCAGTTTTGTGAGGCCAGAAACTCAATCCCATCATTAAACACAGACTTGATCTGACTCAGGGGAGCTGACTCATGCTAATGAAACTCATTATAAGCCAGAAAGGCTCGTTCATTAATTCATAATTAGAAGTAGATCGGCCAAGAGGAAGGAAATACAGCTGGTCAGCACATTCTCTCCCAGAAAAAAAATTTACATGAAAATGCAAAAAGGTAGCTTGGTTTATATAGAACCAGTGGAAAGAGAGTTAGATGATATTAGTGAAAGGTTTGATCTGATTATGCTAGCTTCCTGTTCCCTTTTCCTTGTAGGCTTCTGCCTGGAAAAAGAGGAACTACGATTCTCTTTTGCATCTGGCAGCATCCCTTCTGGGCTGAAGAGACACTGGCCCAAGCTTGCACTTTGGATCACCTTTAAGTCAGTTAGGTTACACTATAACTGAATGACTAATTTCTTTACTTTAACATGTTACGTTCACAGCTTCTTGTGAATATAACTTGATCCTCTTGATGGAGACTGAGAAAAACTTCATCTCAACCAGCAGCAACATATTTACAAATCATCTCTAAGGATGAGTTACTATGAGAGTGTCTAGCTTCTCATTTTAGAGTGATTTTTCAATCTCGGACAGTGACCTCTTCAAATTCAGGTCCCCATATCCTGTAAGAAACTGTTATACCTTATACGGGTTTATGTTGATATGAATGTTCTGTATCAATAATGACATTTAAAATAAATGAGATATCACAATATATTCTCTGGAATGCTTTAAGGTGTTGCAAAGAAATGCTGTCATTAATTTGGGTGTTCTGGCTATCTTCAGACTGTTTGTGATATTCTTTCTATAGCATCCATGCAACATGCTAAGAAGAGAAGAAAACTGACCAATGTGGACAGATTAACTTCCTTTTCATGAACAGTTTGAACACCCAATTCATGTGTGTTCCAAGAGCACTGACTAGTAGTGAGGTAATATTGAGAATCTTAGGGCCAGTGTCATGAATATCCATTATCACTCTAGGCAAGAGAAATCTAGTAGACTTTAGACAGTATGCTATATTTATTTATTTATTTTTGTGTGTGTGTGTGTGTGTGTGTATATATATATATATATAAGTTATTTATTTTTGGCTGCATTGGGTCTTCGTTGCTGCATGCGGGCTTTCTCTAGTTGTGGTGAGTGGGGGCTACTCTTTGCTGCAGTGCATGTGCTTCTCATTGCGGTGGCTTCTCTTGTTGCGGAGCACGGGCTCTAGGCATGCGGACTTCAGTAGTTGTGGCACATGGACTCAGTAGTTGTGGCTCGCGGGCTCTAGAGCGTAGGCTCAGTAGTTGTGGTGCACAGGCTGAGTTGCTACGTGGCATGTGGGATCTTCCTGGACCAGGGCTCGACCCCGTGTCCCCTGCTTTGGCAGGAGGATTTTTAACCACTGCACCACCAGGGAAGCCCAGTACACTATATTTTAAAATGTACTATAGATATACCAAGTAGGGAGAGAGATAGAAAGGTAATTATATTAGTAGGTATTTTATGGATTAGAATAGATTGGGAAAGTCTAATAAGTCCCGAGACATTTTGTTCTGTCTCAAACAATTTTTAATTAAAAAAATGTTTTTTAATTCTAATTTTTGGTATCTCGTGGGGTAAAAGAAAATGAGATGATTGGAATAAACTTGACCTTAATTTTGGCCAGTTTCTTTAAACATGATAAAAGTTTTGTTGATATTTTTATTTAATATTTTATGGAATGGTATTTTTGGAATAATTTGATCTTTTTCTTAAAAGTGTCAAAATTCTAGTACTGGGCTTTATTTAGCTATTTAAGGATAATACATTTTACCACAGAAAATTGTGAATTTAGATTTTTTTAACCATGTAACTGAGAATATTAGAAGACATTATTTTCATTTCTTACAAACTCCTCCTGTATATTCAGGCTTAAAAGGTGAATCATACATAATACTTTCTAGATCTCTCTCTAAATATGTCTATTCCATGGATTCATTTATTAACTGAGAGACATTTGGCAGTTGCAAGCTAGCAAATATATACAAATACGTCACCCATCTACTCAGCTCTGGCGAGAGGGAGTAGTCACAAACAGGGAAGGACAAGCAAAGACTGTACCCGAGAGAGTTCACATTCCGGCAACCCCCCCATCAACGGCTTGTTCCCATTCCTGCTGCACAGCCCCAATCACGGCTCTGAGATAGCAGGTGCCAACGTTGGACCCTTTCCAATGTAAGAAGTTCCAGGTGTTTGGGGGAAAAGTCTTTCAGATAACAGAAGTATTGTACTGGTTATGTGGTTTTTGTTTTATTTTAAATAAATTTATTTATTTATTTTTGGCTGCATTGGGTCTTCGTTGCTGTGTGCGGGCTTTCTCTAGTTTGGCGAGCGGGCGCTACTCTTTGTTGTGGCGTGCGGGCTTATTGCAGTGGCTTCTCTTGTTGTGGAGCACAGGCTCTAGGGCGCACAGGCTTCAGTAGTTGTGGCTCATGGGCTCAGGAGTTGCGGCTTGTGGCCCTAGAGCACAGGCTCAGTAGTTGTAGCACACGGGCTTAGTTGCTCCACGGCATGTGAGATCTTCCCAGACCAGGGTCTGGACCCGTGTCGCCTGCATTGGCAGGTGGATTCTTAACCACTGTGCCACCAGGGAAGCCCAAGGATATGTGTTTTTAAAAAGAATATCACACAGCCATTATGGAGAACAGTATGGAGTTTCCTTAAAAAACTGAAAATAGAATTACTGTATGACCCAGCAATCCCACTCCTGAACATATACCTTGTGAAAACCATAATTCAAAAAGATACATGTACCCCAATGTTCATTGCAGCACTATTAACAACAGCTAGGACATGGAAGCAACCTAAATGTCTGACAGATGAATGGACAAAGAAGATGTGGTACCTGTATACAATGGAATATTACTCAGCCATAAAAAGGAATGAAATGGAGTCATTTGTAGTGAACTGGTTGGACCTAGAGTCTATCATACAGAGTGAAGTAAGTCAGAAAGAGAAAAACAAATACCGTATATTAACATATATATGGAATCTAGAAAAATGGTACTGATGAACTAGTGGCAGGACAGGAATAGAGATGCAGATGTAGAGAATGGACTTGTGGACAAGTCCACAAGGGGGAAGGGGTGGCTGGGATGAATTCAGAGAGTAGCATGGACATATATACACTACCATGTGTAAAATAGATAGCTAGTTGGAAGCAGCTGCATAGCACAGGGAGGTCAGCTCGGTGCTTTGTGACCACCTAGAGGTGTGGGATAGGGAGGGTGAGGGGGGAAGCTCAAGAGGCAGGAGATATAGGTATACATAAGTATGCATATAGCTGATTCACTTTGTTGTACAGCAGAAACACAACATTGTCAATTATAATCCAATAAAGATGTAAAAAAATAAAAAGTATCACAGAGTCTGTAACTATTTCTTTTTTTTTTTTCGTTTTCTGACTCACTATAGAATCAGCAAAACCTGCATAAGGAGACTCAAGAAATGATTCTGTTCTATTTTCTATTTCTTGTCTCCTTTACTTCCCACTCTCCAAACTCTTAAGAACACTTTTGTGTAAGTTTTGTTCTTATTCAGTTGAAATATTTTTTTAAAAAACTGATGCATGAGAAGTACTCTGGTTTTTAAAAATTCAGTTTTGGCAACAAACTAACCCTCTTGTAGGAAGTTTGTATAACTTGTCACTATACTTGTTTTATGTGATCTGAATTTAAATTGAGTTCTAACATCACCATACATATTTTTTGTCCAGGTCAAAGAAATAGTTACTTCTGAATAGAATACTGTCTTACTTTATGCTTAGTTCTTGACTATAAAGTTCTACCCAGGTTACATGAATCAGCCAACATGAATGCTAATTAGATATTTAGAAAATCAACTTAAAGAGTGAGAGTACAAAGCTTCAGGTTTGGCCTTAGCCTGAGTAAAGATTGTTTTATAAATTCATACACAACATAGTTACTGTTTTTTTCCAGTGTTACAATTGCAATTTGAGAATTCTTTTTAACATATTTTTAAAATTAATTTATTTATTTTTATTTATCTTTGGCTGTGTTGGGTCTTTGTCACTGCACGCGGGCTTTCTGTAGTTGTGGCGAGCAGGGGCTACTCTTCTTTGCGGTGCTCAGGCTTCTCATTGCAGTGGCTTCTCTTGTTGAGGAGCACGGGCTCTAGGTGCCCAAGCTTCAGTAGTTGTGGCTTGCGGGCTCTAGAGCATAGGCTCAGTAGTTGTGGCACACGGGCTTAGTTGCTTCGCGGCATGTGAGATCTTCCCAGACCAGGCTTGAACCTGTGTGCCCTGCATTGGCAGGGGGACTCCCAACCACTGTGCCACCAGGGAATTCCTGAGAATTTTTGTAAAACATATGTTTTCTATTGTTTCTAGTTTTGCAGAAGAAACAAGAACTTTTATGTATTAAATAATCTTTCAATGCTTTCCCTCAAGCAAAAGAAAAAGTTCTTGGTAAAAGAAAGGATTGCATCTAGAAAATGATACCTTGTTACAGTGATGATGTTGCAGTTAGAGAGAGAGGAATGGAAGAAAAATGATACAGAATGAAAAATGCTGAGGGGTGACACTTGCTGTCAGATGACTGTTGAGGGTATGGACACACTCTATAAAAAGTGAAATCCACTCATTCACTTATTGCAACAGTTTCCTGGAGGATTTATATTTAGGGAAATGTACTTCAGACCAAACCATATTCCACACTCTGTGGAGTGATTATTACCATATCTGCCTTAACTTAAGCATTGGTTACTTCGTTGCTTTAAAATAATAAAGTTTATTAGGAAATAGTGTTGGTATTGAGAGAATTAATCTTTAAAGATTTTATGCTGTTTGTGGCCTTACCAGCATATATGCAACTGTCTCATTCAGATTGTTTTATTTTGGAAAGGTGGAAAATTTTTTAAATTTAATTTTATTTTTATTGACATATAGTTGATTTAAAATATTAAGTTAGTTACAGGTGTACAGCAAAGCAATTCAGATACATACACACACACACACACACACACACATATTCTTTTTCAGATTATTTTCCATTATAGGCTATTAAATGATATTGAATATAGTTCCCTTTGCTATACAGTACACCTTTGTTGTTTATCTATCTTATATATGGTAGTGTGTATCTGTTAATCTCATACCCCTAATTTATCCCTCTCCCCTTTTTCCTCTTTGGTAACCATAATTCTGTTTTTTATGTCTGTGAGTCTGTTTCTGTTTTGTAAATAAGTTAATTTGTATTATTTTTTAGATTCCACATATAAGTGATATCATATAATATTTGTCTTTCTCTTTCTGACTTACTTCACTTAGAATGACAGTTCCATCCATGTTGCTTCAAATGGCAGTATTTCATTCTTTTCTATGGCTGAGTAATATTCCTTTGTATAAATATATGCACCACATCTTAAACCAGTCATCTGTTGATGGGCACTTTGGTTGTTTCCATGTCTTGGCTATTATATTACTGCTGCTATGAACACTGGAGTGCATGTATCTTTTCAAATTAGAGTTTTCATCTCTTCTGGATATATGCCCAGGAGTGGGATTGCTGGATCATCTGATAATCCTATTTTTACTTTTTAAGGAACCTCCATACTGTTTTCCATACTAGCTGCACCAATTTACATTCCCATCAACAGTGTAAGGAGGGTTCCCTTTTCTCCACACCCTCTCCAGGATTTATTATTTGTAGACTTTTTGATGATGGCATTCTGACTAGTGTGAGGTGATACCTCATTGTAGTTTTTTTTTTTTTTTTTTTTTTTTTGGCGGTACGCGAGCCTCTCACCGTCATGGCCTCTCCCATTCTGGAGCACAGGCTCCGGACGCGCAGGCTCAGCAGCCATGGCTCACGGGCCCAGCCGCTCCGCGGCATGTGGGATCTTCCCGGACCGGGGCACGAACCCGTGTCCCTTGCATCGGCAGGCAGACTGTCAACCACTGTGCCACCAGGGAAGCCCATTCTGCCCATTTTTTGATTGGGTTGTTTGTTTTTTGATATTGAGTTTGAATATTTTGGAAATTAAGCCCTTGTTGGTTGCATTATTTGCAAATATTCAATCCCAGTCTGTAGCTTGTCTTTTCATTTTGTTTATGGTTTCCTTTGCTGTGCAAAAGTTTATATTTGATTAGATTCCAATTTTTATTTTTGCTTTTATTTCTTTTGCTTTGGGAAACTAATCAAAGAAAATATTACTACAATTTATGTCAGAGAATGTTTTGACTGTGTTCTCTTCTAGGAGTTTTATGGTGTCATGTCATATCGAAGTCTTTAAGCCATTTTGAGTTTATTTTTTGTGTGTGGTGTCTGGGAATGTTCTAATTTCATTGATTTACATGTGGCTGTCCAGCTTTCCCAACACCACTTGCTGAAGAGACTGTCTTTCCTCCATTGTATATTCTTGACTCTTTCATCAAACTTTAATTGACCATAGGTGTGTGGGTTTATTTCTGGGCTCTCTATTCTCTTCCATTGATCTCTATGTCTGTTTTTGTGCCAGTGCCAGCTGTTTTGTGTACTGTAGCTTTGTAGTATTGTCTGAAGTCTGGAAGGATTATGCCTCCAGTTTGGTTCTTCTTTTCCTCAGGATTGCTTTGGCAATTCTGGGTCTTTGGGGGTTCTATATAAATTTTAGAATTATTTGTTCTAGTTCTGTGAAAAATGTCATGGGTAATATGATAGGGATCACATTAAGTCTGTAGATTGTTTTGGGTAGTATGGCCATTTTAACAATATTAATTCTTCCAATCCAAGGGCATGGGATATCTTTCCATTTCCTTGAATCATCTTTGATTTATTTTATCAGTGTTTTATAGTTTTCAGCATGTAAATCTTACACCTCCTTGGTTAGGTTTATTCCTACATATTTTATTTTTTTGATGTGATTTTAAACAGGATTTTTTTTAACTTTCCCTTTCTGATATTTCATTGTTAGTGTAAAGAAATGCAACAGATTTCTGTATATTAATCTTGTATTCTGTTACCTTGCTGAATTCATTTATCAGTTCTAGTAGTTTTTGTGTGCAGTCTTTAGAGTTTTCTATATAGAGTGTCATGTCATCTGCACATGGTAACAGTTTTACCTCTTCTCTTCCAATTTAGATACCTTTTATTTCTTTTTCTTGTCTGATTGCTGTGGCTAGGACTTGCAATACTATTATTGTATTCCCATCAATTTCTCCCTTTATGTTCATTAGTATTTGTTTTATGTATTTAGGTAATCCTGTATTGGGTGCATATATGTTAACAATATAATATCCTCCTCTTGTGTTGATCCTTTTACCATTATATAGTGTCCTTCTTTGTCTTTCTTTATGGTCTTTGTTTTAGAGTCTATTTTGTCTGATATGAGTATTGCTACCCTCCACTTTCTTGTCATTTCCATTTGCATGAAATATCTTTTTCCATTTCCTCACTTTCAATCTGTATGTGTCTTTTGCCCTAAAGTGGGTCTCTTGTAGGCAGCACATTGTAGGTTCTTGTTTTATTATCCAATCTGCCATTCTGTGTCTTTTGATCAGAGCATTTAGTCCACTGACATTTAAAGTAATTATTGGTAAGTGTGTATTTACTGCCATTTTAAACTTTGTTTCCCAGTTGATTTTGTATTTATTCTTTGTTCCTTTCTTCTTTTTGATTTTCTTTCTGTGGTTTTCTTTTGTATTATGCTTGTGTTCCTTTCTTTTTGTTTTTGTTTTTTGGAATCTATTGTATGTTTTTGATTTGTGATTACCCTGATTTTCAAGTATGTTAACCCATAACTATATCTGCTTGCTTTAGACTGGTAATCATATGAGCTTAAACACATTCTAAAAGACCACCATTTTCCTACTCCCCTCCTCCACATTTGTGATTTTGATGTCCTATTTTACATCTTCATGTTTACCCTTTTGCTGTTCATGTAGTTACAGTCGGTTTCACAGAATTTTTTGATTGTTTTTTTAGTCTGTGTACTAGATTATTTAATTGATCTTCAATCATTTTATATATTTGCCTTTCCTATTGTGATTTTCCCTTTCCTAGATTCTTGCTTCTTTTCCATCTAGAAAAGACCCTTCAACACTTGTTTTAGGGTAGGTTTAGTATTGCTGTATTCTTTTAATTTTTGTTTGTCTGAGAAATTCTTTATCTCTCCTTCTATTCTAAATGCTAATCTTGCTGGGTAGAGTATCCTAGTTTGCAGAGTTTTATCTTTCAGGACTTTGAATATATCTTGCCACTCCCTTGTGGCCTGCAAAGTTTCTGTAGAGAAATCAGCTGATAGCCTTATGGGGGTTTCTTTGTAACTGTTTGTTTTTCTCTTGCTGCCTTTAGAATCCTCTCTTTAACTTTTGCCATTTTAATTAAGATATGGATTGGTGTAGGTCTGTTTGAGGTCCTCTTGTTTGGGACCCCCTATGCTTCCTGTACCTGGATATCTGTTTCCTTCTTTATGTTTTGGAAGTGATATCCCATAATTTTATATTTGGATCATCATTGAAAACAGCTCTTCTGATAGTTTCCACTGTTGGTCTTACTCTAGCAAATCTATTCTCTCATTCTGACAATGTATCTAAAATTCCACACTGGAAGATTCAATCTTATTCAGAGCAGACCTGCTGAAGTTAAGATTTCTGAGATGAACAGGATCACAAGAATCGTCCTGTCCTAGATGGAGGTTGACATTTATTCTACTCATCTGACAAAGTTGCTCAAACCTAGTAGAAGCTGCTTCTTGAATACACATTATAATGGCAATATTAAATGGCTAGTTAGTTCCATTATTCAAATCTTTGTAGTTTTGAGCACTATTCTATGGAATCCTACTGTTTTAAGCCTGGCTGCTTTTTAAAGGGAAAATACTCATTGGGTCTGCATCTAAATTTACGTATTCCCTCATGTTTTTTACTTCAGCCCAATTAATTATCCATCCTTTTTTAAACACGGCTCACCTACTTTCATATAGATACTCTAAACTTTGTTTGATTCTTTACAGACTAACATGTGTTTCCTTGCTGGATCGAATGTTGATTTAATATTAAAATTTACTTTTACCTGAATCTTTCGTGCAGATTGCTTATCTGTGTTCCTGATGCCAACATACTCTTATTTTCCACTTTCTGATTACCTGGAACTTTTCAAGTCTTCAGGGATTTCAGGTTGATTTTTTTTGAAATGGAGCAGTTTTAGGTTCACAGCAAAATTGAGTAGAAAGTACAGACAATTCCCATATATTCTCAGACCCTACACAGGCACAGCCTTCCCTCTATCAATATTCCCCACCAGAGTGGTACATTTGCTATAATTAATGAACCTACACTGACACATCATTATCATCTGAAGTCCTCCTTTCATGTAAGGGTTTACTCTCGATGTTGTACATTCGGTGGGTTTTGATAAATGTGTTCACCATTGAAGTATTGTACAGAATAATTTCATCAACCTAAAAATTTTCTGTGCTCTGCTTATTCATCCCTCCTTCTCCCCTCCCCCCAACACCTGGAAATCACTAATCTTTTTACTATCTTCATAGTTTTGCCTTTTCTAGAATGTCATACAGTTGGGATTCTCCAATATTTAGCTTTCTCAGATTGGCTTCTTTTACTTAGTAATATGCATTTAAGTTTCCTCCATTTCTTTTCATTGCTTGATAGCTCTTTTTTTTTTAGTGTTGAATAATATTCCATTGCCTGGATGTACCACAGTTTATTTACCCATTCACCTACTGAAAGACTTATTGGTTGCTTCCAAGTTTGTGCAATTATAATTAAAGCTGTTGTAAACATCTGTGTGCAGTTTTTGTGTGGACATAAGTTTTTAACTCATTTGTGTAAATACCAAGGAGCGTGATTGCTGGATCTTAGGATGAAAGATTACTGCTGAGCTGTCCTCCAAAGTAGCTGAAGCATTTTGAATTCCCACCAGCAATGAATGAGAGTTCCTTTTGGTTCACAGCTTTGCCAGCATTTGGTGGTGTTAGTGTTTTGGATTTTGGTAATTCTAACAGGTGTTTAGTGGTATCTCATTATTGTTTTAATTTGCAATTCCTTAATGACATATGACTTCGAGCATCTTTCCATATGCTTATTTGACATCTGTATATCTTCTGTGCTGAGCTGTCCAGGTCTTTTGCCCATTTTTTAATTGGGTTGTTCATTTTCTTATTGCTGAGTTTTAAAAGTTTTTGTATATTTTGGTAACAGTTCTTTATTAGATATGTCTTTTGTAAATACTTTGTCCTGGTCTGTGGCTTGTCTTATTCTCTTGACAAATTGACTTTTTTTAACCTTTGAAATAGCTCCTATGTTATTTCTGTATTCTTGCAACTTGAACTCTTTCTTGAATTAACTACTGCTTTGCTCTGACATTGTTCACCAGGGTGAAAATTTCCTTTTCAACTAGATTCATATGTCTAGCTTCAATTTCTTTGTCTGCTTCTGTTTTCAGAGGGCCAGAGAGCTCAGTCAGGGTTCTTACCATGCTTACCTCCCAGACAGTTTTCCTAACCTTGTCATGGCAGCACCTCCTGTCCTCATGCATGCAGCTTGGGAACTGATTCATTAATGTAACCAATAAAAAAAAAAAAAAAGCAAGGAAATCCATGACCTCTTTCCAGTACCTATGCACACAATTAGCCTTCTTTAGCTTAATGCCAGTCCTCAGCAATGTATGAACATAACAATAGTTTTCTTCTCTGCTTCATTCAAAAGTTAATAATATTTGATGTATATCAAAGGGTATATGAAAACTGTGAAGCATGAAATTAAAATAAACACCTGGGAATCCACCTTCCAATTTAAGATTAATTACATTGGCAATAACAGTGATACTACTTAAGTGCTCTGCCAGCTTCCCTCAGGTAACCGCAAACCTAAATTTTGTTTTATTATTCCCTTTATTTTAAAAATAATTTATCACAAATGTATAGTCCTAAATGATATATTATTTAGGTATGATTGTTTTGAGTGCTTTAAGACTTGTAATATACCCTGTAGTCTTTAGCAACTTGCTTAGTTTTCTTCAACCTGAGATTTCCTGAGATTCATCAAAGTCCCGTGTGGGTGTTGAGTAAGGCTCTCAGGTTTCCTTCCCCAAATTACTTCTCTTTCCTACCCAAGTTTTTCTTCTTCCCGTTTTACATCCCAGAATCATCATGTTATTTCCCATTCAGATTATATTTTTTAAAATACAAATTTATTGATATATCTTTGACATTTAAAAGTTGTATAGATTTAAGGTATTCCACTTGATGTTTCAATATATTTATACATTGTGAAAAGATCCACAATCAAGCTAAATAACTTACCTGTCACCTCTATAAAGTTACCATTGTGTGTGTATGTTAAGAAGACTTAATCGAAGATCTATCTTCTTAGCAGATTTCAAGTACACAATACAGTACTATTAACTGTAGTCATCATGCTGTACATTATATTAATATTTCCAGAACCCATTCATCTTGCATAACTGAAACTTTGTACCCTTTGACTAACATCTCCTCATTCCAGCTCTCCACACCCCTACCCCTGGCAACCATCATTCTACTCTCTGTTTCTATAAATTCCACTCTTTTTAGATTCTACATATAAGTGACATCATGCAATATTTTTCTTTCTTTGTCTGGCTTATTTCACTTGGCATAATGTCCTCCAGATTCATTCACGTTGTTGCAAATGGCAGGATTTCCTTTTTTTAAAGGTTGAATATAATTTCATTATATATATATATATATATAATCATTGTCTTCATCCATTCATGCATTGGACACTTATGTTGTTTCCATATCTTCGTTATTTTGAGTAAGCAGCAATTAAATGGAAGTGCAGCTATCTTTTCAATAGACTGTTTTCATTTCTTTGCATATATACCCAGAAGTAGGATTACTGGATCATATGGTAATTCTATTTTTAATTTCTTGAGGAACCTCCATACTGTGTCCTATAATGGCTGTGCCAATTTACATTCCTACCAATAGTGTATAAGAGTTCCCATTTTCCACATCCTTTCAAACACTTGTTATCCTTTGTCTTTTTTATAATAGCCATTCTAATCTGAAACTCCCTTGTTCTGAAGGATATTTACCTGATAATTTCCTCAAAGTATTACCCTTTCCAGGTGGGTTTTAATTTTAATGGATTCAAAACCATGAGCTGAAGAATTAACTCCTATACAGGAAGTATAGGTATCAACAAACATGTAGAGGTTGATTTAGGGAAGTGGCAGTCTTTCTAGCAATCTTGAAATTGCAAGAAAGTAGTTTCTTATTCCAGCTACATCTAACTTAAGCCTTAATAATATGGAACTTATTTTTTTAAATGTCAACTTTTTACCTGCTAATATAGTTTACTCATTGGCTAGGTAGGAACTAAACAAAAATGAAAAGAATTTTTGTAACAGAGTGCATGACACTTAAATGATCTAGTTGCATATAAAATGCAGAAATATATACTCTGAGTTAAACTCGATTAGGTTTAATTCTATAATATTTCTTATTAGACTGTTTTGGTAGAAATAGGAAACATTATATTAGAGTGGGAACATACTATATTAGAGGGTCTAATATATATATTAGATACTTTTCAATTTTTCTAGAGTCATTGTATCTACTAGAAAATATAGTTTCATGCATATTAACTTGTTTGGGTTAGGTAATCTTTGGGATTTCAGCAACAAATGTTATTTGTTTTCAATTCCTCTTGCCTTTATGATTGTTACCTTAAAATATTTCTCTTCTTTTCTCATCAACACACTAACACTCAAAATGAACATATGTCTTTGTAAGTAAACATAAATCCAGTTCTCCAAAAAAGTCTGAGTTAAAGCTAAATATAATCTTGCTTTTCTACCATCAGATGTTTGACATCTGCACTGATTTTACACTAACAAACTGAATATTTCTGGGAAATTCCCACCTAAGAAAGTGCTACATTTGAGGAGATTTAAAATTTCTAGTGTTTAAGAGAAAAAAGCAGCTTAATATGTGACATTTTTCTGTTTAGTGCAGTTTTTCTCTCTCAGTAATAATACTCTCATCCACTTCAATACTTGTATCAGTTGTTATTTCAATTCACTTCTGTAATAGGTGGTATTTTTTTAGTAATCAGTTTTGACAACCCAAGAAAATTAGTAATACAAAACAAGTAAATAGTGCGCCATTTTAAAATTCCAAATATACTCCCTCTGGGAGGAGATATGGGGAGGTATGTATATGTAAAGCTGATTCACTTTGTTATACAGCAGAAACTAACACACCATTGTAAAGCAATTATACTCCAATAAAGATATTAAAGATAAATAAATAAATAAATCTCCTCAAATATACTCCCTCTGTTTTCCACTGGGAATTACTCTTAGCTATGAGGCATATTATTGAGTTAAAAGTAAAGGAGAAACAGATTCTGAAAAGTTTTTTCAATGCCTCTTGAACAAAATATACTTTTTTTCTGCGTTTTTTGTTGTTGTTTGTTGGTTTGGTTTGTGTGTATGTGTGTGCACTTACCTACTCTTTCAACTCAACTAGTAAAGTTTACCATCTTTCATGGGTTAGAGTTCAAGTCTTATTTCTTCATTGTTTTCCTGAATACTCTCAGTGCTTCTGAAACGTTAGTGCGAACGTATTTTTAAAACCTAGGATGTATGTGTTTTTGACAGTTTAATATTTATGACATCTAAAATATGCTCTACAGTTGACTAGAATGTTTAATTTGGTAGATTTTGTTATCCCCCAAAGTTGGACATTGTACTGTTTTATTTACTGAGAATGCTTAACTTCCTCTTGCATGGCCTTTTTTCTTTTGAAACCTGCCTCATAGAATAACATTTTACTTGCCTCTCCACCCATGTGGGGGTCCATTTTACTTGCCAAATCAGGGTAGGCACGTCACTTAAGTTAGGGCAGTCTGATGCTAAATTTCTTTTTCTAACTTTACCTGGAGCTGAGAAGAGAGAGCTAGAGAGAACAAACCTGTTGGTGCCATTTGAGTTCTGTTTTCTTTTTTTATTGAAATATATTTGACGTATAGCATTGTGTAAATTTAAGGAATACAGCATATTGATTTGATATGTTTTTATATTGTTATATGATTGCCATTGTAGTGATAGTTAAACACACCTCTATCTTATGTTGTTTAAGGGTAGAAACTTGCAACTAGTAGTAAATAAGTTGCAGAGATCTAATCACAGTATAGTGAAATAGATAATATTGTATTATAATCATCATGCCTGCTAAGAGACTAGATCTTAATTATTCCAACCACACAAAAAAATAAATGATAACTGAATTCTGTTTTCTGTTCTTCCTAAGCCTTAAATAGACTCTCTCTGCAATTCCCACGCGACCTTTACTTTCATTACATAAGATACCAGAGTATACATACTTATGATAAATTACCCCTTTGACAAAGGAAATATGTAGAGTCCTCACTAATACAAACTAGTGTTGGATGATGTGTGTTATAATCAATGTTGTTGTTGAGTTCAAGAAATCTGCATTTTTTTCCATTTTTATTCTTTTTATTTTTAATTTTTGTAAATCTTTATTGGAGTATAATTGCTTTACAATGGTGTGTTAGTTTCTGCTTTATAACAAAGTGAATCAGTTATACATATACATATGTTCCCATATCTCCTGCCGCTTGCGTCTCCCTCCCTCCCACCCTCCCTATCCCACCCCTCCAGGCGGTCACAAAGCACGGAGCAGATATCTCTGCTATGCAGCTGCTTCCCATTAGCTATCTACCTTACGTTTGGTAGTGTATATATGTCCATGCCTCTCTCTCGCTTTGTCACAGCTTACCCTTCCCCCTCCCCATATCCTCAAGTCCATTCTCTAGTAGGTCTGTGTCTTTTTTCCTGTTTACCCCTAGGTTCTTCATGACATTTTTTTTTTCTTAAATTCCATATATATGTGTTAGCATACGGTATTTGTCTTTCTCTTTCTGACTTACTTCACTCTGTATGACAGACTCTAGGTCTATCCACATCATTACAAATAGCTCAATTTTGTTTCTTTTTATGGCTGACTAATATTACATTGTATATATGTGCCACATCTTCTTTATCCATTCATCCAATTATGGACACTAAGGTTGTTTCCATCTCCGGGCTATTGTAAATAGAGCTGCAATGAACATTTTGGTACATGACTCTTTTTGAACTATGGTTTTCTCAGGGTATATGCCCACTAGTGGGATTGCTGGGTCATATGGTAGTTCTATTTGTAGTTTTTTAAGGAACCTCCATACTGTTCTCCATAGTGGCTGAACCAATTCACATTCCCACCAGCAGTGCAAGAGTGTTCCCTTTTTTCCACACCCTCTCCAGCATTTATTGTTTCTAGATTTTTTGATGATGGCCATTCTGACTGGTGTGAGATGATATTGCATTGTAGTTTTGATTTGCATTTGTCTAATGATTAATGATTTTGAGCATTCTTTCATGTGTTTGTTGGCAATTTGTATATCTTCTTTGGAGAAATGTCTGTTTAGGTCTTCTGCCCATTTTGGATTGGGTTGCTTGTTTTTTTGTTATTGAGCTGCATGAGCTGCTTATAAATTTTGGAGATTAATCCTTTGTCGGTTGCTTCATTTGCAAATATTTTCTCCCATTCTGAGGGTTGTCTTTTGGTCTTATTTATGGTTTCCTTTACTGTGCAAAAGCTTTGAAGTTTCATTAGGCCCCATTTGTTTATTTTTGTTTTTATTTCCATTTCTCTAGGAGGTGGGTCAAAAAGGATCTAGCTGTGATTTATGTCCTAGAGTGTTCTGCCTATATTTTCCTCTAAGAGTTTGATAGTTTCTGGCCTTACATTTAGGTCTTTAATCCATTTTGAGCTTATTTTTGTGTGTGGTGTTAGGAAGTGATCTAATCTCATACTTTTACATGTACTTGTCCAGTTTTCCCAGAACCACTTATTGAAGAGGCTATCTTTTCTCAGCTGTACATTCCTGCCTCCTTTATCAAAGATAAGGTGACCATATGTGGGTGGGTTTATCTCTGGGCTTTCTATCCTGTTCCATTGACCTATATTTCTGTTTTTGTGCCAGTACCATACTGTCTTGATTACTGTAGCTGTGTAGTATAGTCTGAAGTCAGGAAGCCTGATTCCTCCAGATCCG
This sequence comes from Grampus griseus, assembly GCF_964374135.1. Taxonomy (NCBI): domain Eukaryota; kingdom Metazoa; phylum Chordata; class Mammalia; order Artiodactyla; family Delphinidae; genus Grampus; species Grampus griseus. The sequence continues at coordinate 37,760,222 of NC_139019.1, read as the reverse complement.
TTTTTCGTTCTCAAGATTGCTTTGGCTATTCGGGGTCTTTTGTGTTTCCATACAAATTGTGAAATTTTTTGTTCTAGTTCTGTGAAAAATGCCAGTGGTAGTTTGATAGGGATTGCATTAAATCTGTAGATTGCTTTGGGTAGTAGAGTCATTTTCACAATGTTGATTCTTCCAATCCAAGAACATGGTATATCTCTGCATCTGTTTGTATCATCTTTAATTTCTTTCATCAGTGTCTTATAATTTTCTGCATAGAGGTCTTTTGTCTCCTTAGGTAGGTTTATTCCTAGATATGTTATTCTTTTTGTTGCAGTGGTAAATGGGAGCGTTTTCTTGATTTCACTTTCAGATTTTTCATCAATACTGTATAGGAATGCCAGAGATTTCTGTGCATTAATTTTTTATCCTGCTACTTTACCAAATTCATTCATTAGCTCTAGTAGTTTTCTGGTAGCATCTCTAGGGTTCTCTATGTATAGTATCATGTCATCTGCAAACAGTGACAGCTTTACTTCTTTTCCATTTTGGATTCCTTTTATTTCCTTTACTTCTCTGATTGCTGTGGCTAAAACTACAAAATTATGTTGAATAAGAGGAGTGAGAGTGGGCAACCTTGTCTTCCTCCTGATCTTAGTGGAAATGCTTTCAGTTTTTCATCATTGAGGACGATGTTGAATGTGGGTTTGTCATATATGGCCTTTATTATGTTGAGGAAATTTCCCTCTGTGCTTACTTTCTGCAGGGTTTTTTTATCATAAATGGGTGATGAATTTTGTTGAAAGCTTTCTCTGCATCTATTGAGATGATCATATGGTTTTTCTCCTTCAATTTTTTAATATGGTTTATCACGTTGATTGACTTGCATATATTGAAGAATCCTTGCATTCCTGAAATAAACTCCACTTGATCATGGTGTATGATCCTTTTAATGTGCTGTTGGATTCTGTTTGCTAGTATTTAGTTGAGGATTTTTGCATCTATGTACATCAGTGATATTGGCCTGTAGTTTTCTTTCTTTGTGACATCCTTGTCTGGTTTTGGTATCAGGGCGATGGTGGCCTCGTAGAATGAGTTTGGGAGTGTTCCTCCCTCTGCTATATTTTGGAAGAGTTTGAGAAGGATAGGTGTTAGCTCTTCTCTAAATGTTTGATAGAATTTGCCTGTGAAGCCATCTGGTCCCGGGCTTTTGTTTGTTGGAAGATTTTTAATCACAGTTTCTATTTCAGTGCTTGTGATTGGTCTGTTCATATTTTCTATTTCTTCCTGATTCAGTCTTGGCAGGTTGTACATTTCTAAAAATTTGTCCATCATTTCTTCCAGGTTGTCCATTTTATTGGCATAGAGTTGCTTGTAGTAATCTCTCACGATCTTTTGTATTTCTGCAGTGTCAGTTGTTACTTCTCCTTTTTCATTTCTAATTCTATTGATTTGAGTCTGCTCCCTTTTTTTCTTGATGAGTCTGGCTAATGGTTTATCAATGTTGTTTATCTTCTCAAAGAACCAGCTTTTAGTTTTATCGATCTTTGCTATCATTTCCTTCATTTCTTTTTCACTTGTTTCTGATCTGATCTTTATGATTTCTTTTCTTCTGCCAACTTTGGTGTTCTTTTGTTCTTCTTTCTCTAATTGCTTTAGGTGCAAAGTTAGGTTGTTTATTCGAGATGTTTCCTGTTTCTTAAGGTAAGATTGTATTGCTATAAACTTCCCTCTTAGAACTGCTTTTGCTGCATCCCATAGGTTTTGGGTCGTCGTGTCTCCACTGTCATTTGTTTCTAGGTATTTTTTGATTTCCACTTTGATTTCTTCAGTGATCACTTCGTTATTAAGTAGTGTATAGTTTAGCCTCCATGTGTTTGTAATTTTTACAGATCTTTTCCTGTAATTGATATCTAGTTTCATAGCATTGTAGTCAGAAAAGATACTTAAAACAATTTCAATTTTCTTAAATTTACCAAGGCTTCATTTGTGACCCAAGATATGATCTATCCTGGAGGATGTTCCATGAGCACTTGAGAAAAATGTGTATTCTGTTGTTTTTGGATGGAATGTCCTATAAATATGAATTAAGTCTATCTTGTTTAACACATCATTTAAAGCTTGTGCTTCCTTATTAATTTCATTTTGGATGATATGTCCATTGGTTAAAGTGGGGTGTTGAAGTCCCCTACTATGAATGTGTTACTGTCGATTTCCCCTTTTATGGCTCTTAGTATTTGCCTTATGTATTGAGGTGCTCCTATGTTGGGTGCATAAATATTTATAATTGTATTATCTTCTTCTTGGCTCGATCCCTTGATCATTATGTAGTGTCCTTCTTTGTCTCTTGTAATATTCTTTATTTATTTATTTATTTATTATTTTGTGGTACGCGGTTCTCTCACTGTTGTGGCCTCTCCCGTTGCAGAGCACAGGCTCGGACGTGCAGACTCAGCGGCCGTGGCTCATGGGCCCAGCCGCTCCGCGGCATGTGGGATCTTCCCGGACCGGGGCACGAACCCGTATCCCCTGCATCGGCAGGCAGAGTCTCAACCACTGTTCCACCAGGGAAGCCCAATAGTCTTTATTTTAAAGTCTATTTTGTCTGATATGAGAATTGCTACTCCAGCTTTCTTTTGGTTTCCATTTGCATGGAGTATCTTTTTCCATCCCCTTCCTTTCCGTCTGTATGTGTCTCTAGGTCTGAAGTGGGTGTCTTGTAGACAGCATATATATAGGTCTTGTTTTTGTATCCATTCAGCCAATCTGAGTCTTTGGTGGGAGCACTTAGTCCCTTTACATTTAAGGTAATTATTGATGTGTATGTTATTATTGCCTTTTTCTTAATTGTTTTGGGTTCGTTATTGTAGGTCTTTTCCTTCCATTGTGTTTCTTGCCTAGAGAAGTTCCTTTAGCATTTGTTGTAAAGCTGGTTTGGTGATGCTGAACTCTCTCAGCTTTTGCTTGTCTGTAAAGGTTTTAATTTCTCCGTCAAATCTGAATGAGATCCTTGCTGGGTAGAGTAATCTTGGTTGTAGGTTTTTCTCCTTCATCCCTTTAAATATGTCCTGCCACTCCCTTCTGGCTTGCAGAGTTTCTGCTGAAAGATCAGCTGTTAACCTTATGGGGATTCCCTTGTGTGTTATTTGTTGTTTTTCCCTTGCTGCTTTTAATATGTTTTCTTTGTATTTAATTTTTGACAGTTTGATTAATATGTGTCTCGGAGTGTTTCTCCTTGGATTTATCCTGTGTGGGACTCTGTGCTTCCTGGACTTGATTAACTATTTCCTTTCCCATATTAGGGAAGTTTACAACTATAATCTCTTCAAATATTTTCTCAGTCCCTTTCTTTTTCTCTTCTTGTTCTGGAACCCCTATAATTCGAATGTTGGTCTGTTTAATGTTGTCCCAGAGGTCTCTGAGACTGGTTCTTTCCATTCTTTTTTCTTTATTCTGCTCTGCAGTAGTTATTTCCAGCATTTTATCTTCCAGGTCACTTATCTGTTCTTCTGCCTGAGTTATTCTGCTATTGATCCCATCTAGAGTATTTTTAATTTCATTTATTGTGTTGTTCATCATTGTTTGTTTCATCTTTAGTTCTTCTAGGTCCTTGTTAAATGTTTCTTGCATTTTGTCTATTCTATTTCCAAGATTTTGGATCATCTTTACTATCATTATTTTGAATTCTTTTTCAGGTAGACTGGCTATTTCCTCTTCATTTGTTAGGGCTGGTGCTTTTTTATCTTGCTCCTTTATCTGCTGTGTGTTTTTCTGTCTTCTCATTTTGCTTATCTTACTGTGTTTGGGGTCTCCTTTTTTTTAGGCTGCAGGTTCATAGTTCCTGTTGTTTTTGGTGTCTGTCCCCAGGGGCTAAAGTTGGTTCAGTGGGTTGTGTAGGCTTCCTGGTGGAGGGGACTAGTGCCTGTGTTCTGGTGAATGAGGCTGGATCTTGTCTTTCTGGTGGGCAGGTCCACGTCTGGTGGTGTGTTTTGGGGTGTCTGTGGACTTATTATGATTTTAGGCAGCCTCTCTGCTAATGGGTGGGTTTATGTTCCTGTCTTGCTAGTTTTTTGGCATAGGGTGTCCAGCACTGTAGCTTGCTGGTCGTTGAGTGAAGCTGGGTGCTGGTGTTGAGATGGAGATCTCTGGGAGATTTTCGCCATTTCATATTATGTGGAGCTGAAGGTCTCTTGTGGACTAGTGTCCTGAAGTTGGCTCTCCCCACTCAGAGGCACAGCAGTAACTCCTGGCTGCAGCACCAAGAGCCTTTCATCCACACGGCTCAGAATAAAAGGGAGAAAAAGTAGAAGGAAATTAGTAGAAGAAAGAAAGAAAGAAAGAAAGAAAGGAAGGAAGGAAGGAAGGATTGAGGGAGGAAGGAAGGGAGGAAGGAGGGAAGGAAGAAAAAAGAAGGAAAGAGGATAAAGTAAAATAAAATAAAGTAAGATAAAATATAATAAAGTTATTAAAATAAAAAATAATTATTAAGAAAAAAAATTTTTAAAAAAATGGACGGATAGAACCCTAGGACAAATGGTGGAAGCAAAGCTATACAGACAAAATCTCACACAGAAGCATACACATACACACTCACAAAAAGAGAAAAAGGGAAAAATATCATAAATCTTGCTCTCAAAGTCCACCCCCTTAATTCGGGATGATTTGTTGTCTATTTATGTATTCCACAGATGCAGGTACATCAAGTTGATTGTGGAGATTTAATCCGCTGCTTCTGAGGCTGCTGGGAGAGTTTTCCCTTTCTCTTCTTTGTTCTCACAGCTCCCAGGGGCTCAGCTTTGGATTTGGACCCGCCTCTGCGTGTAGGTCGCTGGAGGGCATCTGTTCTTCGCTCAGACAGGAACAGGTTAAAGGAGCAGCTGATTCGGGGGCTCTGGCTCACTCAGGCCGGGGGGAGGGAGGGGCACGGAGTGTGGGGCGAGCCTGTGGCTGCAGAGGGCGGCGTGACGTTTCACCAGCCTGAGGCACGCCGTGCGTTCTCCCTGGGAAGTTGTCCCTGGATCCCAGGACCCTGGCAGTGGTGGGCTGCACAGGCTCCCCGGAAGGGGGTGTGGATAGTGACCTGTGCTCGCACACAGGCTTCTTGGTTGTGGCAGCAGCACCCTTAGCATCTCATGCCCGTCTCTGGGGTCTGCGCTGTTAGCCACGGCTTGCGCCCGTCTCTGGAGCACCTTTAAGCAGTGCTCTTAATCCCCTGTCCTCGCGCACCAGGAAACGAAGAGGGAAAAAAAAGTCTCTTGCCTCTTCGGCAGGTCCAGACTTTTCCCCGGACTCCCTCCCGGCTAGCCGTGCTGCACTAACCTCCTGCAGGCTGTGTTCACGCTGCCAACCCCAGTCCTCTCCCTGCGCTCCGACCAAAGCCCAAGCCTCAGCTCCCAGCCTTGCCCGCCCCGGCGGGTGAGCAGACATACCTCTAGGGCTGGTGAGTGCCGGTCGGCACCGATCCTCTGTGCGGGAATCTCACCACTTTGCCCTCCACACCCCTGTTGCTGTGCTCTCCTCCGTGGCTCCGAAGCTTCCCCCCTCCGCCACCCGCAGTCTCTGCCCACGAAGGGGCTTCCTAGTGTGTGGAAACCTTTCCTCCTTCACAGCTCCCTCCCACTGGTGCAGGTCCCGTCCTTATTCTTTTGTCTCTGTTTATTCTTTTTTCTTTTGCCCTACCCAGGTACGTGGGGAGTTTCTTGCCTTTTGGGAGGTCTGAGGTCTTCTGCCAGCATTCAGTAGATGTTCTGTAGGAGTTGTTCCACGTGTAGATGTATTTCTGGTGTATCTGTGGGGTAGAAGGTGATCTCTGCGTCTTACTCTTCCCAATTTTTATTCTTTTACTCATAGTCTGGGAAGGTCTTTGCAGCATCATTGTCTGGTCAGCTGGCATTTGTTCTATCTCAGAGCAGAAATATTTTACACTTTATTTGTTAGTATATCAGGTGTGTTAATCTTGTCTCCTCATTTGAGTTGTAACTTCAGTTCAGGAATCATCAAAAAATGTTCAGTATCTCCAAAATAATAATTTATTTATTTTTGCATCACAGTTTAGTAAGTTTCCAGGGGTAAGTTATATGAGTGATGAGAGTGTGGAGTGATTGTAATTGATTAAACAATTTTTGAAAGCAAGAGTGGATTTCCGCTATTGGGTTCATTAATTTCCAACCTGATTTTCAGTCCAACCACTGTCAATCAAGAACCCAATTACAAATGACCACAGGCCACATAACTGACAATAAAGTGAGCCACCATTACCAAACAGCTCTCTCTAGGTAGATGCTGACTCTCTATAGCAGTTCCCTCATATCTTGCCTTCAAATTGAATAAAATTAACTAATATCGATATGACACTTGTTATTGTTTAAAGCTATTCTGGCCTTCAGAATCTCCTAGAGGTTGAATTTTTCACTTTAGCATTTTATATTTACCACATCAGAACCAGTATAATTGTAAAGGCTTCTAACATTTAATCTTAGAATGTCCTTTGAAGCAGAAAAATTATTTTCATTTGTCTCCTTATACCTAAGGAGATGAAACTATATTTGAGATGGATGAAATCCTCATTCTTAGAATCCTCAACTAGCTGCTTATAGCTGCCTCAGTGTCAGGCAGAAGAGAGATGTGAGTTAAAGACAAAGCCAGGCAGATTACCAAATTACTAGCTAGATATATGGTGTCAAATCTCTGTGGTAACCTGATTTCTCTTTTCATTCTAAGTCTTAATCCTACCTGAAATATGGAATCAGGAATCAGGGCTCCATGGTTCTTTTCTCTACAACCAGACCCTAATTTCACATTTGATAATAACAGTCAGAACAGCCAAGTAGAAATTAAGTCAAATAATAGCATACGAAAAGAAAGGAAAATTATCTGTACCTAAGGTCTAGTGAAGAGCTGGTCTAGTCTGTCACTCATATCTTCTCATGAACACAAAGTGGGACAGTTCAGGGAGCAGGAGAGTCTTCATCAGGCAAAAAGTTAACTCAAAATTATTTGACCTATGGTAAATATTGTTTTACCATGTCACCTGCTTGGGTTGTAGGATTCCAGAAAAGGATGAATTAAAAAAAACAAAACTAAACCAAACCAAACACACCACTACCACCACCAACAGTAAGAGCAACAGCAAACGGCATTCTTTATGTGGCTTTAACTTTCTTCTTTAAGTAGAACTTCCTTCTCATACTTCTGTGGTCCATAAGATGATTATTTTGGCTCTGAGCTATACTACTTCCCTCTTCAGGGACAACATGAGTAAGTAGATGTAGCATCAGGGAGTTATAGGGAACAGGACTGTTCCTTTAAAAGTTTTAGCTTTTCTGAGGATCAGTGGCCAAAGCAAAACAAGATGTCTAAGCATGAACAAATATTGGCTTTGTATAATGGTACATGAATAATTTGTTTTTCTTCTAATAAATTTTTTTTATGATGGCCAGCATTCCTGATTTTTCACCTACAGGTATTTAGTCAGCACTCCACCCTGATGGTATTAGTCAACAGTACGAAATTTACATTGACTTTTAAAATGTAGTTCTTTGATTTAGCTCTTTCTTTGGAATGCAATTCATTGTAAGTAAATTTGGGAATAAATTTGACAAACATATCACAAAAGGTTGAAAATCAGCTACTATTTTTCTACCTCCTCATATTTTTTTACATTAACCTGCATTCTATCCCATTAGTGTGACATTTGATTACCTGGAAACCTTAATATTACTTGGAAGACTGGAGATCTTTAAAAATACCATGTAAAGCTGGTCCAAGTATCATCCTCAGGGAATCCTGTTGTTTACACAGGCCTAGGAGGACATTCCATTTATCTTTTTCCTGCTTCTCTCTAAGCCAGGAAATAATTCCTTTTACATATTCCTGTCACATAATTTCTTTTTGAAAAGTCCTATCATATGTTATAAATAAAAAGTAAATACATTACAAATCCTGGTTTATCCATATTTCCATTCTCATTTTCTCCCTGGGTAGATACTTCAAGATTAGTTAGCCATGAGATTCCTCACAGTCCTTGACTCTCACCAAACACAAACAATTTATGTTGGTTTAGTTGGTATTTCACTACAGAGTTGATCAATTTGCCCAAAATGAGAAGAGTTCCTTTTCAGTACCTTCCTCAGATGATTTTGCATGTGTAGAGCTAATACAGGTATTCTGTATTCTTCTAACACCACGGTTGTTTTGAAAAGCCGGATTCGCATTTCCTCTCTGAGTTCTTGTCACCCTTGAGTGAATACAATATGACCTCAATGATATTCTTACTTATCATATGTCAGTTGTCCCTAGCTACACTGAACCTCAAACTTGTTTTGAAAAGTGAGTGAGCACTATTCTAAGGACTGCTTATTTTTTCTCTACATTTCACATGACAATTGCATTGAGGGACAGCTATTTTTGTAAAACAGACTTTTAAGTACAATTTTTATTTTGCTTAAAATTATTGACCTTTTAAAATATATATATATATATATATATATATATATATATATATATATATAAAACCTAATTATTCCAGTGAGAATTGGTGTGTTGAAAGTATATACCTATAGATCATTTAAATTAAATTTACTTTCATTCTTTCAGGAAAAGCATAATAAGTTTCTTCTACCAAAAATATTATTGAAAGAAGATTAACTAATGGGTTGGTATACAAGTATTATTATTGTTTTTTAAGATTCCTGTTGCTGTACTTTTTCATCAAATAAATATTTCATTCTGTTTATATAAAAGTGTTTTTTTGAATGGCAAGATTATGGCCAGTAGAGTACCCAGTTATCAACATTGTGATAAAGAATCACTTGTCTACAATTTTTTTAAACCATAGTTATGGTTAAAATTTTTAGTTAAAAGTATTAGAGGCTAGTTTACTTTTATAACACCAGTAAGCCAACCACTCACACAGATTAGTTTTTTCCTAGTAGAGTTTCTGTCTCCCTCTTTATCTATCTTTCCTTCTCGTCTCTGTCTCTTTCTCTCTCTCCCAATTCACCTGGATCTGTACTCTGTGTTATAACTGCAAAATTTATGAAAAACCACCATAATGATCAAATTATCTCTATCCTTTGACTTTCTGGTCATCCTAACCTTGTCCTATGTTAATAGAATGGAAAATAGTTTCCAAAGTGGTCTGAGCTTGTTGCAAAGTAGTTTCAAAATAGAAGATGAATTTATTTTTCAAACATAAACATCTTTTAGATTCCATTGTACAAGCTCAGAACATTTTGTACTGTTCAGTATTTACTTTTCTGTTAATGACATACATGAATCACTACCTTTTACAGTATTCAATCCTAATAAAAATATGTCTATATTCATTATAACAAATGACAAACATAAATTAGAAAATACAGAGAGGATGTAAGAAAAAGAGTAGGTCTGGGAGCAGTAGAGATCGGTTAATCCTATTGAGTTCAGTAAGGAAACTTCAGTATATACTACTCAATAGGAGAATCTTTTTGCCTGCCCTCTACAGTATACCTTAGAAATCACTGCAGGTGCATGAGAGTATTATCTCAGTCACTAAGTTTCTCTCCTTCCCCTTCCAGCACCCTCACTCTAAAAAGTGAGTTCAGAATGGATTTCTTATGTAGTGGCATATTTTCTACACTATATCACATATTAAGCATTAACATTTTCAGTTACTGGAAAAGATAATTTTATAGGTGAGGTACAATGGTGGCAGCCATCTTAATATTTTCCAGAATTTTTAGCCAATGTTAATAACAAAAAAATAGTATGTAAAGGAATTGAAAAAGTCAATATATTTGTACTTTGCATATGAAATGATGATTTACTTAGAGAATCTAGAGCAGTAATTAAAAGAACTATCAGAACTATTAAGAATACACAGAAATTGACTGGATATAAGACAAATGTAAAAAATCTAGTAACATCTTTGAATATAAGGAATAAACTGTTTAAAAATACAATGAGCCACAATATCCTGTTTATAATAGCAACATAATCAAATATAAAATATATTTATAATTGGAAATTTCAATACTCCTCAATAATTCATAGAACAACTAGGTGGGAAATCAGTATAAATACTGAAGAACTCACACTGTTATCAACCAAAAGGATATTATCGACATTTATAGAACAATCCTCACAACCCCAGCAGAAAATACCTTTTTGTTTACAATTGCCCACAGAGCATAAACCAAGATAAACCATAGCCTGGGCCATAAAACAAGTCTCAGCCAGTGTAGAACTGAAATTATACAGAGTAGAGTCTCACCACAATAGAATCAAACTAGAATCAATAACAGATACAGTAAATCCTTGAAACGCTAGAAAACTAAACAGTATACTTCTAAGTAACCCATGGGTCAAAAAAGTCTCAAAGGAAACAAATTAAACTGAATAAAAATCAAAATACATTATAATAAAATGTGGGAAGCAGCTAAAGCAGTGTTGAGAGGGAAACTTACAATACAAAATGATTACATTTGAATGAGAAAAAGTCCTAAATCAATAGTCTAAGTATCCACATCAGGAAATTAGAAAAAGGAAGCAAACTAAAGCAAGCAGAAGGAAGAAAATAATAAATATGGGGCAGGAATCAAAGAAAATGAAATCAGAAAAAAGTTTGAGAAAATAGGTAAAACAAAAAGTTGGTTATTTGCACAGATCAATAAAAGTGACTGTCCTCTAGTAAGACTGACAAAGCAAAACAGAGAAGACACAAATTACTAATATTTGGAATGAAACAGGATATGTCTATAGATCATGGAGACATCAAAAGGGTAATAAAGGGACATTGTGTACAACTCTACACATGTATATTTAACAACGTAGATGAAATGGACCAATTCCTTGAAAAGCACAAACTACCATAACTCATTTAATATGAGATAGCTTATTTAAATAGTCCTGTAACTATTGAAGAAACTGAATTTATAATTTAAAACCTCTCAAAAAATAAATCTCCAGGTTTTGATAGCGTCACAGGAGAGTTCTACCAAATATTTAAAATAGAGCGAACATCAATTCTATACAGTCTTTTCCAAAAAAATTAAAGAAAAGGAAACACTTCTCAATTCATTATATGGTGCTAGTGTTACCCTGAATACAACTAAATAAAAATGGTACACCTCCACAAAAGAAAACTACAGATCAATATCCACATGAATATAGATGTCAAACTTCTTAACACAGTATTAGCAAATAGAATTCAGCAACGTATAAGAAGAATTAACCACCATGACCAAGTGAGGTTCATTTCAGAGATGCAAATATGATTCAATATTTTAAATCAAGCAATGTAATTCATCATATTAACAGGCTAAAAAAGTGACATCACATGATCATATCAATTGAGGCACAGAGAGCATTTGATAAAATTTAACACCCTCTCATGATAAAAAGTCTCAAAAAAGTAGAAAAACAGGAGAACTTCCTCAGCTTGATAAAAATATATATAAAAATCTTAAAGCTAACATTATATTTAATTGTAAAAGATGGAATGCTTTCCCCTAAAAGTGGGAACAAGGCAAGAATGTGTGCTGTCGCCACTGCTATTCAATGTATTACTGGAAGTTCTAGCCAGGACCATAAACTGGTAAGCCAGTTCAAGGCCATAGGATATAAAATATACATGTGAAAATCAATTATATTTTTTATTTCTAGCAATGAACATGTGAAACCTGAAATAAAAATTACAGTATCATTTATAATTGCTCAAAAAGAGAAATTTGCAAAAACATGACTTGTGCACTGAAAACTACCAAATACTGATGAAAAAGAAATCAAATAAGATCTATATAAATAAATGAAGAGATATACTGTGTTCATAGATTGGAACACTCAACATGGTAAAGATCTCAACATCTCCCCAAATTGGTAAAAATTGGTTAACATAATTCCTACCAAAATCTCAGTATTATAAACAAGATTATTCTAAAATTTATATGAAAAGAAAAAGAACTAAAATAATTTTGAAAAAGTAGATTAAAATTGGAGTTATCAAGACATTATATAGATACAGTAGTCAAGACTGTGTCATATTAGTGGAGGGACAGATCCATAAATCTATGGAACCAAATAGAAAACCCAGACATGACCCCATAAAATTGTTACCCACAAGTTTTTGACAAAGGCACAAAAGCAATTAAATGGAAGAAGGCTAGTATTTTCAACAAATGGAGTTGGAATAATTGCATGTCTATGGGCAAAAAAATAAACTTTGATTTAAACCTCACACCTTTTACCAAAGAATAGCTCCTAGATTTAAGTGCAAGAAGTAAAATTATAAAACTTTTAGAAGATAACATATGAGAACATCTTTGGACCCAAGGCATGTGGAAGAGTTTTTAAGCATGGCAGCAAAAGCACATTCTATTAAAAAAAAAAAAAAAAAAGATAAATTGGACTTTAAAAAAACTCAAAAATTTGTGCTCTCTGAGTGACCTGATTAAGAGAATAAAAATAAAAACTACTCATTGGTAAAAACATTTGTATACCACATATTTGACAAAGGACTCATATCCAGAATATATACATAACTCTCAAAACTCAGCTATAAAAAGACAAAACTATACATTTTAAAAATGGACAAGAAACATGAAGTTTCATTTCACTGAAGAGAATATACAGGTAGCAAATAAAGATATTAAAAGATGTCTGAACTCACTACCCATTAGGAAAATGCAAATTTAGATCACTATGAAATATCACCACACACCCATTAGAAAAAGTAAAATAAAAATAGTGACAATACCAACTACTAGTGAGTATGTGGAGGAACTGGGTCACTCATACATTGCTAGTGGAGATGTATAATGTTGCAGCCACTTTGGAAAATATTTTGGCAGTTTCTTAAAAAACCATACATGTACTTACCATACAACCCAGCAATTGCACTATTTGTCGTTTGCCCCAGAAAAAAGCAAACTTATGTCCACACACAGACATGAACACAATTATTCAAAGCAGCTTTATTTGTAATAATAAAAAACTGGCAACAACCAAAAAGTCCCTCAATAGGTGACTTGTTAAACAAACTGTGGTACATATGCACCATAGATGCTACTCAGTAATAAAAAGCAATAAACAACTGAAACCTGCAGTTTGGAAGAATTTCAAAAGTATTATGTTGTATGAAAAAAAGCCAATCTCAAAAGGTCATATATTCTTTAATTTCATTTATATATATATTTTTGAAATGATAATATTATAGAGACGGAAAACAGATTAGCTGTCACCAGGGGCTAGGGAGGGAGGAATGAAACTGGATGGATGTTATTATAAGAGGGTAGCACAACAGTAATCTTTGTGATGATGGAACAATTCTATATCTTGACAATGGTAGTGATTACATGATCTGCACGTGACAAAAAAACCTAGAATTATATACACATATTGTCCAATATCAAAATTCTTGCTTTGATATTGTACTATAATTATGTAAGATGTAATCACTGGGAAAACTGGGTGAAAAGTATCATACAAAGGCATTCTCTGTACTACCTTTTAACTTCCCATGATATTTTTCAAAATAAAAAGTTTCAAATATATAATGTATTCACTATCCCACTTACAGTAGTAACTGTATTAGCTAGGGTTCTCCAGAGAAATAAAACCAATAGGATATCAATATCTAAATTTATATCCATATATAATCATCTATATTTATATGCCTCCATATGGAGAGATTTAAAATAAGAAATTGGCTTATGCAATAATGAGAGCAGCTGAGTTCAGAATTTGCAGAGCTGCTTTCCCAGTTCCAGTCTGAAGGCGGGAAGCTACTGTAGAAAGCAGGAAGAAGTGATGTGCCAGTTCAAAGGCCATCAGTGAGGAAAAAATCTTACTCAGGGGAGGATCAGTCTATTGTTCCGTTCAGGCTTTTAGCTGATTGGATGAGGCCCACCCATATTCTGGAGAGCAATCTGCAGCATTATGCAGTCTACTGCTTGAAATGTTAATCTCATCCAAACACACCTTTACAGAAATACCCAGTATAATGTTTGTAAAATATCTGGGCACCTTATGGCCCAGTCCAGTTGACATAAAATTAACCTTCACAGCAACCTAGCCAAATATTGAGGAATAAAAAGAATAAGTTGTAAGCATAAAGTAATGCATTTGATTTAATCCCCAATTTAGCTCCATCTCCTTTTTTTTTTTAACATCTTTGTTGGAGTATAATTGCTTTACATGTTATGTTAGCTTCTACTGTATAACAAAGTGAATCAGCTATATATATACATATATCCCCATATCCCCTCCCTCTTGAGCCTCCTTCCCACCCTCCCAGATGGGATGGGGATCCTTCAGATGACCTCAAGGATGAATGTTTTTTATTATAATATGTATTTATCTTAATGTAGGTTAGGAAATATAAGTAGCATGTCAAACCCTTTTATGATAGTATAAGTAAAACTATAAATTAAAAAAATAAATTAACCAAAAGAAGCATATTAAGAAGTAGTAGTGTAGGTCAGATGTAGGTAAGGCAAGCCTAGTGGGTTTGGTTCTAGGGTACTGCTATTCTAGCTATCCAGGTATCTCCAGCACTCATAGTCATTATTTTTCAGGGTTTCCAAACACTTGAGTTCAGGCTTTTTCACCTTTGCGTTCAGTGTGTGGATAGAATGAGTTTTTCTACTTTATGGGTAACTAAATGGTTGGCATATAGAAGGACCTGCCCTCATTGGCTGCCCTTGGGGTTTAACAGGAGACTGGGTGTGTGACCTCTGGGTCTTTGGGCTGGAGTGTATGTTGGGCAGAGGCATCTAGGATTCGTTCATTTCATAATACCTCTGGGCCAGCCCTGCTGAGAGGAAGTGGGAGACTCAACCCCCATTCAAGGAGGAACTTTCCTTCCTGGGAGGGCATGTCCCAAAGGATGCCCCTCTCCTTTTGATATAATAATTTAGGCCAAGGATAGTGCCAATATTTTTTTTAATTCTGCTTTTGTAATTATCGTTCACTGGTAGTAAGTATTTTTGGCTATTTTGAGTGTAGCAGAGCTTAATTCACTGAGGACGGATGTTACTTTTTGAAATAAGTAAAATTCATTCCAGGTTAATTTTGGTGAATACAGTAATTTAGTAAGCTACATCACGTCATTTGTTTTAAAAGAAAAATATATATTTAAATTAGTCAAACTTGTTTCTTTGTATAGCAAATAAAATTCTTATAAAACAAGACCCACCCCATTAAAGAATATTTTGTATAATAACAAAATCAACAGAATGAATATATGTTTTTCCACATACCAATATTAAAAAACAGGAACTTTTGAGTTTTTAAAATTCCTAGGTATTTGTTAAAAATCAGACTCATTATGTTACAGCCATATATTATATTTCATACTCTTTAAAGTCTTGAAAATGATCTTCAATGCTGTTTAGTCCAACTCATCATATTATTGAGAACACTGAGGCTTAGAGAAGTTAAAGTGACTTGTCTAAGCTCATGTAGCTATTTAGTGGCAGAAGCAAGACTAGAATCCAGGTGGCTGGAAACTTTTTCAGTAATAAACTGGGAAATATCACATTAAGAATTACACTCTCGGGCTTCCCTGGTGGCGCAGTGGCTGAGAGTACGCCTGCCGATGCAGGGGACATGGGTTCGTACCCCGGTCCGGGAAGATCCCACATGCCGCGGAGCGGCTGGGCCCGTGAGCCGTGGCCGCTGAGCCTGCACGTCCAGAGCCTGTGCTCCGCAATGGGAGAGGCCACAACAGTGAGAGACCTGCGTACCAAAAAAAAAAAAAGAATTACACTCTCACTTTCTTTTTCTGGGTACTGTTAAAAAATGTTTTCACTTTATCTTTTAAATAAAAGTAAGATTCCAGGTTTTATGTAGTAGAATGTTTTAGAGAAGTGAATAGAAAAGAGCTGTTTTTAACCATGCTGTTCTCATTAAAGGAAAACAATTTTTATCTTAGCTCCTTTCACTTCAGGATTTTAAAATTAGGTATTATTTTATTACATTTCTCCTCTTTTCCAAAGAAAAGCTAGAAGACAAAATTGAATGATATCCTCTAGTATTGTGGAAGTGGACTTTTACTTCAAATTGAAGTAATTAGTTTTTTTCTGTAAGTTGTCATTGCTAATCTTTACTTTTCATTACTACTCTTTATTATTATTATTATTTTTTAGGGTTGGGGTGGATAAGTTCATACACTAAGGTTAAATTGTAGAAAGAAATTTAAATAGAAATTCTAGATAATTATTTGGGTAATCCCCATCAAAACGTGCTACACTATTACAATCAGCTAATCAAGGCCAACATACATTTCTATTTGGTTCTACCCTGAATTGACCAGAAAACAACACCTCTTCCATTTCACTTAGACATCTATTGAATTTCCAGTTAATCAGAAACTTTATGGAACAGACTGAAGTTTATGTAAATGTGATTTTAAAAGTCTTATCCCTTTCCTAACACTAAGGAAAGGAGAAATCTCTCTTACTAAGGAGAGCTCTGAATCTGTTCAATTCCTATGCTATTCTGGGGCAGAAGTAGCATTATAGATGAGAGGTGAATAGAGAAGCACCTAGAGAGCTGAATTTACTTGCTTTGGAAAGGACATTGATCTGCAGGTGGAAGAGAAGAGGCTAGATTTGTAGCCCAATTGCATTCCTCTCATAGCCTCTTGGATCCTTTTATCATTTTTGTGCTCCTGGACTTCCAATGTGCTTTCAGCCCCTAGGGCTCTGTGGGGGGTTGACCTCAGGCTGAAGGAAACTATTTTACTTGTGCACCTGGAGGACAGAAGTGCCTGGGAAGTGACATCCTCCCCACTTAACCCTTAAGCAGTGATGTTGCAGCCTGTAAATACTCCAGCATTCTTGCCCTAGACTGACACTGCCTGCAAAGTTGTCTGTGGAACTGAGCCAAAGTGACTCTCCCTGAAACTTTTACTGAGATTTCTCCCTTCCTTGGACTCCATCCCTTCCCAGAATGTTTTCCACACTCCCATGTTGAGGATCTTTTCTTAAAAATCACTTTCATGTGAATCTTTACCTCAGAGTCTCTTTCTGAGAAATCTGACCTAGTGAGGAAGGAGAAATCACAGAGACAAATTTCACGGTGGATTGGACTAGGGAATGGAGGAGTTGGGAACGAGGGAGGAGAGACTAGAGAAGGTGAAGGTGATTCTGGGAGTGAAAGATCTCCATTTGTAGAGGGGAAAAATTCGAGGACTTTTTTTTGTAGTTTATGAATGGAATCTGCTGTGTTAGGTTGAGTTTCCTGGAAGCAGACTTGAGACAGACTATTGCATGTAGTTACTGGGGAATGCTCTTGGGAGATACACCGTGTTGCTTTTGCTTTTCCTGAACTGATATTTCTTTTGAGTGTGCAGTATCATAATGAAAGGAACCACTGTGTAATCTAGCTTTTTGTGGTTTAATAAAAGATCCTCTCTTTGTATATATTGGGACTGATAAACAGAAGCGAGTTTCAAATAAATATTTTTTTTCCAATCAGCAGAAGCTGAAAAAAATATGCCACAAGAAAGAGACACTGGAAAAATAAATCTTTTGTGCACAGATACATATTAACAACAATGTTGAACTATATCTAAATATTGCCTATAAATCTTGAATAATAGAAAATAATAGATTAATACTGAGGAAGAGATGTGCCTTAATCAAGGTATAAACTTAAAAAAAATGTGTATGCAACTTATTCAGGCTCATTGTGGTAGTTCAGGCCTGTGGAATATCTGTGCATTTAGAAAAGTGCAGAGAAAACTCTTACATTGCAGTGTGATGCCCAGCCACAGTTGATTGGTCTAAGTTAAACACTTATCTTAAACTGAGTCAAACACAGTAACCTGTCTATTAGCCACATTTGATTGGTCCATGGTTAAGCCTCCAGTCCAAATTTGGTTACTGTGACTTTTCTGAAAAATATTTGGACTTGGGATTTGTAGTGTAAGATGTATTAATGTGTGGCCAATGAAAAAAATGAACACCTTTGAGCTGTTGTGGCTTTGTTTTCTACCTTGAGGACAGTGGAGAGGAATCCTCATGAGAGAGTGAACAGTGTGAGACACACATGAAGAAGGGATCAGAGGAGACAGAGATAGAACCTTTACAGGACTGTGCTCCCTGATTCCATTTATTCCCAAGGCCAGGATGTCAACCTGCTTTTGAAATGGCTCAGGTGTTGAACTCATTTTTGGATTTCCCCAGCTTATTCTTTAGAGAGCGGAAGTGGCTTTATTTACAGCCCTTGTGAATTTGGGACCAATATATATCTGAAATGACCTTAATAAGTGCTAGATTTAAATCAATATAAGAAAAATGGTTTTATGTGTTCACTTCTGCAGCATATATACTAAAATTGGAACGGTAAAGAGAAGATTAGCATGGCCCCTGCCCAAGGATGACATGCAAATTCATGAAGTGTTTCATATTTAAAAAAAAGAAAAGAAAAATGGTTTTAAAAAGGCAGTGAAGAAATTTAACATAGATTTAATAATTATCCAGGGGAGATGATCTCATAACTGCAGTCAAATAGCATTTTTATGAATTTTTAAAAAAGACTACATACAAAGCAATGCAATTGCTATCTACTTACAAATGCAAAAGAAGATAAGCATGAATTGTCAGTATGAATCAGGTGATCCACTGAGTTTTCTGTATATAAAATCAGTATTCAAAAATCAATTGTATTGTAACAGTTAAAAAATGAAATGTAATGAAAATCAGATATCATTTAAAATGTATCAAATAATTTCTCAGTCCCTTTCTTTTTCTCTTCTTCTGGGACCCCTATAATTCGAATGTTGGTGCATTTAATGTTGTCCCAGAGGTCTCTGACACTGTTCTCAGTTCTTTTCATTCTTTTTTCTTTATTCTGCTCTGAGGTAGTTATTTCCACTATTTAATCTTCCAGGTCACTTATCCGTTCTTCTGCCTCAGTTATTCTGCTATTGATCCCTTCTAGAGGACTTTCAGTTTCATTTATTGTGTTGTTCATCGTTGCTTGTTTCCTCTTTAGTTCTTCTAGGTCCTTGTTAAATGTTTCTTGCATTTTGTCTATTCTATTTCCAAGATTTTGGATCATCTTTACTATCACTATTCTGAATTCTTTTCAGGTAGACTGCCTATTTCCTCTTCATTTGTTAGGGCTGGTGGGTTTTTATCTTGCTCCTTCATCTGCTGTGTGTTTTTCTGTCTTCTCATTTTGCTTATCTTACTGGGTTTGAGGTCTCCTTTTTGCAGGCTGCAGGTTCGTAGTTCCCGTTGTTTTTGGTGTCTGTCCCCAGGGGCTAAAGTTGGTTCAGTGGGTTGTGTAGGCTTCCTGGTGGAGGGGACTAGTGCCTGTGTTCTAGTGGATGAGGCTGGATCTTGTCTTTCTGGTGGGCAGGTCCACGTCTGATGGTGTGTTTTGGGGGTGTCTGTGGACTTATTATGATTTTAGGCAGCCTCTCTGCTAATGGGTGGATTTGTGTTCCTGTCTTGCTAGTTGTTTGGCATAGGGTGTCTATCACTGTAGCTTGCTGGTCGGACTGAGAATATATTTGAAGAGATTATAGTTGAAAACTTCCCTAATATGGGAAAGGAAATAGTTAATCAAGTCCAGGATTTGAGAGAGAGTCCAAGACTCTCTCTCCACAGAGAGTCCCATACAGGATAAATCCAAGGAGAAACACTTCAAGACACATATTGATCAAACTGTCAAAAATTAAATACAAAAAAAAAACATATTAAAAGCAGCAAGGGAAAAACAACAAATAGCACACAAGGGAATCCCCATAAGGTTAACAGCTGATCTTTCAGCAGAAATTCTGAAAGCCAGAAGGGAGTGGCAGGACATATTTAAAGTGATGAAGGAGAAAAACCTACAACAAAGATTACTCTACCCAGCAAGGGTCTCATTTAGATTTGATGGAGAAATTAAAACCTTTACAGAAAAAAAGCTGAGAGAGTTCATTACCACCAAACCAGCTTTACAACAAATGCTAAAGGAACTTCTCTAGGCAAGAAACACAAGAGAAAGAAAAGACCTACAATAACGAACCCAAAACAATTAAGAAAATAGGAATAGGAACACACGTATCGCTAATTACCTTAAATGTAAATGGACTAAATGTTCCCACCAAAAGACACAGATTGGCTGAATGGATACAAAAACAAGACCCATATATATGCTGTCTAAAGAGACCCACTTCAGACCTAGGGACACATACAGACTGAAAGTGAGAGGATGGAAAAAGATATTTCATGCAAATGGAAACCAAAAGAAAGCTGGAGTAGCAATTCTCATATCAGACAAAATAGACTTTAAAATAAGGACTATTAAAAGAGACAAAGAAGGACACTACATAATGATCAAGGGATCGATCCAAGAAGAAGATATAACAATTGTAAATATTTATGCACCCAACATAGGAGCACCTCAATACATAAGGCAAATACTAACAGCCATAAAAGGGGAAATCGACAGTAACACATTCATAGTAGGGGACTTTAACACCCCACTTTCACCAAGGGACAGATCATCCAAAATGAAAATAAATAAGGAAGCACAAGCTTTAAATGATATGTTAAACAAGATGGACTTAATTGATATTTATAGGACATTCCATCCAAAAACAACAGAATACACATTTTTCTCAAGTGCTCATGGAACATTCTCCAGGATAGATCATATCTTGGGTCACAAGTCAAGCCAGGGTAAATTTAAGAAAATTGAAATTGTATCAAGTATCTTTTCCAAGCACAACGTTATGAGACTAGATATCATTTACAGGAAAAATCTGTAAAAAATACAAACACATGGAGGCTAAACTATACACTACTTAATAACGAAGTGATCACTGAAAAAATCAAAGAGGAAACCAAAAAATACCTAGAAACAAATGACAATGGAGACACGACTACCCAAAACCTATGGGATGCAACAAAAGCAGTTCTAAGAGGGAAGTTCATAGCAATACAATCCTACCTTAAGAAACAGGAAACATCTCGAATAAACAACCTAACCTTGCACCTAAAGCAATTAGAGAAAGAAGAACAAAAAAACCCCAAAGTTAGCAGAAGGAAAGAAATCCTAAAGATCAGATCAGAAATAAATGAAAAAGTAATGAAGGAAACGATAGCAAAGATCAATAAAACTAAAAGCTGGTTCTTTGAGAAGATAAACAAAATTGGTAAAACATTAGCCAGACTCATCAAGAAAAAAAGGGAGAAGACTCAAATCAATAGAACTAGAAATGAAGAAGGAGAAGTAACAACTGACACTGCAGAAATACAAAAGATCGTGAGAGATTACTACAAGCAACTTTATGACAATACAATGGACAACCTGGAAGAAATGGACAAATTCTTAGAAATGCACAACCTGCCAAGACTGAATCAGGAAGAATCAGAAAATATGAACAGGCCAATCACAAGCACTGAAATAGAAACTGTGATTAAAAATCTTCCAACAAACAAAAGCCCAGGACCAGATGGCTTCACAGGCGACTTCTGTCAAACATTTAGAGAGGAGCTAACACCTATCCTTCTCAAATGCTTCCAAAATATAGCAGAGGGAGCAACACTCTCAAAGTCATTCTACAAGGCCACCATCACCCTGATACCAAAACCAGACACAGATGTCACAGAGAGAAAACAACAGGCCAGTATCACTGATGAACATAGATGCAAAGATCCTCAACAAAATACTAGCAAACACAATCCAACAGCACATTAAAAGGATCATACACCATGATCAAGTGGGGTTTATTCCAGGAATGCAAGGATTCTTCAATATATGCAAATCAATCAATGTGATGCACCATATTAACAAATTGAAGGAGAAAAACCATCTGATCATCTCAATGGATGCAGAGAAAGCTTTCGACAAAAGTCAACACCGATTTATGATAAAAACCCTGCAGAAAGTAGGCATTGAGGGAACTTTCCTCAACATAATAAAGCCCATATATGACAAACCCACATTCAACATCATCCTCAATGGTGAAAAACTGAAAGCATTTCCACTAAGATGAGGAGCAAGACAAGGTTGCCCACTCTCACCACTCTTATTCAACATAGTTTTGGAAGTTTTAGCCACAGCAATCAGAGAAGAAAAAGAAATACAAGGAATCCAAATCAGAAAAGAAGAAGTAAGCTGTCACTGTTTGCAGATGACATAATACTATACGTAGAGAATCCCAAAGATGCTACCAGAAAGCTACTAGAGCTATTCAATGAATTTGGTAAAGTAGCAGGATACAAAATTAATGCATAGAAATCGCTGGCATTCCTATACACTAATGATGAAAAATCTGAAAATGAAATTAAGAAAACACTCCCATTTATCATTGCAACAGAAAGAATAAAATATGTAGGAATAAACCTACCTAAGGAGACAAAAGACCTGTATGCAGAAAATTATAAGACACAGATGAAAGAAATTAAAGATGATGCAAATAGATGGAGAGATCTACCATGTTCTTGGATTGGAAGAATCAACATTGTGAAAATGACTCTACTATCCAAAGCAATCTACAGATTCAATGCAATCCCTATCAAACTACCACTGGCATTTTTCACAGAACTAGTACAAAAAATTTCGCAATTTGTATGGAAACACAAAAGACCCTGAATAGCCAAAGCAATCTTGAGAATGAAAAATGGATCTGGAGGAATCAGGTTCCCTGACTTCAGACTATACTACAAAGCTACAGTAATCAAGACAGTATGGTACTGGCACAAAAACAGAAATATAGACCAATGGAATGGGATAGAAAGCCCAGAGATAAACCCACGCACATATAGTCACCTTATCTTTGATAAAGGAGGCAGGAATGTACAGTGGAGAAAAGACAGCCTCTTCAATAAGTGGTGCTGGGAAAACTGGACAAAAACTACACAAAAATAACCTCAAAATGGATTAAAGATCTAAATGTAAGGCCAGAGACTATCAAAGTCTTAGAGGAAAACATAGGCAGAACACTCTATGACATAAATCACAGCAAGATCCTTTTTGACTCACCTCCTAGAGAAATGGAAATAAAAACAACAATAAACAAATGGGACCTAATGAAACTTAAATGCTTTTGCACAGCAAAGCAAACCATAAACAAGACCAAAAGACAACCCTTAGATTGGGAGAAAATATTTGCAAATGAAGCAACTGACAAAGGATTAATCTCCAAAATTTACAAGCAGCTCATGCAGCTCAATAACAAAAAAACGAACAACCCAGTCCCAAAATGGGCAGAAGACCTAAATAGACATTTCTCCAGAGAAGATATACAGATTGCCAACAAACTCATGAAAGAATGCTCAACATCTTTAATCATTAGAGAAATGCAAATCAAAACTACAATGAGATATCATCTCACACCAGTCAGAATGGCCATCATCAAAAAATCTAGAAACAATAAATGCTGGAGAGGGTGTGGAGAAAAGGGAACACTCTTGCACTGCTGGTGGGAATGTAAATTGATACAGCCGCTATGGAAAACAGTATGGAGGTTCCTTCAAAAATGACAAATAGAACTACCATATGACCCAGCAATCCCACTACTTGGCATATACCCTGAGAAAACCATAATTCAAAAAGAGTCATGAACCAAAATGTTCATTGCAGCTCTCTTTACAATAGCCAGGAACGGAAGCAACGTAAGTGTCCATCATCGGATGAATGGATAAAGAAGATGTGGCACATATATACAATGGCATATTACTCAGACATAAAAAGAAACGAAATTGAGTTATTTGTAGTGAGGTGGATGGACCTAGAGCCTGTCATACAGAGTGAAGTAAGTCAGAAAGAGAAAAACAAATACCGTATGCTAACACATATATATGGAATCTAAGGGAGAAAAAAAAAAAGGTCATGAAGAATGTAGGGGTAAGACAGGAATAAAGACACAGACCTATTAAAGAATGGACTTGAGGCTATGGGGAGGGGCAAGGGTAAGCTGTGACAAAGTGAGAGAGTGGCATAGACATATATACACTACCAAATGTAAAATAGGTAGCTAGTGGGAAGCAGCTGCATGGCACAGGGAGATCAGCTCGGTGCTTTGTGACCACCTAGAGGGGTGAGATAGGGAGGATGGGAGGGAGGGAGATGCAAGAGGGAAGAGATATGGGGATATATGTATATGTATAGCTGATTCACTTTGTTATAAAGCAGAAACTAACACACCATTGTAAAGCAATTATACTCCAATAAAGATGTTAAAAAAATTGTATGGAATAATTAGGCAAACACAAGAAAATTATAAAATTTTACCAAACATTAAAAACACCTCAATAGAACTACCATATTCATGTATTAAAAGTATAAATACCAAAAATATGAAAATTTCTTCTATATAGTTCTACGATTCAATGCCATTCCAATGAAAATACAGCTTTTTTTTTTTTTTGGCAAGACGGTGATACAGAAAGAGCATAAGGAAGAGTTGCATACAATTATTTCATTAACTTGAAAATGGGCAAATATTTCGAAATTCATTTTTATCATATACGAATTTAAATATGTATATGTAAATATATTAAAATAGATATTTACCCGTTTCATCTATACCCTGAATATATATATGTTAAAGTTGAACAAAAATTTGTTTTTGGAAGATAGGGTATCACTTTATACTTGTAACTGCTTTATATTTGGATGTATACTGGGGAAATAAGTTTTTGTTTTTTATGCAGCAGTGTAGTTCAAATTTACTTTTTCTGGCTAGGTATTTTTTGGGTTGAAATTCTCTGATTAATAATTTAGCTAGCATTTGTGTTGTGTTTCCTCCTTCTGAGTTCATTTTCTCTGTCCTTCCCAGACCTCTGTTTTCTGTCTTCCAAGCCCTCCTCCCCAGATCCACTCCATGTGAGGATTAGTTAGTGCCTGGCTATTCAGTAGTAGGGAGAGTCTCCCCTATGAGGCTGTCACAGACCTTCTCCTTTGGCCAACTCCTTTTGCGTATCATCCAGTTTCAGCTTCTTTCCTAATATTTCACCACTCCTCTTCCCTTCTCTCCTTAAAGCTCTTTCTCCTCTGTTATTTATTTTTACCTTTGGGTTACATAATGAATCTTATTCTCTGCCCTTTGGATCTAAAACTGCATATCAAAATCTTACGTGAGTTATACCAGGCTGGGTAGCTTGGCTTCCCTCCCTGCTTTCTGTGTCTGCCTTACTGGAGGAAAAGGTTTTCTCTTAAGCAAGTCTGAAATTTATGAACATTCCAACAAAAGACTCATTCAATCCTGAGTCACCTCATTTCTCTCAAAATTTTATTTAGGAATTGTTACTACTTAAGTTTGCTTAAGTAACATGTTTGTATGCTTTTGTAGATTTATTTTATTATTTTTTCTACTTTCTGTAATTTATTCCTAGTGTTAATTCTGGTGCTATCCTCCCATTATATTGTAAACTTCTTAAGAGAAAGGGCAATTTCTTTTTTTAATTTTGTTTATTTACTGAAAGCCAAAATGGAGTATGCAGAGTATTTCAAGCACTAACTAAAGTTAACTGCTTTGAGAAAGTAAATACCATTAATTTCAAATTATTCCTTTCAGTGAAGAAGAAATTTCATCTCAGCGGAGAAGCAATAAATCCCAAACAATATAGAGTACATACGTATAGATTTTTCTTTGAGCTCTTAGACTAGAATTTCATGATATATTTAATAGTAACAATAATGATAATAATAGATATAATTAGTTACTCTAATTTTCTAGGTATTTAAATATATTACATCATGTTTTTCTCACAATAATTTTTTGAGGAAATATTCATTCATATAAGAGAAAACTGAAGCACAGAAGAGCTGAGTAAATTGATCAAAGCCATCCAACTAGTAAGGGGTGAAGTTGTGAACTGAATCTTGGCACATTTGATGTCAAAGCCTAATTTTATCTCTTAAGTAAAAAAGTTTTTGTAAATTTGCTTCAGCATAATTTGGGAAATTGTTCACCTTCTCTATTCTATTTCTCTGCTTAGAAATCTTTCGTAAGGTTTCTTTATAGGTCAACATTGTATTTTCCCTGAGTAAATACCAGTCCAAACCAATTCTTCTTAAACATGTAAAGCTCAAGTGTAGTTTTTAGCATGTAATAGATGCTTACTAAGGGATATCTTATTTTTATTAATCCTAGGGGAATAAGATTTTAAATGTTCCTAATTAAGGTATAGATGTTGAGATATAGATGATTAATATGATTAAATATAATGAATTTCTAAGTTAAAAATATTGTGATCAATTGTGTTATGACAAATTTTATTTCCAAATTTCTACACATTTTAGGAAAAAAATCTTGCAGATTTTGTTTTTAAATGTACTGTCATGAGCTTTTTTGCAAACTATACAAGTCTGAAGTCCTCTATCAAATCCAGATTTTCCCTTCATCTGTATTTTTTGACATGGTTTCTATAAAGATAATTCTGCTTATTTTTCTTAATTTATTTCTCAAAAATATTGCTGTTATTTTTTTCTTATCTTAATCTTGTTTTATTAGTCAGTCTTCTTTCTTATGTTGTGTTTGTTTTTATTTTCTTTTTTCCTTGACTTCACTATATTTTTTTAAAGAAAACATTTAAACATTAATGAAAATACTTATAAATTATACTATACTGAATCTAGAATTATATTTATCGAAAGGCACCATGAGGGGATGAATGAAAATAAGCAAAAACCTGGGAGAACATATTTGCAACACACAAAATTGACAAGAATTATTAACAATTTGTATCAAGCCATTTTAAATTTTAAAAAGTGAGATTGATCATTGTTATATACCTGATAACTACTTGGTAATTATCTAAAATGTGTTGTAGTAATTGTAGAAGATATATTTTACAATTAAATGAGATACACATATGTTGAAACATAGAAAGTGGTAACCAATTAATCAAATATCATCAAAGATAGAGGTTTAAATCTAACAAATAAAGATAGGCAAAATTGCATTGGAATATTTAAGTCATGAGATAAGGGCAGTAGGATTGCTCATTGCTATTGGTTTAGTCATTGTTTCTTCTGGCATAGCATTAATGTCAAAAAGCCTGATGATAATTTAATCTTCTTTCCATTATAAGTCACCTTGCAGGACATTTGGTCCTATCCAAAATGTTCATGAGCATATTTGGTCCATGCTAAATGGTTTTGGATAGGACCTAATATCAAGAACCTTTTAACATGGACCAAATATCTCCAGGGATGTTTTGGACAGGACCAAATATGACCAAATATCAAGGACCTCTTGGTGTGGACCAAATGTCTAATGGACATTTTGGACAGGAACAAATGGTCCTGCAAATATCAAGGACCTTTTGGCATGCACCAAAAATATCTTATGGACGAAACATCTTACGGATGTTTTGGACAGGCCCAAATGTCTGCTAACCATAAGTCTTTATAAGTCACTACACTATGCCTTGGTGTTGGTTTTTCTGGGGATCATGATCTCAGAAACATAATATGATCTTTTCGTAGTTAATTAATGTAGTTAATTTTTTTTAATTAATTATTTTTGGCTGTGTTGGGTCTTCATTTCTGTGCGAGGGCTTTCTCCAGTTGTGGTGCGTGGGGACCACTCTTCATTGCGGTACGCGGGCCTCTCACTATGGCGGACTCTCTTGTTGCAGAGCACAGGCTCCAGACGCGCAGGCTCAGTAGTTGTGGCTCACGGGCCTAGTCGCTCCGCGGCATGTGGGATCCTCCCAGACCAGGGCTCGAACCTGTGTCCCCTGCATTAGCAGGCAGACTCCCAACCACTGCGCCACCAGGGAAGCCCAATTTTTTTTTTTTTTTAATTTTATGATCTGGAGGTACATACTGAAGAGCACAACATTTATCTGAGAAGAGGCTCAATTATAACCAAAGATGGGTTTCTTTTTCAGGGGTTCCTATTACCTGTATGTTAGATATTCTTTGTCTACTCGATGTTTCATTTTTTTCTTGAGTCATTTTCTTTGCTTTTAAAATTGTTCATTTTTTAATCTTTTTATTAAGACATAATCTGTTATTTTATATTCTTGTGTTCCTTCTAGTTTAGTCTTCTTCTGAAATAATTATTTTTTTCTTTTATCCCTTTTACTTTCCTGAGTTCTGTGATCTTATTTTTTGAGCATTTCTTCTGTTGGAATGGGCCAAATCTCTCCCAGTGTCAGCTGTTGTTCTCTCATTATCTGACCTTACATGCTTTCTAGTGAATATCTGTTGACTATTTCCAGGCTTTTTCTGTTCTCAGATTTTTAGATGACCTATTTCTTCCCTCTGCTTGATCCCACACAGATGCTGAAATCATGCAGTTCTTATGACTGTTGGTGTCACTCAAATTTCTCTTTGTATTTTTATATTAATGGATATTCAAAGTTTCATTAGAAATGTTATCCATGGGTTTTTGGCTATCTCATTGTTATACCTATTTTTGTGTTGGGATTGGGAGAGATTCAGGGACTATGACACGATTATCATTATCTCCCCAGAATTTCCTTGATTTACTTTTGAACTACAATTCAATTACTATTTATTTGTATTTTCCCTACTTTATAGACTTTGAGTGATTTATCATATATTTATTGACTTTTTTTTTTCAATGCCCCTGTACTGATTTCTTTAGCACAATTTGGATGACACTTCTAGACAATATTCTGGTAGAAGAATTGCAACTGTTTTAATCATGTCTTCCTTAAAGAAATTTGCTCTTTTTCCGTAGTCAGGGAAATGAATGTCTTTCTAATCCATAGTTCATAAAATATGCTAATAGACTCTAAATATGCCCTTCTGAAGGTAAACCCTAGCCAAATATTGATAAACCCTGTTTTGTTTTAATTTTATAAGATACAAGTATAGGATTTCAAAAGAGTACAAATATGCTTTTAGAAAATGAGAATCTTAGAATATGGGAAAAATTAGAAATGTATCAATTATAAAAGAAATCTGGGAGAATCAGCATAAGATAAACATATATTGTAATTTAAGATATATACATTTACTATTTTATTGGCCGTGCCACACAGCATGTGGGATCTTATTTCCCCAACCAGGGATCAAACCTGTGCCCCCTGCAGTGGAAGTGTGGAGTCTTAACCACTGGACCACCAAGGAAATCCCGAAGATATATACCTTTTTTTTAATTCTAAGTATCCAATTTCATGGATTCACCAAACCCTTCATAGAGGAAATTATATACTAATATCCATACTTTAATATGTCTATTCACTGTAAGATGATAATTTGTCTCAAAATTTTCCTTTCAGGAAATCTTTAGCAGTAGTAAAGTGCTTAACTACAGAAACTTAATTAAATTCAGATGATTTCCAGAGCATGTTATATAGGAACACTTTTGTGGAAAAGACATATATATAGTTTGGGGGATGGTTTTTGATATAATTCTATCACTATTATTCTCTCTATTTCTTATAAGCTATAATTATATCATTATTAATTCAACAATATTTATTTAAGTAGGTCCCACAATATCAAGCACTGTATAATGTTGAGGGGGTCAACAATGATAAAAATGTAAAATATCTCCATGCTGAAGGAGTATACATTCAATAAACAAATAATGAAGTAAATATAGTATTCAGCCTGTCATGAGTGCTATAAAGGAAGTAACAGGATGATGTGAGAAAGAGTACCTGAGTTAGTTGGAGAAAGCATCCATGAAGGAGAGACAAATTAACTGAGAGTTTTGAAGATGAAAATTAGCCATTCTTTCAGTGAGTTGGGAAAAGGATAGAAACTGGACATGACGGCAAGTGCATCTGACCAGGTAAAGCTTTATACATTCAAAGAACAGAAGAATGATAAGTATGACTAGAACTTAGGGAAAGAAGCCCAGTCAGTTGTAGTTTGAGAGGCAGGAGCTGGATCATGCACAGTGTTGAAGGCATGGTAAGAAGGTATGATTCTGAGAGCAATAGGAAACCATTAGAGAGGTAGATTGAATACTGGTTAAGAACATGGCTTAAATCTCAACTTTTCCAAGTATGAATTCTGTAACTTTGGGCTAGTTACTTAATACCCTTGTTTTGGTTTCTTCATCTTTAAAACATGCTTAGTAATCCTATTTTCTGCCCTTATGTTTGTTAAGAAGACTGAACAAAATAATCATATAAAATACATTGATGTCTGCCTGGCATGAAATAAGACATCAGTCAGTGGTAGCTTTTACCATTGTCAGAGAGCTGCAAGTAAGAAATTGATATTCAAAATAAAGATTCTCTGGTTGCTGTATTGAGAATAGATGAATGAATAGAGACCTAGTGTAGGGGCAGAGCAACCTGTTAAGTATGTACTGCAGTATTTCAGGATGGTGGCAGAAAAGATAGAGCAAAATGAATCAAAAGGGGCTTCCCTGGTGGCGCAGTGGTTGAGAGTCCACCTGCCGATGAGGGGACACGGGTTCATGCCCTGGTCCGGGAAGATCCCACATGCCGCAGAGCGGCTGGGCCCGTGAGCCATGGCTGCTGAGTCTGCACATCCGGAGCCTGTGCTCCGCAACGGGAGAGGCCACAACAGTGAGAGGCCTGCGTACCGAAAAAAAAAAAAAAGAATCAAAAGGTCCGTTTTAAACTTAATAAGTTTGAGAGCTATTGGGGGAATCATTTAATGTAAAGACATCAAATGAGCAGTTAGACATGTCTGAAATACTGGAAGAGATGTCAGCTGAGGATATACATTCAGAAGCCAATTAAAATGATCAAGTTGAGTGTATTCACCTAAAGGGAGAGTCTAGACAGGGAAAGAGGCTTGGACCTATGGTACAGGATCTGTAATTTTTTTTTGCTAAATAAATCAGTCAAGACACAAATGTTAATTTATTTAGGAGACAAAAGTTGGGATCTAGATAGGAACAAACACTGTACATCTTCCCAGATTTCATTTAATGTCTCTTTCTTTTTTTCTCATGGTCATCACCCCATCCACATTGGGTCATGCCTCCATTGTTAGACCTGAGGTCATGTCTGCTTCCTAAGAGACCTGTGAAGGGCTAGATAACACAAACCAGATGTGGGGAGGTATTGGTTTCCAATGAAGTAAACATTGACCAATGGGAACCAAGAGATAAAAAGGAGATATGTAGGTAAATTTCCTCTTTTTATCTCTCCAATGGACCAGTGCAAGGAGAAATTTCTCCTAAAACCCTCTTTAACAAGTCCCATGTGTCTAGCAAACATACATTCTGAATGACTGGCTGTTTGTACTTGTGGCTTGTGATGAATCAATGACCAGAACTGTAAACTTGTATGACAAATTCCTTCAAGTTAAATTATTTTAACTTGCTTCCATTTTTTTTCTCATTCTCATTAGTTTGGGCTTAAATGTACAAAACAAAATGTTGCGTTTAAACTCGCCTTGCACTTTGAGCTCTATAGGACCTGGATTAAAACAGAACCCCTGAGAAATAAAGATGATGCAAACACCTAGCAAAGATGGATATATTAGATGGTTATTATTAATACATCCCTGTGACTGTAGTTTGCATGATTAACTTTTCATCTGTTTGGTCATTGTTCTAATCTTGTTTTCCCAGTGATCCTTCACAATTGATTTTGTTGTTGGTTTTCAAGAATATATCATAGGTAGTAGCATGTTCTTTATTTAGAGGCAAAAACGTGAAATTTTCTTTAAGTGATATTAGTAGTCATTGACTTTGAATGCCTGGTTCTAGTAATTGAATGGGGTTGCAAAATGATAACATTGTATCATTCTTTCTTTGTTTATTTGCAAGAATATTCTATAAAGTGAAATTTTACTTCATCATCAGTTGTTCATCCAGTGGTTCAGTTCATATATGAAGGGGATAGTGTTTGATTTTTACCTTTATTTACCATTTCTCAAAATAAATAGTTTTCTAACATCCTCCAAAGCTGACCAATTAATTGTTTTGTTTTTTAAATTATTATGAAATCAAGGATCTAAGCATATTTGATGTATTTTCTTCTGCTGCAGTTATTATCCTTAGTTATTCTCAGTTTATCCTATCTTTGGCCAGTGAGAATCCCTTTAAATTAGCTCTTGTGTTCTTTTGACATGCCCCTATCTTAGGTTTTTCTGGTTAGTTCTTTTAGAATTCATAGCATTTAACTTTCGCATGGACATCTTTTACTTACCTCCTCTTGTATTCTGAAATCCCTCCCAGTTTTAGCTGGCATCCTCAGATGGCCTTGTTGAGCTATCAATAAGAGTATATTGTGTATTTCAAGTTTTCAGGCTTATAAGACAACCTGTTACTTTCTCCTTCATAGCCACTAACTCCACACAGGTCTTGTAGCTATTGACGTTAGTTGCTACCCACTTGTATTTTAGAGTTTATGGGACCATCTTGTTACTTAGCTTTGATTTAAGAAGATGCTTGTGGGAAATTTTTTTCATAGGAAAAGATTTGAATAATTCCAAAACTATGCTGTTACTGGCATCATCTCTCAAGCATATCCTAGTGAGACACTTGTGTACCCATTCTACCAATCCTCCAAGCATGACTGAATTTTAAGATGCATATAGTTTTGTTTCCATTTGAGACCTTTGTTACATAACGTTTTATATTTTTATAGGGTTTATGTAGTGGCTGGATCTCTTAACCCAGAAAAGCATGATTCAATATCTTTCTATAACTGAATGGAATTTCTATTAATAAAACTATATCTAATTGCTAAAATTTTGATAGCAGACAACTGCCTTCAAGACTTCCTTCTTTCCCCAAGTTTGTTTCTAAGTCCTTAAGAGATTGTATAGTCTCAAGGCATTAGACATTATCTGGTCTTTGGAGACATCATCAATCGATGATGTAATCCACTGAGGCATCTTCATTCCCATAGGGTCTTCTCTCAATAGGGCATGCAAGATGAGAGTGAATTGTTCCTTATTTTCAACCTCAGTGCTCTCTCAGTTTCCTTCTTGACAATTTTGGAGGGAATCCTACTACATATCTTCATGCCATACTGGGCCTTAGGGAACTGAGAACTGAGAGATTGTCTGAGGTCCTAGCTACATTCACACACCTCCCCCATCCATTTATTTTTGGAGGCTTGCTGACTTCCCAAGAGTCTTTCTGTGAATAGAGCAACAATTTCCCATTGCCCCTCAGATTCCCCCAAATTATCAGAGCATTTAAAGGGGAATGAGTGTAGGTAGGTTGAGGGAGTGATGTAAAACAGACGTGCAGGTGTAGCGCTCATGTGTTCTTAGAGACCCACATGTTTGTGTAGTCTTGTCTTCACTTGTAAATTCTTCTCTCCAAAACAAACAAACAAACAAAAAGTTTTTTCCATAAAATTTAATCATTCTTATTATATATGCTTTCAAATATAATTTATGCATTAGTGTCTAGGATTTTTGAAGTTCACAAACATTTCCTTTCTTTTCTGTTTTAGCATGTTTTTCTGGCACTTATGGATGCCACAGAGACTAGTTTTTTCCATGCAGAGAAACAAGGGACACAAGGTAAGGAAGAGGAAGGTGAAACTTGGCTAATAGTTAAAATATTACCTTTTTACACCTGAAATATTTCGGATATACTTTCTATTGCCATTCTGTGTTATATATAATTCATACCTCAGCCTTTTAAACTATTAGAGATTGTATTTGACCATGAGTGACTGAAAACTAAAATAAGTAGTGGAGTAAATCAATTAATTTTCTCATAGAAGAAGAAAACTGAGGTAGGTAGTCCAGGGTTAATAAAGCAGCTAGACTATTCTATCGGGCTCCTTCTATTTTTCTTCTCAGCCATTCTTTTTTTTTTGCGGTACGCGGGCCTTTCACTGCTGTGGCCTCACCCGCTGCAAAGCACAGGCTCCGGACGCGCAGGCTCAGCGGCCGTGGCTCAGAGGCCCAGCCGCTCTGCGGCATGTGGGACCCTCCCGGACGGGGGCACGAACCCGTGTCCCCTGCATCGGCAGGCGGACTCTCAACCACTGCGCCACCAGGGAAGCCCTCAGCCATTCTTTTTTTTTAAAAAAAATATTTATTTATTTATTTGGCTGCATCGGGTCTTAGTTGCAGCACACAGGATCTTCATTGCGGCATGTGGGATCTTTCATTGTGGTGCGCGGGCTTCTCTCTAGGTGTGGCGTGCAGGCTCTAGAGCATGTGGTCTCTGTAGTTGTGGTGCGCAGGCAGGCTTAATTGCCCCGTGGCACGTGGGATCTTAGTTCCCTGACCAGGGATCGAAACTTTGTCCCCTGTATTGGAAGGCAGACTCTTAACCACTGGACCACCAGGGAAGAGGGGAGTGTTCTTTGCAAATGATTTTTGCCACTCGGCTTTTCTCTTCATGGTGACAGGATATCTGCTCCTACTCTTACATCACATCTATAATCCAGGCAAGAAGAAGGGGTGGGAGAAATGGTAAAGACAAAGGGTCAAATCAGCTGGGTCTGTTTCTTCTTCTTCTTCTTTTTTTTTTTTTAATTTTAGGTTGGTTTATTTAAATATGCTATATCCTCTTTGGGTATCTACCATCTCATTAATTTCCACCTAGAACAAGGAGACTTTATGCTCTATATTATTATTATCATTTAACATCTTTATTGGAGTATAATTGCTTTACAATGGTGTGTTAGTTTCTGCTTTATAACAAAGTGAATCAGCTATATGTATACATATATCCCCACATCCCCTCCCTCTTGCACCTCCCTCCCACCCTCCCTATCCTACCCCTCTAGGTGGTCACAAAGCACCGAGCTGATCTCCCTGTGCTGCTTCCTACTAGCTGCTTCCTACTAGCTATCTATTTTACATTTGGTAGTGTATATATGTCCTACTAGCTATGTGGCTACTAGCTATGTGGTTGCTTCCTACTAGCTATCTATTTTACATTTGGTAGTGTATATATGTCAATGCTACTTTCTCACCTCACCCCAGCTTACCCTTCCCCCTCCCTGTGTCCTCAAGTCCATTCTCTACATACGAGTTTTTATCCCTGTCCTACCCCTAGGTTCATCAGCACCATTTTTTTTTTTTTTTTTTAGGTTCCATATATATGTGTTAGCATATGGTATTTGTTTTTCTGTTTTTTCTAAAGAACCTTCCTTGTGAATCAACCTTGTGATTTCACTGACTGTTGTTTGGCCACTTACTTCTCATTGGTGACTCATAGCTGAAAGGCGTAAGGTTATGTTTTTTGCTTTTTTTCTCTTTGGCTGGGGATGTCTGACCATTCCAAACAAATATGGGTTTAATTAATAAGGAAGAAGGAAATACTTACTAGCCAGTTTATAGTTCTGTCATCTCATTTATTATATGAGAAAACTATCATAGAAAATTTAAGTAACTTTGGCAGACATTCCCAATTCCAGGAAACAGTAAAGCTGGAAATTAGTTCTACTGGCTAAAAAGTTGGTTCTCATTTCTATACCAGTATAAATAGGCAGAGTTTCATTTTGATGATCTTTTTTCCTTCCTCGTTACAGTTTTGCCACCTGTCTGGAACCCAATTTCTTTAAGACTTCCCTTCCTGTTCAAGTTAGAAATAGTTTTATTTAAAAATTATCTTTTTAGTACTTAAAGTTTTAAAGTGATTTTACATATTCCAATTTGTTTCTTCTGTTAATTTATGCATTAGGAAGGTAAAACGTGGCTATTCTCATTGTTTAGGTTAAGAAAATGGGATTATGATTTTAAATGACCTGTCCAAGGTCACACATTTGGATAATGTGGATTTAGGACTCAAACCCATACCCACATCTGGATAATGTGGATTTAGGACTCAAACCCATACCCTCTGATTCCTATGTTAATTACTTGTGTGATATACTATGTGGTCTTGAGGCAGTCTTTTCTCCTATGGTAGTTGTACTCAAAACTTAGTGAGGAGCTCTTTATATTGTCAAAAATTATGCATACTCCATATGATAGTAGTTGTACTTTTAGTGTAAATTGATTGTTAATATTTGAAATTGAATAATTAAAAACTTCCATATCTTCTTCAATATAAATATTTAAAAATATTTTCAAGGTAAAATATACATGTACTGAATAAAAAATAATAAATAATATTTAATAATTTTATAATTTTTGTGTGCCAGAGTCTACTCTTTTCTTTATTATTTATTAAATCTGCAAAAATTCACTTCAAAGGTTCAAATGTCTAAATTCCAAATAATGTGAGAGTTGGAGTTCAAATCTACATGATTGCAAAGCCTTTTAGCTTCATGTCCTTAACTATGTGTGAAATAACATATTTATTGAATATATATAAAGTGCTTAGCTCATAAATTTTGGAGCTCTTTGATGTATATTAGCAGCATCTCTAGTAGGGAAAAAAAAATTGGGTCTAAGGGGTTAGTGGATTAATGTTTTAATATTATTAATATTTTATTTTCAGGAAGTGATGCTTAACTCAACATAATGAAAGATTTACGTGCCTTTCCTCAAATGATGCTTAGCATAAAGGTGTGGGCTTTATGTATCAAAAGGAATATTTTTAGGTTAGGCAGATTTTTCCCAAAAAGCTTCTAAGGTCCTATACAAAAGGCAAATGATTCCATTTTTACTAGTTTTGCCATTAAAAGGAATGTTTTACAAGGATCTATCAGAAACCTAAGAACCCGAGAAAACAATTCCAAGGAGGAACCTGGGTTTAGAAAGGCAAACCAAGGAACTGAGATGAAGAATATGCCTTGACTTGCATTATTAAGTTAGAGTAATGTACTTTCCAAGATCTGGTTGTCTTTAATTTTAGGATTAACCTATATGGTATGAGTCTTAGATAATGCGCTTGAGTTCTAAAAACACGTAGGAAAATCAATGTCATTACTTTAAAGTTACACATCATTTCTCCAAGCAGCAACTGGGGGGTTTGCAGTTGTTAATTATGTTACAATTAGAGGAAAATGTGTCTTTGTGAAGTATATCTTCACTCCCTCAAATGTTTTTCTGTTTTCCAAATCTATGGAGAGACTACTTACAGTAGCTATCCTTTGTGAAACATTGTGTAAATAATTAATTCAAAAAAGCTATATCAATATGCCTGTATAAGTTCAGAACCTCAGAATGGAATGAGATCAGGTGAACAATACTGTTGTTATACAAGGAAATAGTGCCCATATCAGTTTACATAAGATTTGAACCTCTGTACACTTAAATTGAGCACAGTTTAACCATGAGGCATGCAAGCTGAAAAGATTATCAAGTGAACAGATCATAAGTAGAGACACAGAGAAATGAGCTCATTAAATTATACATGGATATATGTCTACTTAGTCACCAGTATCATATCAATACTAATTCACTTCTTGATTGAAAATGTTTCCTGTGTGTAAAGCCAAGACAATGAAACCATTAATGGGACAATTGATGCCAATGATATTGTAGACCTGAACTTTGTATTTATAAAGTTACATCAAAGTCTAAATAATCAGAGAGTTGAACTAAATGTAACCTTAGCAGAGGACTATAAGGAAGTGAAGCTAATCAAACATTTTTCCCCTGACCTACTTGTCCAGAAAGATCTCAGGAATATCTTCTCATATGTGTTAATAGGGAATGAAGACTAAATAGCATAGGCCTACATATGCTTGTGTGTTTAAAACACTGGCCACTCTAGTCTTTCTTTAGTTTCACGGCACCTGAAATGTGCAGTGCTTTTAAAATGTTACTGTTTCCTGGATATAAGAGTCATGTCTTGTACTCAGGCATTACTTTTTAAAAGCACCTATATCTTACACAAAACAGTCTGATAAAAAATATATAACTAGCCAAAGTCGTGTTGAATGAACCATGTGCTTCAAGCAGACCTCTTTGGCATGGGTAGTGAACCTGCAGAGCATGAACTCTGAGAGAGAAAATTCTTTATAGCTTAAGAGTAACCACTGTGGCTTACAATCACGCTGTCTTTAAAGTGGACAATAAGTGACTTATGTACACTCGCCCCACCTTCTAACCACTTTCCATACTTCCTTCTCAAACCACATCAGAACAAGTTTTGCTTTATTAGAAATTATTCTTAAAGGAAATGGCATGACAGTTGTCTAATTTTCCAGAGACTTAAGCCTGATTTCTTCCATATTGAACTATCATAAAAATTACCTTCTTTTGTTAGTTCAGTCTTACTGAACTAACTTCACTAACTTCACTTATTAAAAATAAAATCCCATAACAGTTTGCTGCTCCAGGATTTTCTTTTGGAAATTAACAATCCTATAAGATAACCTTAGAAGTAAAAATATCTTATTCTGTTAATATAAAGTATATTTTCACTATCTAATTCTAAAGGAAATTATAGTTATAGTCAAATATATTGCATAATAATTATATTGGTAATGCTGCTTACAGAACTGAAGAAGTTCAGGAAAATTTTCAGTGTTTGAGGACAATAAATTATATGTATGTAAAAAATAATGATTTTGGAGTAACAAATCTTGAGGATCCAAGATTTGACCATTTTTATATCTCAGTGGTTCTCAACTAGGGATGATTTTGTCACCCTTTCCCAGGGGACATTTGGGGACATCTGGAGAAATTTCATTTGTGAGATTTGGGAGAGTGCTTCTGGCATTTGGAGAGCAGAGGTCAGGAAGGCAGTTAAACATCCTACAATGCACAGGTCAGCCTTTCCCCTGATTCAAAGAATTATCAAGGTCAGAGTGTTAATAGTGCCAAAGCTGAGAAACCCTACCATCTGATTTGCTTTTTGTATTGCAACAACATGGTCCGTAAGTTATAATACTTAGAATGTTGTACTTCTGAGGTTCTGGAGAGCAATCCTTTCTCTAAATATGACTTCTAACTTCAGAGAAATTGTTCCACAAATTAATCTTCGGTAAGAGTTTTCTTGTACATATGTGGTTAGTAATTATATGAAGGAAAGAAAGAAAAACCAGAAAGTTAAAAGTAGATGTAAACATAGGGATCAACTAGAACTAATTTCTCATTTAATATAGAACGTAATAGAGATCCATAGAGTTTACATGACTTACTGTAGTAACACATTTAGTGTCAGGGCTGGGCGTCATAGTCTGTTGCCCTTCAGACTAAACTGAGATAAAAATTTTACCCATAATTTATAATATAAATTAATTTAATAGTATGTTCTATTGAAATAAATATATACCCAATAATCAGTTGAGAAAGGGAAGTAGAATTGGTTTCAAAATGGTTAAATTATTTCCAACATGTCTGGATGTTGATTTATATAAAAAGATGCCTTTTGAATAAGCCCACAGTTCAGAAATACCCAGTAAATATTCCCTAAAAACGATCTGAACCTGAAATGTTAAATATCACAAGCGTTGAAATGCTATTTCTATTTTAGAAAAAGCAATTATAGAAACCCAAAGACATTCTCACTCTTTTGATATCAACTTATAATTATTTAGGGTTTGATTATCTTCTGTGTGAAATGTAAAAGTCTCCTTGCTCTCCTGATCTGCTTTTTCTCATTTTGTTACTCTTAGCACCTGTCCCAGAGAGAGAGAAAGAGCAAGGAAAAGAGGTGAAGCTCCAGGCAGACAATGTTTTTACTTGTTAATAATAATCAGAAAGGGAGAAGAGGAACGGTAGAAATAAGTCTTTATTATCCTCCATGCATTTGGATGTGACTCACTGCAAAAGACAGAGAAAAAAGGGAACAATGCTTCACAAATCTTTTATTAAGGATAATGTTCAATTGTTAAATAAATTGGTCCATCATCTCTTTAGCTCATTAGTCATAAATAAAAACATACATTTACTGTGTTTTACAAGTTAAAATTAACTTCTGCTTTTCATCATTTATATTATTGTCACAATATCTTTGAAAGGTAATCAGACAGGTATTAATATCTCTTTTTGTACAGATAAAGAAACTGAAGTTCAGAGAGGTTATTTTTTTCAAGGTCACATGCCTGGAAAGTCATCAAACGGAGAATGAGGCTAGGGTCTTATGACTCCTCAACTAAACTGGGACTCTTTATAATGTTCTAATCAATCCATTTATTTAAAAAGGGGTTTTAGGTGAGAAATGAATCAATTTATGTATTTTTTGTAGAGCACATTTTTATAAAGAAAATTATTCTTGAAACTATAATAAAGGTATTCATATGTGCCTAACTTAATGAATCCTTAGAGATCAGAAAGATATTTTTGGAAAGTTCAGAACTTTTTGTTTTGGCTTGTTAGTGTATGTTTAATGTTTTATTTTGAAGTAGATTTGTAGTAAAGATTGCATAGGGGACCTTCCATACATATTTCAACCACTTCCATTCAAACATCTTTCTCCAACTTGTAAGGTCTTAGAGAACAGAATGTGTAAACAACGTTGTATTTGCTGGAGCATTTACCAGAGAGTGTGGCACACAACAGATTTGCAATATATATGAAGCAAACAGATTAAAGAATGAATGAGTGAATTTATTGGGAATCTTGACAAAGTAAAAATAATTATAGACTTTGGGTAGCATACAGGAGGACTGAAGTTCTGAGTGAGGAAGAATCACTGTCTTGAGCTGTCTTTAGGACTTGGTTGATTATTGTCCTGGGAATGAGTGTAAATGCAAAATTCATTTCAAGTGAATTTAATTTGTGATTTTAAATGAGGGTCTGCCCCTCCTCTTAATGATAGTACTCAAAGTCAAAATGCAATTGAGATCTAGACAAATAGATCAATAAAACATTGAAAAAAAAGTAACTAGTACAGTTTGGAGCAACCAATTTTTCCTGAACCACCTTTCTCCGTAAAAATCTAGGTAAATTCAGAGAAGCAAAATGTGCCCCCCAAACCTGCTTTTTATTAAAAGCTGGACTCAATTCATGAAAATACATGAATGACTTCATGGCATATATTCATGGCGACTAAGAATATTAGTATAGTCACCTTGAGGCTAAGAGGAACTTGAGTTGTTTCTCAAACTTTAAGGGTAGAAGTTGGAAATTGAGTAACCTCAGATAATGACACTTGGATGAAGGGTTTTTTGTCAGTGTTTCAGGGAACAGAACTGGACAGCAAAGGAAGATTGGTCTTCATCTTGAGGGCAAACCCCAACCGAAATCTAATTTTAGCAAAATAAAAGAGATGACAGAGCCAGTAGCTCATTTTCTCCAGGTGAGCATTCACCAGTAGGAGAAAATGGGCTTGCTTTTCATAAGAATATATGAAAAGCAAGCCTGTTTTCTCTACAATAATTTTTCACAAAGAACAATAGTTCCAAGAAAGGCCAACATTCTAACTAGTGCAAATAATAATTCTTACTCACTAAACCATTAAAAATGCAATAACCAACAAATAAGCTGAGAGTTTTGTTTTTTGTTATTATTATAAATACGTTCTGATTTTTAATTAAATGGCTATACTAGCTGTTCTCTAAGTCACAGTGGCACTTTCCTCCCCTTCCTTCTACTTGGAATACAGCTCTGTCTTGGAGGTTTGCGTTTTCTGTCAGGGTCTTATTCATCTTTGTATTTCTCACCCCAATCCACAAAGCCTGAACAGAGTAGGTATCCAATATATGTATGTTGAATACAGGAGTGACTGAAAGTATCAGAGTGCACAACGCAGGGCTAGGGGAATGGCTCAGGAATGTTTAAGATCATGTTTGAATACGATTTTTGCACTTTCAGAGATCAAATAGAATCACAGAAGATCTGAGTTTGGAGATTGTATAAGTCATTTGGTCCAGTCTTATCATTGTAGCTGTGAAAAATGAATCTCAGAGTGTTCGATCTAATTTAAGAGAGTTAAGTTAGTGGGAAAAATATTCCAGCACTGGTCTCTTTTTTTCCCAGTGTATTACTCTTTTCATTTAATCAAATCTCATTGAAATATTTACTTTATTATTTTAGCTATAGTGTCATATTTGTCTCCATGTTGAGGCAGAGAAAATTGAAGTTCGTGTACATAATGAAATGTAATAAGGTAAAGCAGTTATTCTCAAACTTAAGGTGCATTAAAATCACCAGAGAGCTTGTTCAAACACTGCTGGAACCCAGCTTTAGAGACTCTGATTTATAAGGTTTGGGGAGGAGCCCACATCTGCATTTCTATCATGTTCTCAAATCCTGCAGATGCATGGAGGAACAAGGGTTGGAGCAACCAGCCTAGAGTATTGTTCTGTGTTGGAGAAGAGGGGAGGGAGAGATACCACCTTCTAGGAGGAAAAGGAAGTTTGTGTGACATTTCTTGTTTCTCTCTTTTTAACCCCTTAAGACCCTCTGGAGGTGGAGTGACTTATCTAATGGGTCACTGTGAGAAGGCTGGTTCCATAGGCCTTTTCCTCTTAACGCTGCTGGGACGCAGGGTATGTGGGCATTCTAGTGCTGTTGTAGGAGCTCTGCCCCTTCTGGGGTAGATCCCCTTCTAGCACTGACAGGACTGAGTGGGAACGTCAGCTTTGTTCACATATTAACAAGTCATATTGACCAAAATAAGTAGAACACATCCTCCTGCTTCACCTCTTAAGAATAAGGATGATGCTTTGATCTCTTGACTCTTGGTTTTATTTCTTAATAAAACAGAATTAAGAAGGGAAAAGGAGTTTAATTTATTTGGGGGTCTCCTCAGGTGATCTCTACCCTTTGATGCAGAGGAATTTGTTATAAATTGCTGAAGTACTTCAGGTTATTACATTCATTTATTCATTTATATAGTCTCTAAAAATTTTTAAGTAACTTGATGAGTATCATAACAGCTATTTCTAGATATTTAAGCATGCCCCCCAAATTCTTGACTTTCAATTTTATATTTTATTATGTATTTTATATATTATATATAAATATACATTTAATTATATAAATTATAAATATATTATTTATTTTATATTATATAATTATTAATTTTCTATTCTATTCTATTCTATTATCTGAGGTCATATTGTCTGAAATACTTGGGCTGTCTTTCCAGAATAAATCAGTGTAATCTGCAGCCCAACTCTTACTTGCTAGGTTAAAAGAAAGTTATGAATATTTCATGTTATTTGGTGTAAGTGAAACCTGGAATATGGTACATTTTTTTCTGTATCCTGTAATGCAAAGGATCTGCAAGGATTTATATTAAGAAGGTTTTTTTTGGCCGAGTTTACATTTTATTATTAATATTCAAAAATAAATGAAGCAAAAGCATGAGTGAATTCTTATGGTGAAAAAGTACACCAAAAAGAAAGCATTGCTCTTTCTGAATCCATTCTCCTTTTCAGAGGTAAAAACTGTTTGGTGTGAATCTTTCCAAATTTTTTATTATGCATTTAAATGTATAATTTTATTTTGTGTTTTTATTTTAAATAATGATATACTATTTTGTTACTGGATTTAAAAAATTGTTTATTTAAAACATATATATGTAATACAAAATAGTACACTTAAATGGTAAGTTATGAAGCATAATAAAACAAAATTCACATCTGAAGAATTAGAAGATTATTAGTGCCACTGAAGCTACTTGTATATACTGCTTTTATCTTCCTGCTAGTTTTGCCCCGGTTTGCTACTATCCTGAATTTTGTGTTCTTTTTTCTCCTGAGTTTAAAAATTATTTTACCACATATGTGCATATCCCTAAACAATATGTTGTTTAGATGAGATGTGAACTTGCAAAAGTGGTGTCATAGCAGAAGACTTCTGCAGAGTCATTCTTTATACTCAACATTGTGTTTCTGTGATTTGCTCATATTGTTGATGTAGCTGTGTTTCATTATTTTTA
This sequence comes from Grampus griseus, assembly GCF_964374135.1. NCBI lineage: Eukaryota > Metazoa > Chordata > Mammalia > Artiodactyla > Delphinidae > Grampus > Grampus griseus. The sequence goes on along the minus strand of NC_139019.1, from coordinate 37,716,700 downwards.
CTGATCTATCAATCTGTTGAGAGTTATGCAATATATTTATGAATCCTTCTGTTGAACAATATGTAGGTTGTTAATAGTTTTTATTTACAATGAATTCTGCCACCATGAATATTCATGTATGTCTCTGATTCACATGTGAATGAATGGATTTGAGGATACATAATTAGGAGTGCAATTTCTGAATTGTGGGGCATCTACATTTTCATGTTTACAAAATAATGCTGAGTTGTTTCCTGAAGCAAGTATAGCAGTTTACATCCTGTGAATATTGAATAAAAGTTCCCAGTGCTCCACATCCTTGTCAACCCTTGGTCTTGATATCCATCATCGGATGAATGGATAAAGAAGACGTGGCACATATATACAATGGAATATTACTCAGCCATAAAAAGAAACGAAATTGAGTTATTTGTAGTGAGGTGGATGGACCTAGAGTCTGTCATGCAGAGTGAAGTAAGTCAGACAGAGAAAAACAAATACTGTATGCTAACACATGTATATGGAATCTAAGAAAAAAAAAAAAAGGTCATGAAGAACCTAGGGGCAGGACAGGAATAAAGTTGCAGACGTAGAGAATGGACTTGAGGACACGGGGAGGGGGAAGGGTAAGCTGTGACAAAGTGAGAGAGTGGCATGGACATATATACACTACCAAACGTAAAATAGCTAGCTAGTGGGAAGCAGCTGCATAGCACAGGGAGATCAGCTCCGTGCTTTGTGACCACCTGGAGGGGTGGAATACGGAGGGTGGGAGGGAGACGCAAGAGCGAGGAGATATGGGGATATATGTATATGTATAGCTGATTCACTTTGTTATAAAGCAGAAACTAACACACCATTGTAAAGCAATTATACTCCAATAAAGATGTTAAAAAAAATTTAAAAACAAAAAAAAACACTTGGTCTTCAATAACTGTTCTGTTGCAAATGAAATTTCTAAGCTCATTGTTCTATTATTTTCTCTTTCTGAGACCCCCAACCACCTCTCTTATTTGCTGTGGCTTTCTAGTAAGTTTTGATACATGGTAAAGCAATTTCACCTGCCTTATGTTTCTTTTTCAAGGCATCCTGGGCTATACTTGTGTTTTTGCTCTTTTACATACAATTGAGAATCAGCTTGTAAAGTTCCCCAAATATCCATTTTGGAATTTTTTAGAAATTATTTTGAATCTGAAGATCAATTAAGGGAGAATTAGTATCTTTAAATACTTGAACTTTCCATCTATTAACATGCTGTGTCTGTCTGTGCAATATAATGTTTTCTCTGATTTCTCTTGCACAAACTAGATTTTAAGAAGCAAAATACCAAAATCTGTATACAAGCAAAGACCATTCTCTTACTACTTTACTTCCCCAAATTCTTTTTACCTTTTGCTACAAATGATGAATCCAGCTGTCATTATGACAAATATGATGATGAGATAACACCTGAATGGGTATCAGTGCCATATTATCCATGGAACAGAAAACAGCTTGTCCTCAAGCTGTAAAGAAGTTATTAATCACAGCAGTAGTAGAACAGAGGTAGTCAGCTAGGAAAAGAAAGAACAGATCTGAGGCCTTGGAAGGAATCATGGTGTTCCGCTTGTCCTCAGATAGCCCAGAGAAATAAGATTGAGAGAGCAAAATATCTGAAGAAATGACAAAATCTAATTTAAGACAGGGAGCAACCTAGTTGTGAAAAGATGGCAACTTGCTTTTATGGAAATGAGAACTACTTATTGTTACTTTGAATATGAAAAGTGAGAATTTGGAGGTCAGAATTATGCAGGTGATTAGACTACATCAACATCACACTTTAATTTCCTGACACACTTTAAGATCCCTGGCTACCAACCAGGATATGCTTGTCCTAAAAGTACATTAGCTTCCAGATGAACCAGTGGATAATATGTCAGTGACTATCAAAGTATTTCTCCTTTCTTTTCACTTTTGCAACACTGACTAGGTCTCACCTACTTTATACATTTTATATAACTTTGAGATTTTTATTCACTTAAAAATACAAAAAAGTAAAATATATTTGCTAAATAGTTGCAATTATTTATTTTCAGTTTTAAAGACTCAGAAGCTGAAGACTTCCTATTTTTCTCTTTATCAAGTCTCAAACAAGGATTATTGAGCATTCGGCTCCCTTTGAGTGCCATTCAGAAAGACCACTTCTACATTACCTGCTCTGGCCCCTGAATATTATGATTTCCTTCTCAAACTATAATTTTTATGTGCATAAAATGTGACTGCTAAAAAACAAACAAAAAACCCCCCAACAACAATATGGCACTGGCCCTTCATCTTGTATTGATTATATGGCTAGCCTGTATTTTACTGATGAGTTTCGTATGACATTTTACCACCTTATTTCTCTTTGCTTCATTACTTGATGTTTGGCTTGATCGTTTTGTTTAAGGTCAGTCACACCATGTTGAAATTTCTGTTATTAAATTCTGGAAGGCACAAATAGTCCATTATCTTTGATTTGAAATGGGAATTACAGGGCAGAGAAAATAGTCTACCTTGGCTTCAGGAACATAGTATAAAAAAAGTACTAAAGTATTATTTCAAAAATAGGTGACATATCTAAAACATAAAGCAAACCTTATCTCCAGTGTGTTTTCCAGTGGCATTAATGAATAACAATACCTAGAACTTAGCAATGCTTAGTTACAACAGTAACAATGCTGAAAATAGCATAAGTTTGCTTTCGCACACATTATTTCCCCATGATGAAAGTCAGCAAAGATATTCTTCTTTGTAACTATTTAAAAAAAGGGTAAAATGTTAAGCAAGAAAAAGAAAAGCCACCCAATATGCACTAACAGCTGTCTTCTTTCCCTAAACATGTAGCTATAATAAGCACTTACGATCATACAGCATATGCTATTTGGCTTGCTTATGAGCATCATTTTTAAAAGAATTAACCAACTCAGTTTGGGATTGACATATATACACTACTATGTATAAAATAGATAACTAATGAGAGCCCACTGTAAAGCACAGGGAACTCAATGCTCTGTGGTGACGTAAATGGGAAGGAAATCCAAAAAAGAGGGGATATATGTATACACATAGCTGATTCACTTTGCTGTGCAGCAGAAACCAACAGGACATTGTAAAGCAACTATACTCCAATGAAAATTAATAAAAAAGTAAACTAAAGAATAAGATAGTGACAGTTGTTTTGAGAAAATTGAGGAAGAACTAAGAGTTCTTGATCTATACTTTCGTAATGAATAGATGATTCAACTTAGTTTGAGGAGAAGGGGAATGGACCTAGTATTTGTTAAATATTAAATATCTGTCAGGAATTATGCTAGATAGTAGGGAAAGAAATATTGTTTTGTGTCAAATGTGATATAAATATGGTCACTCTTAAAGACAATTTGGAGAAGGGAAGAAGCCTGAGAGATCTGCAGAGTCTGAAAGGAAAGAGGCATAATGAAAGAGACGTTGAAAGAGAGGTAGACAAGTGACATGTGGAGAGAAGAAAGTCTGGGGAAAAGAGTACAAATATGCACAAGGCAAGGATAAAGGTTCATCATGTTGTCCCTGAGAAATATGGGAACATTTGTTTAGCTGGAGCATGGGGTCATGTAGGAGGGCAGTTGGAGACAGAGTAGAAAGATGTTTAGGGACAGGATCCAGAAAAAAATTGTTATCCAGGCTCTGAAATTTGAATGTAATTCAGTCCGCCAAAAGAGAAGAATGATTGTTTTGTTTATTCACTTGTTTTTCTATTGAAAGTTTCTGATCCACAGAAGGAAAAACTAATCAGCAACATTTGCTACTGGCCCTTTGGTGTTCCTTTCCAGTTTACTGGCTCTCTGGAAATTCCCCACGGTGGATACTTTTCAGACCCGAAGCAACGTGCTAAACTCATTCCTGGCTTTTAGGAGACTGCCTTTGATTGACTAGATTTGAGACATTGACCCATCTAGCTAACGTTCTTTCTAAGGAATATTCCCTAATTTTTATCCCTTTCTGCCCAGTTACCATACTCCCAAACTATGCATCTGGAGGCCATCAATGAAACTTTCTGTAAAGAAAACTAAAGAAAAAGGGAATGGAGAAAAAATTCTACAGATATCTAGATATGAAGCCTTTTCTGTACTTAGAATTATTTCCTCACCTTTGCATTTTCTTAACAGAAATTTTGCAAATTAAAGATATTTGTCTGTCTTAGTTCATTGTTAGATCATATCACACATACTTTACTTCAGTTTCTTTAGGGTAATTCCTATTTTACTAGATTGCTGTTACCCTATCGAGGATTTAAATTAGTAGGGAATTGATGCAAATGTATTGTTGAAATGTTTCTCATCTTATCTCTTATTCAATGACTATGACCTACCCTAGAGTATCCCCTTTGTAAGATATGACAAATATTATCTGTAAATGCAGGAGCTTAATAAGAAGGCCTTATAGGAAATAACTAGTTGGCCCAAATTCTAATTTTTCAGTGGATTTTATTAACTACAAATTTTTCAGTCACAAATACTCACTCACATAAATGTGTCCTTACACACCTTCCTATGAAGGTATATTTTAGTTATTATTTTGGACCATAGCAACTCTTCTGAGTTATAGCCAAGTGAGTACATTGCAAGAAATAAGTGAGAAAAGAGAAACAGGGAAGGAGAAAGGCAGAAAGAGAAGACAGGAGGGATTAAGAGAATGTTAACCAGGGAAAATGACAGCAAGATACTTGACAAACAGAAGAGACAGAGGTGGAGGGGAGTGATAAAGGCAGAGTAAGTGTGGGGATGAGGGTGGAAAGGATGGGCATAGCATTTCTGGATGTAGGTAAGTCATAGATTCTGGAATAATTGCTTTCTTATTACATCCTGCTCTCCTTGTGGGACATGCCAATGTTCATGCTTTGTTGCTTGGCTTCCTGTATTTTTCTAAATTTTATTGCTAGAGCCACTTAATGTTCACCTATAGCATGAACCCCAATTTGTATTCTGAGATTGTTATTCTGGCTTTATGAAAATTCCTCAGTTGATCAGTTTTTAAAAGCAATGCCTGGAAATTTAATGTCTGTTGTTTCGTTTTGTTTTTAACAGAACAGTGTAAAGACATCTTATACATGATTTGCGTATTTTATGCTAATGGTTTAAAAATAATCTGCATTCAAATGTGACTTCCAAATTTTAAAAACTTACAGATTATAAGAAATAAATTATTTTTTATGATGTATGTTTTAATAAAATTTTGTAGTTTAATATGAGGGACCATAGAGTCATAGGCCAGCCACTAGAATCATGGATACACGTAAGTGACATAATTGTTGATAGACACTCCAGTCTAATGGTTAACAACTCAAATTCTGGAATCAGATTACTTGTGTGCAAATCTGGCATTTAATGCATTCTAGCAATGAAAACTTCATGAATAATATTACCTCTCTGATCCTTATTTACTCATGTGTTGAAAAGGAATAATAACAGTACCTACTTCAAAGATTTGAGATTTTGAATACCTGAGACCTAAGGTGAAACTAACCTTATTTTCTTTTGGCACATTTATGTATGTGGTTCTTCCTGTCTGCCCACTGTTCCCCTAGCTCTTTTCATGACTCTATCCCTTATTTTATTCAGGTCTCATCACTGATCTCTCATTCTGAAAGAGTATCCACCCTCTTCCCTTGTACTCTCCTCCTTTTTTCTATTTATTTTCCTTCTGCACCTAAATTATAATAACTTATATTTGACTGCCTCTTCCACTGCAGATCATCTCTCTGTTTATCACTGTATCCTTGGCACATGGAAGATGTTCCAACAAATATTTATTAAATGAACAAATGAATTGTTAAAATACCTATGAAACACTCAGCAAAGGAAACTACCATTAACTTTAACCATTAAAGTTAAGTGCTAACATGATAAATATGAATTCTTGCATTCTGTTTGTGTTAAAAATGTATATTAGGTAAATTTCAGTTTGACTTTGAGATTATGAAGTACATAATAAGTACTGGTTAGTATCATTCTTAAATTATACTTTTGATGTTTAATCAGCTTATTGGTATTTGAAGACATTAAGAAACAAGGACTAACTGATTTTTCTGAGGTTTTATAACTCTAGGATGTATATTTTTGTTAAAAATGAACAACTGAAACATATTTTCATCTGAGAGATATACATAATTATATATGGAAATATGAAAAATAGATTTCCAATATTTGAAGACTGTGATTAAAAATATGAATCAGAAAGAGTGAATAGTTTTTCTATAAGTTAAGATTCAATTTTTTTAAAGTTTATTTTTAACAACTTTATTGGAGTATAATTGCTTTACAATGGTGTGTTACTTTCTGCTCTATAAAAAACTGAATCAGCTATATGTATACATATATCCCCATATCTCCTCCCTCTTGCATTTCCCTCCCACCCTCCCTATCCCACCCCTCTAAGTGGACACAAAGCACCAAGCTGATCTCCCTGTGCTATGTGGCTGCTTCCCACTAGCTATCTGTTTTACATTTTGTGGTGTATATATGTCCATGCCACTCTCACTTCGTCCCAGCTTACCCTTCCCCCACCCCGTGTCCTCAAGTCCATTCTCTAAATCTGCGTCTTTATTCCTGTCCTGACCCTAGGTTCTTCAGAACCATTTTTTTAAACATTTTTATTGGAGTATAATTGCTTTACAATGGTGTGTTAGCTTCTGCTTTATAACAAAATGAATCAGTTATACATATACATATATCCCCATGTCTCTTCCCTCTTGCACCTCCCTCCTTCCCACCCTCCCTATCCACCCTTCTAGCTGGTCACAAAGCACCGAGCTGATCTCCCTGTGCTATGCGACTGCTTCCCACTAGCTATCTGTCTTACATTTGGTAGTGTGTATATGTCTATGCCACTCTCTCACTTTGTCCCAGCTTACCCTTCCCCGTCCCCATCTCCTCAAGTCCATTGTCTAGTAGGTCTGCGTCTTTATTCCCGTCTTGCCCCTAGGTTCTTCATGTCCTTTTTTTTAGATTCCATATATATGTGATAGCATATGGTATTTGTTTTTCTCTGTCTGACTTACTTCACTCTGTATGATAGACTCTAGGTCCATCCACCTCACTACAAATAACTCAATTTCGTTTCTTTTTATGGCTGAGTAATATTCCATTGTATATATGTGCCACATCTTCTTTATCCATTCATCCGACGATGGGCACTTCAGTTGTTTCCATGTCCTGGCTATTGTAAATAGAGCTGCAATGAACATTGTGGTATATGACTCTTTTTGAATTATGGTTTTCTCAGGTTATATGGCCAGCAGTGGGATTGCTGGGTCGTATGGTAGTTCTATTTGTAGTTTTTTAAGGAACCTCCATACTGTTCTCCATAGTGGTTGTATCAATTTACATACCCACCAACAGTGTATGAGGGTTCCCTTTTCTCCACACCCTTTCAAGCATTTGTTTTTTGTAGATTTTTTGATGATGACCATTCTGACTGGTGTGAGGTGATACCTCATTGTAGTTTTGATTTGCATTTCTCTAATGATTAATGATGTTGAGCATTCTTTCATGTGTTTGTTGGCAATCTAGCTTCTTTGGAGAAATGTCTATTTAGGTCTTCTGCCCATTGTTGGATTGGGTTGTTTGTTTTTCTGATATTGAGCTGCATGAGCTGCTTGTATATTTTGGAGATTAATCCTTTGTTGGTTGCTTCATTTGCAAATATTTTCTCCCATTCTGAGGGTTGTCTTTTCGTCTTGTTTATGGTTTCCTTTGCCGTGCAAAAGCTTTCAAGTTTCATTAGGTTCCATTTGTTTATTTTTGTTTTTATTTCCATTTCTCTAGGAGCTGGGTCAAAAAGAATCTTGCTGTGATTTATGTCATAGACTGTTCTGCCTCTGTGTTCCTCTAAGAGTTTTTAGTGTCTTGTCTTACATTAAGGTCTTGAATCCATTTTGAGTTTATTTGTGTTTATGCTGTTAAGAAGTGTTCTAACTTCATTCTTTTACATGTAGCTGTCCAGTTTTCCCAGCATCACTTATTGGAGAGTCTGTCTTATCTCCATTGTGTATTCTTGCCTCCTTTATCAAAGATAAGATGACCATATGTGTGTGGGTTTATCTCTGGGCTTTCTATCCTGTTCCATTGATCTCTATTTCTGCTTCTGTGCCAGTACCATACTGCCTTGATTACTGTAGCTTTGTAGTATAGTCTGAAGTCCAAGAACCTGATTCCTCCAGCTCTGTTTTTCATTCTCAAGATTGCTTTGGCTATTTGGGGTCTTTTGTGTTTCCATACAAATTGTGCAATTTTTTGTTCTAGTTCTGAGAAAAATGCCATTGGAAGTTTGATAGGGATTGCATTGAATGTGTAGATTGCTTTGGGCACTATAATCATTTTCACAACGTTGATTATTCCAATCCAAGAATATGGTACATCTCTCCATCTCTTTGTATCATCTTTAATTTCTTTCATCAGTGTCTTATAGTGTTCTGCATACAGGTCTTTTCTCTCTCTAGGTAGGTTTACCCCTAGGTATTTTATTCTTTTTGTTGCAGTGGTAAATGGGGGTGTTTCTTTAATTTCTCTTTCAGATTTTTCATCATTAGTGTATAGGAATGCCAGAGATTTCTGTGCATTAATTTTGTATCCTGCTACTTTACCAAATTCATTGATTAGCTCTAGTAGTTTTCTGGTAGCATCTTTAGGATTCTGCATGTATAGTATCATGTCATCTGCAGTGACAGCTTTACTTCTTCTTTTCCGATTTGGATTGCTTTTATTTCTTTTTCTTCTCTGATTGCTGTGGCTAAAACTTCCAAAACTAATAGAGTGGAGCATGGGCAACCTTGTCTTGTTCCCGATCTTAGTGGAAATGATTTCAGGTTTTCACCTTTGAGAATGATGCTGGCTGTGGGTTTGTCATATATGGCCTTTATTATGTTGAGACAGGTTCCCTCTGCCTACTTTCTGGAGAGTTTTTATCATACATGGTTGTTGAATTTTGTCAAAAGCTTTTCTTCATGTATTGAGATTATGGTTTTTATCCTTCTGTTTGTTAATATGGTGTATCACATTGATTGATTTGCATATATTGAAGAATCCTTGCATTCCTTGGTAAAAACCCCACTTGATCATGGTGTATGATCCTTTTAATGTTCTGTTGGATTCTGTTTGCTTGTATTTTGTTGAGGATTTTTGCAGCTATGTTCATCAGTGATATTGGCCTGTAGTTTTCTTTTTTTGTGACATCTTTGTCTGTTTTTGTTATCAGAGTGATGGTTGCCTTGTAGAATGAGTTTGGGAGTGTTCCTCCCTCTGCTATATTTTGGAAAAATTTGAGAAGGATACATGTTAGCGCCTCTCTAAATGTTTCATAGAATTCACCTGTGAAACCATCTGGTCTTAGCCTTTTGTTTGTTGGAAGAATTTTAATCACAGTTTTAATTTCAGTACTTGTGATTGCTCTGTTCATATTTTCTATTTCTTCCTGGTTCAGTCCTGTAAGGTTGTACTTTTCTAAGAATTTGTCCATTTATTCCAGGTTGTCCATTTTATTGGCATATTGTTGCTTGTAATAATCTCTCTTGATCCTTTGTATTTCTGCAGTGTCAGTTGTTACTTCTTTTTCATTTCTAATTCTATTGATTTGAGTCTTTTCCCTTTTTTTCTTGATAAGTCTGGCTAATGCTTTATCAGTTTTGTTTATCTTCTCAAAGAACCAGCTTTTAGTTTTATTGATCTTTGCTATCGTTTCCTTCATTTCTTTTTCATTTATTTCTGATCTGATCTTTTTGATTTCTTTCCTTCTGCTAACTTTGGATTTTTTTATTCTTCTTTCTCTAATTGCTTTAGGTGCATGGTTAGGTTGTTTATTTGAGATGTTTCTTTTTCTTGAGATAGGATAGTATTGCTATAAACCTCCCTCTTAGAACTGTTTTCGCTGCATCCCATAGGTTTTGGGTTGTTGTGTTTTCATTGTTTGTTTCTAGGTACTTTTTAATTTCCTCTTTGATTTCTTCAGTGATCTCTTGGTTGTTTAGTAGTGTATTGTTTGGCCTCCATGTGTTTGTATTTTTTACAGATTTTTCCTGTAATTGATATCTAGTCTCATAGCATTGTGGTCAGAAAAGATACTTGATATAATTTCAATTTTCTCAAATTTACCAAGCCTTGATTTGTGACCCAAGATATGATCTGTCCGGGCTTCCCTGGTGGCACAGTGGTTGAGAATCTGCCTGCCAATGCATGGGTCACGGGTTCAAGTCCTGGTCTGGGAAGATCCCACATGCTGCGGAGCAACTAGGCCTGTGAGCCACAATTACTGAGCCTGCGCGTCTGGAGCCTGTGCTCCGCAACAAGAGAGGCCGCGACAGTGAAAGGCCTGCACACCGCGATGAAGAGTGGCCCCTGCTCGCTGCAACTAGAGAAAGCCCTCAGGCAGAAACGAAAACCCAACACAGCCAAAAATAAATTAATTAATTAACTAAAAAATTAAAAAAAAAAAGATATGGTCTGTCCTGGAGAATGTTCCATGAGGACTTGAGAAGAAAATGTATTCTGTTGTTTTGAATAGAATGTCCTATAAATATCAATGAAGTCCATCCTGTTTAATGTATCATTTAAAGCTTGTGTTTCCTTATTTATTTTCATTTTGCATGATCTATCCATTGGTGAAAGTGGGGTGTTAAAGTCCCCTACTATGATTGTCTTACTGTTGATTTCCCCTTTTATGGTTGTTAGCATTTACCTCATGTATTGAGGTGCTCCTATGTTGAGTGCATAAATATTTACAATTGTTATATCTTCTTGGCTTGATCCCTTCCTTGATCATTACGTAGTGTCCTTCTTTGTCTCTTCTAATAGTCTTTATTTTAAAGTCTATTTTGTCTGATATAAGAATTGCTACTCCAGCTTTCTTTTGATTTCCATTTGCATAGAATATCTTTTTCCATCCCCTCACTTTCAGTCTGTATGTGTCCCTAGGTCTGAAGTGGGTCTCTTGTAGACAGCATATATATGGGTCTTGTTTTTGTATCCATTCATCCAGTCTGTGTCTTTTGGTTGGAGCATTTAATTCATTTACATTTAAGGTAGTTATCAATATGTATGTTCCTATGACCATTTTCTTAATTGTTTTGGCTTTGTCTTTGTAGGTCTTTTCCTTCTCTTGTGTTTCCTGCCTAGAGAAGTTCCTTTAGCATTTGGTGTAAAGGTGGTTTGGTGGTGCTGAATTCTCTTAGCTTTTGTCTGTCTATAAAGCTCTTGATTTCTCCATTGAATCTGAATGAGATCCTTGCTGGGTAGAGTAATCTTGGTTGTAGGTTTTTCCCTTTCATCAGTTTAAATATGTCCTGCCACTCCCTTCTGTCTTGCAGAGTTTGTGCTGAAAGATCAGCTGTTAACCTTATGGGGATTCCCTTGTATGTTATTTGTTGCTGTTCCCTTGCTTCTTTTAATATTTTTTCTTTGTATTTAATTTTTGATAGTTTGGTTAATGTGCATCTTGGCGTGTTTCTCGTTGGATTTATCCTGTATGGGACTCTCTGCGCTTCCTAGACTTGACTGACTATTTACTTTCCCATGTTAGTTTTCAAGTATAATCTCTTCAAATATTTTTTGAGACCGTTTCTTTTTCCCTTCTTCTTCAGGGACCCCTATAATTCGAATGTTGGTGCATATAACATTGTCACAGAGGTCTCTGAGACTCTCCTCAATTCTTTGTATTCTTTTTTCTTTATTGTACTCTGTGGCAGTTATTTCCACTATTTTATCTTCCTGGTTACCTATCCATTCTTCTGCCTCAGTTATTCTGCTATTGATTCCTTCTAGAGAATTTTTAATTTCATTTATTGTGTTATTCATCATTGTTTGTTTGCTCTTTAGTTCTTCCAGGTCCTTGTTAAACATTTCTTGTATTTTCTCCCTTCTGTTTCTGAGATTTTGGATCATAATTTCTCTGAATTCTTTTTCAGGTAGACTGTCTATTTCCTCTTCATTTATTTGCTCTGGTGGGTTTTTACCTTGCTCCTTCATGTGCTGCATATTTCTCTGTCTTCTCATTTTGTTTAATTTACTGTGTTTGGGGTCCCCTTTCACAGACTACAGGTTCATAGTTCCTGTTGTTTTTAGTGTCTGCCCCCAGTAGCTAAGGTTGGTTCAGTGGGTTGTGTAGGCTTCCTGGTGGAGGGGACTGGTGCCTGTGTTCTTGTGGTTGAGGCTGAATTTTGTCTTTCTGGTGGGAAGGACTGCATCTGTTGGTGTCTCTTGGGGTGTCTGTGAAGTTATTATGATTTTAGGCATCCTCTCTGCTAATGGGTGGGTTTGTGTTCCTGTCTTGCTAGTTGTTTGACATAGGGTGTCCAGCAATGTAGCTTGCTGGTTGTTGAGTGGAGCTGGATCTTAGCGTTGAGATGGAGATTTCTGGGAGAGCTTTCGCCATTTGATATTATATGGGGCCGGGAGGTCTCTGGTGGACCAATGTCCTGAACTCAGCTGTCCCACCTTCAGAGGCTCAGGCCTGACTGCTGGCCAGAGCACCAAAGCACTGTCAGCCATTTGGCTCAGAAAAAAAGGGAGGAAAAAAAAAAGAGGAAGGAAGGAAGAAAGGAAGGAAGGAAGAAAATAAAATAACATAGTTATTAAAATAAAATTTTTTTAAATCATTAAAAATAAGAAAAAGAAAGAAGAGAGCAACCAAACCAAAAACCAAATCAACCAATGATAACAAGTACTAAAAAGTATACTAAAAACAACAGCAACAACAGAATACAGACAGACAGAACCCTAGGACAAATGGTAAAACAAAGCTATACAGACAAAATCACAGACAATACCACATACACACTCACAAAAAAGAGAAAAAGCAAGAAAAAAAAATATATATATATATAAATAAGGTAAGAGAGCCACCAAATCAATAAACAAATCTACCAGTGATAATAAGGTCCAAATACTAAGCTAAATTAAACATAAAACCAGAAACAAATTAGATGCAGAAAGCAAACCCCAAGTCTACAGTTGCTCCCAAAGCCCACCACCTCAGTTTTGGGATGATTCTTTGTCTATTCAGGTATTCCACAGATGCAGTCTACATTGAGTTGATTGTGGAGATTTAATCTGTTGCTCCTGAGGCTGATAGGAGAAATTTCCCTTTCTCTTCTTTGTTCGCACAGCTCCTGGGGTTCAGCTTTGGATTTGGCCCTGCCTCTGCATGTAGGTCACCTGAGGGTGTCCGTTCTTCTCTCAGACAGGACAGGGTTAAAGGAGCAGCTGATTCGGGGGCTCTGGCTCACTCAGGCCGGGGGGGAGGGAGGTGTATGGATGCAGGGTGAGCCTGCGGCGGCAGAGGCCAGCAGGTCGTTGCACCAGCCTGAGGCGCGCTGTGTGTTCTCTCGGGGAAGTTGTCCCTGGATCCCGAGACCCTGGCAGTGGCAGGCTGCACAGGCTCCCCGGAAGGGGGGTGTGGATAGTGACCTGTGCTCGCACACAGGCTTCTTGGTGGCGGCAGCAGCAGCCTTAGCGTCTCTTGTCCGTTTCTGGTGTCCGGCTGATAGCCACAGCTCGCACCCATCTCTGGAGCTCATTTAGGCGGCGCTCTTAAACCCCTCTCCTTGTGCACCCTGAAACAATGGTCTCTTGCCTCTTAGGCAGTTCTAGACTTCTTCTGGACTCCCTCCTGGCTATTTGCGGCACATTTGCCCCCTTTAGGCTGTGTTCGCGCAACCAACCCCAGTCCTTTCCCTGGGAAATGACCTCCGAAGCCCGAGCCTCAGCTCCTAGTCCTCACCTGCCCCAGCGGGTGAGCAGACAAGCCTCTCAGGCTGGTGAGTGCTGGTTGGCACTGATCTTCTGTGCGGGAATCTCTCCATATTGCCCTGTGCACCCCTGTTGCTGCACTGTCCTCTGTGGCTCTGAAGCTTCCCCCCTGCCCACCAGTGAAGGGTCTTCCTAGTGTGTGGAAACTTTTCCTCCTTCACAGCTCCCTCCCACTGGTGCAGGTCCCGTCCCTATCCTTTTGTCTCTGTTTATTCTTTTTCCTTTTATGCTACCCAGGTACATGGGGAGTTTCTTGCCTTTTGGGAGGTCTGAAGTCTTCTGCCAGCATTCAGTAGGTGTGCTGTAGGAGTTGTTCCACGTGTAGATGTATTTTTGATGTATTTGTGGGGAGGAAGGTGATCTCCACGTCTTACTCCTCTGCCATCTTGAATGTCCCTCCTTTTTAGTTTCAAATAAAGAAGTCTAAATATCTTTCTGTCTATCATAAAGTAAAATTAAGTTCGCTGAGTTTTTAAAAGTTAATGAAGTAATGCACTATTAGTGGAATGGGTTGTTCATCCTAAGTGAATTTTCTGGATGACTAGAGCTTATGCTTACTCTGTTAAGCATCTGTACACACACACACACACACACACACACACACACACACACAGACAATTGATTCCTTTTCCTTCTTAAACAGAATATATTTAGCAGAATTGGACTCAGCACTGATCTGAGTTAAACAAGGATACCACTGCATGTGTTAAGACTGGCAAAAATCCCCAAAGCAAGTAATGGAAGTAACTAGAGGAAGCAGAGCATAGTGTTAGGAAGTTCTTACCTTTTTGGATATAGGTCTCTTCCCCACTCTTAAAAGTTATTGAGGATGCCAAAGTGCTTTTACTTATGTAGGTTATATGCATTGATATTTAGTATATTAACAACTGAAATTGAGGTATTAAAAATGTATTTATTAATTCATTTAAACATAATAAATTCATAGCATATAAACATACATCTATTTTTATGAAAAGTAACTACATTTTCCAAAACAAACAAAAAATAGAAGAGTGACACTGTTTTTACTTTTATACAATTAAAAAAATTCTCTGGCTTAAGAACACAGCAGATTTTCATATCTGCTTCTGCATTCAATCTGTTGCACTAGGTTGTTTTGGCTACATAGATAATGAATATTCAGACACACACAGAGGAGTAGCTGGAAAAGGGTATAACAGCCTTTCCAGAAATTTTAGATATTGTATTTGCATACTATTACCAACTCAGTAAGTGGTAGTTTCTTACAGGATAGTTGCATTGTGGAATCTGAAGTCTTATCAGTGAACTTTTCTAACTTCATTACATTAAAATTGATTGATCTATGTCACATTTTGAAAGGATCTCTTACCCATACTAGACTTTGTAATATCATGCATTGGTCATTTAGAAAATATTAGTTTACTGAGTTATGCAGATCTTCCAAACATGGACATAATTTATTAGGCAATAGCAAAAAAATCACATGTATTAATATCACCATTGATCTCCCTAGAAATCAGTTAAGAAGCTCCAAGTTCTTGATGACAGTTGTAAGTTTCCCAACATTTGCTTGAAAGCTCAGAATTTATTACTGGCAAGAAAATCTATCAGTTGCTTTTTTGTGAGGCTCACTTTGTTCCTTTATGGGGAAAAAAATCCTATTGAATTTCCAAGTGTGAATAACTAGTTTCTCTGTCATTATTTCTTTCAAATAAAAATGGTATTCCATGAAAAACGTGACTAATTTAACTCACAATTTAAATATCAATAATTTCAATTTAAATAATTGCATATGTGCAGTTACTTGAGATGACCATCATACTTCATAATGAAACAAAACTGTTCTATGCATGCTTCCTATTTTGTCACACAGAATAGTAAAAGAACGTTAAAAATACATGTACTCAAGGGTTAATGTTTATTTATTTATTTTTATTGAGTTATAATTAACATACAAAATTATATTAGTTTCAAGTTTACAGTATAGCGATTCCAAATTTTTTATCCATTATGACATCATCACCACAATAAGACCAATTACCATCTGTCCCCACACAAAGTTGTTACAATATTATTGACCATATTCCCTATGTTGTACATTACATCCCTATGACTTATTTATTTTATAGCTGGAAATTTGTACCTCTTAATCCCCTTCACCTCCCATTCCCCTCCCTTCTGGGAACCACCAGTTTGTTCTCTGTAACTACGAGTCTGTTTCTGTTTTGTTTTGTTTGTCCATTTGTTTTGTTTTTTAGATTACACATGTACGTGAAGTCATGTGGTATTTGTTTTTCTCTGCCTGGCTTATTTCTCTTAGCATAATACCCTCTGGGTCTGTCTGTATTGCCGCAAATGGCACAATTCATTCTATTTTATGGATGAGTAATATTCCATTTTAGATATATAGATATAGATATATATCTCACATCTTCTTTATCTGTTCATCTATTGGTGAGCACTTAGGTTGCTTCAGTATCTTGGCTATTTAAAATAGCTGCAGTAAGCATAGGGGCACATATATCTTTTGGAATTAGTGTTTTTGTTTTCTTCAGATAAGTAGAAGTGGAATTGCTGGATCATATGGTAGTACTATTTTTAATTTTTTGAGGAAACTCAGTTTTCCATAGTGGCTGCACCAATTTACATTCCCACCAAATGCACCAGTGTTCCCTTTTCTCCACATTCTCACCAATATTTGTTTCTTGTCTTTTTGATATAGCCATTCCTGCAAGTGTGGGGTGATATCTCACTGTGGTTTTGATTTTCATTTCCCTAATAATTAGTGATATTGAACATCTTTTCATACGAATATTGGCCATCAGTATATCTTCTTTGGAAAAATGTCTATTCTGGTCCTCTGCCAGTTTTTTTTATTGAGGCTGTTTTTCTTTTTTTGGATATTGGCATGTATGAGTGATTTATATATTTTGGATATCAACCCCTTATCTGATATATTATTCGCAAATATCTTCTCACATTCAGTAGGTTGCTTTTTCATTTTGTTGGTGGTTTCCTTAGCTGTGCAAAAGCTTTTTAGATTGATGAGCCCCATTTGTTTAATTTTGCTTTTGTTGCCCTTGCTTGAGAAGACATATCCAAAATATGTTGTGAAGACTGATGTCAAAGAGGTTATTGCCTATATTTTCTTCTGGGAATTTTATGGTTTCATGTCTTACATTTAAGTCTTTAATTCATTTTGAGTTTGTTTTTATATATGGTATAAGAAAGTGGTTTAGTTTCATTCTTTTGGATGTAGCTGACCAATTTCCTAGTATCATTTATTGAAAAGAGTCTTTTCCCCATTGAATGTTCTTGCCTCCTTTGTCATAGATTAATTACCATATGAGCATGAGTTTATTGTAGGGCTCTCTATTCTTTTCCATTGATTTATGTGTCCGTTTTTGTGCCAGTACCATACTGTTTTGATTACTATAACTTTGCAGTATAAAGTCCAGTGATTGCCTCTAGCTTTGTTCTTCCTCCTCAAGGTTTTTTTGGCTATTTGGTGTTTCTTTGTGTTTTCATAAAAATCTTAAGATTATTTGTTTTAGTTCCATGAAAAATGCCATTGGTATTTTGATAGAAACTGCATTGAATCTGTAGATTGCTTTGAGTAGTATAGACATTTTAACAATATTGATTCTTCCAATCCATAAGCACAGAATATCTTTCCATTTATTTGTGTCATCTTAAATTTCTTTCCTCACTGTCTCATAGTTTTCAGAATACAGGTCTTTCACCTCCATAGTTAAATTTATTCCAAAGTATTTTATTCTTTTTCATGCAGTTGTTAATGGGATAATTCTCTTTCTGATAGTCTGTTGTTACTGTATATAAATGCAGCTAATTTCTGTGTATTAATTTTGTGTCCTGCAACTTTACTGAATTCATTTATTAGTTCTAATATTTTTTTTGGAAGAGTCTTTGGGGTTTTCTATATGGTGTGTCATGTAATCTGTAAATAGGGACAGTTTTACTTCTACTTCTTTGATTCAGATGCCTTTTATTTCTTTTTCTTGTCTAAATGCTGTGGCTAGGACTTCTAATACTAAATTGAATAAAAGTGGCAAGAGTTGACATCTGTGTCTTGTTCCTGATCTTAGAGGAAAAGCTTTCAGCTTTTAACCATTGAGTATGATGTTAGCCCAGGGTTTGTCACATATGGCCTTTATTCTAGTGAGCAATGTTTCCGGTATACCCACTTTTTTAAGAGTTTTTATCCTAAATGGATGCTGGATTCTGTCAAATACTTTTTCTGCATTATTGAGATGATCATATGATTTTTATGCTTCAGTTTGTTAATGTGGTATATCACAATGATTGATTTATAGATGTCAAACCTTGCTTGCATCCCAGGAATGAATCCCACTTTCTCATCATGTATGATCCTATTAATCTTTTGTTGAATTCTGTCTGCTGGTATTTTATTGATGATTTTTGCATCTATGTTCATCAGGCATGTTGGCCTGTAACTTTTTTATCTTTGTCTTATCAGGGTAATGTTGATCCTGTAAAATGAGTTTGGAAATGTTCCTTCCTTGTCAATTTTTTAGAATAATTGGAGAAGAATGAGTATTAACTCTTTTTTTAAGAGTTTGGCAGAATTGCTGTGAAGCCATCTGGACGTGGACTTTTGTTTCAGGGGAGTTCTTTGATTACTGGTTCAATTTCATTACTAGTAATTGGTCTATTCATATTTTCTATTTTTTCATGATTCAGTCTTGGAAGATTATGTTTCTGGGATTTTGTTCATTTCTTCTAGGTTGTATAATTTGTTGGCATATAATTATTCAAAGTATTCTCTTATAACCCTTTGTATTTCGTTGGTATCAGTTATAATTTCTCCTCTTTCATTTCTGATTTTATTTATTTGGGTGCTCTCTCCCTCTTTTTGATACATCTGGCTAAAGGTTGTCAATTTTGTCTTTTCAAAGAACCAATTCTTACTTTCATTGATCTTTTCTATGTTTTTTAGTCTATATTTTGTTTATTTTTGCTCTGACCTTTATTACTTTCTTCCTTCTACTAACTTTGGGCTTTGCTTGTTCTTTTTATAGTTTCTCTAAATGTACATTTAGATTAAGATTTTTCTTGTTTCTTGAGATAAACCTGTATCACTTTGAACATTGCTCTCACAACTGCTTTTGCTGTGTTGCCTAGATTTTGGACAGTTGTAATTCCATTTTTTGTTTACCTCATGGTATTTTTGATTTCCTCTTTGATTTCTTCATTGACTGATTGACTGTTTAGTAGCATGTTATTCAGTCTCCCAATGTTTGTGTTTTTTCCAGTTTTCTTCCTGTAGTTGATTTCATTGTGGCCAGAATAGATGCTCAATATGATTTCAACCTTCTTAAATTTACTATGACTAATTTGTAGCCTAACATGTGATCTATCATGGAGAATGTTCCATGTGTACTTTAAAAGAATGTGTATTCTGTTGCTTTTGAATGGAATATATATGTATATCCTATATGACATACATACAGGTCATATATATATATATATATATATATATATATATATATATATATCTTAAGTCAATCTGGTCTAATGTGTTATTTAAGGCCAATGCTTCCTTGTTGATTTTTTTCCTTGTTGATTTTTTGTCTAGATGATCTCTCCATTGATATAAGTGGAGTGTGAAAGTCCCCTTATATTATTGTATTGCTGTCTCTTTCTCCCATTATTTTTGTTAATACTTGCTTTATATATTAAGGTGCTCCTATGTTGGGTGCATGAACATTTACAATGTTCTATCCTCTTGTTGAATTGATCCCTTTATCATTATGTAATGTCCTTCTTTATCTTTTGTTACAGTATGGTTTTCAAGTCTATTTTGTTTGATATGAGTATTGCTACCCCAGATTTCTTTTCATTTCCATTTGCATGGAATATCTGTTTCCATCATTTCACTTGCAGTCTATATGTGTCTTTAGATCTTAGGTTAGTCTCTTGTAGGTAGCATATAGCTAGGTCTTGATTTTTTAAAATTATTTAGCTACCCTATGTCTTTTGATTGGAGCATTAGTCAATTTATTTTTAAAGTAATTATTAATAGGTATGTAGTTATTGCCATTTTGTTAATTGTTTTCTAGTTGTTTTTGTAGTTCTTCTCTCTTCCTGTCTTCTCTTGTTTTTGTCTCTCTTGGCTTGATGGATTCCTTTAATGTTATGTTTGGATTCCTTTCTCTTTATGTTTTGTGTATGCATTGTTGGATTTTGGTTTGTGGTTATCATAATGTTTATGTATAATGACATGTATATATATTCATCTGTTGTAAGCTGTTCACCACTTATATTTGAAAGCATTCTAAAAGCACTACATTTTTACTCCCACCCTCACGTTTCATGCTTTTGATGCCATATTTTACATACTTTTATTTTGTGTATCCCTTTACTACTTACTGTAGTTATAGTTGATTACACTGCTTTTGTCTTTTAACCTTATACTAGCTTTTTAAGTAGCTGATCCACTGCCTTTACTATATATTTTCTTTTATCAGTGAGATTTTTTCTTTTCATATATTTTCTTGTTTCTAGTTGTGGCCTTTTCTTTTATGTTTACAGAAGACCCTTTAACATTTCTGTAAGGACAGTAAACATTTTTTTTTTTAATATGAGAAACACTTTCTCATTCAATTCTGAACGATAACATTACTGGATAGAGTATTCTTGATTGTAAGTTTTTTCTTTCTGTTAATATATCCTGTCACTTTCTTTGACCTCTAAAGTTTCTGCCAAAAAAGTCAGCTGATAGTCCTATGGACTTTCCTTATGAGATTAGTTTTTTGTGTTTTTTTGTTTGTTTATTTGTCTTATCTTGCTGCCTTTAAAATTCTCTATCTTTAACTTTTGTCATTTTAATTATAATATCTGTTGGTGTGGATCTCTTTGGATTCATCTTCTTTGGTACTCTCTGTGATTCCCATACCTATATGTCTGTTTCCTTCCCCAGGATAGGGAAGTTTTGAGGCATTATTTCTTCAAATAAGTTTTCTGTCCCCTTCTCTCAATCTTTTCCTTCTGGCCCTTATAAAGAAGATATTAGTACACTTGATGTTGTCTCAAAGGTCTCTTAAACTCTTATCATTTAAAACAAAGTTTTTTTCTTCTTTTTGCTGCTCTGATTTATTTACACTAGTCTATCTTTCAGATCACTTATACGTTCTTCTGTATCATCTAATATGTTCTTGATTCCCTCTAGTGTATTTTTTATTTCAATTATTGTATTCTTCAGTTCTGGTTAGTTCTTTCTTAATATTTTCTAAGTCTTTGTTGAAGTTCTCATTTTGTCCATTCTCCTGAGTTCAGTGAGCATCATAAAGACTGTTTCTTTGAACTCTTTAATCAGATAAATTACTTATCTGTTTCATTAGGATTTTTTTCTGGAGTTTTAGTTTATTCTTTTGTTTGGAACTCATTCCTCTCCTCATTTTGTTTTTGTCAGCAAAACTACAATGAGGTATCACCTCATACCAGTCAGAATAGCCATCATCAGAAAGTCTACAAACAATAAATGCTGGACAGGTGTGGAGAAAACAGAACCCTCCTACCCTGTTGGTGGGAATGTACACAAACAATTGGTACAACCACTATGGAGAACAGTATGGAACTTCCTTAAAACACTAAAAATAGAACTACCTTATGATCCAGCAATCCCACTCCTGGGCATATATCCAGAGAAAACCATAATTCAAAACAATACATGTACGCCAATGTTCATTGAAGCACTATTTACAATAACCAGTACATGGAGGCAACCTAAATGTCATCAACAGAGGAATGGATAAAGAATTGGTAAATATATACAATGGAATATTACTCAGCCATAAAAAAGAACAAAATAATGACTTTTGCAGCAACATGGATGGACCTAGAGATTGTCATACTGAGTGAAGTAAGTCAGACACAGAAAGACAAATATCATACAATATTGCTTATATGTGGAATCTAAAAAAGGGTACAAATGAACTTACTTATAAAACAAAAATAGAGTCGCAGATATAAAAAACAAACTTATGGTTACCGGGGGGAAAGGGGTGGAAGGGATAAATTGGGAGACTGGGATTGACATATACACACTACTATATATAAAATAGGTAACTAATAAGGACCTACTGTATAGCACAGAGAACTCTACTCAATACTCTGTAATGATCTATATGGGAAAAGAATCTAAAAAAGAGTGGATATATGTATATGTATAACTGATTTACTTTGATGTACAGCAGAAACTAACACAACGTTGTAAATCAACTGTACTCCAATAAAAATTTAAGAAGTATATAATTGGGCTGCTATATAATTTTCCTATATTAGATCCTCTATCCATTAGTCTGTCTGGTAACTTCTTGTATCATATTCATTGTTTTATCAATCAGTTACTCCTGCTTTGAGGCCATATCTTGCCCTTGACACTCCTGGTGCCTAATGTAGTATGACAGAGGGAAAAGTGAATATAGATTCCAGACAAAGGACCTGAGGTTGAACTTTAGCTTACATACTTTACTTGGTTGTTGGGCTCATGAACAACATTGTTTAGCTTTTATTACCCTTTGTTTCCACACAGTTTGACTTTATAAAGGCCTCTTATGTCATTTAGGAAAAAAAAATATGAAGGAAATTCATCCACCCAAATTAGTAAATAAATATTTAATGAATGTAGAATCTGTTTTTTTCCCCTCTTTCCCAGTGGAAAAGTTCATCACTCTTATGGCTAGTTAATTAATCCCTAGCATCTGCATCAAGTATTAATTTGTATATCATGCCATATAAAATAAGCCACGTAAGATACATTACTTTTGTTTAAAAGTGCGAACTGTTTATAAAGAGTTTATTGTTCACTTAATGCACAATAAAAATTACTATATATTAAATGAACTACCATATAATCAGGAAAGTATCACAAATTACATAAATCAGTAATATTTTGGAGAGGATGCCTGTTTCAAATGAAAATTTGGCTTCACCTACTGTTCTAATCAATCTGCTGAGTACAACATCAATCACCATATGTTTTTCTCCCCTCATTTATTTAACTTGCCTCAACATACAGTTGTATGTGGTTGAGGGTGGAGATAGAGTGGGGTAGTCATACATTCTGCCTAAATTTCCTCTTTTAAAAATAGCCCTTAACTAATTTTAACTAATTTTCATTTCATTTTTAATATTTAATTTCAATATTTTTGTGTATAAAAGTAAAAAGAAAATAGAGAATAAAGAGATTAGTTTGCTTCTCTAAAGTAATGTAGAATTTTATGCAAAATCCAATATTTACTCATTTTATTATGAATATGTAAGACTGATTTTCTTTTAAATAACATTTTTCTGATTAAAATCAATACAGATTAATTATTGAAAAATTGGAAACGAGAGAGTACAAGGAAAAGAAATAAAAATGAGTCCAAAATAAAACAACCCCAAGTAAAAAAAGACCCCAAAATAAAAATGAGCTCATATCTAGAGTAATTTATTTAAAACTTTAATTAACACAAACATACACATATACAAGTATTAAATGAAGGCTTAAATCTTGGTTATTCTTTCCTCAATTTCAATTTCTATAGGTTTTGTCCAGCTACCTGTTATTGTTTTGTGTTTGGTTTATTCATATTGTCTTTTTCTGTGACTGTACCTACTCTACTATGTAGAATTACCTTGTTTACCTAGAAAATAGACATAAAAAGTCAACATTTGCAATCATTTTACTAGTTAGCTGAAAAGATTTGAAATGAATCTTTGTCTCTTTGAACTAGAAAATTGTGAAGAATTGGAGAGGATTTTTAATCTTACCAAATTTAGGTGTATTTATACAAGTACAGGTTTTTGAAAATGGAAGTTTATGCTTTGATTATGAGGGTGAACTTTGAGTCAATACAGGCACCCAAAGTTAGAGTAACTCCTTTACCTGTCATTGATGGCCCATGTATAAGACAGTGGAAATACAGTGTGTCCTTTGCTTATCAAGTAGAATTATGTGAAGGATATGTACTTAGGCCCCATATGAGGGAGGAGGCTTTTACTATTAAGTAACAATGTTTTTCTCAGAGGTGCAGTTAGCCACAGTACACCTCAAGAACAATATTATTTCTGGAGACATCATGCACTACTTGGTGATTTCCTTCAAAAATTCCACTCTGTGCAAGGGTACATCATCCCATCGTTTTTTGTAATATTCAGTCATCCATGAGGCTTCTCACAATTGTTCAGGCAATAGCACTGGCTTGACGACTGTCGTTTTGTATGGTGCTGTCAAAACATCTCACTGATTTTTTTCAGAATACAGTCTTTCACATTCATACTTCCTTGTGCTGAATTGAAAAGGGCTTTCCATAAGGACATGTTAAGGCTGAAAGTCAGCTAGGCAGTTTAATGCTGGAATTGAAAATATGGGGTCATATTAGGGTGGTTTATTTCTACCACTTTAAACTTTCCAAAATCGTTTTCTAAGTGGCACTTGTTTTGAATTAATTAAGAAATAAACAGGAAACATGTGAATAGAATTTAGGAGAATTGATTAAATAAAGATATAAAGGTTTGTTGCGATCTACTTCCAACTCCTGTCTCATTGTGCTTTCCTCTTCTGTCTTCCTTAGGCTTCTTCTTTCTAATAAACTATATGGTCCCCTTTTTGATGGACATAGCTTTACATAGTTATACTAGGAAAGAAAGCTAGTAAAAAAAAGATAAAATGCCAAGACATTAACCATAATACTTGACAGAATTTACATTCGTTGCTTCCTTTACACTCAGCAGTTTTTTTTTTAACTTTTTTTTTTTTTGGAATATAATTGATTAACAATGTTGTGTTAGTTACAGGTATACAACAAAATGATTCAGTTATACATATACATGTATCTAGTTATTTTATATTCTTAGGCTATTAACATATATAGTTCTAAAAAGTTTTGAGGTGACTGAAAATGCACAAAGATAAAAATGCTTTCCTAAATGCAATATTGAGTGAAAAATTAGGTTTTGAATGGAAAGGAACATATGACCAATAAGGACAGTCAAGATTCTCATGGAGTAATATTCCATTGTATATATGTGCCACATCTTCTTTATCCATTCATCTGTCGATGGATACTTAGGTTGCTTCCATGTCCTGGCTATTGTAAATAGTGCTGCAGTGAACATTGTGGTACATGACTCTTTTTGAATTGTGGTTTTCTCAGGGTATATGCCCAGTAGTGGGATTGCTGGGTCATATGGTAGTTCTATTTTCAGTTTTTTAAGGAACCTCCATACTGTTCAACATAGTGGCTGCATCAATTTACATTCCCACCAACAGTGCAAGAGGGTTCCCTTTTCTCCGCACCCTCTCCAGCATTTACTGTTTGTAGATTTTTTGATGATGGCCATTCTGACTGGTGTGAGATAATATCGCATTGTAGTTTTGACTTGCATTTCTCTAATGGTTAATGATGTTGAGCATCCTTTCATGTGTTTGTTGGCAATCTGTTTATCTTCTTTGGAGAAATGTCTATTTAGATCTTCTGCCTGTGTTTGGATTGGGTTTTTTGTTGTTTTGTTATTGAGCTGCATAAGCTGCTTGTAAATTTTGGAGATTAATCCTTTGTCAGTTGCTTCATTTGCAAATATTTTCTCCCATTCTGAGGGTTGTCTTTTCATCTTGTTTACGGTTTCCTTTGCGGTGCAAAAGATTTGAAGTTTCATTAGGTCCCACTTGTTTATTTTTGTTTTTATTTCCATTTCCCTAGGAGGTGGGTCAAAAAGGATCTTGCTGTGATTTATGTCATAGGGTGTTCTGCCTATGTTTTCCTCTAAGAGTCTGATAGTGTCTGGCCTTACATTTAGGTCTTTAATCCATTTTGAGTTTATTTTTGTGTATGGTGTTAGGGAGTGTTCTAATTTCATTCTTTTACATGTAGCTGTCCAGTTTTCCCAGCACCACTTATTGAAAAGGCTGTCCTTTCTCCTTTGTATATTCTTGCCTCCTTTATCAAAGATAAGGTGACCATATGTGGGTGGGTTTATCTCTGGGCTTTCTATCCCGTTCCATTGATCTATATTTCTGTTTTTGTGCCAGTACCATACTGTCTTGATTACTGTAGCTTTGTAGTATAGTCTGAAGTCTGGGAGCCTGATTCCTCCAGCTCCATTTTTCTTTCTCAAGATTGCTTGGCTGTTCGGGGCCTTTTGTGTTTTCATACAAATTGTGAATTTTTTTGTTCTAGTTCTGTGACAAATGCCAGTGGTAGTTTGATAGGGGTTGCATTGAATCTGTAGATTGCTTTGGGTGGATGGACCTAGCATCTGTCATACAGAGTGAAGTAAGTCAGAAAGAGAAAAACAAATACCATATGCTAACACATATATATGGAATCTAAAAAAAAAAAAAAGTGGTCATGAAAAACCTAGGGGCAAGATGGGAGTAAAGATGCAGACCTACTAGAGAATGGACTTGAGGACACAGGGAGGGGGAAGGGTAAGCTGGGACAAAGTGAGAGAATGGTAGTGTATATATGGGCATATATACACTACCAAATGTAAGATAGATAGCTAGTGGGAAGCAGTCGCATAGCACAGGGAGATCAGCTTGGTGCTTTGTGACCAGCTAGAAGGGTGGGATAGGGAGAGTGGGAGGGAGGGAGATGCAAGAGGGAAGAGATATGGGGATATATGTATATGTATAACTGATTCATTTTGTTATAAAGCAGAAACTAACACACCATTGTAAAGCAATTATACTCTAATAAAAATGTTTAAAAAAATTCTCATGGAAAGGGAAATCTCACTAATAGTCTAGAGACGGAGAAGGAAGAAAGAGATTCATATTTTGGAAATCTCATAATAAAACACCATTGCTTGTTTTCTGTGATTGAATAATGTAACACAGATGCCTCCAAGTTTTCCAGTTATTTGAGGCCATCCTCTACGTTAACAAAAGAGTAATATGGCTTTATCCCATCCCATGTCCCACACATGTAATCCCAAACTTGTCTCCAGTATTTCCACAGATTTCTGAAAGGGCTTACATCATCATCATCATCATCATCACCATTATATATTTTTAATTTATCATAAATGTCTTCATAGCTGATCCCTAACTTAATATTCCTTTTCAGCATCACACTTTTTATTGTGATGTACATCTGCTTCCCTTCTCTTGTTTTGTCAGTTTACTCCAACGTGCTTGTGTGTAGCAGAAATTTACAAAGGTTTACTAAAGGTTTGGGGGAGGCAGAGAATAATTGCATCAGACATAAGAAAACAACTTCATATTTGATATAAGATACCATTCTTCTTAGAATCGCTTTAGTTATTTCCTTATCAAGAGGGATTCTAATGGCATTGTTCCTCTGATGACACCTTGCAGTGAAGATTTACCTCTCTCCTCACTTTTTCCCTCCTCCTTTCCAGAGCCCTTACAGTATCTTTCATGCGTCCAGTGAACAACTCCTGAACACCTTTGACTTTCTAATTCAAAGTATTATGGACTTATCTTTGTTTTTCTCTCTATTTTTAGAAATGGGTGAGGGAAGAGCTTTTCCTTTTATATCCAAAGAGAGTCACCTAAGTATTTTACTAGGCTTTGCTACACTAAAACTCTCCTGAATTATCTCTCTTCTTTAGATGATATTTGTGGTTATGATTAATTTCTGTTTTAAAATACTTGTTTCCCTCCAGCTATTTCAACTATTCAAGTTAAGAGGTCACATGAATATTTGACCATTTTTTTTGGCTCTGAATTGTTTACCTTTAAACAACGTTTTTCAAAGTAATTCTATTTGCAAACAATGTATTTCTAAAGATCTGCATACAGGCTGAATTTTATCTCCTGCCAATTTGTATGTTTAAGTCCTAATCTCCAGTACATCACAATGTGACTATATTTGAAGATAGGGCCTTTAAAGAGGTGATTAAGTTTTTAAACTGAGGTCATTAATGTAAGCCCAACTCCAATATGACTGTTGTCCCTACAAGAAGAGAAAATTTGGACACACAGAAAAACACCTGGGATACATGCACAGAGAAAAGGCCGTGTGAGGACACAGAGAGAAGAAGTCATCTGTAAGTCCCAGAGGGAGGCCTCAGGAGAACTCTAACCAGCAAACACCTTAATCTTGATCTTCTAGCCTCCAGAACTATAGGAAAATAAATTTCTGTTGGTTAAGCCACTCAGTCTTTGGTATTTTGTTATGGCATCCCTAGAAAACTACTATGATAGACACTAGTTTTGAAACTTTGCCACAACAAGTAAAAAGCAGTAATGATCCATTGAGAGAGAGAGAGAGAGAGAGAGAGAGAGGGAGAGAGAGAGAGAGAAACTAAGTACCAAGTTACACAGAAGTTTCTTTGGAAATGTTGAAGATAGTTTTCCAAATGACATTAATATAGGAAATAGATAAAATACTATCTGGATGATTATCCTAATTTATATATTTTAAGGAAAATAAGTACATGATGGTGAAGACAGAGTACAGTTTAAAAGATACTAAAAATACTTTGATAGTCCTACACACATGCATTTAAGCTGGATTAGTATAAGTTTATAGCACTATCCCCTGGCTATTTTGATTATGAAGTATGTGCATTTTTGATGTTTACATTTTAAGCACTTAGTTTTTCTTCATGAATATGACAAGCAAAAAGTTCAAATCTATTTAAATATATTTGGCATTAAATCTTCAAATAAGTATTTTCTAATTTAATTAACAGCAAAGACTATGTTTTCCACATCTGTAAGGGAAAATGAAAATGCATTTAATTCGGCATTATCATTTCAACTGTACTCTGCTTAATAATCAATATTTATTTAAAAATCCAGAAAAAAAGGAATATTTCAAATATTTTCTGAGTGTTCTTTTGATTTTCCCCCCTTTAGACAGCTAGAGCTCTTGAGAATGGATAGAATGAGGAAAAAAAATGATACGTGTGTTATAAAGCTTCTTATATTATCCAACAACCTCATTTAAACAAATTTTCTTAGTAATTAGGGATAATTATTAAAACTGAAAATCAAAGATATGTCAACTGATAAATAAAGAAAACACTTTTACTTAATATTAGCTCCATATAGAGGCATAGGAAAAAGTAGACTTATCCTGATTTTTTTTCAAGTGATCTTTGAAAACAACTACATCATTTTTTCCCTTGACTTCATATATGATTCACTTTTGGAAGAATTGAAATTTCTGACCAAGTCTTTTTTTAATGAGAAGGATAGAAAAATTTCACACCCACACACATTTATAGATTTAACAAAATGTAATTTTTGACTTTAAAATTCCCACTGGTATTGGCAGCTTTTAGGAAATTAAGAAATTTATAATGAGAGCTCTTCCACTGAAGCAATGACTCGTGAAACCTTAGAAATTGCTGCAGAATGATCAAGTGTGGATTTCTTATGACCTCTGAGAGATGGGCTTAGAAATCTTGACTTTCTGTTTTTTTCTCAGATTCAAGCCACGTAATCAGACAGTCACAGGCTTGAATAACACTTGCTGTAGGATGTGTCCCCAAGTTCTCATGCAATTTCCTTATCTAGAATTTTCTTTCCTTCCCATAGATTCCAGGCAAATAACAACATATTCTTAAGTCACTACAAGAATTTTCTGATCCTTAAAATCTGTTGTATATTCCACCCTGCTATTTCCATGACTGCCAGTTTCTCTTCGGATTCACCTGTCTATCCGTCTAATCAGGGTACTGTTTCAGGCCTGGTTCAGGTATCAGTTTTGCTCAAGTGGGAGAACAATTATCTAATTGACCTCCCGAATGCCCACCATTTTTCATTCAGTTTATGTTCTCTTACCTCTAAATGATCACAGCTTTTGTAGTAGCTTTAAAGAAGACTTGCTCTTTCATTCGGGTTTATATATCTCTCCAAAAAGGAACTCAGAAGGTCAGAGAACACCAAAAGGATACCATCGAATAAATGTCCTCATTCCATTTTGAGGACAGGTTGGGAGATGGAGATGTGTGTGTGTGTGTGTGTGTGTGTACACCTATTTACATATATACTACAGTAGAATTCTACAAGTTGTACATTATTTCATCCTGAGTTAGCATGAAAAAAATGGGTCACAGAGAAGTTAAGTAACTTGTTTAAACTTACAAAACTAGTGTTTTACAAAAGAAGATTCAAACCCATAACTCTTTCATCCAAAAGCCCATGCTTTTTCCATGCCACCATGCTGTGTCTTGAACCAGTTATTTTTATCGATTTGACTGGCCAACCAAATTAAACAGTTGAATTTTATATCCCTATTCACATCTTTCCTCTTCACTCCACTGCCATGAATTCTTAAAAGCTTAATGAATGAGCTCTGATAATTAGCATCTGTCTTGTAAGTGGAATGGAAATATTCATGGCCAGGTTTCTTAACCATGGGGGGGGAAAAGCCCTTTTAATGGGAAGCTCATGGCCTGATGAGTAATCACAGTACACCTGTCAACATTATGAAAACACTCTTTTGAAGGTTGTGATTTTTTTCAAAAGACTATCATAAAAAGAATCAGTCTTTTTAAACTTCATGTGGTGATGCCTCATTGCCATGACTCAGCAGGTATTTTTATAGCTCCCTAGGCATAAGACAGTTTTGAAATGATTGTATCAGATCTTCAAATTCAGTAGTCTTCTAAAGAAATTATTTTAAAGGGTTTTATTTGTGTTATTTAATAGATTTAAGAGGTCAGGTATGGCCTGAAATAAAATCATATAGTAGATGGTACTTGTCTTTGTTTTGCCAATTTTATATTTTTCCATGACCTTTTCTCCAGTTGTCCTATGTTTTCATACCTTTCCGAGTTTCTCCTATAGTAAGACAGTGAGGGATAGATTAATTTGTATTAAGATGTGAATAACTAACAAAATGACACCCTCAAAATTTTATTTTTTTTAAATCCAAATAATGAATTGTCTCTGGTAAAAATATCATCTGCAGTAGTAGAGATATAGTATCAATAGAAAGCTTTACGTGATAACCCAGAGCCTTTTCTCCTCACTCACTGTCATTGCTATTTTAAAGACTGGAAGTCAACATTTTCATATTCATCTTAGATCAAAATAAACACCATTCTTGTCAAAAGTGAAATTATGATTTATTGTAAAGTTGCTGTTTATGAAGTTTTATAAAAATCGTGGCTGATTGTTTTGTATCTTTTCACAATGTAGTGTTATATAAATTGTTGAAGGACCCTAAATTAGTTTTATTGCCTTAGTAAAATTTTCCTGGTTTATATTCTACATTTCTATTTTATCATTCTTTATTTGCATGTGCACTTACGGAAAGCCATTGAAAGTCACAACTCTATTGTGAAGTGAGAAGAGGATATCACTAATGATTAAAAAATTTTTTCAAGGGTTAGATTCCATGTGCTGGTGGACATAATTCTAAAACTCACATCTGGGGTTTCCCTGGTGGCGCAGTGGTTGAGAGTCCGCCTGCCGATGCAGGGGACACGGGTTCGTGTCCCGGTCTGGGAAGATCCCACATGCCGTGGAGCGGCTGGGCCCGTGAGCCATGGCCGCTGAGACTGCGCGTCCGGAGCCTGTGCTCCACAACGGGAGAGATCACAACAGTGAGAGGCCCACGTACCGGAAAAAAAAAACAAAAAAAACAAAAACAAACTCACATCTGGCTCAAACACTATTAAAAGAAAAAAATATCCTATATCCAAGGAGGGCATGGGAATTTCTCTTCCAATTATACCTGTACTTGTCTTAGGACAATAATGAAGATGGCTTTCTGTAGTTACCCCTTTAATCTTTTCTCTGATTCTCATCATGTAGGAAGCCTATTCATTTCTTCCCTCTTCTATCAAACACCTTTTATTCTACGTTCTAAAGTCTCCAGCACATTATGCTTCCCTCTCAAATTCTCAACTGTTTGCCATCTGCTACATTCCCTCCCATGGCTTTAAATATTATGTATTTTTTAATTATAAAATTAATATATGATTATTGTAGATTTCATGTTATTTCTTGAAAAATAGTATTCACTGATTTGGAAGTACCATAATTTATTTTTAAAATTTATATGAAATTTTTAGATTTTTAAAAAAATTATGTACACTCCAGGAAGGAAATCTTTGTTCATAAATTTTGAGCATGCATGTTAATAATTATTTAGGCCAATTTATTATAAATGAAATTACTGGCTCAAAGGATACGACTATTTCTATTTTTAAAGACTCTATATTATATATATATGGTATTCCAGAAAGGTTATCACAATTAACTCTCCTATTCCTATAATGTACATCATTGTCTTTTCCATCACGTCATATATTTTAAAAGTTTGTTCCAATTTGATATGTAAAATTATTATTAACTTGCGTTGCTTTAGTTATTATGGAAATTGAAACTTTTTTCAAGTAGTTATTGTCTAATTGATTAAGTTTTGGTAATTAAATTTGTTTTCTTGGGCTTCCCTGGTGGCGCAGTGGTTGAGAGTCCGCCTGCCAATGCAGGGGACACGAGTTTGTGCCCTGGTCCGGGAAGATCCCACATGCCGCGGAGCGGCTGGGCCTGTGAGTCATGGCCGCTGAGCCTGCGCGTCCAGAGCCTGTGCTCTGCAATGGGAGAGGCCACAAAAGTGAGAGGCCCGTGTACCGCAAAAAAAAAAATTTGTTTTCTTTATTTTTATATTTGAAATTTATGTTTCTTGAACTTGCAAGATAACTGTATACATTAAGGCTAAACACTTAAGTATATATACTTATGGTATTTATTGCAAATATTTTCTAGTCTGATATTTGTCTTTTAATATTGTTTATGGTTTATTTTTTGTTTTGGGGGGTTTTTTGGGGGTTTTTTGCAGTACGCGGGCCTCTCACTGTTGTGGCCTCTCCTGTTAAGGAGCACAGGTTCCGGACGCACAGGCTCAGTGGCCATGGCTCACTGGCCCAGCCGCTCCGCGGCATGTGGGATCTTCCCGGACCGGGGCACGAACCCGTGTCCCCTGCAGGTGGACTCTCAACCAGGGAAGCCCTATGGTTTATTTTTTATGCACTTGATTTACAAGGTAAGAATGAATTCCATTGATTTTTCTTTTGTGATATCTTCATTAACAAGAGCAATTTCAAAGAAATGACTTTATAACCAAACCCTTACCAAGGTTTCATGTTTATATGCTTGGGTTATGCTTCAAATCTCTGACATTAGGAGAGAGGAAAAAGGGGCTTGAAACAGAAAAATTTTTCTTTGTAAGGTTAAAAAAACAAACACAATGCAGACCACACTAGGCTAAAAAGAAGTTTAGTCAACCCAAAGGTGCTATTTATTATCCTTCCTGTCTCATAATGTTTAAGAAAACACTACTTTCTTTAATCAATATGCAATTTCGGTTGTAGTAAAAAGAGCCACAGACACAAAGGAAAGCATGGTGTTGATTTCCTGCTAGTTCCTGACTGAATTTTTTTTTTTTTCTTTTCCTCAGACTTCTTTTCTGAGAACTTATTCATTATTGCGTTAATTCCAAGGAGTCCATCTTATAAAAAGCTGAAGTTCTACAATTGCGGACTTTCATACTATCTTTTCATTTTAACCATGAGTCATTTCTGTAACCTTTTTAGAGCCCACTTATCATAAAAAATCTTTCTCAGTATTTCCTTTAACCCTTGTAGGCAGATCATTTTTAAGACTCTTACTACCTACCATCGTGACCTTCCTTGCTAAACTCCACTTAACTTTAGTCATCCCAATTGTTGAAGATTTTCTTTTAAAGCAAGAAATATTGTCCAATTTGGCTGTTTTTACAGAAATACCTCAAAAATCTAAAAATAGCATTTATTACCAACTTGTAAAATATCAAAAATTTCTAAGTCTTATACTTTATTTGAGCTTTACCTTCCCTGTCCTTTCTGCCCCAGAGCTTCTTTCTTTTCCTAAATATCACACCTGGGTCTGAATGATTAGGCTCAAGGAAGGTGCATAGGTCAGGGCTGTTATAATAAATTAAAAAAATAGTCACAATGTGATAATGTTAAGATGTTTCCAGGCCAACATTAAAATTAGAAAAAAAAATTGTATTTCCCTTGGTAAACCTACATGAAGTGAATAAATTCCTAGAAAGTCTCAAATTACTAAAACTGACTCAAAAAATAGAAAATTGGAGTAAACTTATAACAAAGGAATTGAAATTGAAATAGAAATTGAAATAGAAATTAAAAATCACCGCACACACAAAAATACAGGCCAGATGCTTTTATTGATAAATACTATCAAGCATTTAAAAAACAAATAAAAGCAATACTTTGGCAACTCAGAAGTTAGAGGAGAGTGAATACATAACTACTCAGTCTGTTAGTAGTTATGGACCAGCGTTATCCTGATACCAAAGTTGGACAAACACATCTCAAGGAAAGAAGATACAAACCAATATCCTTCATTAATGTAGATGAAAAAAAAACCTTCAACAAAATATGATTGAACTGAATCCAGCAACATATAAAAATAGTTATGTAGCATGATCAAAAGAGGTTTATCCCAGAAATGCAAGGTTGGTTTAACATCCAAAAATAAATTAATGCACTACCCCATATGAATGGAATAATGGAAAAAATATGATTATCTTACTAGATACAGAAAATAATTTAACAAAACCTAATGTCTATTCTTGATAAAAATTTTTGAATGAATTGTAAATGCAGTGAAAATTTCTCAGTCCGATAAAGGACATCTATAGAAATCTACAGCTAACATAAATAATGTTGTAAGATAATGTCTTTCCCTAAGATCAGGAATAAGATTATCATGTTCACTATTGTTATTTCTATTCAACAGCGTATAAGAGGTTCTAGCCCATGCAGTCAGGAAGAAAAAGTAAATGTAAAGAATCTAGATTATACAGGAAGAAATAAAATTGTCTTATGTACAGATGACTTGATCCTATATGTAGAAAATTCTGAGTAATTCAGAATAAAATTACAATGTAACTAATAGTTCTGGCAAGGTCACAGAATAAAATATCAATATAAAAATGAATTGTTTATGTATGTATATACATTCAGTGAACAATCCATAAATGAAATTAAGGAAATAATTCCATTCAAAATGATTCAAAGTGAAAAAAAATAATTGGGAATGAATTTTAAAAAGTGAACCTTTTTTTACCTCATTTTATGAGAATTTTTATGATTATTAATGTTTTGAGGAATTATGTTTAAAGGTGGTAAAAGAAAAAGAAATTTGCAAGTAGAAAAGAAGCGTATGATACTGTAGATAATAAAAGGTCCTCATTTTCAGGGGTGGCCTTAATAGTAGGAAAGTTGGCATTTTTTACTCCTTTTTTACAAAATAAAACAAAAACATGAAACCCTTTATCTCTCTAATCCTGAATGTTAACCCCTAAATTGTAAGCATGTGATTTAGCAAATTGAAATATATTCCTTTTGCATAAACCAAATTTTGACCTTGTTAATAGTCATCTTTAAAGCTTACATGTAAATGTATAATTTAATTGAATGATTTAAAGAACTTTTTTGAGACCATATTTTGATCAAATAACAGTCTATCAAATTCCAAGGAAATATGATAGTGATGGGGCCTGGTATCTGGAAATCAAAAAAGCATGAAGAGGAGGATAAGCAAGAATGTGGAATCTTGAAGGCAAAATTTATCTTCCTCAAATTTTACTTTACCAAAGTCCATCTCATATTAGATATTAAAGATCTGAATATTAGTGAATTGTTAATAAATTTAGCTCAGTCAGTAAGTATCTGTTAAATAGCAACAATGGGTTTAGTACTGTTCCAGGCCCTGGATTAAAATAGTGAACAAGTCACTTACTATCCAAGACTTCATGGAGCCATATTCCACTAAGGGAGACAGATAATACTTAAATAATAATGCAAGTTAATGAATGCAGGCTTTGCCAATGCTCTGCAGGATTAGTATAGAATGCTAAGATAATACTTTGCAAAGGGACTTCATCTAGTCTGGAGTTAGTGAGTTGAACTTTGAACTGAAAGCCACACAGTGTGTAGACATGAACTAGATTCAGTGGAGTTGCATGGTAAGATGGCAGGACCGTATACATATCCACAGAAATTACCAGGACTGTTCCTTCATGGTTTATTTAAATTTTAGAACACTTAGGGATAAGCTTAGTCCATTTAAGTTTTTTTTCATTTTAAAATAATAGTCTTTTATTAAACTATCCAGATGTAAGATGAAGAAAAACTGCAGTAATATCTTGAGTCTCTCAACTGTATATGAGATAGGGACTTTATCTGCTTTTGTTTATTGCTGTACCCTCATGCCTAGGACAATGTCTGGCAGAAGAAAAGTACTCAGGAAATATTTATTGAATGAATGAATCAATCAATCAATTAATCAATCAAAAATATCTGAGAAAAACACTTTGAGTTTTCTATATTACCACTTCTCCATTAATTATTATGTACTACATAAACATATTACTAGAAATGCTTACTTATCTTTTTCAGCTCCTTGCTGCAATTATCTCCTGAAAACATAATGTTTCAGCTCCCCCCAAAAATGTGTGAAAACTTTGAAAGCAGGTGGACATTGACAATATATTCTCTTGTTTCATGATGATTTGATTCAGTGTGCAAATGATGTGGTTAATCATGCCAAAGCAATTCCTAAAGCCTGCCTTTTCTCTGATTTGCATACTGTCCTTTAAACAAGGCCTGGGAATGCACAGTAAGACTGATTGGCATACTTATACTACTTTATATATTCAAATTTTTACTTTATGATTATACTTGCTGATACTAGGATTTTTAAATAGAAAATATGCTCTATTGTAAATATTTTTGAATATATTAGAATCATAATATCTTGTTAAACATCAAAAAGTCACATTTATGGTCAATTAATACTATGGATTATGTATTTCTCATAACTCTAAATCTTTGTTTTGTGTAAGCCATCTCTCTTTGAATTCTTGAATACCAGTGCTTATTTAATTATGTTAATTACTTTCTTAATTTATTTCTGAATAAATAGTCATTCAATGATATGCTTTTACCATGCAAATGAAAATTAGTTAAGAATATTTTCAATTCGGTTACCCAGGATGGAAAAACTCTCTTAGTCATCCATAGTCACGGAAAGAAATGACAATAATTGAATATAAATAAATAGAAAAGTTGGAAGTGGCAATTACATATTTGTTCATAATTGATTTTAAAATAAAGAGAAGTCATTCTGATAAGGATTCTCTTTCCTAGTTACTAAAATTTCCAATGGAGATATGTTAAATATTAGCATATGTATTTGTAATAATACATATTTATATGTATTATTATATGTATTATTTATACATACATATACATATATTTATATGTATGAATACATCATTTATTAATTAGCTGATTACTTTTTATATGGATTGATAAGCGTACACTGAAGCTATGAACTTCCACAAATTCAGTGTCATAGTTATGGAGTCATTAACATTTAATTGTCATTAATAATTCTAAAATCTTTATAAAATAAAAATTACTATATTATGTGTAATATTTAATAATGGCAGCAGATGCTGTGATAAGCTGACTGGATCTCGCCTTCAGAACTGAGGCACTCAAGCCCCTGCTGCTGGGAGATTTGACTGCTGATGTGTCTGAACTGAATCCCTTGTTTGGAATTGCCCTCAGCCAAAGAGGGCTGCCTTGCCAAAGTCCTGGCCTCTCAGAGGTGGCAACCAGTACCAAGGACTGTAGATACTGCATGTAGAGGCCCAGCCCCCTTGGCTCAATGTGTGACAGCATGAAACAACCCTTCCAATTTCAGTGCTCTGTATGGATCAACCGAGGCCTCTGTTGTGGCTGTTAAGGTTCAGTTCCTCCCTCTAACCAATTCTACTTTCTTTATCCCCTCACTAATGTTGATTCCCAGATTTCTGTCCTGCATGCAAATTTCCATCTCAGGAAAATCTGATCTTAGTTGATGCTGGGTGTGGTCTAAGGAATCTGATTCTAAAATGGATTTTGATTTTAGCCAGCTGCTGACTTTGGGAGCCCTGTCACTAGTGGCAGGTGGAAAAATGATAACTCTGGCATGCTATCAAGGTGCGGCAACAACATTCACTGGGATGGGATATTAAAGGAAGGGAATGAAGTTGCTGGCACAGTATCTCAGGATTTTGAGAATTCAGAATATGCAGCATTTATAAGGATGGAGAAATCACATGGCTGTTGCCGAGTGCCATTTATGCACTGGAAAAAGACAATGAAAATCTGAGGCAAAGTGTGATGTGGAAGGGCTTCCTCAACAGCATTTAAAGCAACTGTGATTTCTCGCCGCTGGAGGGCAAAAAGCTCAAAATCACACCTAGGACTTAGTTCTATAAGTGGCCTAACCACAGAGAATGTTGACTGTCCAGCCCTGGCATGTCTACTGCAGTCAAGGCCATGTCCCTGAATGGCAAGTACACAACTTAAGAGGGAGTTCTTCCTTAAAATGTGTGTTTTAGCTCCTTGCTGACCTCACCCTAGACTTGGCCCTGACTCTGAGAAGGAGAATCTAGCTGGCTAGTGCTGAAGCTTCTGGGTGGTGGTGAGAGGAAGCTAGTTTTAAGAGGTGAAAACAATGCAAAGTAAATTAACTGCTGTTACAGTAAGGAACTGCTACTGCCAGAGTGAAGAATCATTGCTTGAATGATACACCAAAAAAAAAAAAAAAAAGGAAGCACACACAGGAAACCCATGATAGCAAACAGGAAGAGCAAGTCATTTCTTCTTCCTCCAGCCTTGTAGTCTATCACTAGCGACACATACTGGCAAATCCTATAGTCAGCAGGCAGTGCAGGAAATGTAGTTTGCAGAGTCCCAGCACCAACATACAAAGTTGAATACAGAAGGGTGAACCTGAGAGACAGTCATTTAGTAACTGCTTTAGTAGATTGATAGGAAGTAAAGCCTAACTGCAACGGGTAGGAGTGAGGATTGGAATAGAAAACTTTGAGGCAGTTAGTATATAAAAATTTTCAAATTTCTATAAAATGATGTATAAAAATGGGCCATTAGCTAGAAGGGAATGAGAATTTTTTTTTTGGCGGTACGTGGGCCTCTCACTGTTGTGGCCTCTCCCATTGCGGAGCACAGGCTCCAGACACACAGTCTCAGCGGCCATGGCTCACGGGCCCAGCCGCTCCACAGCATGTGGGATCTTCCCCGACCGGGGTACAAACCCGTGTCCCCTGCATCGGCAGGCGGACTCTCAACCACTGCGCCATCAGGGAAGCCCGGGAATGAGAATTTTTTAAATTCATTTTTTTTAAATATGAGAAACTACGTTTTTAGAGAGAAGTCCTTATGTGTTGATAGGAATGATTGACTAAGAGAAAAAAAGGCATCCTCTAATGTGAAAAAAAGGGAAAATTGCTAGAGTAATGTTCTTGAGTTGGCAATGGGGCAGTGGAGGGTTTGGCCTTGGATAGAGACACAGAGAGTTTGTACATATTAGTAATGATGGCAGAGCTCATTACAACTCATGAACTTGGTTTTATAGATGTGGTAGAAGGAACATGTGAATGTTTTCACTGCTTTTCTCAGTGAAGTAGAAAGCAAGGTTACCAACTGAGAGTGAAGAGAGGTGAGAAAGCAGATTTGGTTGTTTTTAAATATTTGTTCAAAAAAGTGGTAGAAGGAAATGACCAAAGAAAGAGTCCCTTCAGTTTAGTGGTCATGGATTTAAAATGAGATGTGTCAGCGTGACTGTGTGCTTTCTCCAACTATATTCAACTGTGAAGAGAGAGGTAGGAAGTAGGTTGGCTTTTGTATAATGCTAAGATTGGGGTTTAAAGGGATAGAAGGACAAGGGAATGGTTTTAATAATAGACTGTTGAATCTAAGAAGACTAAAGTGCAAGTAAGAATAAGAAATGTGAGAGACTCAATGGAAAGAAGTTAGAGTGGAAGGGTAGCAAGTTGCATCAAATGAGCAACAGAGAAATAGAGTGTGCTGAAAAGAAAGACTTCTTATTGATTAATTTTGATCTTCCAGTCCATGTTGGAAGATGATAAAAATTAACCCATAGACAAGCAAGCACACATTATGTACACAAGTCACTACTTAGTGTCGAAGTGATTTTTAAGGTGAAGGCAGAGTTTTCTTTACCAATAAACTTTTACAGTATTAGATGGAAAGCAAAGTGGTTAGATATAAATAGGTTTATATGATTCAAACTAATATACAACACTAAATATTAGTCACAGGTATATTATATTGTATTTTATGTAATAGGAACTATAGAAAAACGGAGGCCCTGGCTAGTTTCTTTGAGAGAATTTAACTGAAAAAGTAGGAAATGTTAAGCCTCTGACACTTGAGAACTAAAACCAACATACATTCTTGTGCCTGGGTGAAACAATTCTGGGAAGAAGCATGCTTTCCTCTTTCTGTGTTAAACAGCACAGGGACTGGGAAAAAAAATAAATTGAGCTACTTGTTCCAAGAAGTATTTGCTTCTGGAAGATAAGAACAACTAATTTTAGTTGGCAGAATTCTAATATGATCCACAGTGACCTATGTCATTGCATAATCCCCTCCCCTTAGTGTGGCGGTATTTATAAATTGCTTCTAAGCAATAGAATATGGCAGTGTTATCCTCAATGTTACCAACACTGCCCCCTTTTTTTTGAAGAATGCAATGCTGAGATTGATGTGACTGAAACGTTACCCTCTATGAATAGTCTGTGAGAATACTTTCAAAGTTTAGAAAACTCTAATTCAGTACACATTTAAGTGGAATCCGCTAAGATTTTTAACACTCATGGTGTTAAAAATATGTGTGAAGCAGAAAAGGACATAGCTGAACAAGTTTATAAAGCTTGTGGAAAATGTAAGGAGTGTAAAACCTATGATTTACCCATTGTATTATTAACAGGTACTTTATGGAAAATATTAGAATGTATCATGTGTTATTGAACAAGTAGTGCCAGTGATGAACTTCATTTGTTCTTATTGACTTGCATATCCTGACTTGCTTTACCAAAGAGGGGTTCGATAGCCTAACAATGTGCTTTGTTTTGTTTTGTTTTGTTTGTGATGCTCAAGGATGACGTGAAATTTTCCTGAGGGAGAAGAACTACCCTCAAACACTATCATCAAATACTAAATGACTTTGGAAATTAGTTTTTGCTTCAGACTTGATAATATTTCTTAATGAGTTTAACCAAAATTATGAGACAAAACAGTGCTTATATGTGAAATTCACACTAAAGTCATTTTTTTAACTATTAACACTTAATCTTTATTTTTTTACATCTTTATTGGAGTATAATTGCTTGACAATGGTATGTTAGTTTCTGCTTCATAACAAAGTGAATCAGTTATACATATACATATGTTCCCATATCTCTTCCCTCTTGCGTCTCCCTCCCACCCTCCCTTTCCCACCCCTCCAGGCAGTCACAAAGCACCGAGCTGATCTCCCTGTGCTATGCGGCTGCTTCCCACTGCTTCCCACTAGCTATCTACCATACATTTGGTAGTGTATATATGTCCATGCCTCTCTCTCACTTTGTCACAGCTTACCCTTCCCTCTCCCCATATCCTCAAGTCCATTCTCTAGTAGGTCTGTGTCTTTATTCCTGTCTTACCCCTAACATTTTTGAATCACAAGTAATGTCATGCTGCTTTATACACTTCCTGCGCTGTCAAAAGTTAAAATGAGAAGCAAGATCTCCACTCCCACTCAAACTATAGTGAATGTACTTGCTCAAACCACAGTTCCGTTAACATTTTTCAAGCTTCAACACAAGTGCAAATGAAATCTATGTATTTCAACATCTATTTAACTTTGCAGTTGAGGAGTACCCACCTAAACTTCAATTGGAGGGATTAATCTACAATGCAATGACATGCTGAAAGGCAAATATCAAGAGAAGAGCCTAATAGAATTCTATAAATGCCTTCCAAATGATGAATATACTTAATTAAAATTACATGCTTGTGGATTGAAATCAGTATCACCAGTATTTGGCAATACCTATCTATGTGAAAAGACATTTTTAAAGATGAAATATATAAAATCTTATTATAGATCAGCATTAATAGATGAATATTTGTTATCAATTTTGATTATAGGAAACATTAACTTTGAACCCCAAATAAACAAAATCTTGTCTTCTCCCACAAATAATTATATTCTTCTCATTAATAGATCTGTGTTACACACATTTGTACTCAATTATTATTATATTTAAATTTCATCAAACAATTTGGAATTTTTTTTCTCTGTTTTATGACTGCTCATATAATATCCTAGATTATAACTGTCCACAAAGCCTCAAATATTTACTATTTGGCTCTTTAAAGAAGAACTTATCTGACTCTGATAGTTGAAAGACCACAGAAGTTAAACATAAAAGAATAAGTAACACTGTAAGTTAAGATATTTAATGTGTCAAATAAGAGACATTGATAACAAAGAATGTTGGGGCAAATGGAGGAAGACCTCTCAGGGGAAGTAGGATTCAAGCTGTGACTTAAGGGTTGGCTAGGAAGGAGGCAGAAGAAGAAAGTTGCTTTGCGCAGGAGGCATGACACAAAAGACAAAAAGCCAGACATGTAAAAGTTATATTTAAGAACCCGTGAGTTGGCCTGTTTGGCTAGATAAGAAACTTCACTTAGAAGGGTATAAGAATGGAGGGTGAATGGGCAAGTTTGTCAAGGCTCCTGAATGCTACGTGTTAGGGATTGAATGTTTGTCCACTCCATCCCCCCACCCAAATTAATATATTGACACTCTACCCTCCCAATGTGATTGTATTAGGAGGTGGGCTTTTTGAGAGATAATTAGGATTAGATGAGATTATTGGAGTGGATCCCTCATGAATGGGAATAGTGCCCTTACAAGAGTCATGAGAGAGTTTGCTGCTTCTCTATACTCTCTACCATGGCAGGCTACAAGGAAAGGTTGGTAGTCTGCAACCCACAAGAGGGCCCTTACCAGAACCTGACCAGGCTGCACCCTGATCTTGGACTTCCAGCCTCCAGAACTGTGAGAAATAAATTTCTGTTGTTTATGAACCACCCAGTCTATGGTATCTTTTTATCACAGCCCAAGCTGACTAAGACACTAGGCTAAGGAGCACAGACTTTTATTTTGTGGCATTCTGGAGATTTGTGATATTTTGGAACTACTCTTATATGCAATTTTCTGTTTATTCTTCATAACTTTAAATATAACCTTCTCCCTGGTATTTTCCTCTAGTCCTTCAAACACAGTAGAGAATAGAAAAAGATTCAACAACAACAACAACATAAAAGAGTAGGAATACAGCATGGCAGAAAGAACACAGTTAAATTATATTTGACAGTAATTCGTTTTGGTGTTATATAGTTCAAGGCAACTGTAAATCTGTGGGCTCTAGAATGTAATATCTTAAGTCAAGAAAATTATACACTCTATGGTTTCAGAGAAAGAAGTAGAATATTTGATATTTTTAAAATTGAAGTTTAGTTGATTTACAATGTTGTGTTAGTTTCTGGTGTACAGCAAAGTGATTCAGCTATACATACATATATATACATATTCTTTTTCAGACTCTTTTCCATTATAGTTTATTAAAAGATATTGAATACAATTCCCTGTGCTATAAAGTAGGACCTTGTTGTTTATGTATTTTTTATATAGTAGTATTAAAATTTAGTTTGGTAGCAGATGGGTGCCATACATGCCACACCAGGGATGTCATTGACCAAAATAGTATCAGTTTTTTTTTTTAACCAGGTCAGTTTTATTGATTCCTGGATACAATTAAGGCTTAATCGAAATCCAAGCTTTTGTCCTCAGATGGTATTAGAAAAAAAATTTGAAAAAGAAAGAGGAGGGGTGGAAGGAGAAGGATTGATAACCTCAGTTGCTTTCGTTTGTTTGTTTGTTTGTTTGGCTGCATCTGTGGTCAGTTGCTTCCTAATGCCTCACTTGTGATATTATCTCAAGATGGGTTGGAAATTCACTTCTGAGTAGCTGTCCCCAACCTCTACTGTCTTTATCTTGGAGCGAAGTTTTATCAAAAGCAGTTTTTAAAACTGCAACAGCTATGTCCTAATCTGTGAACAAATAGATATAATCTATCCCATCTAATTATTAATTGAAATGACTGGATTCATAACAACTTTAACCCAGAAGAAAAGAGAGCTAGTTTATGTGGAATTTTACTACAAGACTAATCAAAATCTTAACTTTTGCCTGCATTCATTTGTTTAAAGACACTGTAAATAATAATGTTATGTCATTGAACATAACATTTCTTTTAAAATGAACCTGTTTAATTATATCTTGAATTGATAATGCAAATGAGTATATAATAATTGGATCTAACACTAAAAGCATTTTGCTACCCCTTTAAACAAAAAATATTTTTTAATCGAGAAAGA
Source organism: Grampus griseus (assembly GCF_964374135.1). NCBI lineage: Eukaryota > Metazoa > Chordata > Mammalia > Artiodactyla > Delphinidae > Grampus > Grampus griseus. The sequence continues at coordinate 37,672,610 of NC_139019.1, read as the reverse complement.
AAATGAGAAAATATCATTCCATTATTGTTATATAAGTCTTTTATGATATCTGACTATCTGGGGCTCAAGTTTTACCTCCAGTCTTGTTCAGCTCCAAGAGGGTTGACACAGAGTAATATGAGAAGTTCTTGTATCTTACTTTTTTGTAGAGTTATTTCATTCACGCAAAATTATCAAGTGTACAATTTAAATGTAAATGATTTTATTATATTACTACTATTTCACTTTTTCTATGAGGACGTTGAGTAGAAGACTAAGTTTACAAATGATTTTTTTGCTAAGGCAGAAGAAAGATGATCGGTTTCCAAGAGGCACAGTTACTATGTAAATGAAGAAAACTTCCAGATTTGTGAGTTGAGGCAGTAGAAACTAGTCAGATATAATGGATATCAAACAAGAGAATTCAGACTGTCTTTGAGAAAAGAACCGTGGAGGCAGAAAATTGGGGACCAGTTAGCCATGCTTTAAAATATAGAGCCTTGTTGATCTTGGGCAAGTAGATACTTGAAACTCCAAACTTTCCTGAGACTACCTTTTACAGTTATTCCCTAGTCATACATAGTTCTGGGGTCAGGGAGAAGATGGACATATTTGAATAAAGGTTGAGTCTATGAGATAGATGAAGTAAATAAAAATGAAATAAATAGGTTATTTAGTGAAAGGAAAAAAGGAACAGAAACAGTTTATAATGTATGAGCTAGGCAAGCTCTGTGTCTGAGAGACACAGAGTACTCTCAGAGTATTACTTTGGGATATTCATAAACATTTACCCATAAGCACACACACACACACACACACACACACACACACACACACACACGAACTTACTGTGATCAAACGGTACTTTCCAGATTTATTTGGCCATATAAACTTTTCTCCAATGGAATATTTTTGTGTGTGGCCAGCATTTTATGAAACAAAACTTGAAATGTAGGCACCAGATTTCATTTTGTGATGACAATAAAATCCTTGAGATAGCAATTCAGTCTCTTGTATCTTAATATTCCCAATGCCTGGCATATGGTGAATAGTATATAGCGTTTGTTGACCCTTCTTGCTTGACCCAATAAGCTAGCTAAGTCTGTATTAATTTACCTTTATAAGTGAGAAACTGAAGGAGAAAGAAGTTGTAAAGTAATGTGCCCGAGAATCAGGGGGATTAAATGCAGATCTGTTTGATTCCAACCAGGGACACACTATCTACGTAGATTATAATGTGCCAGGCACCCTCAGGCACAGCTCCAAGAACGATCATGCCAATGACAAGCCCCCTGAATTGGATCACATTGTCCTTGCAAAAGCTGTGCACCTTCCATGCTTTTGTTGGGCAAGAGTGCCCTCACCTCTCTGTCCTCTCACAACTGCCCACCTCTAGCAGAAATAGGTGTTTCTAAGGGAATTTCTGTGGATATTGGTCCTGGTTTGGGCAACCATGAAGTATTTCATACTGGATAATGGGAATTTTAGGAGGTGTGGTCACTTCTTGGGCACCCTAGGATTTCTGTTCAGTTTGCATTATCTCTAAGGAGCACAGGAATATGGTTTAACTGTTACATTTTAGTCTCTCCCAGAGCAGTGCTTCTCAAATTTAATATTCATGTGAATTACTTAAGGATCTTGTAAAAATGCAGATTCTGATTTTGTAAGTCTGGAGGGAGGCTGAGAGTCTATATGTCTAAGAAACAACATGATGATGATAATGCTGCTGGTCTGTACCCCACACTTGGAGTAGTAAAGTCCTAGAGTGTTTGAAAATCAGAGGCAGACCCTTCCCGCATCTGAAATTTAGAATCTTTTTGACACTCTTACTATGGTGAGACCAATGTTTCCTTTCTGAGTTGGAGAGTCCAGTAGTGGGCAAGGCTTACTTTCCTGAGTTGTCACAAACTTCAGTTGTCCTAGGGTTGTAAAGTGGCAGAGGCTTTTTAGAAAGTTTCTACCTGGTTGTCATTGTGACTTTGGAGCCTGGTTTTCAAATAATATAGAATGTTTTGGTAAAAAAAATTAGAGGAATCTTTGATATGAATATAGTATTTAAGAAACTTATAAGATTAGTCACATTTCAAACTAAAAAAAAAAAAGAATTATTCAGTTCAGTGTCATTTGACCACCTATTACATGAGAGATCAAGAATTCCAAGATGACTAAGATAGCCCTGTTCTTATGGAGGCTACTATCTAAGAGAGATAAAAAATATAAGGCAGTTCAATAACTATAAATCAATATTGCTATGTACAAAATACTATGGGTGCAGAAAAATAATGTATATCTCATTCCATTTGGGGAAGTTAGGAAGGGCTTCAAAGGAACAAAATGGAGGACAAAGTGGTGGAGGCAATTCTAGGCAACCTGAAGAGGGTAGTCAACAGCACAAGGAGGGAAGTGCAAGTGTGTTTGGAGTATCAGGCCTCCTGCTATGTACACCCAGTTCTAGCTTAGAATTGTGATAGTGGAAAGATGAGTAAAAATGAGTTTGGGGAGGAATATAGGACCATATATGAAAGGGCTTTGTATATTATGCTAAGGAATATTAACTTTTTCCAATTGGTAAGATAGAGTTTTTAGTAGTTATTAAGTATGAAAGGACACAACAGAAAGTCACCCTGGTGGAAGAGACAGGGGAGAGACAGGCAACTGGTATACAGGACTGGGGAGAGAATGAACTCAGAGAAACTAGTTTAAAATAAAAAAACTATCGTAACAAGGATGATGGGGCCTGAACTAAGGCAAATAACATCTGTAAGATGAAGAAGAAAAAGCAGATTCCAATTCAGAGAATGAGGAAGAGGTCAGAGCTAAGGGTAGAGTGATAAAGGGAGAAATTTTAGCTGCTTAGTAGAAGTGGTTTTATTCTTTAGAGCTATAAAGATCATTTGATTACTAGGATAGGTGTCTCAGGGTTACAGCACATTTTAAAAACATGCACTTGCTTCTTAAATTTAGGTTGCATTTGTGTGTGTGACCAAGAGCGCAAATGCAGATCCACTTGTCCTTCAGCCCCTCCCCACGTGAACAATGGCTGTATCCAGGGAAACTGGTTGGGTCCTGGTGACATAAAGATGAACTGTCCAAGACAGAGGGAAAAAACACACTCCATCTCAGAAACTTGCTTAGGTCCCCTTGCCCTATAATCAGCCTACATGAATTCCTGACTATCATTTTTCTCTGCTTGTGATATTTCTTGACCACTCAAAAGGCAGACCTCTTCTTCCCACAGATCCTTTAGCCATGTATGCTACTGTTTTTCTCTACCTGTTTTTCATCCCGTGAAGCCATCCATAGTGTTCAATACCAAGGAAATGTCTCTTTGTGTTCCTTCCCCAAGAAAGAAGGTAAACATAGATTGATTCACAGATTGAGGTTTACATAAACTAAACTTTATGGTATCTCCACTAGAAGTACTGAATTATGTGTTATCTATTTGATAGAGAGAGCCTTGAAACTTTAGAAGGTGGATCATTATTCAATTATATCACTTGTTTGATTTAATAAATGCTTCCTTTTCATTGGAAAATGATTTTTTGGAAACCCAAATATAAAAATCAATACATATAATCTGAGAAAGTTGAACATATTATGGCAAAACCAAGGGAAATTTTTTTGTTATTTTACATATAAATGTACAAACAATCCAATCCAATAAACATTTGTTGAAATCTTTTCATATATACTTCACTGAGATAGGTTCTATATTCATAGAACCTATCTCAGTGAAGTATATATTAAAAGACAGAGGCACAAGTTTTGATGGTCTTATAGTATGGTTGAATAAATAGGTAAATATATATATATAGAGAGAGCTTGACTGATTGAGAGAGACAGATTTATCCAAATGTTGACACGATACGTGAATGTCACATGAATGTAAACAGAGCCAATGAGAGCCAATGAACGGACTTTGAAGACTTTGAAGATGATTTCAGAATAGATTGGTGGGAAAGGGGGCTATGTAGAAAATCAGGAGTCTACAGTCCTCCATTTTATTTTGTAAGATTTTTGAAATATTTTCTTCATCAACTCCAGAATACTTTAGAATATATTTTAAGTAACCTCTCACAAGCACATTTCCTGCCTACCCTCTCCAACAACTCAGTTTCTTGGTCTGTCTCTCCACTTCTTTTAGGTGCAGTTTTGAATGAATTCCTCTGAGGAAGGCCTCATCTTATATGATTCATGCCCTTCATCCTTCAGAAAGCTTCCAAGTCACCTCCATGGCCCTCTCAGCCCAACTCTGAGTCAGTTCACTTTCACAAACCATTAGACTGCAAGCTCCATGAGGTAGGAGTTATCTGTACTTATAACTGATGTCCTGGCTTTTCAGGAAGGTCTGCTTTGGATTTACATTACAACACCAAAAGCATTTCTCCTTTAAACTATAAAGTAAATATATGTTTTATTGAATGTTGGCTTTCACTTTAAAAATATCAATCCCTGTCAACATAGCTCTATATTGCCCTTATGAGTAACTAGACAACCTATCTATGACTTTCAGAACAGATTTTGTTCAGTGCCTGGCGTAGTGCCCAGAGAAAAACAATCATAGAAACTTTTTAAAATAATGATGCTGATAATGACAAAAGACATTTTTTCTAGAATAAATGTTACGGCATTTTACAAATGAGGAAACTTGGGTAAATAATTAAAAACTATTGGGCCTGTACAGTCAAAAGCAGTAAAAATAAATTGCTGCTTGGTCTTAATCAGAACAGCAATACATATTTATTACTCCACTTCTAATTAAACAGCAGCATTGCTAAGCATTTCCTAATCCAATATTATCTTTATTTGCCTCCATAAACTTAAAGATTTATCTTCCCCTGTGGAACAACATAGCATAGCATTCCTTTATTTCTTGATAGAAAATTTGGCCTTTCTGCTTTAAACTATGTATGTCCCTTGACAAAAATAGTATTTTAAGTAGGTTTTTATCAGGCTTCACAAGGTCTAGAAACTTTTATTTGTCTTCCATTTGTCCTGTTAACTGATACTTAAAAGAATCTTTCTACTTTACAGTCATGAGTTCCTTGGATTTCTCACTCTTGTGTTACCAGTGCCAAAACTTCTAGAATAACTAAACTAATCTTTATGTAAATAGAAACATGCCCCACAGTGCTCTGCAGCTGCTATCAAGATGAAAATACCAATCTTTTCACCTCACTCTGCTTACAACCAGCTAAGCAGCATCTGTAGCCTAACCTCTTTTGCCTCCAAACAAAGAATTGTAATGATTTAGTCCATTTTCACAAAAAAAAGATTTGTTTATTCTTTTACATTTCCAGAGATGTGTAAAGTATTAGCAGGATCAGATATTAAGAAATCATTTTATGCCATCCACATGAAACTCCTCCAAATTTGAGCACATTTGGTATCGCATAGTATGGTCATAGTTGTTCACTGCTGGTGTCTTTGACTGTAAGGTATTAGTGGATATATTCCTAATTCAATATTGGAAGATACCTTGGGATGACATTTAGCCAGAGTTGATTCTGATTTCTTTGTTGGAGAGAATCTAAAGCTCTGGGCCATCACCCAGATCTAGGACTCTTCTCCCAGTTGAGAATTGCAGTTTGGTAATAACCATACAAAGTATGAAATTCCAGTGTTATTTAAGAATACAGCTGGTATAAATTTTCAGAGAAAAAACATATTATTGGAGCTGAGAAAGAAATTAAAGGAAAAGCCAGTGTAGCCAGTTATGTAAAATTTCAAAGTCTAGAATGAGTGTACCATCTTTGGTAATTTTTTTTTTATTTAAAGCTATATACATGACTACATTTGAAGTACCTGAATGTCAGCTCAAATAAATTACTTCACAGTTAAAAGGATTAGTATAAAAATGAATATGACTCAGAGTTGGGAGTGGGAAGTGTGAGAGCAATAGTTTGAAGGCAAGAAGCGAATCTTTAAAGTGTCTTACATAAGATTCATAATAAAAATACAGAGTGATACAAGCATTATCTTTATAGCTATTGATGGTAATGTATGTGGACAATTTATATTATTTTAGAATTAGCATTTTTCTGAGTAAAATGCCATGCTGGACTATGCACATTCAAGTACGAAAATCTTTTTTTTGTTGTTGTTAAGCATGGATATTTTATATTAGTAATATATAAGCTTTATCTCATGGCAGAGAATCTGAAAAGTTGGGCTAGGGGTAAATTGGTCCAAAAATGAAAGATTAAACCTAAAGGTTATACAGATAAACCTTAGACTTAGTCTTGAGTTTTTCCTAATTATTTTTGAAATTGTCTGCATGTAAGCAGCTTATGAAATGAAAAAATGATGAAGAATCATCACAAAAAATAACAAACTTATTCACAAAAATATTTTTTAAATGACTTGTTTTGAAAGACACTTGTGAAAATAAGGTAGGTTTCATTTGTTGGTAATTTTCAAAAACTGTCATTTTTCCTCTAACTGATTATGATAGGCAGAATTCAAAGATGGCCCCCCAAATTCCCTACTCCTTGTATATAGAACCCATTTGATCCCCAGGACTGTAAATGTGATAGATTTTGCTCCTGTGGTTAGGTTATGTTTCCAGTCACAGTTAGGCTCAAAACATGGAGATCATCTGGATATCCCTGACCTAATCACATGAGCCATTTAAAGCAGAGAGTTTTTCTCTGGATGGTCTTGGAAAGGGTAGTCAGAGAGATTCAAATTATGAGAGGAATTTGATACACAGGCTATTCTCTGTTGCTCAGTTGGATAAGGCCACTTGGCAAGGGCCTGAGAACAGCCTCTAGAAGCTGGGAGCTGTCCCCTGTCCACAGCTAGCAAGACAACAGCCTGAGAACAGCCTCTAGAAGCTGGGAGCTGTCCCCTGCCCACAGCTAGCAAAACAACAGCTAAGACCTACAACCCCAAGGGAATTAATTCTTCCAACAACCTCAAAGAGCTTGGAAGCAGATCCGCTGTCAATTTCCAAATAAGAATGCAGCCCTGTTGACACTGTGCAGCCTGATGAGACCTTGAGCTGAGAACTCAGCCACACTGTGCCTGAACTCCTGACCTATAAAACTGTGAGGTAATAAACAGATGTTGTTTAAGGCCACTAAGCTTGTCATAATCAGATATACAGCAATAGAAAACAAATACACTAGCTTTTCCCAACATGATTGCTTTGTGCCTGGACAGACATAGGCTTAGAAGCTCAAAGCTAGATAAAGCAAAATGAGGACAGTATGGGGCACGCATTACTCTCTTATACATTTTTTATAGGTTTGAAGAGAGAATCTAGTATGTATTTTCTGTGTAAAATGCTTCCGACTATTCTTTAATAACCTGGAAATTCCCCTGTATTAGTCAGGGCTGTCCAAAGAAACAGAACCAAAAGGATCTCTCTCTCTCTCTCTCTCTCTCTCTCTCTCTCTCTCTCTCTCTCTTTTTCTCGCTCTCTCTCTCTCTGGAGAGACAGAGACAGAAACAGATAGAGAGACTGATTTATTGTAAGGCATTGGCTCGTGTGATATTATGGAGGCTGAGAAGTTCCAAGATCTGCAGTCGGCAAGCTGGAGACCCAAGAGAACTGGTGTCGTTCCAGTCTGAGTGCCAGCAGGCTTAAGACACAGGAAAAGCCAATGTTTCAGTTAAAGTCTTAAGGCAGGAAAAAACTGAAGTCCCAGCTAGAAGACAGTCAGGCAAGAGTTAATCACAGGAGGATGATCATTTTTATTCTATTCAGTCTTTCAACTAATGGATGGGGCCCACCCACACTAGAAAGGGCAGTCTGCTTTCTTCAGTCTACTGATTCAGATGTTAATCTCATCCAGAAATACCCTCGCAGACACTTCCAGAATAATGTCTGATGAAATGTCTGGGCACTCTATAACCCAGTCAAGTTGACATGTAAAATTAACCATCATGTCTATTAAGAATTTTATTGTGTTTAGTGTTTACATGTACTTTAATACATAACTTCATATTGATGTTTGGGAAGAAGAGAAACATAGGAAGAAAGGCTGAGGGTAAAAGTGGTGGGGTGAGAAGAGAGGGAGGGAGAGGGGAATCAGGGGAGGAAAACAGGGAGAGAAAGAGAGAGAATACAGAGATATCAGGAACCCAAAAACCTTTACCTAATGATGTAAAATACATGATTTGCAAGACTGGCAGTGAAGGAGTGGCCCTGCACATATTATTCAACCTCGTTCATGCAACATATCTCCCCTTCAAATGCTGTCATAAAGGCCCTCCAAATTCGTGAGTTCCACATTCACTGATTCAGCCATGTACTATATTTAGCATCTGTGGTTGGTTGAATCTGCAGATGCAGAACCCCTAATGAGGAGGGCCAACCATGGGACTTGAGCATCACAGATTCTGGTACCCAAGGAGGTCAAGGAAACAATCCCTCCTGCAGATAACGAGGGAGACTGTATTTACATTTCTCATCCTGTCTGTCAGACTTAAATGAGCACTGATTCTATAACCATAGGTCCAAGAAAGGCTAGACTGAACTTTGTCTACTTAGTACTACTAAATTTTTGTTGGTTTTATATTAAGTTAGTGCCACATCATTTATTTTAGATTATAATTTATTAGTCTTTATGCTTTCTTGTTGGTTTTAATGACAGTATTTAATATCTACAGAAATTTTGTGGCCATGATAACTTTAAAATGTCAATAACATCAATTTTTATCCAGGAGAATATGAAAATGTTTGGGGAAATCACAAATTGTCAAATTTCAGTACAGGGAATTTGATCATTCTTTAAAAACATTAACATATAAGAATATTTGTAACCTGTTTATAAAAAGTAATATGTTTTTTGATGCTAAATTACCTTACTTTTACCAATCTATTTCCATATACATATTTCCCATATGGCAAAATTACTAAAGTATTTACAATTTATATTCATTGAGATGCACTTATGGCCAAAAGCAATTGTTATAAGCTAAACATTTTATTTTATTATATTATAGTTACTGTTTTAGATATGACTCTAATTAATTCAATATGCATTTCTTTTTTTTTTTTGGCTGTGTTGGGTCTTCGTTGCTGCGCGTGGGCTTTCTCTAGTTGCAGTGAGCAGGGGCTACTCTTCGTTGTGGTGTGCAGGCTTCTCATTGCGGTGGCTTCTCTTGTTGCGGAGCACGGGCTCTAGGCGCACAGGCTTCAGTAGTTGCAGCACGTGGGCTCAGTAGTTGCAGCACATAGGCTCAGTAGTAGTGGCTTGCGGGCTGTAGGGTGCAGGCTCAGTAGTTGTGGTGCCTGGGCTTAGTCGTTCCGTGGCATGTGGGATCTTCCCAGACCAAGGATCGAACCCATATTCCCTGCATCGGCAGGTGGATTCTTAACCACTGTGCCACCAGGGAAGTCCCCAGTGAGCATTTCTTGATTTCATTCATTCAAAAAACATGTACTGAATATGTATGCCAGACCCTCTGTAGGGTTCTACGTATAAAATAGGATACATATAACTTCTGTATCTCCAAAGTTCTGAAAATATAAAAACAAATAAGACATTATCCCTCCTGTGATAATTTGGGTCCTCCAAATGAAATTAAATGAGCAATACATTTGTAGTTGGAAATGCCTATGAAGGATTAAGCTCTTTTCAGACTGAGTTGCTATGTGTGTCCATTCACAGTTAAGATAGGGAAAGTTACAAAACCAGAAGGTACTCAAGTGATCACTTTGATTCTACTGATCACTTTGATATATTCCTTCTTAACCACGCGTGTAAAAGAAGCCCTCTTTTTCCTGCTGATAAATTACCCCTCCCACAACGTTAACTTCTCTTGACTGATGCTCTCTGGACACAGGAATACAAAGTGCCTTGCTGTCAGCCATGGTTTATAAATCAGTAGATTCACTGCTGTGCAATCTGGAAAGAGTATGCTTCCTTTGGAGACCAGGACTTCTAAACCTTCAGCCTAAAGTTTTAGCAACAGAGTTGCAGGGATTCAATTTCCCCAGTGGATCACTGAGCAGGCTGGCAGTTGGGGCCGCATCTGCTTTTACCTCTTTGATTTTTGTATTATTTGTATAGGAGACAGAGTGCCATATGGAAGTCTATGGTTTACTGCATGTGCTGCATCCTAAAGGATTGCACCCTATTCTTTCCAAGTGTTGCCTCTGAAGTGGTGCTTTGGTTTAGCTGTGCTAAAGGTTATTCCAGTGCTCAGTGAGACCAGCCTGCTTTGGGATGGTGTAGTCTGTGATATGGCCAGTGGATCTGATGGTCATGTGCCCATTGTAACTTCCTGGTCAGATACTATATTGTGTGTGATTCCCTGCCTGTGAACCAGGCATTTAGTCGGCCTCCAGATAGTGGTGCTGACTGAGACTCTGTGGACAAGAAAGACCAACCAACACTTGGAATAGATGTTTATCCTCATTGAAAAAAAAAAATCTCTGATTTTTTCGAGGAAAGGGGCTTGCTGTAGTCACCTTACCATCTGGTTGCAAATTGGAATCCTTGAGGAACCGTGCCATATCAGGGGCTCAGCACTGATCTCTATTGCTGTTAGATTGGGCATTCAGAGGCAGCAGTTGCTAGATGGGCTTCAGTAAGTAGAATTTCATGCTTTCGTGTTGATATATAACTTTCATCTGGGCCACTGTGGACAGTTAGTTCACGTGCCCACCATCCTTATTTAGGGATGGCACAGATTAAAATTCTCACCTGGTAGAGTTGTTTTGTCTACTTAGCTTTTTAGTGTTTCTTTCATTGTGGATGATTTCTTATAGGAATTAATTTGCAATATAAAAATCTTCACATATTGTGACCACTTTCATATATTCACTGTTGAAATGTCTCTCCTTTGTATTCTTATAGCACCGTATGTGTGTAGCAGTATTACACATTGTTGCAGTTATTTGTTTATATGACATTTATGCCTTGGTACCATTTCTTGATTCTTACATTCTGACTTTTATTTTTATGTTTTAATTTAGCTATAATATTTTCTCTATTTTTTTCCCAAACAAGTGGACTTGGACTTTCTTTTGCCTTTTCGGGTGGAATGGTAATTGGGCTGGTTATCTAAGTTCAAAATCATCTGTCTTCCATACCATAAATGCTACTATATTGTCTCCCAGAATTTAGCATGGTAAGTAATAAGACTGATATTGATCTGATTATCTTTATTTCAGGTAAAATATTTGTCTGTCTAGAAATTGTCATGACCTTTTTCTTTATCATTGGAGTTGGTAAATTTCACCAAAAACATATCTCGGTATATGAGCATTTCTCTTTATTCAGTGTTTGTCATTGAAACCACATCTTTGTTATTCTTTTTTCATTGTGTTCAGTTTCATTTTATGAAAATCCTGTCAGATGTTTTTGTATGTCTTTAATTTTTCTTCTTTTCCTGGTTTTCTCTCAAGTTTTTCATTTCTAACTGCAATGAGATGCTGTTATATACCAACTGGAAAGAATAACAAATGATGACAAGGATATGGGGAAAAAATGGAAACTATATACTTCTGGTAGAAATGAGAAATGTTGAAGTTACTTGAGAAGACAGTTTGGTTGTTTCTTAAAAATTAAATGTATATTTAATATAAAATCCAGCAATTACACTTCTTATTATCTGTCCAAAGAACTAAAATATAAATGTTTACAAAAAGAATTCTTTGTGAACGTTCATACTATCATTATTCATAACAGTGCTAGAATGAAAAAAACATTCAAAATCCATCAACTATTAAATGGATAAACAAAATGAGGTATATCTATATAATAGAACACTACTCAGAAGGAAGAAGGAACAAACTACTGACATATGCAGCAACGTAGATGAAGCTCAAAGCCATTATATTAGACAAAAGAAGACAGACACAAGACACTACATATTGAATGACTCCATCTATATGAAATGTCTAGAAAAGGCAAATATATAGAGACAGAAAGCAGATCAGTGATCGCTTAGAGCCAGGAGTGGGAACTGGGATTAACTACAGAGTGTCATGAGGGATATTTTTGGGTTAGATAGCAATGTTTTAAAAATTAAATTGTGGTAATGGTTATACAACTTTATAAATTAACTAAAAATCATTGAACTATTCATTTAAAATGAGTGAATGTTATAATATGTAAATTATACCTCAACAGAGCTATTATGTTTTTGTTTTAATTTCTTTTTCCTATTGCTCTTGACAAAGTCTCAGAGTTCAACTCCTAAACAACATTTTGATTTTAAGTTGGGTGTATTCTAATCTCTATTAACAATATGTGTTAATTTGGGGGACTTCCCTGGCAGTCCAGAGGTTAAGACTCCATTCTTCCACTGCAGGGGACACGGGTTCAATCCCTGGTCGGGGAAGTAAGATCCCACATGCCCCATGCCGTGGTCCAAAAAAAAAAAAAAGTGTTAATTTTAAAGAAAAAGAACTATTTTTATTATTTTTATAAGGCAGCCTATTTATTTTGAAAATTAATGAATTTTATATTTTCAGAGCAGTTTTAGGTTTACAGGAAGATCATTTGAAAAGTACAAGGAGTTCCCATGTATTCCCTCCCCCACACAGTCTTCTATTATTTCCATCTGTGTTGGTGTGATACATTTTTTATAATTGATGCACCAATATTGGTATATTATTATTAACTAAAGTCCACAGTTTACACTAGGGTTCACTCTTTGTTTGTACATTCTGTAGGTTTTAACAAATGCATAATGATGTGTATCCTCCACTACGGTATCATACAGAATAGTTTCACTGCCCTAAAGTCTCCTGTGCTCCACCTCTTTGTCCCTCCTTCTCTTCCCTCCCCCTGACTGACCCTGAGCCCCTGGCAACCCACTGATCATTTTACTTTCTCCATAGTTTTTCTTTTTCTCAGAATAGTATACATTTGGAATCATATAGTATGTAGCCTTTTCAGATTTACTTCTTTCACTTAACAATATGCTTTTTAGGTTCCTCTATGTCTTTTTGTAATGAAATATCTTATTTCTTTTTTTATTGCTGTATAATACTCTCTTTTATAGAAGTTCTACAGGTTTTTTTTTGTTTGTTTTGTTTTTTAACCATTCACCTATTAAAGAACATCTTGGTTGCTTCCAAGTTTAGCAATTATGAAGAAAGTTGTATAAACATTTGTGTGAAGTTTTTTGTTTTAAATTCAAATGAGAATGAGAATGACAAGCCACAGACTAGGAGAAAATATTTGTAAAACACTTACCTGATTAAAAAGTTTGGTATCCAAAATATACATAGAACTCTTAAAACTCAACAATAAAAAATCAAACAAGTTAAAAAATGATCAAAGATCTAAACAGACAACTAATCAAAGAATATACAAAAAGAAATAAGCATATGTAAAGATGCTTGACATCATATGTCATTAGAAAATTAAAACAGCAATGAGAAACCAGTACACAGCTATTAAAACCAAAATCCAAAACACTGGCAGCACCAAGTGCTGGAGAGGATGTGGAGTAAGAAGAACTCTCATTCATTGATGGTGGGAATGCAAAATGGTACAGTTACTTTGGAAAGCAGATTGACGGTTCTTACAGAACTAAGCATACTCTTTACCTCATGATTAAGCAGTTGTGTTCCTTGCTATTTAGCCTACTCTTTTTATGGATGAAATATTATGATTTAATTGATATCACATCCTCTTAAATGTCATTGACAATATAGCTAGGTTTTTTTTAAAGCCTGTCCTTAAAAAATTAGTTGAATTTTGTTTGCATGTAATTAAAGTTTGTGTTGACACATATTAATAACTAGAGTGAGTTCTCTGTGCAATTTTTTATTGAGATATAATTGACATATAACGTTATATTAGTTTCAGACATATGACATAATGATTCGATTTTCACATATATTGCAAAATGTTCACCATGAGTATAGTCAACATTTGTCACCATGCGTAGTTACAGATTTTTTCTTCTTGTCATGAGAACTCCCTTAGCAATTTTCAAATATGCAATACAGTATTATTAACTATAGCAACAATGCTGTACATTACATCCCCATGACTTATTTATTTTATAACTGGAATTTTGTACCCTTTGATCCCCTTTACTCATTTTAGATTAGTGATTGCCAGAGGCAGGAGGTGGGGGGTGCCCTATGCAAAATTTTCAGTTACAGTTTTTTGTCTTCTGAGGGTCCCCCTTGAAATGTAAAAATGTTTTTGGAAATTCTTGAGCAAGTTTTACTCTATATGTACCAAGTGGGCACTGACTGACTGGGAGCCTTCCTTCCTGGTCCACAGACGTTTAACAGCTTAGTACATTTGGTTGCTAGGGAGTATTCAACTGGAGGACCCATCAGGTTCTTTTACTCACTCCCACTCACCCCCAATCCATGTAATGGTCGAACCCATTTATCTTCCAGCTTCTGCTGGTGGGATTTTAGTTGTGGCTGTGTGCCCTTAGATCCTTTAGTGCCAATGAGAATTATGGAAGCAATTATCATGGTGACATGGGAAGTTAGCTACTATACTGTGCACGATGTGTTTTTCTCTTTATTTCTTGTGCCTGCCCAAATCTAAGTAGGACAATGTTCCCTTTTTATCTTGGCTATTTCATGGCCCCACCACCCATGTTAAGAAAAATGTCTCAGTATATTTAGCATGAACTGTGTAAAGTTATTCTGGACACTATTGTGATTTCACAAGTCCTTCAGTTATCTTCACTGACCACCCATGGCTCTGGTACCTCAGCTCCAACATTTCTGAACTTGACAGTTAAACTTTTCTATTTATTTCTCACTGAGACCCTTTCTGCTTATGAAGCCACATGCTGTGTGCCCAGCAATTATTGTTTTATACCATCAATTTGATCCCTTCTTATGTATCTCTTCCAGAAGTTCCTCAGTGCTTTGGTGCATCAGTGATGTCCTTTACATCTTCCATTAGTACTATGGTTTGTTTTTAAAAAAAATTTTTTTAAATTTCTTTGGATATTTCAATGAATTTTTTTTTAAGGCAAGAGAAATAAACGGGTGGGCTAATTTCATCTTCTTGAAACAGAGTCCCAGATTTAGAATACTTCTTGCAACTCCCTCAAATATAGTCCATAAATCCTATTGCAGTTATTTTTAAAACAAATTTGTTAATACATTAAATCGACATCCTTGTGTTCATTTAGAAACATTGTACAATTTTTTATGCATTTATATTATCTATTACATTTCTAAGCAAATTTTTTGAAGTCCAAAAATAACGTTTTGGAGGCTCTTTCTTCCCCTTATCCAGGGTAAGGCTTATTTTGTGTGTATGTATACACACACACACACATATATGTATGTATATATGTGTGTATATATATAAATACACACATATATATGTGTATATATATATATAATATATATACACATATATATAAAAGCATCAGTGGCAAGTTACTAACACAGATGGTTGTTTCTTAAAATCTGTTTGTGCTAATATTGGAAAACCCAAGTGACAAGGAGAGACTTAGTGTTATTTTTAGCTCTTAGATCCAGTGGATTTTGACATAATTGGAACATACAGAGACTCTTAATCTTTGACAGGGTTTAATCAGTTAAATCCTCATCTTCTGCATTGCAGGGTGCTTCTCCAAGGGCAGAACACAACTGAAGATCCACAGGGAGAGAAGGAGAAAAATTTGGCCAGGGAATACAAATGGGATATCTATGACCAAATCACAGAAGTATTTTAATTCTAGTAAGTTAAAATTTAGAATAGTCTAAAAATCATAGCGTACCATCTACTCTTTGATGTAGATGATTTGATGCAGTGATTATACTTTAATTTTTATGTATTACTGAATGCTAAATGAATTCATACATTGGTTTTTTGCCTTTATTTTTTGTAGCAACAAAGTGTAATTACTTTAAATTGTATTTTGAATTATATATATATATATATATATAATTAAGACAATATTTTAAGAGATGTTTTAGGTTCACACTAAAATTGAGAGGAGAGTATAGAGATTTCCATATGTCCTCAGCTCCCACACATGCATAGCCTTCTCCATTATCAACATCATTCATCAGACTGGTATTCATCATTCATCATTTTATTTTTAAACAAAAATGAACCACAATAACACATCATAATCACCCGAAGTCCATAGTTTACATTAGGGTTCATTCTTGGATTATACATTCAGTGAGTTTAGACAATGTATAATGACATAGATCCATCATTATAATATCATACAGAATATTTTTACTGCCCTAAAATTCTTCTGTGCCCTGCCTGTTCATCTCTTGTGCCCCCTATCCCTGGTAACCACTGACTTTTTTATTGTCTCTGTAGTTTTGCCTTGTCTAGAATGTCATACAGTTGGGATCCTACAGTATTTAGCCTTCTCAGATTGGCTTCTTTCACTTAGTAATACGCATTAAGTTTCTTCTTTGTCTTTTCATGGCTTGATAACTCATTTCTTTTTAGCATTAAGTAATATTGCATTGTCTGGATATACCAGAGTTTATCTATCCATTCACCTACTGAAGCACATCTTGGTTGCTTCCAAGTTTTGGCAATTATGAAAAAAGCTGCTATAAACACCTGCATGCAAATTTTTGTGTGGGCATAAGTTTTTAACTCCTTTGGAGCACAACTGCTGGATCATGTAGTAAGAGTATGTTTAGTTTTGTAAGAAACTGTCAAAACTGTCTTCTAAAATGGCTGTAACATTTTGAATTCCCACCAGCAATGTATGAGAGTTTCTGTTCCTCCACATTCTCACCAGCATTTGGTGTTGTCAGTGTTCTGGATTTGGCCATTTTAATAGGTGTGTATTGGTATCTCATTTTTGTTTTAATTTGCATTTCCCTGGTGACAGGTGATGTGGAGCATTTTTCATATTGAATTTTTTTCATAACACAACTTCAGGTGTCATTAAGTAGATTTTTTATGGTTTTCAGCTCTTTAAATAATTTGGATATTATATTTATAATATTTGTGGACACAAGTTCCATGTAGACTATACTACTCTACAAGTAGAAATTAAATTCATTTTAACATGTAAATAGGTCACCAGCTGAACTAAAATAAAAACAGTCAATTTGCAGTTCTTGTCCTGAATTTGCAGCAACATGGTCTCTTTCAAGTGACTATGATCTGTACATAAGACTGAGTTCCTGCCATAGGAAAAATAACACAGGTGCTGATTGATGACCTTTGGAAGCGGCTTTGAATTTGAGATAGTTGATTTCTACCAAGATTTCCACATGTTTTGAGGATCAGGTAAAGGGAGAAGTGCATTGAGCAGAATAGAGAGTAAATTTCTTACACTGTCAGTACCCTCAGGTTATTAGTGATGCTATTTCTATTTCTAAATGACCTCAGATTATAGGAAGCATAATCGGGTTTAGCCATCTGGGTTTGTACTGAGAGATTGTTCATCCTTGGAAACCTGAACACCACAGTATCTGGGACTGAACAGAGGAGTAGAATCAGTCCTCATGACCTAGAATGTAAGCTGGACTTACAAAGGGGCATTAGCTGAAGGTTTAAGTAGAAAATTCCCTTTCTCTGCTGCCTAGAAGGAGGATAGACCTAATCTAGAAATTTCTTTTGACTTTAATTTGTAATTTTAATATGAAAATAGTCATCTTAAAAAGTTATGCTCTGCATATACACATTATATATGTCTGTCTAGCTACCTATCATCTATCGTTTATCTGTGTAAGAGTACATTTTGATGATAAAATTTTCCCATTTTTTAACATTAAGATTTTTGTTTTTTTTAAACGTGGATACTTTTTACATTTTAATATCAACCATCTTTTATATTTTACTTTACTTTGATTTTTAAAAATTTTAAATCTTAACCACTATTTTAGCCTTTATCTTTTAATCTTTTCCACAAATCCTACTCTTCTGATTATGACTCATTATTTTTGTGATACTAAATTCCATCTTTCTTTTATTTTTTTGTTGTACATTTATAATCTTTTAAAATATCTAGTTTCCATTATTTTTTATTGGTTGCAAGTTCTCTTCTTATTTTTAAACACTAGTAGAGTTTTCCTTTAAACATTTTAATTTGACCTCACATACATTTTTATCCTGAAATTTTTATTGTTTTCTTCCTATTAAAATGTAGTCAACCAATTTTAACAACTTTAAATTATAAAATAATTATTTTGTTTTTCTTAATATTTGCTTTCAAGAATTAAGGAATGAAACTAGAAGCAGGTTTCCTATCTCTGCAGCCTGTACTATTTCTTCTAGACCATATTAATTTCTCTAATAATGTGGTCTGACCTACTTCACTGTTACAGAGAAGCCAAAACATCACTTTAGTGAGGACATGCAGCTAATCTTGCATTATCTAGGTATTTAAGGAAAACAGATCTACAGATAATCCAGTCAGGGTGAAACATGTTCACAAAGCCATCTCCCTGTTCTATCCAAAATTCTTTGTTACCACACATTGTGGAGATATTTTGCTGAGCTCCAGTATATGAACATGTTGGGGAGAGAAACTTGTACTCTTTGAAAAGCAAGTACATGATGTTCATATAGCTAACTGGGCTGTTATGAGCTGGAGCATGCTTTGTAATCTGGTTTAAGAAGCAATATGTCCTTCCTCCTAAGCAGGGGTAAAAAAAGTAACACAATTAGATATCATTTCACACTCATCATATTGAAAAACAAAATACAATTTTTTTCAGTATTCCAAATGTTACAAGAGATATGGAAAAATAAGGATCCTTGCAAACTGCTTGTGGCATTATATTTGGTACAAGAGTACTGAAGAATAATTTTCAGTATATGCTAAAATTGCCACATATCCTACACCTTATTATTTTTACTGCTAGGTGTATACCCTTATATTAAATTGTTTTCAAACCTCTTTGGCCTCAGGACACCTTTAAACTCTAAAAAATTATTTGAAGACCTCTAAGAATTTTGCTTTTATAGAATATATGAATTTATATATATATTCATAGAGAATATATATATTCTCTATTCCTAGAGAAATTAAGTTTAAGGACAGTTTAATTCTCAAATTTGAGAAAAGTTTAATTATTCATCAATTTATTTTAAAACAGCATAATAAATTCATTACATCTTAAAGTAACATATTTAATGAAAAATAATTTTTTTCAAAAAAGAGAGAAATTAGTGTAAAGAGTGGCCTTGCTTACATCTCTTTATCTGGCTTAATAGAACAGTTAGATTCTCATATTACATCTACATTCTTACTGATTCAGTATGTTGTTTGGTTGAAAAGGAAGGAACATTTGAATAGCCTTTTCATATAATTATGGATATTCCTCTTTATGCTACACCAGAACGCAATAAATATTACTTTTTAAATGTTCATTTACAGTGTGGTTTCTGTAGCCATGTCAATAAACATTTTGTACTCTTTTATACTAAGATCCATTGCTCTGTCTTGTACTTTGAATAGGTCTTATAACCCTGCATAATTTTGTTACATCACCCATTGGATATTTGGAAAATATTGATTCAGTGAGTTCACTTATGAGACTGTATATTTATGAGAATGAAGAAGGCAATGAACTAGAGCTAAGTGTATCCTGTGAAGAAATTTCAAAAATATAATGTTTAGTGGAAAAATTGTTTGGTATGAAATAATGCATGTAAAATTTAAGACCAGTTAAGAAAACATTGCATATCATGTATGGATACGTTAAGCACAGGGTAATACATAAAAACATAGATGAGAAACGTACCAACACCATACTAGGTGGGAAGAAGGGAACTGAGCTCCTTAAAAAGCCTCAGAGAAACTATCAGGTCAGAGTCAACAAATATAAATAACAGGAAAAGTCTGGCATGCTCATCAGAAGAAATGAATTAAAAGTTTGCGTTTAGAGCAGATCTATATCTGCCTCTACTTTTCTGTAGCTATTGAGTTTTGCACTATGTTGTATAATTTGTAATAAAACCTTGATGTTAAGTTCTAAACAATATGAAAACATTTATCTTAATACTCCAAGTGTGATTTAGAGCTATAGGAAAAGCATATCAGTGCCTAAATTAATTCCAAATAATGGTGAGAGTTTGGGGTGATAGAAGGAAATAGAGAAACAGTTTTTGACTGACTATGGAGTTGGCCCCTAAGATAAATCCAAAAAGATTTCTCTCTGAAGTGGAAGTTTTTGGTGGCATGTACTCCCAGAATTCATGCTAGACCTTTCCTTTGAGATAGGACAATACATGTAAGAACACCAAGCTAACAAAACAGAATAATTAGCACCAAGGAAAAGAATTAATAAAAAGAAAAAAAATATATATATATAACTAATATTTATTGACACATTTGAGAAAGTATCATATCAAACTAATTATTCTAAAAATAAACAGTACTTTTTTGAAAATAAATATATAATTACTATAATTACATTGACCTCAGTGGATGAACTAATTAGAAGGGACACTGCTGAGGACAAAAAGTGTGAACATGAAGATGGAGCCAATACATATTCTGTATTTGTATATTTTGTGTCTTTTTAAACTAGAATGTACACTCCACGAATTCAGAGATTTTATCTGCTTGGTAATTTACAGTATCCCCAGTTCCTTGAAAAATGACTGGTATGAAGTAGGCACTCAGAAAGTTTGTTGAGTAAAAGAATGAATTGTCAAGATTATTGAGATCCTATTATATATTGTCTACTTTATCTTTTGAAATAGAAATGCAATCTCACATTATAAAATAACATATACAATATTTGTTTAGCTTGCATGAGAGATATAAACTTCTGATTGAAATCCCAAACATTCATTTGTAAATAAGTAAAGAATGTTTTCCTTTTCCACTCTTTGCACCATCACCATTTTCAACATATGAAGTATTCTTTGGAGAGGGAGGTTTTAAGGAAACGAGAGGCATGGTTTTCTTAACGTATCTTGCATATGCACAACTAGGTGCCAGAGAATGACGATGCTTTTTAAAAAATGGCACTGGTGACTGAAAATAATTGTTTTAAGTGTGCAAACTGTTATACTTATCTGGTCATTTTCTAATTTTCACACCATCTCAATTGAAATATGTTTATTTTATCTCTTCCATTAGTTTTTAATTTCCAAATGTACATTCTTACCTCATCTGTAGTTACAGATTGTAGTTATTTTAAGTTGATGTCACAAAAGAACAAATTATCTTTATTACTTTTTGAAACGTGCATTAAGAATAAATCATGACATTGGGCTTCCCTGGTGGCACAGTGGTTGAGAGTCCGCCTGCCGATGCAGGGGATGCAGGTTCGTGCCCCGGTCCGAGAAGATCCCACATGCCGTGGAGCGGCTGGGCCCGTGAGCCATGGCCGCTGAGCCTGCGCGTCCAGAGCCTGTGCTCCTCAATGGGAGAGGCCACAGCAGTGAGAGGCCCGCGTAACGCAAAAAAAAAAATAAAAAAATAAAAACGAATAAATCATGACATGGCTTATCACAAATGAAGTAATTTACAGAGAAAAATAGTCAGTTATTTTGAATTACAAAATAATGCCCATGAAAGCGTGTGAGCATGCTAATCAATTAATTAGAAGATTTAAAATAAAAATTTTATCATTACACATGAAAGATCACAATCCCAAACATCTTGATTCTTAATTTCCAAAGATTCAATTGGTTGGATGCATGTAAAATAAAGATCATCCAATTTCATTAATTTGTAGATTTGTAATACATTAAAAGATTATTGTCAATTACTTTTTATACATTTTTACTTTAATTTTTGTACACCTACAGAAAATATTGGAATTTTCGGAGAGCCTGTGAGTGTGAGAAGATTATCTAAAATTAAAAATGTTCTTTATTACCTTATATTGGATAAACCACACTTGGTAAAGGAAAGTTGAATGAAATAATTCAAAATAAAAGTATGATTTATTGGAGGGTTCCCCATGACACACTCTGTAAATATATGTGTCGTGTACAAACTAATACAGAGAACAATATATCCTATCTTAGGTATAAACTCGACAGTCTCCTAAATTCCTATAACTTAATTTTTCTCTTCTATACTACTAGGTTTTTCTGTCATTCTTCTGACCTTGTATTCACATCCCTGTGTCTGATTCAGCTCTTCCTTGCCTTTGAACTGATCTATTTGCCCCCCCTTTCCCTGGTTCACCCTCATCTCCCTTTTACCCCCTCAGCTCAGTGCAGTACCTTGCTCTTCTTTGATTTAGTTGTTAGCCTCTGAGTCTTTGTTAACTTATGTCCTGTCCTCTGTTCTTGTCTCCACAGGGAGTAGGACCAGGTAATTCCCATTTCTCATTATGTCTGTCATACTAAAAAGTCACATCCTAAATGAAGACAAAACAATATTATCTCATTTAGAATGAACATCCTCATTTCATCATGATGAATAAATTTATCTAGTATTAATTACCAAGTAGTTCTCTTCTAAATAGACAATCAAAGCCTATAGCTGACTTGGTTGTCATCGCAATGAATACAGCAAAGCAATGAGTTTGCATTTTACTCAGTGACAGTAAAAGCATATTTGTATTAATATGTCTTTAAATTTGACTCATAGTATTTATGAGAAATTCTTTTATTTTTCCCTAGGTCTTGAGTAAACTCATAATGCAATTTTCTTCCAACCATTTAAAATAAAATGGAAACAAGATTGAAGACATTCTAAGATATAATATGCTGAGTGGTTAATGACATTCACTTAGCATTTCCTAAAGTAAATTATGTTAAGGTTGAATTCAATGATTCAGCAAGTCTTATTAGAGCTATTTTGAATGCCCCCAAATTGATACACTACATCTTATTTGCACTAGAATATTAAATCTACAATTCTCTTATGAACTCTTACCTATCTATGAGCAGATGCATAACAGAGAATACAGAGGAAATGCTTTTTTTTAACTACACTAAAACTCTCTTTGAATTATGTTGTGACGATTAAGTTATTATGAATTATAAAACCTGTTTCAATTGGAATGAAAGAAAATTAAATGAAAAAATAATTTTTACATAGTAATTTTCCACTTAGGAACAATAAAATATATTTTTTATATAAATAAGAGCAAAACTCTGATATTGAAAGGGAAAGTAGTGCTTAGGGTTTTAATTCACCAGTGAAAACATATCAATCAATTACTCCTGTTACTTCTCTTTACCAATATAGGTACAATTTCTAAAGATGGAATTTGGTTCTCCATTCTTGAGCCCAAAATATACACTGATAGACAGGGTTAGGAGAGATATTGGGAGAAACCAAAAGCACCCAAGAAAGAAATCTTTATTAATAGGGCACACAAAAAATAACGGTTTAGACCTCTTTATTCTGAGGTCCGTTTTCATGCATTTTAGAGTGGGAAATGTGAATATAATAAAATTTATACTGTTTACTCATTAATAAACCTTTAAGGATGAAAACAAGAGTCTGGGCTTCCTAAAGGACCTCAGAGGATACTAAGGAATATTTTGCCTTGAGAAAATTTCAGATTATGATTAAAGAAAATTGATTCAAATACACTTTAATTGTGATTGAGATTCAGGCAGAGAATTTTGGGAAAATGACTACCCATTTCCCAATACCAATTCCCATTCATCTCTGACAGAGATGATAGTGAATTCCATAATTGATTTTATCATGCCAATTTATCTTTGATATCAAACCTGATAAAGACAATACAAAACATTTAAAAACTGTATACCAATACTATGATGAATATAGACACAACATTTAAATAAAATACTACCAAATAAAATTGAAAAACATCACTCACTGGGAGGGCACAAGGACCCACTGGGCTGATACCACACTTAGAGAAAGGGATTCTGCCCACTGGGGTGTGAAGCTTTTAGGTTGTGTAGCACTGGCTCCTCCCCTAGTATGATCAGGAGGCAAAGGTGAGGTCCATACCTGTTGTTGCAGCTGTGTGATGTGGTAGAACATTAGCCCACCTGTTCTGGTCTTTCAAATTCATGGTTCAGGGAGCATCTGAATTCATTGCATTAAGCACTTGACTGTAGCCCATTTCCTTGGAGTTTTTCCAGGATGCCATCTCCCTCTCATGAAGGCCAGTCTTCAAGTGACTGGACTTGGAGAAGTTAATCCTCAGCTGTGAAACCCAGTGAAGAAGGTGTTTCAGTTGTGTGAAATGCAGCACATTAAGTTAAAAAAAAAGACGATTGAGAATTAATGATTAGATTTATCAATATGCATTCATTTTCATTTGGCTCCCTGAGATGAGCTATTTCAGTGGAGCAATGAGGTCAAAGCTGGATTAAAGCAAGTTTGCGAGGATAGGGGTAAAAGAAGTGGAGAAAAGTAGTAAAGAAAATATATATAGGTATTTTATTTTTAAAATGAAAAGAGAAATGCATGATAGTACACATGAAATCTAGAGGTCTTTTCTTTCTTCTTCTTCCATCCCTCCCTCCCTCCCTTTCTTTCTTCCTTCCTTCTTTCCCTCCTTCCTTCACTGCTTGTTTTTTCATGATAAGAGGTAGGTTAGCACGTTTGTTTGTTATGGGAAGGATATATTGAAAAGTGAGGAACTGATGATTCAAGAGACAGTGTGGACAATTACTGGAGTAATTGTCTGAGCAGTAGAAGAGTTGGGATCAGTGCATCAGTGGAGGAATTGGTTTTAGATAGGGACACTGACAGCTTTTCAGTAATAACTCAGGTAAAGAAAGAATGATGTGCAGAGAGAGACAGGTACCTTGATAGTTATGGGCATGGTGTCCTTTGGAAATTCTCTCCTATTGCTTCTGTTTTCTCAGTAAAATAAGGAGCAAAGTTGTCAGCTGAGAGTGAGCAGAAAAAAGAGTAATCAGAATGGGGAAACTTTAAAAAGGTAATAATCAAATAAACTTAACTCTACTTGTAGAGAGTAATTTTTAGTCCCTATTTTTTTCTCATTCAGTGATTTTAGAACTATATACATTTTTTTTTCTGGTTTGAAATGGTTCCCTCCGGTTAAAAACTGGACCTTCATTTAAGATTCAGTAAACAACATGGTTTATATTATTTTGGATTAATGGTTATTAATGGTTATAATTTCTGACAGTAGTCATTCTTGATGTAAATATATTGTCAAGTCCTTCAGTTACTATTATATAGGGCCAAATAAACTGAGCTGACGTACATTGGGGTACAAAATACTATGGGTAAAAGAGAGAGGAAAATTCATCTAATTGAGGAGGATATGGAAAGATTCCTTAGAAGAAATGGCATATCAAGTTTGATCCATCACTACCAATGGCATTGATAAAAGATACCATATATGAGAGCAAAAGAAGGTCCAACACAGAATCTTAAGGAACGTTTATAATTAGAGAATCAGAAGAGGAAAAGAAAAAAGAAAGGATGATTAGGAAGAGAAGAAATCAAAGGTGAGAGGAGAACTAGGCATTTCAGTTTATCCAGTTATTGAAACACTGCTTTGATGCCAGGTACTCCGCTATGCACTGGAAACGTAAGAGCCAGTCCACACCTTTAAGGCATTCACAGTCCAATGGGGAGACTTAATTGAGTGTCTCTACCATAGTTGGACAATTTTAGGTCAAGAGAATCCTGAACACTTTTTAAAGGAGACAGTCAAGAGCCAGAGAATAAGGAGAAAATTGTAATGTATTGAAATATGAGCTGTTTAGTCCAGATATTAATTAGTACATAAACAAGTAAAACATGGCTATTTTGTTGAATTCTTTTTATGTAGAAACGACCTTTAATTGACTACTTTGAATATCTACTCTTTGATTCTGTTTGCTCCGTGTTCTCAGGACACAACAGTTCCTTAGCTTTGATGCTTGAGAGTTCTCTGCAGACTGTTGGGCTGATGGTACTAGCTTAAGTAACCTTTGAAGTTTTGCCATTCAGTGGAGCATGAGGCCATTCAAAATGGAATTCTCTTAAGGCAAGCTGGGAACTGCTGGTGAGTTGCATAGGTCAGAACTCCTACTGAACTTTATTTTCTTCTGTAATAAGAGACTTTCTTGGAAAAACTTGTTGCCACACGTAACTTGATTTAAGATAAAACTCTACTAGCTGCATGTCTACATTTAGTTGACACAATAATTCAAATTAAAAAGTTATTTCAGGATGAGCTTTCCTCCATAAAGCATTGCAAATTATTTTCTTCCTCTGTATAGTAATTAATAAAGTATAGAGAAAGCTTAAATATGTATCAAAAGAATATTACAGGCATTTAATATGCATTGGCTAAGATTTTATGGGTAAGGATTTTTCTCCCCTTGCCATGTGAGGTCCTGTAATGTTTTTAGCTTCTCTAATTTTCATTTGGCAATCCTTGTAGTGGCAAAGGTTACATACTGGTTGGAGCAGCCCTCATTGTTGCTTTTAGGAGTGTCTGTTCTTAGACACTGATGACAGGGCTGCAGGCATCTCACCTATGGCATGGTTGGGCTCTCAGTGTAGGACTCAGATTCAAATCCAAGACTTCAGGTTCCTGGTCCAATGTATCACCTGTGACTTAGAGAGTATATTGTTTCTTACTAATGTAATCTATGTGTCTCCTTGATTATCTTGGGATGTTAATTAATATCACATCTACCTTAGAAATTAAGCAACCCTGAACTTCCCAACACATGTCTTCTGAAATATCTTCCTTCTTTTATCAACATCAATCTGGTAATCTGGTGCTGTCCACATCTTCTAAAATGTGTGATTTGAGGAAAGAGTCATGAGGTCTTATTGTGATCCAGCTTCATTTCAGGATGCAGGAGAAAAGGAAAGACCCTTTTGCCTATTGTTTCCTAGGCTGTGACCTTGTTACCGAGTCCAAACTTGCTCTGTTCGCTGCATGACAGGCCAATAAATCGGGACACAAGGTGTTGAGGCAAGGAATATGACTTTATTCGGAAAGCCGGCAGACGGAGAAGATGGCAGACCAATGTCTCAAAAGAAAAACCCCATTTATTGGGATTTGGATGCCAGTTTCTTTTATAGAACAGAGAGGAGGAGGAGATGAGGAAGTAAAGTAAAGAGGCCATAAGATTTGCAAAAGTCCTCTGGAATGGCCAGCCTCGGGGAGGGGATGTATTAATTTCTTCTTTCTTGCAGCCGTCCACAGGTGGACAGGGTCAGGATGTTTCCCTGAACAAAGGCACTTCGGTTTAACATTCAGGCAGAGGGGCAAGGTTCCCTGAGGCAGGCCATTACATACAGACAGTATCCTTTTAGTGAACAGAAGCAGTGGAGAGCAAAGGTTAAAGTAAAAGAAACAGATCCAACATGTAGTCAGATTTGGCTCTTCCCTGTTACAACCTCACCTGCCACTCTGACACTATTTGCCTGGACCCCTTGATTCTGAGCTCTTTCATGAAACAGCTCTTTTCATTTACATACACAGGCAACATTTACATAGGGCCAGGGTGGCTGGAACAGGAAGGATTTTCATCGTGTGTAAACCACAACAGCTCTAGTGACAAATTCGGATTGGTATTGCATCTGAAGCACTAGTTTGGAATCCCCTCACTCATGAAAAATTTACCTTCTACAGCTCCTAGTGTCTTTTTTGCCATGACCTCAGATTAAGTCACTTCAGTTTGTCAGAAATACTTCATATTCCATTTCAAGGTACGATAGTCTGACATTTCATTTTATTCCTTTCCTCCCAGGACACTTCTTGGTTTCCTATGTAAATCTTTTTATATCTCTTAGCAACCTTTTAGCAGTTTCTTTGATGAAAATATACGTATAATAAAACAAATCAAAAACAAAAACAGCAAAAGAAAGAAAAATATTGAAACTCTGTCCCATTGGCGTACAGTGCCATGGAAACACAATATTTGGAATTGCAAAACTTCATTGGGGAGTATAGTAAGAATTTGTTTTTTTTTTTAATAATTTGTATTTTTTTTAAACATTAAGTCTATAAGTAAAAATGTCCACATCATAGAACAATTTAATGTTTGACAATATAATCGTGATAGAATAAATCATATTCTTTTTTTAATTAATTAATTAATTAAATTTTGGCTGTGTTGTGTCTTCATTGCTGTGTGCTGGCTTTCTTGAGTTGTGGTGTGCGGGCTTCTCATTGTGGTGGCTTCTCTTGTTGAGGAGCATAAGCTGTAGGAGCGCAGGCTCAGCAGTTTTGGCGCACGGGCTGTAGAGCGCAGGCTCAGTAGTTGTGGCGCACGGGCTTAGTTGCCCCGCGGCATATGAGATCTTCCCAGACCAGGGCTCAAATCCGTGTTCCCTGCCTTGGCAGGCGGATTCTTAACCACTGCGCTGCCGGGGAAGCCCTCATATTCTTAAAAGAAAGAAAAATATATGAAACCTGTTACAAGTTTCAGGAACTCACTCTCACCATATGCTTTTTTGTGGATGTGGCATAACATAGAAAGGAAAAAATTTAAGACTTAAAAAAGTTACTTTATTAATGTCACAATGCATACTCGAATTATTAGAACAAGGTGATAGATACTTCCAGTCTAACTCTAACCAATGTTTGTGTAAACACACAACCCCTTCTCCCATGGGAACATTTCACTTTCTCCTCTTCTCATACCAGAATATCATAATGGATAAGAGCAGAAATTGTGGGCTCAGACTGTTGCATTTAAATCCCACTGCCACTACTTATTTGTTACAAGACCTTGGGCAAGTTAAACTGAGTTTGCCAATGTGTAAAATAGGAATAATAAATTTATCTGTCTCAGGAAAGTTAAACAAGATATTTCAGGAGTACAAATAATAACTGAGTGGACTTGTTTAGTAGATAAGGAAATGCTGGGTAATAAGGGTTTCTAATAGTTCCTACTGCTGAACTACATAGGGAAACATAAACTACTTCTGACACTGAATCTTTGCTGCTTAACTCAGAACCCACAGTCGCCCCTGTCCAGCTCAAGTCTCAACCTTCCTCATCAGAATCAATGCAATAAGTCAGATAAAAATTGCAGTTCTGGGCTTCCCTGGTGGCGCAGTGGTTGAGAGTCCACCTGCCGATGCAGGGGACACGGGTTCGTGCCCCGGTCCGGGAAGATCCCACATGCCGCGGAGCGGCTGGGTCCGTGAGCCATGGCCGCTGAGCCTGCGCGTCCGGAGCCTGTGCTCCGCGACAGGAGAGGCCACAACAGTGAGAGGCCCGCGTACAGCAAAAAAAAAAAAAAAAAAAAAAAAAAAAAAAAAAAAAAATTGCAGTTCTTCAGGGTAATGCAATCTGCAAATATATTTAATTACTCATAAATCATGATTCATCTTAAAGCTTAATGTGACACTTGCTAGCACAAAAACTTAATTTATCATTATTTGAAATGTGTTTATCTTTTAAAATAAAGGGCAGAGTTCATCTTATAAAATATTGAGAAAATTAGATTAAGTAATAGGCTTAAGAGCATATGAAGTCAACAGTTGGAACAGGACTGAGGACTTCTGATTCATGGCCATTTCACTCAATTCTCTAATAATATTTTGCCCTATGTCTTTAACTACATAAAGATTCTTTGTGGTTTTGTCTTCTGTATAGAAATGTAACCCAAAGTTTGATTATCTGATTAGTCTGTAGAGAAAGCTATAAAGATAATTACATGAACTGAAAGACGGGGAATCACTTTCATTTCACCAGACGCTAGAGAGTTTTCACAAGGATTTTCAGAGATATGGCATTTGGCATCTATTTGGTCAAGATACTTTCCCACATATCCCTTCCTGCCAAAGAACTTATATTTTTATTAAATATGTATATGGCCTTGGGTGAATGCAGTTAGTTGATCCTAAAATACAGTAATCTAGGTTCTCCAAGAGTTATTTGATGAGAATAAAATAAGCACATTTGGAATTTACTTATTTTTAGAACTAATGACATTAGTATTGCTATAATTATGATAACCCCTCTTTGTCAATTGTATACAGTTTTCTGGACACTGTATGTCTTAGGCAGTTTCCTGGGAGGTGGCTTTGAGATGAGGATCCTTGTGCCAGTGATTTATTGACAAAGGGCTCCTAGATGAATCTACTAAGGGGATGGGGTAAGTAGGGGGAAAAAGTGGAAAGAAGGCAACCTGGAGGGATTTAGGCAAAGCCCTATGGAGGCTAGCATCTCCTGATCCTACAGGAGAAGTCTAGAAACTTATGCCTCAGGTGTATCCTGATTTTAGATGAGGGCACTGCACCAGTCAGTCGTTCATTAAAGATCTTTGTGAGAAGAGTATAAACTCCCAGGCTTTTCACACTTTCACTCTGAATAGCAGCTCCAGTAGCCCACGGGCAGTTCTCCACAGTTGGGGGAGGGGTGCAAAAGAAGCTTAAAGAAGATCCACAGAATTTATCTCTGTTCTTTGTATGAACTAAACATTAATATCCAAAATTTAGTTGAAGAAACTGAAAGAAGTTTGGCAAATTGTTCAGAATAATACAATAATAAAAGTTGAACTTTATCTTTCATTCTTTACAATGATAATTTATCTCAGATTCACAACAATGAATTTATCCAAGGCACTAAAATAAATATGGTTTTCAAATGCCTCATAAACTTTCATGAAATGGGTGAGAAAATGATAATATATGACTTAATACATACTACTCCTGACAAAGCACTTTCAGAAATGCTAAATCCAATTTTTTTAATACTTTCAAGTAAAATAACATGAGATTACTACAATTAATTTTGTAGAAATTGTCATGAGAAGAATTTCAGAAGACCTTTATTTTCAGGATCAGTTTAAATTAGCAATCACTTTCTGATATGATGTAAAGTAATTTACAAATATATTCAAAACAATGGGACCTGGGACCCAACATTAGATGCTAACTGTCTGGGTTAAACAGCAAAAGTCCCATTTAAAATAAAAATCTCCTGGATGGGGTGCTATTGCTTTAGAGTTAACAAGGAGTTTTCATGAACAGTATCTCACTTATTTCCCGTAATGTTCCTCTGCTGTAGGCGTATTTTATTATTCTGATTTTATACATGAAAAAGTTTAGAATCAAAAAGTTAAGAAAGATTTTCATGTCACCTAGCTAATTAGATTCATGATCAGAGCCCAGGTAGTTTGACTCAAGAGCACCATAGGACACTGCTGCGTTGTGGACCAATACTACAAAATGTGTGCACTACATATGTACAGTGTTCAGTATGCCACTACATTCCTTCATGTGTTTTGTATCAGAAATTAACAATCATTCCCACTGAAACAGTGTGGGGGGTGGAGAATTATAGGCCCTGTTATGTATCTGATGAAAATAAGAAAAATTTACATATAACTACATTTTTCACAGATAATTTCAGTTGATTTTATGACATCTGAGTACCCATATCAATAATCTTGTTTCAGAAAACTCTTCAAGTATGAACATCTTAGAGTAGGATGAGTGGAGGACAAGGGCCTGAGGAGGCTTAATCACATGATCTACCTGTGAGAAACCTGGAGCTCAGGAAACAGGGAAGGAGGTGTAGAAAATGGTAGTAAGTTACAAAACTTCATTCTCCTGTTCATCAGTATTCAAAGATGTCTCTGAATATTCTGTCATTCAGTTTTGGAGATGAACTGTTCATGATCTTCTACCTACTCCAAGGTAACATCTTCTGATTTCCCCAATAGGTAGAATCTCTGTATTCTGATCGTCCTACAATGTGTGCACACTCCCTTGTCCCAGCCCTACTCACCACTAGGGCCATAGGTATCAGTTAGTGTTCCAGTAGAAAACCAATGGCATGTTCACATTAAAATAACTCAAAAATTATTTTATTAAAAACCTATTTACAAAGATTTGGGCAAGCTACAGAGGATCTACAGAGAATAATGCAGTACCCTAGGGTTAGTAACAGTATGGTTATTAACTAATCTTAGGTCTAGGGGAGGGTAGTTACTAGAAATTGGAAGCAAAATTGTGTAAATAGGATTGTCTTAAAAATAGCTATGACTCTGGTCCAGCAACACTGTCAGCCTGAGACAATCACTCAATACAGGATCTAGGGGAATAGATACTCTGACTTCCTCCTTCTAGACCCTCTGATTTTGTTCATGGGCTCCCCATTGTCCAGCCAAACACAACATGAAGCATGAGAGAATCCTCTGCTATAGTCCAGTCAGGTCATTCTCCCAACAGAAAGCAGCTTAAGCCTGGATCCAAAGGGGCAAACAATATATCCAGCAAAGGAAACAAGAAAGCATGTGTGTACACACACACACACACTACTCCTCTTCCCTCGGGCAAGTCCTGGGTATCATCTCTCTACTCGAGGTAGAATTCAAGTTGCTCCTCTTTATGAAGTCTTTTCTGGTGCCTTGCCCCATGCCAGATCTAAAGCTGGTCTTACTCCTTGAAAAGTCATGCTACTTTGAGCTAATACAGTACTCAGGCACTTGATCTGCCTTCCACCTAATTTAAAGAATTATTTGTCTTCAGTTTTATCTTCTTAATTAGCTGAGAACTGTCTTAAATCGAGGGGCTATGTTTTATATCGTTTTGTCTCTTTCCCAGCACCTCAATAAATGTTTGAGTGATAGACTGAAGGCTCTGAGACTAGTTTTGCCTGTGGGATATAATTACCAGTACTTTTTCTCTTAAAGCGTATATCTCATTTTCTTTTTCTTTTTTTTTTTTTTTTTACTTTAAGCTTGCCAGACTCAAAAGCATTTTATCTGGGTTGCTTGGATACTAATGTTTTCTTCTCTGCTTTGTGAAGACTCTGTACTGCCTTTCAAACAATTTGTTCAACCTTTTAATTTTCTCAGGATGGAAGACATAGCCAGATGCATTTTGATTTACTTACTATACCCAAATAAGATGAACATAATAATTTTTCATATATTAATTTATTTTTTCGCTTATTTAATATGTACTTTGAGATGAGACACACATGAAGAATTACAATCAAAGGTAGAAGCCATTCATTGATTATAAAGGGAACAGCACACTAAGTGAGATCAGAAAGGGAGAGTTTATTTCTTGTAGGGGGCATGAGGAACGGCTTTCTTGGTAGCTGTGCTGAGGAGTGTGCCGACAGAGGCTTTTCGAGGTGGTGATGACTTAACTCGAGCATCAGTCGAGGTGAACTAGTTGATCTACACCTTTCTGCCCTTGCTGATAACAACATTTTACTCTTGTTCTCCTCTCATCGTATTCCTCTCTACTTTCTGCACCCCAGATCCATAGATTGTTAGATTTAGTAGGAACCTAGTTCAGCCAATCGGTCATAAAAGTAATACCAGGGAACAGAATTGGCCCAAGGTTAAACAGCCAATTCTATTCTAGTTTTGTTTAAAAACCAGGTCTTTTGCCTCCCATGCCAGAATTCGTGTTGCCCACACACTTTTTTCTGTAGATATCTAGTTGACCTCAGAAGGCTGAAGAGAAGGATGCTAAAGGCATTTGAAGTTCTAGAGGAATAGAGGGAGTAAATATTTCAGAGCTGACATGAGTAAGTCTACAGTCCTGCCTGGTTTCTTAATGCAAAGTATGATCTGTGCAGATTCTAAAAACAGTGATTCTGAGAGCTATAAATCAAAATAATAAGAGGTTCATTGTTCCACCCTGGAAGTATGTTTGATTTTTCTTGTAGATTGAGAATCTGAAATCTGGAGAAACTAAATGAAGGGTAAGATTTAGGGGTGAGTGGACAAGCCAAATATCTTTAAGAGGAAATGAAAAAGAACATATTATAGAGTGGTGGGACAGAGAAACATAAAATATGTGACTTGGCATTGCTCTTAGATGGGAATGGAAGTTCCATACATGGCAGGGCTTTGGCAAGTACTGAAACATTGTCTTACTTCCTAAACTGATTGTAGACAAAAAGCAATGAAATTGTTCATACCATAAAGTCCATACTGTAACTTACTGGAGCAATAGGTTAATGTTTATCAAAGTGGAAAAGGAGGCTATATATAATATAGGAGCGTATACTTTTCATAAAAATTTCCTTCATTTATAACAGAAAGCAGAGCTCTCTCTTCTTCATTAAATCACTGGAATAGCTTTTACTAAACACTGAAGTGGCATCTAACAACATCTCAGTGATCTATAATACAGATTTACAAGGCGAGGTATAATGTTTGATTCAGGAAGTTCTTGTCTTCTTTTTTAAAAGTTTTGACAGTTCATATATTATTCAGATTTCTTAGCTTTTACCTAATGTCCTTTTTCTGTTCCAGAATCCCAACCAGGATATCACATTTCACTTAGTTGTCATATCACCTTGGGATCCTCTTCTTGCCTCTATTATTGCTGAGCATAAAATCCTTCTCTGTTGCTTAAATTATTCTCAAATGTTCTTAACTGGAATAAGGAAGATAAACATAGATAAAATGTGTGAAGATCAGGGTGACAAGAACAAAATTACTTATATTTTATATTTGTATTACATCTGCCTCACTAATTCTGCGCCTTGGCTTTTGCTTCCTGGTATTTTTAATATGAATTGAATTTACAAATTGATTTCAGTTTAGAGATGCGTTACCATCTTGAAACATAAGAAATCACATGTGAGGAGGCTGTATGTATGAGCCAGGAAGTCCCAAATGAGAGCCATGGCAATGCAACTTAACAATGTTCAAGCCTTTCACTGAATCTGCCAATTACATTTTAGCCTCTGGGCTCTTTTAAAAGCATTACAGGAAAACAGGCAGCTCTTGCCAACATAGCTAACAAAACAGAATTAATACAGGGTATATTAACAGCACTTAAAGAAACATCATAATTGTGACACAATGTTCAAAGCAAAAACATGCTAAGGAAGCCATAGAATTAAGTGGGGGAATATTTTAATAGAGTTCATTACTTTGGGCACATCTAGAACCAATCCAGTACTGCTTGGAATATGTATGGATATAAATGTATAATACATGTATATAATATATCTATATATATTCAATGTGTAGTATATATGAATAATTTTCCAAGGCTCTGATGAAGAAGTGAACACAAAGATGAATTAGACAGGAGCTCCATCTTTAGAGGAACTTATAGTGTAGTAGGGACTCTATACATGTGTGCACATATAATGGACAAGGCAATATTGTGAAAGGAAGTTCTGAGTGTGAACTGAGTATGAACATGGACATTCCTAACACTCTAAATTAGGTGCTCTGAGTGAGAAGGCCAGTGGTAAATTTTACCCTGGCCCACCACTGAAATCAGAAAGCAAAGCAGGATGGAACAACCAAAAGGCAGCCTACAAGGAAGGGACATTTTGAAGTCACAGTATGTTGCCTGTGAGGAATGAATCTTGCTTCTTTCATAGGTATCAGACCAATAGGTACCTACTAAACATCCTTGATGCCTAAACAGCTTGTTAGCTTCATAATGCAAATGGTAAAAAAATAAATAAATAAACACTCGGTGGCTATGTAAGAGAGCAAAGATATGTTTCTTGGTCTCTTAGTTAGAAATATTCCTCAATTTTAGTAGTAGTTGACCTTGTAATCGAGCCAAACAGCTAGTGAGTGGCTCCCACTCCATGTCGAATGTCTACTTAATTTCCCTGTTATTAGAGTTGACCAAAAAGAGACTGACTGTGAAGAGTAAGCTATAGTGGTACTCTCTTTGCACTGATAGTGAAATATAGGATTTTAGTATCTTTGAACTCTGAGTTAATATATATGTACATTTCCTGAAAACAACAAATTTCGGTGAACTCCAAGCAACACTGGACTATGTAAAAAACACCATATACCACAGCGCAGGGTAACAGTGGAGCCAGTAAGTGTATAGAATTGCATCAGAGAAGCACTCTGTCACTGGAGAAAGCACTTACACTAACCCCATTTATTTACTTTCTTTACAGCTCATTGAATCTCTACAGGAAGATGGAATGAAGTGGGGATGAAAATTAAAGCATATGTGCATTCAATCTGGATTGATTTTCCTTATGTAGACATGGCTAACATTGGTGCAGCTTTATTTAAAGTAGTTTCTTTTGTAAATGTAAAATAATAGAATTGAAAGGACCATTCCATTTCATGTAGGAAAAGGAAACAACCAGAGCTTGTCTGTTTTATTCTTAAGTCCTCACCAAACATAGATTCTACGGAATAAATGCAGGGAAATCAAAGTGCTCAGACATAAATATAAGAGGCCCATGTAGCTCATTCGGAAAAACCTTGAGCTTAGTATGAAATTGACTGTGCCAAGGTAAGGTATACGATTAGGTACACTAAATTCTTGCTACAGTTCATTAAATCCTCCTACAAGACACTCTAATACTCTTATGAAGCTTGTGTGGCCTTTTAAGTGTCCAGAATGGTGTTAATAACCACTGCCAACGAAAAATTGTCACTTGGCCACCTGGTTCTGTAAGAATGAGGTTACTAGCCACTGCAGTTGCTGACCTTCAACATACCCTGAAAGGAGTTCAGGGTGGAGATCAGGAATGAGGCACTCTGTGCTCTGGGAAAAACTGGCAGAACAGACCTTCAGATAGTTAGGTATTTTCAGGAGAAGATTTTATGAGCCCAATTTCTTGCATCTTCTCATATCTAGAAAAGCACTAAAATCATTTATGGTGACATCTGCTTCCCGTGACTAGCAGCAAGTCTCTGCCAAAATGTGTGCTTGACTGCATGCATCCTCCTTCACCAAAATCACATATATACTGATTTCCGCCCCCCGCCACCTCTTTGGAGTAGTTCCCCAGAGCTATCTGAGAGGCTATCTCCCGGGCTCTAGTCCTCATTTTGCCCCAAATAAAACTTAACTCACAGCTCTCACGTTGTGCACTTTTTTCAGTCAACACCATGACTATTAGTTAGAGAGATAAGCGATGATGACAGATGTCATTGATACAAGGCAAAGGAAGAGGAGTAAGAAAGCAGGAAAGAATGAACCGGGGAGAAAACAATAGTTAACAGTTAACTCACTACATCCCATGACTCAGGTACCAGTCTACAGCACCAGTGGCCCATGAAACAAATACTTCTCATTTTGGTGCTTAAAACCAAACTCTCACAAGTCATAAATATACATTAGACCTTCATAAAAAGGATTAATATGTTTCTCCCTTGGAAATATTTGCAACAAATCCTTCTGATTAAATGTAGCACTCTACTGTGAGCTCATACAAACAGTAAGAACAGCACCAATAACCCAACAGTTAAAGTGGGAAAATGATATGAGTAGATACCTATTATGTTTATAATTTTTAACTTAATTTTTCATTCTATTGACAGATATTTAGTTGAATAACAGATTTGCCAGGTATATTGCTAGGCACTGTGGGTGTGGAGGTGACCTTGGTGGGTTTCTTATTCTTGAGGAACATCTGGTCACTTTGTTAGAGATAGATAGAAATGCAAAAATACAACTTAAAATACAAAGACATTAACAAACCACTGAGAAAAGTCAGGGAAGGGTCTTAGTGGAGGGAGGCCATAAAAAGATTTGTCAAGTAATGAAACCGTCAGTAATAGGAAAGTGGGTGGATGAGAAGTGTATTCCAGGTAAAAGGAGCAACATAATGAAATACTTTGGGTTTTAGTGATTGTGGAAGTAGTTAGTTGTATTAGATTTTTGACTCCCTTCCACTCTCTCCCTCTGTCTCTGGACAGCTATGGATAAGAAGAGAAACCTAGCCATGAAAAGATGACATACTATGCATCTAAGTCTTCATTTCCATTTATAACTAAATCATATAATATAGATATTAGAAGGGTTGAATTTTAGAAAAGTGATATTTGAGACCATTCGGAAACCAGTATAGAAGCTATCTGGGTAGTAACTGTGCCATAAACTTCAAAACAGTAAAACTACTTCAGTCTGACAGTGCATAATAAAATCGCACACATTTAGTAATATTTCTCCAAAACAAAGTTTCAATCCTGGAGATTTTTTGAAAAAAAATTTTTCTCTGTATACCCATTATACAATTAAGAAATTGTTTAATGTAACTTATGTTTTTTAATTGTTATAAGAGTCAGTGTAACCAATTTTAGAATATTGGAATATGCATGGATACACCTTCCTGAGAAGTGCTTTTATGATTCAAAAAGGGTATACAGAAAATACCTAGATAATTTTGCAAATAATAATATACCTATATATTCATAGGTTACATATTAATAATTTAAACTTCATCTCTCTGGATACTTTGCTGGTTCATGTAACTTCGTGGTTCCTTGAAGCTGTTTTTAATTACTTCTACCTCCTCCCTAGCTTTCAAATATAATTATCTTAAATAGCACTTATTTCTGGTTGTTGTGTACTGTGTTGGAGGATAATGGAAATGCAAGTAGGCTGAAATTTCTGTATGAAGTTTTAGGAGATAAAAGGAACTTTTAAAATGCAATTCTGTTATTTTTTTAGGTCAGAACTTTTGTTTCCCTTACCCAGAGGTGCGCTTCTTCAATTTAGTGATGAAAGCAACAAAAAATACTCTTCAGTGTCATTTTCCTTGCCCTTCTCCTCTACTCCTTCAACTTTTGCAAAAAAGAAAATGACTTGTCAATTCGGAATTATATGCTGCAAGTCTTGTGACCTAAAGCTCCTCTCATATTATGGGAGGTTTTTTACAATCTTGTTCATTAAGAACTGACACTAAACAGTGTTCTGATGCCCTAAGTAGTTGTTTACTGGTTACCCAGTAAAGAAATCTCCCACCACCTTTTTTCTTAATGATAAAAGTGATGAACGTATATCATTAATTTCATTTTTTGTACATCTTGCTGATAAATGTAAAGAACTCATTTCCTCATTACATTAAGTTCTCCTTTCTAATTTGTATCTGTTCTCTAAGGATTGACACAATTCTAGGTTTTTTAACCTCAACATGTTCAACTTTATTTAGGTTTCTTGATGAAAACGTCACATGTTCCTAGTGTAGAAAAGTAAGTAGATCTGCATGGGCTTAGAGCCCAAAATGCAAGTCCCTCCCATTCTGAGTTTCACTATTCATTGGAAAACACTTCTCACCTGTCTAGCTGTTTCCTTAAATATATGCCTCTAAATTTCTAAATGTCATACGTACAATGATATCTTGCTATTATTTTTCAGTTTTAGATAGTATCTATCTCCCAGTATGGATGATGGGTATATAATTTTTTTATACTACCACCCCAAACAAATTTCCTCATTTCTTTCATTTTTCCAATGAGTTTTATATCATAATTTTGGTTAGGTCACAATTCAAAGTTTACCTTATTAAGATTATATAAATATTATTCACAACTGAACCAACCGTGTGTGATGATTTTATTTCCTTTCTTTATTCCTTTGGTGTTCCAGGAGTTAACAGCTGCCTCATTTTTTATTTGCTCAATTCTCAATTCTTTCTATCAGTAATCACCAAACTCTCTGCAATAATATATATCACCTCTTAACATATGCTAACAAATTTGGAAATTAATAAAATGCATCTTTTCTTTTTCTTAAAGATATTCCTCCTGAAGCCCTCTGTCCTCTTGACTTGGTCTAGTATAGATGATCTTTGGGTCTGTTGCACAAATGTCGTCCTGGAATTTCCTTCATCTCTCTCATGGGTCAGAGCCCTTGTATCCCGGAGCCAGTGCCTTCCAGTTCATTCAGTTTCTTCCTTATTTTGATGGAATGATCATGATTCTTGACAAAGGATTCAGGGCAAATAACTTTTCAAGAAATTGCATGTCTAATAAACTGCTCATTTTATCCTTATCAGTAAATGACAGTATGATTATTTAATAATGCTAGTTTGGGAATTCTTTTCCTTCAGAATTGTGAAATTATTGTTTCATTTATTTCTTTTTTAATCGAAATATAGTTGATTTTCAATATTGTATTTCAGGTGTACAGAAAAGTGACTCAGTTTTTTATATATATATATATATATATACATATATATATATTTCAGATTATTTTCCATTATAGATTATTACAAGATATCGAATATAGTTCCCTGTGCTATACAGTAAATCCGTGTTGCTTATCTATTTTATGTATAGTAGTTTCTATCTGTTAATCTCATACTGACTTCTGATTTCTAATGTTGCAGTTAGAGAAATCCAATATGCCACTCTGCTTTTTTATTATTTCTATGGGAATTGATATTTTTTTTTCCTTCTGGAAGATTTCAGAGCCATTTAATTATCTCTAACATTCTAAAATTTCACTACCTTATAAGGAAGAGTGGATTTTTATATTACTTAGATGAACTATTCTAAAATTGTTGTATATTTACAAAAAAAATTTGAAGAGAGTACAGAGAGTTCCCATGCATCCCACACCCACTTCCTATATTATTAACATTTTATATGAGTTTGGTACATTTGTTACAACTAATGAATCAGTATTGTTACCACTATTATTAACTAAATTAGCTTTCTTTATATTTCTATTGTTTTTACCTAATGACATTTTCTGTTCCAGAATCCCATCCAGGATACTGCATTACCTTTAGCAGTCATGTCTCCTTAAGCTCCCCTTGGCTGTCAAAGGTAGACATTTTGGGGTCTGGTCTCTCAGGTGCAAGTCTTAAAATTTGGAGTGCCCAGTGTGGGGTCCAATCCCTTTGCTCCTCAGGGAGAAGCTGGGGTTTTCAGTTCCTTCTCCATTCTGGCTTGCCATACCAGGGGTGGGGTTATAGCAAGATTGTGTCTCAGCCTCTCCTACCTGCAACAATGTGGTTTTTTTCTTCCTTTGCCAGATGTGTATGAGTCATTCATCTAGTTTTTTTGTTTTGCTTTGTTTTTGAGTTTTTCAGAGGAAATTGCTTCATATATAGCTGTAGATTCAGTGTGGCTATAGGAGGAGGTGAATTCAGTGTCTTCCTCCTGTCACTGTCACAAACCTGGAACCTGAATTTGAAATTCTTTATAGGCAATTCTTTATAGGAAGAATGTGCTAGGCCCCCCATGGTCTTCAATTTTTTCATTAATCATATAAATTGAAACATCATGTTTTGGAAAGATTCTACAATTTCCCTAAATTATTTAACTTGGAGTTCCATCGATCTATTTTTGCTGTAATCTTTTTGCCACTTTAAATGATGCTAAGTACATGGCAATAGCTTTTTCTTTTTTTGTTTTCAGTTTTAATTGGGAGATAGGGAAAGGTACTTGATAAACTAATGCAGAAGTTCTGCCTCTCCTTTGAAGCTTCTCTGGGGCAGCTGCCTCTAGCTCATTTGACAGTGGCTTTAGTGGCTCTACCTCCAGAGTTAAAATTTCCTTTAACTTCTCCAATTTCAATAACCTCTTTCTCCCTCTCTTTCCTGTCTCTTTATGTCTGCTCAAATCTCATCTCCTCCTATCCTGGTAACCTTATTTCATCTGCTTTAAATCCAGCATTGCTAAACAACTTTGTATGGACAAGCATGGTATTTTCCACTCCCATATCACAGAGCTGCCCCCAATTCTCCAGCTGCCTATGAGCAATAGCCTGAAAGTCATTCAAGAGACTCACAGAACTCATAGCTGATATAGTAAGGTCAATATACAGGTTCAGTGTTCCATGGTCCACAGTTTATAAAATGCAACTTTGGTTCTTATAAATATTACATTTATCTAAATCATATTTACTGCTCTCTAGATATAATAAAATAGAGGAAGCTTTATTTTTAAAGGAAACAAAAGTTTAATAATAAAGGCAGTTTCTATGATCAGAGTTTGAGTCTTTATCAAGATTTTAAGTGGAGGGCATTAAGTAAATAAATATGTCCTGAATAATCCCTTTTATTTTTATTATTATTATTTTTTTTTGCGGTACACGGGCCTCTCACTGTTATGGCCTCTTCCGTTGCGGGGCACAGGCTCTGGACGCGCAGGCTCAGCGGCCATGGCTCACGGGCCCAGCCACTCCGCGGCATGGGGGATCTTCCCAGACCAGGGCACGAACCCGTGTCCCCTGCATCGGCAGGCGGACTCTCAACCACTGCGCCACCACGGAAGCCCCCTTTTATTAGTTTTAATTTAGTCTTTGAGTGGCTAGTTCAATACATGTCTTCTAAGCCTTTTTACATTCAAATCCTCCTAGTAAGATAGCAATATTAATTTTCTTTGTGGATATTAAATTTTTCTGAAATAGCTTCCCTGAGCCAGCAGTTCTGAGGTGGTTTATTGTAATATACAAGCAAAGACAGAGCCTGGCACTAAAAACTAAAAATAAACTAAATAAGAATTAGGACACCTACATTTATTATTCAATTTCTCCATCTTTTTCTAAGATGAATTAGGGTGTGGCATTTTATTTCCTCACAATTCCAATTTTCTGTCTGTAAAATGGGAAGGCTATTAGTGTTTCCTAGATGATGTTTCTCATAAATCAGGCTTATGAACAGAGAATGAAAAGCATAGCACAAATTCAATATATTTAGACAGATTACTCTAATGCCAGCCAACTCCCAAATTATGCTAGGCTCTTACGGAAACTTATTTCTTACTTGCAGATTAATATATTTTTGTTGGGTAAGAAGTCACATAATTGTACAATTTACTGGGTGCTGTCAAAATGAATTTTATTCTGTAGTATAGAGTATAAGTAGTCTGTTAGTGTAGTTAAAATATTTTATTAAAAGGGATTCATATCTTTGGGCAACTGCAGTCACTACTTACGAATCTTCCTTATCAAAGGTGACAATATTACAAAAACAACAAACAAAAAGAGAAAGAAATGAACAAAACTCAATTACTTGAGAAAGGTGCCTTAACTCAGATCAGTTCCTTATCCAGAATCCTGGAGTCATTTCACCAGTTGACAGCCTCATATATGACACCATCCTGAATCCCAGCTTGCAAGTGTGTTAACAATAATGTCGCAGAACATTATTATTAAAAATATTCAATAAATAATTCTACCCTGCAGCAGGAAAATTACAGTGAAATGAAACCCCAAATATGCCACAGCCTCCCAGTGTCCCTCTGAAAGGAAAATTTCCTACTCCAACCCCTGATGAGTCTCTATGGAAGAGTTCTCTGTGAATCTCTTCTCTGAATGTGCTGTAGTGATCCGTGGGTATTGTCTGACAGTTGAACTATCCAAGGTCCTCTTCCCTGTTGATGTGGTTACTTTGACAACTGCCTTACTGCTCAGTATGGACTGTCCTCTGCTGGTCCTCTCTAGGCTCTCTTCACATCTAACAAATGTACCACTGTGGTGCAAAATGTCAATAGTGAGGGAGCCTATGCACATGCCGGGACAGGATATAGGGGACATACAGGATGTATCTCTCTACTTTCTGCTCAATTTTGCTGTGAACCTAGAAGTGCTCTAAAAGTCATTTATTAATTTTAAAAGATAAAACTCTGGAAGCAGCAGTTATTAATATAATTCTTAACATTTGACTGTAAAATGTTTTTGTTATTTTATTTCTCTGCAGAATACCCACATAGAAAAGTCCAGAAAAATGTACACACACATATTACAAAGTTGTCCCTTGTTATCTGTGAGGAATTGGTTCCAGGATCCCCCACAGATAATAAAATCCACAGATGCTCTATTCCTTTATATAAAATGGTGTAGTACAGTTGATACATCATATCTGTGGATGCAGAAACCATGGATACAAAAGGTCAACTGTATATCCTTTTACTATGCTTTTATGTATATGTTAGAGACTGAATTGTGTCCACCCAAAACTCATGGGATGAAACTCTAACTTCCAGTGTGACTGTCTTTGGAGATAGGAATTTGAAGGAGGTAATTAAGGTTAAATGAAGTTATAAAGTGGAACCCTAATCCAATAGGACTATTTTTTTATAAGAGGAAGAAACACCAGGAGGGTGCATGTACAGAGAAAAGGCCATGTTAGGACTTAGCAAGAAGGCATCAGTCTGCTAGCCAGGAATAGAAAAGGGAACCCTCTTGCCCTCTTGGTGGGAAAGTAAAATGATACAGCCACTATGGAGAACAGTAT
Source organism: Grampus griseus (assembly GCF_964374135.1). Taxonomy (NCBI): domain Eukaryota; kingdom Metazoa; phylum Chordata; class Mammalia; order Artiodactyla; family Delphinidae; genus Grampus; species Grampus griseus. Next base: position 37,628,968 of record NC_139019.1, on the reverse strand, counting down.
GGAGGTTCCTTAAAAAACTAAAAGTAAAACTACCATACGACCCAGCAATCCCACTACTGGGCATATACCCTGAGAAAACAATAATTCAAAAAGAATCATGTACCACGATATTCATTGCAGCTCTATTTATAATAACCAGGACATGGAAGCAACCTAAGTGTCCATCGACAGATGAATGGTTTTCCCTTGTCTCCACACCTTCTCCAGCATTTGTTGTTTGTAGATTTTCTAATGCTGGCCATTCTGACCGGTGTGAGGTGATACCTCATTGTAGTTTTGATTTGCATTTCTCTAATAACTAGTGATGTTGAGCAGCTTTCATTTACCTCTTGGCCACCTGTATGTCTTCTTTGGAGAAATGTCTATTTAGGTCTTCTGCCCATTTTTGGATTGGGCTACTTGTTTTTTTAATATTGAGCTACATGAGCTGTTTATATATTTTGGAGTTTAATCCTTTGTCTGTTGATTCGTTTGCAAATATTTCTCCCATTCTGAGGGTTGTCTTTTCGTCTTGTTTATGGTTTCCTTTGCTATGCAGAAGCTTTGAAGTTTCATTACGTCCCATGTGTTTATTTTTGTTTTTATTTCCATTACTCTAGGAGATGGGTCAAAAAAAGATCTTGCTGTGATTTATGTCAAAGAGTTTTTTCCCTATGTTTTCCTCTAAGAGTTTTTTAGTGTTTTGTCTTACATTTAGGTCTTTAATCCATTCTGAGTTTATTTTTGTGTTTGGTGTTATGGAGTGTTCTAATTTCATTCTTCTACGTGTAGCTGTCCAGTTTTCCCAGCATCACTTATTGAAGAGGCTGTCTTTTCTCCATTGTATGTCCCTGCCTCCTTTGTCATAGATTAGTTGACCATAGGTGCATGGGTTTATCTCTGGGCTTTCTATCCTGTTCCATTGTTCTATATTTCTGTTTTTGTGCCAGTACCACATTGTCTTGATTACTGTAGCTTGGCAGTATAGTCTGAAGTCAGGGAGTCTGATTTCTCGAGATCCATTTTTTTCCCTCAAGACTGCTTTGGCTATTCGGGGTCTTTTGTGTCTCCATACAAATTTTAAGATTTTTTTTTCTAGTCCTGCAAAAAAATGCCACTGGTAATTTGATAGGGATTGCTCTGAATCTGTAGATTGCTTTGTGTAGTATAGTCATTTTCACAATATTGATTCTTCCAATCCAAGAACATGGTATATATCTCTCCATCTGTTTGTGTCATTTTTGATTTCTTTCAACAGTGTCTTATAGTTTTATGAGTACAGGTCTTTTACCTCCTTATCTAGGTTTATTCCTAGGTATTTTGTTCTCTTTGTTGCAGTGGTGAATGGGATTGTTTCCTTAATTTCTCTTTCTGATCTTTCATTGTTAGTGTATTGGAATGCAAGAGATTTCTGTGCATTAATTTTGTATCCTGCAACTTTACCAAATTCATTGATTAGCTCTAGTATTTTCTGGTGGCATTCTTAGGATTCTCTATGTATAGTATCATGTCATCTGCAAACAGTGACAGTTTTACTTCTTCTTTTCCAATTTGTATTCCTTTTATTTCTTTTTCTTCTGTGATTGCCGTGGCTAAGACTTCCAAAACTATGTTGAATAATAGTGGTGAGAGTGGACATCCTTATCTTGTTCCTGATCTTAGAGGAAATACTTTCAGTTTTTTACCATTGACAATGATGTTTGCTGTGGGTTTGTCATATATGGCCTCTATTATGTTGAGATAGGTTCCCTCTATGCCCACTTTCTGGAGAGTTTTTATCATAAATGGGTATTGAATGTTGTCAAAAGCTTTTTCTGCATCTATTGAGATGATCATATGGTTTTTATTCTTCAATTTGTTAATGTGGTGCATCACATTGATTGATTTGCATATATTGAAGAATTCTTGCATCCCTGGGATAAATCCCACTTGATCATGGTATATGATCCTTTTAATGTATTGTTAGATTCTGTTTGCTAGTATTTTATTGAGGATTTTTCCATCTGTATTCATCAGTGGTATTGATCTGTAATTGTCTTTTTTTGTAGTATCTTTGTCTGGTTTTGGTATCAGGGTGATGGTGACCTCGTAGAATGAGTTTGGGAGTATTCTTTCCTCTGCAAATGTTTTGAAGAGTTTGAGAAGGATGGGTATTAGCTCTTCTCTAAATGTTTAATAGAATTCACCTGTGAAGCCATCTGGTCTTGGACTTTTGTTTGTTGGAAGATTTTCAATCACAGTTTCAATTTCATTACTTGTAATCGGTCTGTTCATATTTTCTATTTCTTCCTGGTTCAGTCTTGGAAGATTATACATTTCTAAGAATTTGTCCATTTCTTCCAGGTTGTCTGTTTTTTTGGCATAATGTTGCTTGTAGTAGTCTCTCATGATGCTTTGAATTTCTGCGGTGTCCATTGTAACTTCTCCTTTTTCATTTCTAATCTTATTGATTTGGGTCCTCTTCCTCTTCTTCTTGATGAGTCTGGCTAAAGGTTTATCAATTTTGTTCATCTTCTCAAAGAACCAGCTTTTAGTTTTATTGATCTTTGATATTCTTTTCTTTGTTTCTATTTCATTTATTTCTGCTCTGATTTTTACTATTTCTTTCCTTCTACTAACTTTGGGTTTTGTTTGTTCTTCTTTCTCTAGTTCCTTTAGGTGTAAGGTTAGATTATTTATTTGAGATTTTTCTTGTTTCTTGAGGTAGGATTGTATTGCTATAAACTTCCCTCTTAGAACTGTTTTTGCTGCATCCCAGAGGTTTTGGATCATCATGTTTTGGTTGTCATTTGTCTCTAGGTATTTTTTTATTTCCTCTTTGAGTTCTTCAGTGATCTTTTGGTTATTTAGTAACGTATTGTTTAGCCTCCATGTTTTTGTGTTTTTCGTGGGTTTTTTTCGCCTGTAATTGATTGCCACTCTCATAATGTTGTGGTCGGAAAAGATGCTTGATATGATTTAAATTTTCTTAATTTTACCAAGGCTTGATCTGTGACCCAAGATGTGATCAATCCTGGAGAATGTTCCATGTGCACTTGAGAAGAAAGTGTAATCTGCTGTTTTTGGATGGAATGTCCTATAAATATCAATGAAATCTATCTAGCCTATTGTGTCATTTAAAGCTTGTGTTTCCTTATTTATTTTCTTTCTGTATGACCTGTCCATTGGTGTAAGTGAGGTGTTAAAGTCTCCCACTATTATTGTGTTACTGTTGATTTCCTCTTTTATAGTTGTTAGCATTTGCCTTATGTATTGAGGTGCTCCTATGTTGGATGCATATATATTTATAATTGTATCTTCTTGGATTGATCCCTTGATCATTATGTAGTGTCCTTCCTTGTCTCTTGTAACATTCTTTAGTTTAAAGTCTATTTTATCTGATATGAGAATTGCTACTCCAGCTTTCTTTTGATTTCCATCTGCATGGAATATCTTTTCCCATCCCCTCACTTTCAGTCTGTATGTGTGCCTAGGTCTGAAGTGGGTCTCTTGTAAACAGAATATATATGGGTCTTGTTTTTGTATCCATTCAGCAAGCCCGTGTCTTTTGCTTGGAGCATTTAATCCATTCACATTTAAGGTAATTAATGATATGTATGTTCCTATTACCATTTTCTTAATTGTTTTGGGTTTGTTTTGTAGATCCTTTTTTTCTCTTGTGTTTCCCACTTAGAGAAGTTCCTTTAGCATTTGTTGTAGAGCTGTTTTGGTGGTGCTGAATTCTCTTAGCTTTTGCTTGTCTGTAAAGCTTTTGATTTCTCCATCAAATCTGAATGAAGTCCTTGCCCGGTAGAGTAATCTTGGTTGTAGGTTCTTCCCTTTCATCACTTTAAATATATATTATGCCACTCCCTTCTGACTTGTAGAGTATCTGCTGAGAAATCAGCTGTTAACCTTATGGGAGTTCCCTTCTATGATATTTGTCATTTTTCCCTTGTTGCCTTTAATAATTTTTCTTTGTCTTTAATTTTTGTTATTTTGATTACTATGTGTCTTGGCATGTTTCTCCTTAGGTTTATCCTGCCTGGGACTCTCTGTGCTCCCTGGACTTGGGTGGCTATTTCTTTTCTCATGTTAGGGATGTTTTCAACTATAATCTCTTCAAGTATTTTCTCTCTCTGTTCTCCTTCTGGGACCTCTATAATGTGAATATTGGTGCATTTGATGTTGTCCCAGAGGTCTCTTAGGCTGTATTCATTTCTTTTCATTCTTTTTTCTTTATTCTGTTCTGTGGCAGTGAATTCCACCATTCTGTCTTCTAGGTCACTTATCTGTTCTTCTGCCTCAGTTATTCTGCTATTGATTCATTCTAGTGTATTTTTCATTTCAGTTATTGTATTGTTCATCTCTGTTTGTTTGTTCTTTAATTCTTCTAGGTCTTTGTTCAACATTTCTTGCATCTTCTTGATCTTTGCCTCCATTCTTTTTCCAAGATCCTGGATCATCTTCACTCTCATTATTCTGAATTCTTTTCCTGGAAGGTTACCTCTCTCCACTTCACTTAGTTGTTTTTCTGGGGTTTTATCTTGTTACCTCATCTGGTACATAGTTCTCTGCTTTTTTTTTTTTTTTTTTTTTTTTGCAGTACGCGGGCCTCTCACAGTTGTGGCCTCTCCCATTGCAGAGCACAGGCTCCAGATGCGCAGGCTCAGCAGACATGGCTCACAGACCCAGCTGCTCTGTGGCATGTGGGATCCCCCTGGACTGGGGCACGAACCCATGTCCCCTGCATCAGCAGGCGGACTCTCAACCACTGCGCCACCAGGGAAGCTCCTGCCTTTTCATTTTGTCTTTCTGTGAATGTGATTTTCGTTTTACAGGCTGCAGGATTGTAGTTCTTCTTGCTTCTGTTGTCTGCGCTCTGGCGGATGAGGCTATCTAAGAAGCTTGTGCAGGTTTCCTGATGGGAGGGACTGGTGGTGGGTAGAGCGTGTTGCTCTGGTGGGCAGAGCTCAGTAAAACTTTAATCGCTTGTCTGCTGATGGGTGGGGCTGAGTTCCCTCCCTGGTGGTTGTTTGGCCTGAGGCGACCCAGCACTGGCACCTACAGGCTCTTTGGTGGGGCCAATGACAGACTCCAGGAGGGTTCATGCCAAGGAGTTAAGTATTTTCCAGAACTTCTGCTGCCAGTGTCCTTGTCCCTGTGGTGAGCCACAGCCACCCCCCGCTAATGCTGGAGACCCTCCAACACCAGTAGGTAGGTCTGATTCAGTCTCCTATGGGGTCACTGCTCCTTCCCCCTGGGTCCTGATGCACACACTACTTTGTGTGTGCCCTCCACGTGTGGAGTCTCTGTTTCCCCCAGTCCTGTTGAAGTCCTGCAATCAAATCCCTCTAGCCTTCAATGTCTGATTCTCTAGGAATTCTTCCTCCCATTGCCGGACCCCCAGGTTGGGAAGCCTGACATGGGGCTCAGAACCTTCACTCCAGTGGGTGGATTTCCTTGGTGTAATTGTTCTCCAGTTTGTGAGTCAACCACTCAGAGGTTGTGGGATTTGATTTTATTGTGATTGTGCCCCTCGTACCGTCTCATTGCAACTTCTCCTTTGTCTTTGGATGTGGGGTATCTTTTTTGGTGAGTTCCAGTGTCTTCCTGTTGATGATTGTTCAACAGTTAGTTGTGATTCCAGTGCTCTCACAAGAGGGAGTGAGCACATGTCCTTCTATTCCGCCATCTTGAACCATGTCTTAGCAATACATAATTGCTACATAGTAATCCATTGTATAAAAGTACCACAATTAATCTATTGTATTGGTATGGGCATTTGAATTGTTTCCAATTTTTCACTCCTTACTGATAATGCAACTATAAACATTTTATACATGTCTTTTGATGATTTCAGAAATACTCAAAGCATTTCTGTTGAGTATATACCTAGGAGTGGTATTTCTGGGTCAAACACTGTGGACCTTTTTAAAAATATTTCTCGAATAAGCAGTCTTCAGCCTTACTTCCACTGAATTCATTAATTCAAGCTCAGATAATTTCTAATTGGGACTAATATTGTGGTTTCAGAACTGGTCTTCCTGCCTTAATCTATCTGTACCATCAGTTTTCCCCAATTTTAATAGAGCAATCTGTATAAAACAGAATTTTCATCGTGCCTTCAATTGGCTGAAATTTTTTTACAGATTCGCTGTTACTGACAGAAAAAAATGAAGGTTTATGTCTACCATACAATTTACTTCACGTTCTTACCAGTGCCAATTTTTTTAGTGTCGTAACCTCCAATTTTTATTACTGAAGTTCGTATTTGATTTCAGTGTTCTAAATTTCATTACAGCTACTCCTCTAATATATTTAGTCAACAAGGACCTTAACTTGAGTGTAGATATGTTTTCTTTTTGTTCATTTTAGGGAAATTCTCTTTGGCCTAGAAGTCACTCCCACTGAGTTCTAGCCTCTGTCGGCATTGGTTGACCCTTGCCTCATAAAAGTTTCTGGTATTCCTTGGGTTATTTAACAAATACTGTTGGACACCCTATGCCTTCAGTTTGAATCACAGAAGGTTCAGAGTGCTGTGTTCATCCTTTAGAGGTTGAATAATATTGACTGAGGGATCCGGGTAGGCTGAGTCCCTGGCAGAATTAAATAGTACAGGTTATGGAACTACATAAGATTTCATGAAAGAAGCCTACCAGTAATTATTGGAAATGTCATTTAAGAGGGCAATGATTGTGGTTGAGGGATACAGGAGGCAAGCAAAGCTTCTTTTGAATTTCCTGAACTTTCTACCTGAAGGGCATTTTTCTTAGGAAGCAGATACTGGAAGGCAAAGTCATGACTATTCATGATGGAATGATTGTTTGACGGTAAACTAGAATTTTGGCAGCAATTGAATCAGGAAAGTTGATGTGAGCCAAGACTTGGAATTCATCGATATAATGGAGAAATAGCAATTATTGTAGATTATGTGGGCCACTCTAGTGAGGGCAATTAAGCCAGGGAAGAATAAGATAGCATACGTCCTGTCAGGCAACTAATCAAATTTAGGGTGCTGGGAAAAAGAAAAAGGGGGACCAAGTTAAAAAATAAGAGAACAAAGATATGTGGACCCAGTGTAAAAAAAAATTGGACAATAGGAATTTAGACTGTAATCAATTTGAATAAGTAAATGGAATTTCATACAGAGCTAATGGCTGTTTGAGCAAGAATATTCTCAAGATATTCTCCTGCCTGGGAACACCTAATCTTCTCAGAAAGTTAGAGGTTCTGAATCTGCAGATGAGGCAAATTACTTAGAGCTGATTAATTAATAGGTTATGTGACATCTCAGAAATACTGAGACACATCTATAGAATAACTCCTGGTCGTCAAAGGCACTCTTATTTTCTAGGATTCAGTGCAAATGTCAGCCTCTATAGTATTAGTCTCAGTTTTGTGGGTGGTTTTTTTGTTTGTTTGTTTCTTTGCTTGCTTAGTTTGTGTGTAGGGTTGGAGAATAACTTTAATATTACACTATTGTGGAAACTATTATTGGATTATTAGGCTGCTAGAACACAGCAAGATATAGATAGGTCAATGATGGGTAAATATTTATTCAACTCTGACCCCAAACCCATGTTAAATACATATTAAAATCCAGAATTCTGTTTTCCTTCTCAGACTTAATCGACTTGGGATTTTCCAGAGAGTAGAGGAGTGGTAGCAATCTATGCTATTAAAAAAAACCACCCAGATGATTCTTTTGTGTTAAAAAAATGAGAAACTCTTTATTCAGTGGTCAAAATGTGATAGAAATAGGTCAGAACAAACAACTAGTTTAAGAGTGAGTAGAGAGCAGATATGAAAGAGTTTCAGCTAAACCCCTAGGAAGGATTGAGAAATTACTATCCTATGGGTCAAGACAAATAACTGGTATACAGATAGCTCAAATCAGAAGAGTAAATTCAAAGTCAAACAAAAACAGGATGGTGTGAAGAGATCCGTTCCAGCATAATGGAGAGGATTTTAGGCAGAGGCAAAATTCTTTTCTGAGGGAGTTACTCAACTTGGGAATTTGTTCTGAACACTTCTTTTAATAATACTGGGCAGGGCTTCCCTGGTGGCGCAGTGGTTGAGAGTCCGCCTGCCGATGCAGGGGACACAGGTTCGTGCCCCGGTCCAGGAAGGTCCCACATGCCGCGGAGTGGCTGCACCCGTGAGCCATGGCCGCTGATCCTGCGCGTCCGGAGCCTGAGCTCCGCAATGGGAGAGGCCACAACAGTGAGAGGCCCGCGTACTGCAAAAAAATAAAAATAATAATAAAAAAATAATAATAATGGGCATATTTTCAAGTTGGAACTCAATTTAATAAAGAATTCTCACTCTTCTGTGTTGTTTGCCCCTGTGGGACTGGAGGACCCTCCTAACTCCCTCAAGGGATTGTGATACTCTCTTTATACAGAATGTATATTCCCAAGAGTTACTACTTTGCTGTGGACTTAGTCTTTTACTTCATAGTCTGGTTAACTCTGTGTGTGTGTGTGTGTGTGTGTGTGTGTGTGTGTGTGTGTGTGTGTGTATGTGTGTGTGTGTATTTCTAGCTACCCCATTCCTTGTCCATAGTTATGAATCTTGTCTGGATAATAGACTCTGACAGTAATTTTATGTATAAAAATGTTTATTCATAGAAGTCGATATTTTTAAAATGCTAAAAAAGAAGCGTTTCTTTCTAAGAATTTATTGAATTCTTAGAAAATTTCTAAGAATTTATTTATATACAAAGACAGATAAAAGTCTAGAAGAAGGGAGAATATATATAAATATATATATATACATATATATATATACACACACATATATATATATTTTTTCCTTCCAATAAGACATCAGGGGAATTTTCTTGTATCTTTGCATTTTCTCTCTTCCCCTTAAATCTCTCAGCTTCTTCCAGTTCTTCTTTCTTTTCCTTTTTCTCTTCTCTGGCCAAAGCTACTTTATAGTAGTCAATGTTATTTAAAAATGTGTATTTGTGCACTGGAAACAAAGACTTTATAAGTTAATGATTAATAAAATCTTTATGCTTTATTAAAGATAAAAGCATTTAACACAACACATTTAAAAATTACTCTAAAAATTATCGGGGAATATAAATGTCAGTTGACTTCAATAAGAATTTCTAATCCCATTATCTCAAACCTCCCCAAAGTTTTATTATATCAACTACAGTTTTTCCTAGTACTTTCTGAACGTTCATTTTTGAATAATTATTTTCAAGATTACATAATAAAACTTACTGGCTTCAACCTGTGTTTTGCAATTAATGGAGTAGTTCCTATCAGTAGCCACTGGGAGGTAGCACATGTATTGTGTTTCATTATTTTGTGTGAATGTAAAGTTATAAACTAAGAGTTCATATTACCTGAAGTTAATGATAGTATTTTTTATTATTTGCACTAAGTTGGTGAATAGGTAATTAATAACTATGGTCAAAGTGGTGAACAGCAGAAACTAAACCATACAAAGCAAACAAATGCCATTCATGCTGTGTTTGGAGGTTAGTGTTTTCCATTGTGGGAAATACGTAACAATGCTGAATACTTGACGTTTTGCCATCTCTATCACTTTCTGAAAAACTGAATAAGAGGAAATCTTATTTATGTTCAACCTGAGAATAGTTTAGAAACAAAAATAGTTATGGTTACATGCCTGAGTTAGAAAATAACCTCTAATATAGGAAGTTAATTTACAGGCCTGACATATAATATCCCAGTGGAAACATATCTCTGCTCTGCATAGATTTTCTTTTAATATTCATTAAATTGTTACTGGTACTAAAGTATATTACTGGAAATTTGGACAGCATAGATCTAGTGGAGACTCACCACAGTAAGTCAATTTCCTGTTCATACTATGCTATTTCAAGCTTTATTAATGTGAAATTAACCTCAAAGCATTTTTTTCCCCTGTAGAGACTAGTGCCTTTAAAAGTGTCAAATATTTTGAATTTTTGCCAATTTTAGATAGGTCAAATAAAAAACTTTTTGCTTGAAGAATTTGGGTTTAGGTTTTTTTAAAATTAAATTAATTAATTAACTTTTGGCTAAGTACTGAGAAGGAAGTGAATTAGAACTTAGAATTAGTTAAATTGGTGTTGGGTCTTCGTTGCTGCACACGGGCTTTCTCTAGTTGCGGCAAGTGGGGGCTACTCTTCATTGCGGTGCACAGGCTTCTCATTGTGGTGGTTTCTCCTGTTGCGGAGCACAGGCTCTAGACACGCGGGCTTCAGTAGTTGTGGCACGTGGGCTCAGTAGTTGTGGCTCTCAGGCTCTAGAGTGCAGGCTCAGTAGTTGTGGCTCACGGGCTTAGTTGCTTCACGGCATGTGGGATCTTCCAGGACCAGGGCTCGAACCCGTGTCTCCTGCATTGGCAGGCAGATTCTTAACCACCGTACCACCAGGGAAGTCCCTGGGGTTAGGTTTTGACTAATGTTAAATTCTAATTCACTTCCTTCTCAGTACTTAGCTATAATTCAGTAATAGTGTATATAATGGAGAAACATTTTGTAGTAAAATAATAATTGATAAATTGTATTGAAAAATTAATTTATCAAGTACAAGTAATTTATTTGCCAAATACGGTCTGTAATTGAAATAAAGTCTTAAAATAGATCCTTATTAATTTAATTATTGAAAAATTTTGTACTTTTACCAGGACAAACCACCTTCAAGAAAAAAAAAAGAAAAGCAGAGAAGTTAGAAAAAAATTCATGTGATTACTTGATTAGCATAAAGAGAAAATATCTTACACCAGCCATGGTTAGGAAATATTGGAGTGCCTAAAATGACATCTAAGGACTCTCTTTCCTTGTTGTGACTTGACCTTTTAGAAAATCTAAAGGATAATATTTATTAATAAGTTTATAACATTAAATGCAATAGCTACTATATTTTTATTGTGAATATTTATTTTGCACTTGTTATTATCAAAATATATAAACTCCATGGCTATTATAATGAATCAGTCTTTCAGAAAAGAACTCTGGGATACAGTTTTTTGCTATATAAGTTATAGTCATTTTGGAGTTATAGTCATTTTCTACTAGACAGAAAAACAAACAGATACCATTTTGCATTTTAATCTGGTAATTTCTCCTGTCATTACACAAATCTGCCTATATAAGTACCAGAATATGCCCTGTTAGCTCTGCAAGTCAACCTTGGATATGAATTCAAATAATTAAAGCCCAAACATATGATAACCAGAAATAGAGTAGAAACTCTCTTAACTAACCATCACATAACTCACTCCCTAGTTCATTTAGTCTCTCCATTACCCTTGAAAACAAAATGGACTGATGTTTCTGACACTGAACAACAAGGAATTTGCCCTCCAGTAAACCTGCAGCCTTCTGCCTTTATCTATCGCTCACATGCTTATCTTGTGCATCCGTCAGGGTTGTTAGTTTCCTGTAATGGAGCATCTTCCAGAGAAGTTAAGTAGAAAAATTACTTATCTGAAATATGTGACAGCCCACAGAAATTCCAGAGAAGCCAGACTTGCAGCCTTTGAGGCATGATTGCCCCAACATTTGAGGAGATGGAGCAGTTGACTAGGAGTAGGACTCTGGCCATGACCTCCATTCTCTTTACACGCCTGACTGCTTCTCACCCAAGAGGGGCCTCGTGAACATTTTTGTGGACACTCCAGTTCATGGTAGGCCTCTTGTGGCCTAGAGATACATAGCTATGGTACAATTAGCCTTCAGGAGGACTGACCCAGCAGGAAACTTGAAAAGGACTGACAAAAGGCCCTTTGGCCAGGAAATGGTGGGGTTTTGAGTTGCCACAATATGTTCCAGAAGCACATGCTTTAGGTGGGTACTTCCTTTTTATCCTTTGTACCCCTTGTTTCATGGGGAGAGGCATGAAATGCATCAGTTCCTAGGGTCACTGCTCGGAGGCAATGCAGTCAGGCACACTGGAACTATTGACAGTCAATGTTTGAAACTGGCAACCTCATATCAGAATCTCTGTCACTGCTGTTGGAAATCTTCACTATACCCATTAGAAAATCAATCCTTGTACCCACTGTTTCTCCACAGAAAGAGAATATAGGTAATTTACCTCCTTTCTAATGTGCCCACATCTTAACTGCAAGCGGGTATGACCAAGAAAAATTCTAGCTTCTGTTTCAGGGAAGCCTAACCCAGAATGTGAGAAATTCTCCAAATCCAGGAAGAATGTTCAGTATTTCTGCATGACCCCAAAGACATACTTAATGTTCATTAGCCTTAAGGCTAATTGTGTTTTTTTTTCCAGAGCAGTTTATGTTGATTTCCTTATGCAATTACATAATTTAAACAAGTATTATATAAACACATAACAAGAAGATAAATAAAAGAGAAAACCATTTCTATGAAAACTTTGTGGAATAATTTGGAAAAAAGCTGATGAAGGTGAGTTGCTTTAAAAATACTATTAAATTAGGTGTGGGTGGAAAAATCATTAAACTCTAAAAAAGACTCTGCAGTTAGATTGCTTTTCAGTGGTTTTAGGGTAGATCTTCATTTCACTTTAAAGAAAGCAAAACTTGAAATCAGTTGTAGATAGCTCCTTATAGGTTACTTCAGTCAGCAGATCCATGTCCAAAGAAAAAATGTTGGCCCTACAGTTATTAACACAACATTTATTAGCTGGCTTGAAAATTAGAAATTTCAATTAAAAAAAAAAATCATGGTATTGAACCCTGGAGGAGAGGTATCCATTTATCAACCTGCTACTCAACATCTCATAGAAGCATTGAAGTTATGTTTAAATTGGTTGAAAATAACTCCACAATATAGCAAAATTTATTTTATGATTCCTCACTTGAATTGTCTTTTTTAATGAACCAACTGATGAATTTTGATCTCATTGGATAAGATGGTTTCTCTCATACATCCATATACTTACTTACAGTTATGACTGTAACTTGAAAACTTCTGTTAGGTTACTTTCTCTCTGATCTAGATTAATTTCCTATGAATTCAGTTATACCATATTTAAGAAAATGGGTAAAACAACAGCCTCAAATTATTTTTGCTAAATTTACACTGCTAAGGTGAAATGAAAATTATTACATTTAATTAGTTAATTAATTAAATTCTACTTTAAAGAAGAATTGGCAACTTTTTTATGTCTTCACTAATTTACTATTCCTATATAAAAGGCAACATTTATAAAGGGTTGTAAAAAAACAGTTGCACAGGGCTTCCCTGGTGGTGCAGTGGTTGAGAGTCCCCCTGCCGATGCAGGGGACACGGGTTCGTGCCCTGGTCTGGGAAGATCCCACATGCCGCAGAGCGGCTGGGCCTGTGAGCCATGGCCTCTGAGCCTGCATGTCCGGAGCCTGTGCTCCTCAACGGGAGAGGCCACAGCAGTGAGAGGCCCTCGTACCGCAAAAAAAAAACAAAAAAAAACAAAAACAAAAAACAGTTGCACAAAATATAAAGCACGATTAATAAATTTTTTCTTTTTTCATATCCTATAGTATCAGAATCTGTGTTATGCAATTTGTTTGCATTTACATCCACATATACCATCTCATTCAGCAGCTATTCAAAATTAATAAACATTTTGGATGCATTCTACTTTAAAAATGAAGCTTCCCTGGCTTGGTTGTCTTATGTTGTTTCTCTTGATAAAATTATCTCTGATCTTAATTGCTACTTCCAGTTCCTAATATTTATCTAGACTCAGTCTTCTGACATTTGTCTCTTACTAGATCTTTTTCAATTCCTGCACTCTGTTCATGTCCTTAATTTGGCTTAACCATCTTTGTTAAGAATTGGTGATGCTTTTAAGCTCACCAGGGTTCTTATACAGAACCCCTACTTTGCCTTGATGACCAGCTTCTGGGTTCTACTTGAGTGCAGTTCCCATTCCTGGCCATCCCCTACTCTTCTATATCCTGCAGGGCTATAATTTTTTCAGTTCTAGCTCCTTGCCTCCCATTTATCACTTGCTAAACCCAAATATGCAGAATTTTCAGGGGACTGAACTATCTCAAAATATAACTATTAATCCTCTTTGGCTCCTGGTATCATTTATCTTTCCCTTGCGTTGCTCTGCTATATTTATTTTTCCAATTTGTTTTTGTTTATTGGCCCATATTTCTGAAACAAATTGATTCTATCTTGTCATATCTAAGCATAGCTCCATCCATTATACCTTAACATTTTATCAGTCAGGGCTGCATCCAGCTGCATGTAACAGGAAAACCAACAGTTGCTTAAATAATTAGTCATTCGTTATTTATTTTTCTTCCACTACAGAAGTCTGGAGTTAGGATCAGCTGAATACTATCAACAGGGATCCAGATTCCTATCTTTTCAACCTACTACATAACTTAGCTGTTACTTTTATCTTTTTTAGTGGTATGATTGTTTTTGCCAATTTTCAGCCTCTTCTTCCTTTCATAAAATGCATGCTTTTGAACTTAAAAATAATTTTATTGAGGTATAATTTAATGCAGTAAACTTCACATATTTAAAGAAAACAATTTGGTGAACAATTTGTACCTGTGTGTACACACATAGAATTTTCAGCATAACAAAAATTACATACCCATTAACTCTCAAAGTTCCCTTATGTCCCTTTGTGTTCTGTTGTATAGTGAAGATAACAAATCATTTTGAGGTTCTAATACTAATTCCAACATTCATTAGCAGAATGAACTTGGGCAACTAGTATAATCACTCATGATTTTCTAATCTGTAAAATAAAGATAATAAAACCTACTTTATAGGGTGGTTGTACATTTATTATCAATATACACAGAATATTTTATGTACATAGTAAACACTATTAAATGGGGGCCGAATGTAAGAATGTATAATAATAGAAATTGTATGGGGAAAATCCTGATTACTTCCTTTACTTATTTCTCGAAAACAAAATAAACATTGGGCCCTCTATTTCCTTCTGTTTCAAAGAAGATAACTATTTATATAAATTGCTTCTCTGTCTCCTTATTCCACCCATTCACCCAAACATTAGTGCCTTAGTTGCAATTCTTTAATTAAAAAAAAAAAAAAAGAAAGTGTGGTACATAAAGAGAATGGATCCAAGCTACATTGACTCACTGTGGTTGAGTTTTAATTAAATAACTTCTTTTTCCCTTGGTTTTAGGGCCTGAAATCTTAGACAAAAATGTGAAATTATGCAATCAACAAATTTAGTATATCTTTTCAAACTTAAATAGAAATCTTGGTCAATAATTTCTGGAATTACAAAATGGATTCAACTAGATATGGAGGCATTGCTGCTTCATGAGTTTGTATTGCTGAACCTTCGTGTCTGTATACTCTGAGATTTTCAGACATTTTCAGTCACTGGAGCTGTTCAGTGTGCCATTGCTCCAGTGGCAAATTTATCTCAAAATTTAAAGCTAGGATGTAAGTGTCATTGGAGATTTTTCTTGTGATAAAAACATTTATGAGAAAAACAAAATTCTGGTGACCTCCAACATAAATGAAATAAGTGGATTGTCAACAAAAATGGCATTTTATGATTCCTGACACGTTGTTGGAACCAGGCTTAAATAAGATCTCATCGAATTTAGTATCAGTCCCCAGTTCATGGTCAATTAACTAAAACTTCTTATTCCTTGATTGTGGGAAAGTATGAATGATCTGGTGACTGGGAGATACAGAGGAGAACTGTGCAGTGCCTCTAGTTTAAATACTTAAGTTATTGTTATAATTCATCTCAGTGCAGCCAGACAGTTAAGGCATACATGTGCTCTTTCTATTTTAGACACAGTCAAAATGCTCTGTATTAGGATTTCTGTATTGTTATTCTCCTCTTAAATGTACCTGACAATTAAAAGCTAGTGGCTGATGCATCAAAAAATGTAGGGCATGTAATAGTCGGAAAGACAAGGGTTGTAGAGTAAGACTCAACAAAATTCAAGTTTCAGCTCAAAAATGCATTTATCTACCCTGACATCAGGGTTAAAATTTGGGTCAGGATCAGGATCAAGTAATTAACCTTTATGTTTTGTATGTAAAATGGGAATAATAACATTTTTCCAACAAAGCAGTGGTAGATAATGATGAAGTGCCTGACACAGGTCATCCTCAAAAATGGAAGCTATTATACATAGTATGACTTTGTTCTATAGTGTGGTATTACTTAGCAAGGGGTGGGGTTTGGATAGTGTGAAATAATGATATTTTGTCTTCTGACTTACATATCTGGCTGATAGGAAATTATGCTTGATATTATGAGCCTTTCTGTCACCATTTAAGAGATTTCTATGATGGGAACTAAACTGTTAGGGGGTAGAGAGAATGTTCAACAAATTCGAGGTTGTAAACAAATTTCTTCCCAATGAATTGAGGGGTTTGCATGGTGGAGCAGAAAACATGAGTCAGGTAAGTAAACATAGAGCCCTAAGAAGATGAGTTCAAGAGAGAAAATAGGAGTATTTGCTCTAAGTCATCTATTTTTGCTCATCGCCCCTCTGTACTGTAAAGATCATATTATTAGAAGGATATTGAATAAGTCAATGTGTATGTGATATGTATGTATGAGTGTATAGATGGATATATTTGTGTGATTGTGAGTATATATTCACACATTTTGAAAAGGAAAAAGAGATATTCATTTGTTTTTTTACCCTTTAACTATTTTTCACCCTCTCTCGCTTTTTTTTCCCCTTCATGTCTCCAGAAACCTGGTATATAAGAAATATATAAACCTGGTATATAAGAAATTTGTTCATTTATGTAGTGATGGACATAAAAATTCAGCCCAAGATAACAACAATCACGACAACAATGTCTTGGGGACATTTTAAATTCAAGAGTGTTAGTAGCTGGGATTGGAATTACTCTGACCTTTTGCTGCCTAGATGAAGCTCTACTGTGTTATCCTTGACTTAAATTCCCAGCAAATGTGCAAAATACTGCTTTGGAATTCCAGGAAGAAAACATCTTGGAGATAACAACTATATGCATTTAGAGACAGGAAATTACTAATTCGGCCATAAAGATTGTTTCATGTGAGTAAGATGCAAGTTTTAAGCTTGCCCTTTGTTTCTAAAGTGGAGATCATGAATATACATATTACAGAGCTATACAACATATTTAATTTAAACATAACTGACTTTATTAATCCTTCCCATTTCTTAAAGCCTTTTTTGTAATGTAACGGAATGCAAGCATCAGTGCATGAAACTCAGATATAGTTCAATGATTTCACACATTTAGCCAAGATTTTGGCTTAGAAATTGCACAAAGTAGAAGAGCTTGAGGCCATTACATTCATAAGCATTCTACAAATATTTTGATAGCTATATCATGAACAAATTTGAGAACTTTTTTCTCCCTTTGAATCCAGGCAATTCAAATGCTATATTTGCCAGCGAATATAATTTTAGAAATCATTAGAATTAATGAAGTCATATTTTCAAACAATAGAAATAGTCACCGCACTGAAACTATTTTTGGATATATAGAAATATATTTTATTGTTATCATATGTTCTGAAATTCTCATTTTATTGTCATCATATCTTCTGAAATTCTCATCCTTTTAGTTTTGAGGCCAATGATTGTAAACAATTTTACCAGGTATCCAGGGATCATGACTTCCCCATTCCAAAGCCAACATTCTTCTCTTTTTCCTGAATTGACTAAAAGCACCAAGAAAAACTCTAGCCCTTTTTTGAAATACTGTGTATGTGTTTACCAAGTTCATGTGATCTTTTGTGGTGAATACCTTCAGTAAAACTTTAGAAAACTGATTTGCATATGGGACATGGACTTACCTTTATATGGGTTGAACTCATATCTGCTTTTGCATTTCTGATCTTCAATAATCAAAATTAGGGTGGATAATCAATAAAAGAAAAAACTAACTTTATTTTTTTGTATTTTCCCCACTTCTGTGGTTAATTCATAGCACGTTCCTAACATTGAATTTGACGTCAGTAGTCTGAGTTACTCATAATTAAGGATTCAGAATATTCAGTGACTAATTTGGCTTCATCTTTTTTTTTTTTTTCTGCGGTACGCCGGCCTCTCACTGTTGTGGCCTCTCCTATTCTCCCATTGCGGAGCACAGGCTCCGGACGCGCAGGCTCAGCGGCCATGGCTCACGGGCCCAGCCGCTCCGCGGCATGTGGGATCTTCCCGGACCGGGGCACGAACCCGTGTCCCCTGCATCGGCAGGCGGACTCTCAACCACTGCGCCACCAGGGAAGCCCTGGCCTCATCTTTAAACCCAGAACTCCATTAGTGATGGAAAATAGCAGAAAGTTTAGAACTTATATTAGGCCTGTTTTTATTCT
Organism: Grampus griseus; assembly: GCF_964374135.1. NCBI lineage: Eukaryota > Metazoa > Chordata > Mammalia > Artiodactyla > Delphinidae > Grampus > Grampus griseus. The sequence goes on along the minus strand of NC_139019.1, from coordinate 37,610,732 downwards.
TTTAATCTCTCTCTTAAGGACTCATTAGAGGTGAAAAGTGAAAGCAACCACCTTATTTTTTGGCTACAAAACTACAAACTATTGTAACCAATATTTTCGTATCAAAGGGAGAAAACACCTAACCCCCCCACCCCCCACCCCCCAGGAACAGGAAGAAATTTGCTTAGAGGAGTGTCGTACAGGCCAAAAGGTGCTATGATCCTTTTCCTTTCTTAGGGTCACCTATTTCAATGTCTTAGGGGAAGTCAGGCCAGACTGTCTTGTTGAAAAACATTCATTTGTTGCTTCTATTCTCTGTTATCCAATGTAACCCATTTAAAATTGTAATTGATGCCATTAATCAGTATCATTCCAGGCCACCGTGGCTGAGGGAAGTCTAATAGTGTTGCCTACCATGGTTTTATGCATGTAGAGGTAAAGTTTTTGTTTAATTTCTAAGAAGAAGGAGATTCTTTCTACCATCATCATCCCAGCATTCAGAGAACACAAGAGTCTCAGGTTAAAATTTCAGAGCTACAGCACTATGTAAACATTTTATGGTTAATAAGAAAAAAACTACAAACTGCATAAAGTGATATTACATAATTATTTTCTTGTTTGTTAGTAACATCTTCCATGAGGTTTTAAGCCCTTTGAAGCTCTCTGGATCTGCTGTACTTAGAACAAGTCCTGGCACAGTGTAGAGGTTCAATAGATGTTTGTTGATGAATGAATCAATAATAAGGGTCCTGTAGCAGGAAGTGAGTATTCTGGAAAGATAATTCTGATGGCAGAAGAATGCTATAGGGTACTTAAAAAGAGACAAGAACTTAAGGCCCAGGGCAGAGGCAGTTTTCTGAGCCACGGATGTATAGGGAAGATTGAAATGTGATATCAGAACTCACACCATATACTTCACACACTTTATATTTTATTGCATATAAAGAGGTATAGTAAATTATATGCATTTATATATAATATATAGTAAATTGTATATATTATATATAATATATAGTAATATATGTATATGTATAATATATAGTAATATATGTAAAATAATATATGTATATGTATAGTAACATATGTATATATGTATATATAGTAATATATGTGTATATATGTAATATATGTATATATTATATATAATATATAGTAATATATGTATAATATATAGTAATATATGTATACCCAGAAGCCCTCAGGAGGAGTCTGATTTGGGGTTTATTCAATACGTTTAAAAGTTGGAGGGAATGAAGTAATAATTCCTCTACACACACAGACACACACGCACACACAGCTTATATGTAGGCACTCCAAGAAAATTCTTCTATGAGACAATCAACTGGAACATAGGTATTATAGAGTCACAGATAGAGAAGTGGGATATTAACTAAAAGAGGGTTTTTTAAAAATTCTTTTTTAACTGGTATAATGGATCCCATTGAGAAGGAGATACTTTATATTTAAGAGTAGGGCTAATTTATAATAAGCTTTTTTGTAAAGACTTCTGGAGACAACAGGATTCCTCAGCATAAGACCGACCTTAAATAAAAGGCTAGAGAACTCTCTTTTTGGACAAGAGAGAAGAAAGATATAAAGGATGTAGATGTAGGTTTTATGCCAAGAAGTAGAAAAATTGGACATTGGAAGAAAATTGAAAATTTTGCAAAAATTGTGTAGTGGAAAATGAGATAAAGAATTAATGGGAAAAATGAACTGCACGAAGATAAATATTGAGATCGCTATGCCAAATGTCCATTTAAACTTGTGAAATCATGATTTTATACTGGAACCGAAACACCGTGTTTTCTGTATTTTTCCAGTAGTCTTTGCTTCAGTGAATCAGGTATGGAGAAAATGAACCAAGCCTGAATTGGGGGGTACCTTTGGAATGGTATTTTACTCATAAAACCTTCCTCAAAATGGCTTATCCCGAAGATATTTTAAATCTAATGGGTCTCAAACTTTCCTAAATCAAATGATATTTATGTAAATTTATTTGAAGAAAGGTAACATGGGGCCATTCAAAGCTAACTGGCATTTATCCCATTGATAAGAAACCTATGATAATTTTGTATGGCATCAATTACTTCTAGGTCACAGTGCAGTACTATTTCTACATGTGGAAATATTGGCTTTTAGTGGAGAAATGACCACTGTATAATAAGGTACTGTTGAGTTCTTTCTTAATGCAAGTATAGCAAACAAAGTGAATTTCATTTGATTACAAAGTAAAAAAATTATATGTTAGGTAAACAATGACAATGACTAGTCCAGTTTTGTTCCTTGAATTCAGGATGTTATAAACAGTATATATTCCCTTACATGTGGAAAGGAGATAGCCCTTTAATCACTTCTGCCCAGTTTCACTGAAATCATTCTATCCATATCCATTTCTCTTTGGAAAACCAGTGGACACTTGCTGAGGTTTCTTTATATTTCTCCTGCTAGAAAAGAGAATAAAAAAGATTAAATAATCTGAGTACAACTCAAGTTGGATACTGAGTTGTTTTGTAATAATACATTTGCTTGTGGGTTTCTTTGTTCTTTTGATAACTCAGAAGAACAAATAGTGAAATGATGCTGTTATACTTTGAGACTATGAACTTAAGGGACTATTAACTTTTGCCTTCAACCTGCCACACTATTCATAATTCTGTCTTTACTTTCTGTGCCTGCTGATTGCTGACAGGATATGCTATCTCCTCTCAGACAGATTCTAAGCAACAGTCTATACTGAAGTGCTCTTTTAAAAATTATGGCAACTCTAGGTCACGTGACCTTAGACTGATATGGTAATTAACTCTTTAGTCCAATTGACTGAACTGAATTATCCAAGATTGAATATAAACAGAATCAACAAAAAGATTTGTCATATACTGTGATAATTAATGTACCACTGGAAGATAAATCATCTTCCTATGCATAATTTCTACAGGATATAAAATAAGCTCTAGCTTGTCATGGAGGGTTCAAAATTCTGTGGCTGAAGAGTTTGATTCTGCATAGTTCCTGGCTCTATATTTCTCTTCCTCATTTTGGACAAAACAGAAAAACTAGCATCTCAACTCTGGAAATGAGTTGGCACATTAGCCCTACTTTGATACATCTGCTGTGACCTAGGAAAGCTCTTGTCCCTTTCTACTCGTAAAGCTGCACATGACAATGTGGTTTTGTGCTAGTGTTCATCCAAAAAGCATTTATTGAATATCGTCTATGCATGGCATGATATCAGAATGAAATATAATTTTTAAGTGTGTAGAGTTTTCTACTCATTATAAGGCAGCCTAGGAATGGACACCACAATTTTAGAGACAATAGGTGCTAGAGAATGGAGGGAAACTTTAAGTGGCTCCAGTGTAGGATATATTTCTTCTTTGTCTTCAAGACCTGGATAACTAGGATATAGCATTAACAATTTTCAAGATTTAGGTTCAAATAATTAAATAGGTGCTTTAAAGATGCCCTTTAACCTAAAGTCTGTTTGGTTTACAAGATATTATTTATTTTCCACACAGACTATGCAGAATTCAATGAATGTGCCTGGGACCAAACAGTGCTGAATAATTTATTTGACTTTGACTGATGAAAAGCGGTGTTGGCTAAAGAGACCCTGGTTGGGTTGGTGTGTTGTTGGGTGTGGAGATGGTCAATCATCCTTCCGTGAGATATGGGAGTCATCATTTAGGAAAGTGTCTATGTGAGTTTATAAGCCATGGTTCCCTTGGTGCTCAGCATGGTCCAGGCTGCTCAGACACTGAGGAACTCAAGAGCACATCAGCTCTGGGAAAATTTGCATTTCTCTGGAGAGCACCTGTATGCTGGGGAAGATAATCTCCAAGTTCTTACTGGTGCACTGTGGATTAACACAGGCAGACATTCTGTCACTAGAGGCAAGTATGAGTTTAAAAAAGTGAATAACACCTTAGGAAAAAAAATACTTCGAGGAAGTCAATTCTCAAAACAGAAGAAAGGGCTTCCCTGGTGGCGCAGTGGTTGGGAGTCCGCCTGCTGATGCAGGGGACACGGGTTCGTGCCCCGGACCGGGAAGATCCCACATGCCGCGGAGTGGCTGGGCCCGTGAGCCATGGCCGCTGAGCCTGTGCTCCAGAGCCTGTGGTCCGCAGCGGGAGAGGCCACAACAGTGAGAGGCCCACGTACGGAAAAAAAGAAAAAAAAAGGAGGAGGAGAAAAAACTATATTTATTATATATACGTAGGTATCATATAAGTATCATAGATAGTTTTTATTTTTTTAATTTATTTTTTATTGTTTTTTTCTTAACTTACTTTTTATTAATAAGGAAAAACATGATTCAATGAACATATGTTGGCAAAATATGGAAAACAAAACCTCCTCTAGGTTGTCGGGACACAGGTTACCTAAACCCTTAACCTTGTTTTCTGTAGACTATTGATCCCTGATTGAGGTTGATGCATTGCAATCATCTCTATCCTGAAAGATTAATTTGTTCACCAATTCTGTCTAAGGGGAATTGATACACAAGAAATTCTTTTTAAACTCTTAGTAATCCAGAAAATCACTTAACCAGAAAACATCTTCCTGTAAACATGATTAATTGAACATTTAGTATAAAAAGAAAAATAAATGATTATAGTGTTAATGTGATTATACTGTTACCAGAGAATTCTGTGGTATTCCATTGCTCGTCATACTGCATATTTTGGATAACATATATGAAAGCTCTTCTGAAAATGATGTTAATGAGTTAACATTAAAGGACAGAATTATTGGGTCAATTTTGCCTGTGTGTGGTTGATAATTTTGGTGTTTACTAATTGTCAGATTTTCTCAGCTGAAAAACATGAAACTTGCTTAGAGTCTTGATTGTAGATAGGCGTTATTTCTTAACTGAAAGAAAGGTGAGTCAGTTTCCTTAAGTTTATTTTCATAGACTATCAAGGGTAAATAAGAGATTTACTTTTGCTGCCTATTTAAAGTCTACATAAAATATTTTAGAATGCTGTATAAGGTGATTCTTATTAAAAATATATATTCATGTGTTTATATTTGCACATATAAAATGGGTCAAACCTGTAGTAAGACCTAGTATTTGGACTTCATAGTGACATGAAGGAACTGTTTATAATGGTAAGCAAGTAATGGTGGTTGTTTACTCTCCTTTATTTAAAAAAATTTTTGTGTGTGTGTGTTTTTAAAACTTTAGTGGAGTATAATTGCTTTACAATGTTGTGTTAGTTTCTGCTGTATAACAAAGTGAATCAGCTATATGTATACATATATCCCCATATGCCCTCCCTCTTACGACTCCCTCCCACCCTCCATATCCTACCCCTCTAGGTGGTCACAAAGCACCGAGCTGATCTCCTGTGCTATGCGGCTGTTTCCCACTAGCTCTCTATTTTACATTTGGTAGTGTATATATGTCAATGCTACTCTCTCACTTCGTCCCACCTTACCCTTTCCCCTCCCTGTGTCCTCAAGTCCATTTTCTACGTCTGCATCTTTATTCCTGTCCTGCCCCTAGGTTCATCAGAACCTTTTTATATTCCATATATATGAGCTGGCTTATGGTATTTCTCTTTCTGACTTACTTCAGTCTGTATGACAGACTAGGTCCATCCACCTCACTACAAATAACTCAATTTCATTTCTTTTTATGGCTGAGTAACATTCCATTGTATATATGTGCCACATCTTCCTTATCTATTCATCTGTTGGACACTTAGGTTGCTTCCATGTCCTGGCTATTGTAAATAGAGCTGCAGTGAACATTGTGGTACATGACTCTTTTTGAATTATAGTTTTCTCAGGGTATAAGCCCAGTAGTGGGATTGCTGGGTCATATGGTAGTTCTATTTTTGGTTTTTTAAGGAACCTTCATACTGTTCTCCATAGTGGCTGTATCAATTTACATTCCCACCAACAGTGCAAGAGGGTTCCCTTTTCTCCACATCCTCTCCAGCATTTATTGTTTGTAGATTTTTTGATACTGGCCATTCTGACTGGTGTAAGGTGATACCACATTGTGGTTTTGATTTGCATTTCTCTAATGATTAGTGATGTTGAGCATCCATTCATGTGTCTGCTGGCAGTCGTATATCTTCTTTGGAGAAATGTCTATTTAGGTCTTCCACCCATTTTTGGATTGGGTTGGTTGTTTTTTTGATATTGAGCTGCATGAGCTGCTTGTATATTTTGGAGATTAATCCTTTATCAGTTGCTTCATTTGCAAATATTTTCTCCCATTCTGAGGGTTGTCTTTTCGTCTTGTTTATGGTTTCCTTTGCCATGCAAAAGCTTTCAAGTTTCATTAGGTTCCATTTGTTTATTTTTGTTTTTATTTCCATTTCCCTAGGAGCTGGGTCAAAAAGAATCTTGCTGTGATTTATGTCATAGACTGTTCTGCCTCTGTGTTCCTCTAAGAGTTTTTAGTGTCTTGTCTTACATTAAGATCTTGAATCCATTTTGAGTTTATTTGTGTTTATGCTGTTAGGAAGTGTTCTAATTTCATTCTTTTACATGTAGCTGTCCAGTTTTCACATCATCACTTATTGAAGAGTCTGTCTTATCTCCATTGTGTATTCTTGCCTCCTTTATCAAAGATAAGCTGACCATATGTGCGTTGCTTTATCTCTGGGCTTTCTATCCTGTTCCATTGATCTATATTTCTGTTTTTGCGCCAGTATCATATTGTATTGATTACTGTAGCTTTGTAGTATAGTCTAAAGTCAGGGAGCCTGATTCCTCCAGCTCCATTTTTCTTTTTCAAGTTTGCTTTGGCTGTTCGGGGTCTTTTGTCTTTCCATACAAATTGTAAAATATTTTGTTTTAGTTATGTGAAAAATGCCATTGGTAGTTTGATAGGCATTGCATTGAATCTGTAGATTGCTTTGGGTAGTATAGTCATTTTCACAATTTTGATTCTTCCAATCCAAGAACATGGTATATCTCTCCATCTGTTGGTATCATCTTTAATTTCTTTCATCAGTGTCTTACAGTTTTCTACATACAGGTTTTTGTCTCCTTAGGTAGGTTTATTCCTAGGTATTTTATTCTTTTGGTTGCAGTGGTAAATGGGAATGTTTCCTTAATTTCTCTTTCATATTTTTCATTATTAGTATATAGGAATGCAAGAGATTTCTGTGCATTAATTTTGTATCCTGCTACTTTACCAAATTCATTGATTAGCTCTAGTAGTTTTCTGGTGGCATCTTTAGGATTCTCTCTGTATAGTATCATGTCATCTGCAAACAGTGACAGTTTTACTTCTTCTTTTCCAATTTGTATTCCTTTTTCTTCTCTGATTGCTGTGGCTAAAACTTCCAAAACTATGTTGAATAATCGTTGTGACAGTGGGCAACCTTGTCTTTTTCCTGATCTTAGAGGAAATGCTTTCAGTTTTTCACCATTGAGAACGTTGTTGGCTGTGAGTTTGTCATATATGGCCTTTATTTTGTTGAGGTGGGTTCCCTCTATGCCCACTTTCTGCAGGGCAGAATGGGTGTTGAATTTTGTTCAAAAGCTTTTTCTTCATGTATTGAGATTATGGTTTATCCTTCAGTTTGTTAATATGGTGTATCACTATGATTGATTTGCGTATATTGAAGAATCCTTGCATTCCTTGGTAAAAAGCCCACTTGATCATGGTGTATGATCCCTTTAATGTGCTATTGGATTTGTTTGCTTGTATTTTGTTGAGGATTTTTGCAGCTATGTTCATCAGTGATATTGGCCTGTAGTTTTCTTTTTTTGTGACATCTTTATCTGGTTTTGTTATCAGAGTGATGGTTGCCTTGTAGAATGAGTTTGGGAGTGTTCCACCCTCTGCTATATTTTGGAAGAGTTTCAGAAGGATAGGTGTTAGCCCCTCTCTAAATGTTTGATAGAATTCGCCTGTGAAGCCATCTGGTCTTGGACTTTTGTTTGTTGGAAGAATTTTAATCACAGTTTCAATTTCAGTACTTGTGATTGGTCTGTTTTTATTTTCTCTTTCTTCCTGGTGCAGTCTTGGAAGGTTGTACTTTTCTAAGAATTTGTTTATTTCTTCCATGTTGTCCGTTTTATTGCCATATAGTTGCTTGTAGTAGTCTCTCATGATGCTTTGTATTTCTGTAGTGTGAGTTATTACTTCTCCTTTTTCATTTCTAATTCTGTTGATTTGAGTCTTCTCTCTTTTTTTCTTGATGAGTCTGGCTAATGGTTTATCAATTTTGTTTATCTTCTCAAAGAACCAGCTTTTAGTTTTATTGAATTTTGCTATTGTTTCCTTTATTTCTTTTTCATTTATTTCTCATCTGATCTTTATGATTTCTTTCCTTTTGCTAACTTTGGGGTTCTTTTTTTTTGTTTTTGTTCTTCTTTCTCTAACTGCTTTAGGTGTAAGTTTAGGTTGTTTATTTGAGATGTTTCTTATTTCTTGAGGTAGGATTGTATTGCTGTAAACTTCCCTCTTAGAACTGCTTTTGCTGCATCCCATAGGTTTTGTGTCATAGTGTTTTCATTTTCATTTGTTTCTAGGTATTTTTTGATTTCTGCTTTGATTTCTGCATTGATCTCTTGGTTATTTAGTAGCATATTGTTTAGCCTCCATGTGTTTGTATTTTTTACAGTTTTTTTTCCTGTAATTGATATCTAGTCTCATAGCATGGTGGTCAGAAAAGATATTTGATACGATTTCAATTTTCTTAAGTTTACCAAGGCTTGATATGTTACCCAAGATTTGATCTATCTTGGAGGATGTTCCATGAGCATTTGAGAAGAAAGTGTGTTCTGTTGGTTTTGGATGGAATGTCCTATAAATATCAGTTAAATCCATCTGGTATAATGTGTTATTTAAAACTTGTGTTTCCTTATTAATTTTCTTTCTGTATGATCTGTCCATTGGTGTAAGTGAGGTGTTAAAGTCCCCCACTATCATTGTGTTACTGTCGATTTCCTCTTTTATAGCTGTTAGCATTTGCCTTATGTATTGTGGTGCTCCTATGTTGTGTGCATACATATTTATAATTGTCGTATCTTCTTGGATTGATCCCTTGATCATTATGTAGTGTCCTTCCTTGTCTCTTGTAACATTCTTTATTTTGAAGTCTATTTTATCTGATATGAGTATTGCTACTACATCTTTCTTTTGATTTCCATTTGCATGGAACATCTTTTTCCATCCCCTCCCTTTCAGTCTGTATGTGTCCCTAGGTCTGAAATGGGTCTCTTGTAGACAGCATATATATGGGTCTTGTTTTTGTATCCATTCAGTCAGTCTGTGTCTTTTGGTTGGAGCATTTAATCCATTTATATTTAAGGTAATTATCAGTATGTACGTTCCTATTCTCATTTTCGTAATTGTTTTGGGTTTGCCTTTGTAGGTCTTTTCCTTCTCTTGTGTGTCCTACCTAGAGAAGTTCCTTTAGCATTTGATGTAAAGGTGGTTTGGTGGTGCTGAATTCTCTTAGCTTTTGCCTGTCTGTAAAGCTCTTGATTTGTCCATTGAATCTGAATGAGATCCTTGTTGGGTAGAGTAATCTTGGTTGTAGGTTTTTCCCTTTCATCAGTTTAAATACGTCCTGCCACTCCCTTCTGTCTTGCAGAGTTTGTGCTGAAAGATCAGCTGCTAACCTTATGGGGATTCCCTTGTGTGTTATTTGTTGCTGTTCCCTTGCTGCTTTTAATATTTTTTCTTTGTATTTAATTTTTGATAGTTTGATTAATATGTGTCTTGGCGTATTTCTCGTTGGATTTATCCCATATGGGACTCTCTGTGCTTCCTGGACTTGACTATTTACTTTCCCATGTTAGTTTCCAAGTATAATCTCTTCAAATATTTTTTGAGACCCTTTCTTTTTCTCTTCTTCTTCAGGCACCCCTATAATTCGAATGTTGGTGCATTTAATATTATCCCAGAGGTCTCTGAGACCCTCCTCAATTCTTTTTATTCTTTTTTCTTTATCGTGTTCTGTGGCAGTTATTTGCACTATTTTATCTTCCTGGTCACTTATCCATTCTTCTGCCTCAGTTATTCTGCTATTGATTCCTTCTAGAGAATTTTTAATTTCATTTATTGTGTTCTTCATCATTGTTTGTTTGCTCTTTAGTTCTTCTAGGTCCTTGTTAAAAATTTATTGTATTTTCTCCATTGTATTTCTGAGATTTTGGATCATCATTTCTCTGAATTCTTTTTCAGTTAGACTGTCTATTTCCTCTTCATTTATTTGCTCTGGTGGGTTTTTACCTTACTCCTTCACATGCTGCATATTTCTCTGTCTTCTCATTTTGTTTAACTTACTGTGTTTGGGGTCTCCTTTTCACGGGCTGCAGATTCATAGTTCCCATTATTTTTGGTGTCTGCCCCCAGTGGGTGAGGTTGGTTCAGTGGCTTGTGTATGCTTCCTGGAGGAAAGGACTGGTGCCTGTTTTTTAGTGGGTGGGGCTGAATCTTGTCCTGTTGGTGGGCAGGGCTGCATCAGGTGGTGTGTTTTGGGGTGTCTGTGAACTTAGTATGACTTTAGGCAGCCTCTCTTCTAATGGGTAGGGTGTGTTCCTGTCTTTCTAGTTGGTTGGCATGGGATGTTCAGCACCGAAGCCTGCTAGCCGTGGGGTGGAGCTGGTTCTTAGTGTTGTGACAGAGATATCTGGGAGAGCTCTCACTGATTGATATCATGTGGGGCCAGGAGGTCTCTGGTGGTCTGGTATCCTGAACTCGGCTCTTCCACCTCAGAGGCTGAGGCCTGACACCAGGCCGGAGCACCAGGACCCTGTCAGCCACATGGCTCAGAAGAAAAGGGAGAAGAAAAGAAAGAAAAAAATAATAATAATGTATTTTTAAAAATTTATTAAAATAAATAAAATAATAAAAAATAAGAGAGCAATGAAATCAATGAACAAATCCAACAATGATAACTAGTGCTAAAAACTATACAAAGATAAACATAAAAATCAGAAACAAATCAGTTGCAGACAGTAAACCCCAAGTCTACAGTTGCTCCCAAAGTCCACAGCCTCCGTTTTGGGATGATTTGTTGTCTATTCAGGTATTCCACAGATTCAGGGTCCATCAAGTTAATTGCGGGGATTTAATTTGTTGCTCCTGAGGTTGCACAGAGAAATTTCCCTTTCTCTTCTTTTTTGGCACAGCTCCTGTGGTTCAGCTTGGTTTTGGCCCTGCCTCTGCGTGTAGGGTGCCCTCAGGCATCTGTTCCCCGCCCAGACAGGAGGGCCTTAAAGCAGCAGCTGATAAGGGCTCTCTTGCTCTATGGTAGTCACAACTGGAATGCCGGGCGAGCCTGGGGCGGCAGAGGCCAGCATGACATTGCAACAGCCTGAGGTGTGCTGTGTGTTCTCCTGGGGAAGTTGTCCCTGGATCACGGGATCCTGGCAGCGGTGTGCTGTACAGGCTCCCAGGGGGGCGTGAGTAGTGACCTGTGCTTGCACACAGGATTCTTGGTGGCAGCGGTGGCAGCGTTAGCAGTTCATACCCATCTCTGGGATCCGAGCTGATAGCCGTGGCTTGTGCCCATCTCTGGAGCTTGCTTAGGTGGTGCTCTGCCTTCTGCGGGCCCATGGAGCAGGAATCCCCTCTCCTCACGTGCCCCAAACAATGGTCTGTTGCCTCTCCGGCAGGTCCAGACTTTTCCCTGGACTCCCTTCCAGCTATCTGTGGAGCACTAGCCCCCTTCAGGCTGTCTTCACGCCGCCATCCCCAGTCCTCTCCTTGGGGTCTGATCTCTGAAGCCTGAGCCTCAGCTCCCAGCCTCAGCCCTGGCGGGTGAGCAGACAAGCATCTCAGGTTGGTGAGTGCTGGTTGGCACCAATCCTCTGTGCAGGAATCTCTCCACTCTGCCCTCCGCATCCCTGTTGCTGTGCTCTCCTCCATGGCTCCAAAGCTTCCCCTTCGCCCAGTCCCCTGTCCCTGCCAGTGAAGGGGCCTCCTAGTGTGTGGAAATATTTCCTCCTTTACAGCTCTCTCCCAGAGGTGCAGGTCCCATCCCTATTCTTTTGTCTCTGTTTTTTCTTTTGCCCTACCTAAGTATGTGGGGATTTTTTTGCCTTTTGAGAAGTCTGAGGCCTTCTGCCAGCATTCAGTAGGTGTTCTGTGGAGTTGTTCCACATGTAGATGTATTTTTGATGTATCTGTGGGGAGGAAGGTGATCTCCATGTCTTACTCCTCCACCATCTTGAAGGTCTCTATAGATAGTTTTTAAAGCTATTTCCTGAGTGTGTGAGCAAATCGGACATCATTATTGTACTAAACATATACCCTAACAATGAGTATACTTTGAACTGAATATAAGCCAATCTTTTTCTCGTTGTTTTGGCACTCAGAAGTTATAGAATGGGTGTCTGTAATTAATCGTTTAATTAATTTGTCAAAACAAGCCCTTTTACAATTGAATTTTGTAGCAAATTCCTGGCAAGCTGAATAGTGTGGAAACAGATCCAAGACTGAGTTCAGCTGAAAAATAAATAAATAAAGAGACTTTCTGACAGAAGCTAGCATTTCTATTTTATAAAATCAATGAAGAGATGATGTTTTAAAATTTTGTTTTTAAAAATCATATATAACAACATATAAAATACTTATGCTCTTTTCTAGCTAGAATTATACTGTAGATTAATAGTTTCTAGACATATTTTACAGAGCACTATATCAGGGTATGTAAATAAGTGTACAAAAAGTTGTGATTTGTGAAGTGAGTTTACATCTCACTTGAGAAAATTCTGTTCACAGCACCTTATAAATGGTACCAAAAATTCTATAGAAAAGAAGAGCACAAGATTTTCTAATTGTTTTTTCCATAAAGCACACTTATGGAGAAATACCAAAACATGGTAGAGTTATCATGAATTTGTATCACAAATTTTGTATTCCTGGGGTCTGAGAATGTAAAGATAAATAAGTCACAGTGCCTACCTTTGAGAAGGGGTTCATCAAAATGAACCATAACAATTATAAATATACATTCAGTAGTAATAAAGTTCATATGTCTCCAAAGCATAGTAAAGAGGAGGGACTGATTGACTTTGCCAAACAATATGGCATTCATATTCACAGAGGAAGTGAATGTAAGATTTGGGGAAAAAAATGAGTTTGAAACGGTTGGGAAGAGCATTGCAGTCAGAAGAAACAGAAACTATAAATCCCTGAAATTTTTAAGCAAGGAAGATACAAATCGAATTTAATTTTTTGTTTGTTTGTTTTTTTGCAGTTACGCGGGCCTCTCACTGTTGTGGCCTCTCCCATTGCGGAGCACAGGCTCCGGACGCGCAGGCTCAGTGGCCGTGGCTCACGGGCCCAGCCGCTCCACGGCATGTGCGATCTTCCCAGACCGGGGCACGAACCCGTGTACCCTGCATCGGCAGGTGGACTCTCAACCACTGCCCCACCAGGAAAGCCCCAAATTTAATTTTTAGATACATTGATTTAACAAAAAATTAAGGATAAATAGGAGACAGTAGTGATACAGTTCAGAGGACATAGTCACTGTGTGAGTAAGGATTAGATCACTAGTCTCCCTCCCCATCAGTTTACTGGTGCAGTTCTCCTACCTTTGGGGTTCAGAGGGATTTGATGTACAAAAAAAAAATCACTAAACTCATCACTTAAGTTTGGAACTATGGCTCTTTTTACGTCCAATACATCTAGATTATGATTTAACTTGGACTGGTCTAGAAAGATAACATCTGCGTCTATGGCATCTAAGCTTCACAAAATTGGGGAACAAATAATGTTTTCATAGGCCAACGACTGCCTGTATAATCATGTTTTCAGGGCCTAGGATCTGATTTATTCTGTTTCCTGGAAGCAGGATGTGTGAGAACTGCTCAAAAATAAGTAGGCCCTCATGCCTTCTGAGAACTGGCAAAGAGAGAACAGTGCCATCGAGCTCCATGCCAAATTCAAGGGCAGCTGAGAGCCAACAAAGCCCAACCTTCCCCATGATAGTGAAGCATGGATTTTCCACTCACATCACAGCTGGCTTCTCCAGTTGCCTAACGTCCAGTTTGTCAGTGTCACCGATAAAACATTCTTTGCGCGAGATAATTTGGCAGAATCTCCAACCCTGGGATATTGAGATGCAGTCAGTCAGCATGGAAGTTAGCTCCTAGGAAGCCCAGGTGGCTATTGGATGTGGGGCTGATTGAAGGAGTGTGATTCTAAGCAGCTTGGATAGCAAAACCTCCTTATGGGCATAAAATTTATTACTCAGGATTTTTGAAGCAGTTTATACTATTTTTCAAGCAGTTAAAAGCTCCACAAACAATATGATTTTGTTTGCTTATTTTATTTTGCTTTTCTTTTCATTTCATCGAAATAAAACTATTTAAAATAAGGGAACACCTACCAGCAAAAGAATCTGGCAGACCATAAAGCTGTGTGTACCAAAAGACTGAATTTAAGAGTAGAAGTGTTCTATTCATAAATCAGAGCACTCTGCCATCTTGTCTTGACAGCAGGCCTATCGGGCAGAATGCATGGTATTTAATTTAGGATAATCTGTGGGAACAGCAAGTCAGCTCCATTAACTTCTACAAATCTATCCTTATGATTACAAAGCAAATGGATGTCATGATATGGAGTTTATTTGCCCCCAGTTTAAAAAGAGAGAGCTGTTTCTTAAAAAATCTAGTAATATACTTAGGAAATTTAATAATATACTTGGGAGGTTCCATTTGTGACACAGTAGAATAAAGGTTGGCTTGTTGTGGTACTAGAGATTAGGGGAAGGGTTGATCTGTATCCTGTGACCTAAGATGAAGTTGGCCATTGAAACAGTCTACCCATATTTACAGAACAACGGTCAGTACTACCATTCAAAGACAGATCTTGTTAGGGAAAAAAAGCATACTCGGTGGTGGAAGATTCCCACACCAGATACCCATATTAGTTGGCCGGGTCCTTTGTTCACAAATATGAATTGACAACCAAGAATCACAAGACACTTGGAGAAAATCAACAGCATAAGAGAGAAATGCCTAGATGAACAAGCAGAACAGCTAATTCTCAAATCACTTTGAGAATCTAAGTAAATAATAAAACTGTAATTTCCATACTCACATTGGTTTGAATAAACAGTACATCTATTAAACAAGAATGGACTGCTTTAAAACAGAATTATGAGAGCACAAGAAAAAGATGTTTCAAAAAACCAGTAATTCCCCCCCGAAAATTAATAGCAGTACTAAAAGACATAGAGGAGGAAATTTAAAATGCAGAGCAAAGCAACACAGAGATAGAAAATGCAACACAGAGGGGAAAATGTAAGAAATGTAGACAATCAAGGCAGGAAACCCAGCATTTATCTAACAATAGATTTAAAGGCAAGAGAGAGCAAATAAATGGTGAGGAGAAAAATAGGAACAAAAACATTTTAGTGAAATAAAAGAGAGAAAGATGTGGGCTGTAAGAATATTTTATCAGCATATTTTCTTTTCCAGAACAAACAAAAAAAGAAAACAGCAAGTTGCAGAATGATACTGATAAATTTGCTGCCATTATTGAAAATTCTTCATTATGCAATATTACTATATTGCAGCATTATAACATATGATGTTACACACTTAAAACCATAGTATATATTCTTTATGAGATGTACTGAGATTGAGCAAAATCCTAAAGACTTGCAAGGGGATGATAAGCATAAATTAACTCTATAAACAAAGGATAAGCAAATATGCCATCATTTTATGATTGATAAAGCTGAGTGGTAGATTCAAGGGTATTTGTTATATTTTTTATATGTTTTAATGAAATTTGATAGAATTCATAATTTTAAAAATAAAGTAAAATTCTAACTATGCAGCTATTACCGTGAACTTCCTGAGAAAATGCCTTTCAAAAGCAGGTTTATAAGTAACGTTTCTTCCTCCTTGTCTATTGCTACTGATAAAATTGAACCTAGAGAGATTATATTGGGGGAAAAAATTGAAAACAGAGTGGAATTGAGGAGGTAGCTGCAGTCACATTTATGAGAAGTAGCAAACACTAAACAGCCATAAGAGAAGCCCAGTAAATATACTAGGTTCATATGGGATTTTACCTACTTCCTTAGAGGGGGAAACCTTTTGGGGGTAAAATCAATCTGTCTGTTTGTGGATGAAGCTTATTGTCTCAAGGGTAAACTCTTTAATGAATTGGGAATAAAGAGACTATAACAACTTGCTCTAAAGAATTGTGTAGTATCTGCCTGATCCACCGAGAATCTTAAGGGTATTCAGAATTGCATTTAGTTTGTGCCTGTAATAATGGGAAATTTCAATCATTTTACCTATTGAAGTCATTGTGAAATGCTCTACTATTTTTTTTTCTTGTACATTTGGGACACTTTTCAAATTAAACATCCGTTACATGTCCCTATTCATTTTCAAGTCAGTAGTGGAAAATGAAGGCAGAAGAGATAGTTAAATATGCCTCCTCCCCATTCTCAGGAAGCCATATGTAGAGCCTGTTACATAAATCTTGACACATCTATATACTAAGAGAAGTACTCCACTAAGGATTTCACAAATATAGACAGATGGCTAGATGATAGATAGATAGATAGATAGATAGATAGATAGATAGATAGATAGATAGACAGACGTTCATATATATCTACATATAGTGATATAGAGATGGGTATAGAGGGATAGAGGGAGACATGAATATATAAAGATGTATGGAGACAGAGTTAGCTAGGGAAAAAACACTTGATTAATGCCTCAGTATCTAGAAAGGTATTAATTGTAATACAGAAGGAAAGCAATGTCATGATTAGCTAGTCAGAAACATAGAACATGGAAGGTAGAGCAGAATATTTCTGTACGTTTCTCATTCAAGTCATTTTTCAGTTCACACAGAGCTCCCTTGAATGAGCCTCTGCATCCTCTCTCTTCTGTCTTCATCCCTCTTTTCAATCAATCTCACCTGCTCAGTCTTTTCCATACCCCTGTCCTTTCATCTCTGTCCTAGAGATGGCCTCAAAATCTCAAAAATTGTGCACAGAGTTTGTGCTCCCAGGAGGAGTTGCAGTAGGTCCTTACAGTTTCATTAGCGGTGACTTTCATGTAATTTAGAATTAAGCCTCTACAACTTTGGTTAGTGTCCAAAGTGGAGTGCATACCCTGCAGGGCTGCATGATCTTTCAGAGTTCAGGAATATACTTTTAACAATTCTATTTATATTCAGTTTTTATAAATACTTTGTAACATATATCTTTATAATGCTCTATATTGTAACAATATATACATGAATATAGTGGTACATAAAATATGATTAAGTATAGACGCATAAATATAGCATAGGTGTATATATATTGCAGGCTCAGTTTGTTTAACTGAGAGAAGTGTACTATCAAAGGCTACTCTGGAGAATAGAAAAACTATCACTGATATTTTTCAACTTAATATGTTAATTTTGCTGCATTTTACAGAATAATAATAACAATAGCATCAGAAAAACGCTGTATTTTTATACCATCTTAGCAAATTTGCTTCTCCAACTAGGAATAAAGAAAAGGAAACAATGGGCAAAAGAAATAATATCTCGTCCTGCCCTAGAAGGGAAATATTAGAGAGATAACACAAATTCAAAAATAGCAAAGGGTTGTGATTTTCCAAGAACGGCTGCTCTCGCAGAAGGTGGTAGAGTGTGCAAAAAGAACATGAGGGGACCAAACTGCCCTCAATATGCTGGGTTCTAATTGGTCTCCCTGCTTCCCTCTAGCCTCCTCCAGTCTCTGCCATACATCAGCCACCAGGATCCTTCATCCTCATAAATCAGAGCATGTCCTTCTTCTGGTCTCAGCCTTCCCTTTCCGCCTATCTCACTCAGTACAAAAACTAACACTCTTACCATGTGCACAGAGCCCTACATGAGCTGGCCCTGGTTACCTCTCTGATCCCGTTTCTTATCGCTTTGCTCGCTTTCTCAAACCAACAAACGCATTACCTTCTACCTCAGGGATTTGCATTTCCTATTCTCTCTGTGTTCAGTACTCTTCTCCTGTATATTCACATGCCTCCCTTCTTTCCTTTATCCATATGTCCCTTCAAATGGCCTCACCTTTTCAAATGACCATTGTAACTGAACTAAGATCCCCAAGTCACTTTGTATCCTCTTATTTTTCACTTACTACTTGGCACACTACAGGTATTAGATTAAAAAAATGAACAGGGGAAATTCGCTCAGTCCTTTGACTTCAAATTTCTTATCTAAAAACATGAAAGAGTTAAATCAATTTCTAGGAACCTTCAAATATCCACATAAGTTTGTAATGAATGTGCATTTGTCAGATTTAGTTTGATTTAGTGGCATTATTGTTAGCTTATTCAACAATCGCAATTTGGGAAGATTTGTACTCTTCCCCCAACTAATGTCTCTTTGAGATGAGTAAGACTTTTGAAACATGTTTCTTTTCCGATTGAGAGGAGGAGAGTAAATGAGACGATGTGGAAAGCCATACGCCCTCTCCCAACGTTTGCAGAGCCCAGGCTAAAAAGCCCACAGACATATTTCTAAATATATACAGGTTATAAATCAAACTATTCTCATGGCCTGGACTAGTTTCCCTCAGTTCCTCCACCCTCATCCAAAACTGTTACTTGGGATCTGGAGCCTGATGGGGCAGCGATTTTCCCCAGCCAGCTCTGCTGTCTAGAAGCCTAAGTGGTATGAAGGACCTGACGTGACAAGGCAGGTTGGAGGCAGGGCCTTGGTGGCGACAGGACCTGCCTGAAATGTGACGGAGACTGACTAAGCCAGAGTCCCCAGAGAGCCAGAAAGAGTGGCTGCATCACTTTTCTGACTCAAAATTTCTGGGCAGTTCTAAGAGCTATGCCACCCATCTTCAAAGATTTGAGACAGTGAAACTTGAGTAAAAACAGTCACTTTTTTTGTTTTCTCCAGACAAGAGCTATGATTTTCTCATCTCACCATCCTCCAACACACACACACACACACACACACACACACACACACACACACACACACACACACACACACATACACACACCCCTCTGGCCCTAGTGGCTCAGTTTGCTTGAATGTTCATCTCAACGATTTTCATCCTGGTCCAAATTGTTACCAAACTTTCTAAAACTTTTCTTAGGTGTCTTTGTGTGCCAATATTTGTAATATGTGGGATTCTTTCAGGACTGGCATCCAGAGCAAAGGTCCCTGTTACCCAGGTCTGAGGGCAAGACTGGTAAACTATGTCATGCCGATATCTGGAGAATCACTCAGTTCTCAGGGGTTCACTAACTCATTCCAGCCTTTGGATACGACACTTAACATCTCAATAGTATTTCTTTCCCAATAATTTTTAACAGTAAAAACGACGTCTACAACTATTATGATGACATATATATATATATATATATATAAAAGTTTTCACACTTACAAATCACTTCATAGGAAACCCAGCATAATTCAGAAACATTGATATCATAATCTGCCCCCAAGATTTTTTACAGAAAATGCTAAAAATTTGTGTCTAAAAGTTTGTATTAAATAATGTGTAATTTGCATTCTACTATATATCTAAAAACATTTTTTAAGCAAATCTAAGTTTAATTGTAAATTGATATAAATAGTTGCTTAGTTGGTAAGATATATTATTCAACCATAGAATAGTTATTATTAATTGAATTCTCATTTAGGATAATTAGACTTTAAGAGCACAGACTGGACCATTCTATGTGCCAAAGTTGAGAGAATGTGGGTGGAGCTAGATAAGACAATTGCCTTGAAAAATCATAATAATTGTAATAATGATAATATTTCAAAAGCTCGAAACACATTTCTTTTAAGTTACGGTGTTAGATATATTAAATTTTCATGTAAAGTTGGCATATTAACACATATGCTAACTTTAGCTTTATTGAAATGTTGAGTCTGAACAATAAAAATGTCAACATTTTACTGAGTTCCTACGTAGGATAAGGCATAGTACTGAGTGCTACAGGATACAAAGATACAAAGATGAGGAAGACAGTTTTTGATCCTAAGACAAATATGTAAATTAGTATAGCGTAACCCAAAATCCAAGTAACGTGTATATAAAATCTCAAAAAGCTTTTTTATATGTACTGTCATCCTGAAAAATAGATAACCATGCCATATTATTAATCATTTTACAGATAAGTTTATGACTTGACTGCTATCACAAGTTAGTAAAAGAGGGGGCAGGCATTGGAACCATAAGTCTTTGAATTCCAAACTGAGTGTTTTTTGATCATAGGATGCTTTCTCTTTCAGATGAGACATAGTGAGTCTTACAGAGCAAAATATTTTGGTTCTGGCTAGATCTGTCATCAGCTGATGACAGTGGATGTTAGAGAAATCAGATTTATTAAAGTCTAAGCAATGTATTATTAGATAATATTGTCATCAATCAATTATGAATCCCATAAATGAGATAGATATTAGATTATCTGAGTTGCTTTCTAAATGGGAGTTGACTAGTCTTCGGGTATTTCTCAGGCATGAGTTGAGGGTGAGTGGGGACTCATTTGTTCTGTAGGGCCATGTTTTTGGAACAATGAATACAAGGTCTGCACTTCGTAAGTGCTCAATATATATTAGCTATTATTATTTTTCAGCTTTTTTTGAGTTCAGTAGAGAGCCAAGTAAGGCTTCGGCTCAAACAGAAATTCCAGACTGCAGACAGCAAGCTCCCTGCCCAGCAGGAAAGAGGGACAGATCTCTCACAAAGTGCCTCTCGCCCAGAGCCAGGGACATTTGCCAGGGAGCTTGTTGGTGGGAGACTCACGGTACTAACTGCCTTCAGAGGTTCTAATTCATCATAAGTTCTTGACTGTCAAAAGGGATAAAGACAAAAGCAGGAAGAGGAGGAACACTTGACATACTGTGCTGATAACTGCCTGATTCTATGTGGCATTGCACTCCACTTCTTACGTGAGGGAAGTTTGCAAGCGGGCACTAAGGTCACATGATATTCACCTAGACCTTTATCGAATAAAGGGACAAATCAAGCTCAGGGAATCTCAGTATGGTTATTTTACAAAAAAAAAATTTTTGTGGGTGTAATTGTATTATTTTTCCCTTTTTTCTATTGATTTCTGCAAGGAACACTCTGCTTTGCTCATAATCAATAAACTTCCTCATATTTGACTTAGTCTCCACCCTAGACTATGACCTTCCAATGCAGAGACCAATGTATTCTTTTCATTTCAGTAATCCTCTAGTCCTATAATAATGCCGTGCACATACAGTTAACAAATGAATGATTATAATAATATTAAGTACATACACGAGGCGTCCAACTGATAATCTCATGAAATTATTTAGATACTTTTTTAAAAAAGTGAGTGAGCGTGATTCTGTTACATAATCCAACTATAAATATCATAACAAACACTGAGAAACAATCCATTGAAAATTGAAAAGAAGTCTTGGCAGTATAAGCATAGTTTTCAATTTGTAGATTCTACAAAGATCTGAAGTTTATAAGAACAGATAAAACAAGTTTTTGTTGTGATAAATAGGCCTCAAAACTTAGAATCAAACATTTTCTAGTGGCTGTGGTACTCTCTGTAGAATGTAATTTTGCTTATTTTGAAACCACTAAATTCTTCATGTGACATGTGGGAGTTGATTTTTAGACCATTATATTCTAGCTGCTAAAAGAATATAATACATTACATTAAACTGCCCGTGAAGTTTTGTATAAATGGTTACTTATGTCACATTTGTAGGACAGAAGCCTGCAAATGGAAGTATGATTTCATAATCACGTGTATCTTCAGTTCATCCTGGGTCTGTGCAATTTAAATGTTTATCCTCAGTTCACACTGGTGTGTCAGGTCAATGTTTTCCTTTCCCAGAGAACAATTTAGTCTGTTGCATGTTAACCAGTCAGCTATATCCTCTTAACTGCTAATCGGTGTTAAATAAAAACTGATTTCAGTTAAACAAATGACTTATTTGAGGCATGTTAAAACAATTCAACTTGTTTTTATTAGAAAGCATTTATTTCAACCTTATTTTCAGAATATTTTTTTTTCACTCTAAATCACTGTTCAGTAGTATTAGAATTCCTTAGAGCGTTGTAAAGGTAGAACATCAGGTAAACAATATTTCTTCCCCACCCTTTTTTCATTTTATGCAATCCCTCTTTACCACCTTTGACTTGTAGAACACAACAGTGTTTGGTACATGGAAGATATTTACTAAATATTCATTGAGTGAATTAATCAATAAATGGATCCTAACAGAGAACAACAACTTGCCCATAGGTTTTTCTTTTGAAGATGAAATGTACTCGTATTTAAGTTGGTAATTTGCTGTCACTCTGTCCTTTATTTTCAAGGGCATTTTATTCTGTCCTCTTGCATGAGACTAGAACCACACCAGGGTTTCCCTAGGCTACTGCAGCTGTTTTAGCTGAAAGTCCATATGCAAATTAGGTAGGATACTACTGGTCTATATCCAGGTTCCGATCCAGTGCAATGAAGTCTTATATGCGCTATGATCTAATTGTTGGAGCAAGGCATTCTGGATGGGATCAAAATCTTTCAGAGAATAGCTAGGAGTAGCAGTGTATGCCAGGAAACATATACAAGTGGTTCTAATTTTCCGATATTCATTTTCCATGTTTCCATGGTTACAAGGTAAATGGTGAAGCAAAATAAGCACAAGACAATACAATTCATTAGTGAACTGAGCACTTATAAAATTAGTCTGAATTCAAATTTCCCTTCCCCCTAGTGTTTATATGGTCACTGTTTTGTGAAATGTTGGATGCTTGCAACAGTACAATGCAGTACAGAGCAAATTGATGAGAAAGTAAAATTGGCAATGTCAAGATTTTATGAAACCAATAATATGATGCTGGACAACTGCTGAAATTCTATGCCAAACGATTACCCAGTAAAGGTACAATGGAGTTCGAATAGACACACAAGGAAAAAGCCCACTAATTCTAAGAATAAACAAAATGAATGAAGAGTGTGCGTTTTTGAATCAGGTAAATTTTTGGACAAAGTTGTGTGAGAGAACAGTAGGTGTCACAAAAGAGAACATTTTGACCATCAAAGAATTAAAATATTTGACAAAATGCTGATGAATCATTTTGTGTACAAAAATATGATTTTTGAGAGGTAATTTAGCCATGAAAGTTAAATGGGATGTAAAGACGGTAAATTTGTGATACCATAAAACTTTGTCAGAAAATGATTCTTCAATAAATGAAGACAAATAAATATTTGATTCATTCATCATTCAAATATTAAGCTCATTGGTAATTACTCATTTTGTTAAATACAAAATAGTTTGAAAATTTCAAAATAGAAAATCCAAATCAAACCATTTAAAAAAATTGAGTACCCAATTTAAATGGTCATTTTCTGGTATTATTTATCCTCAAATAACAAAACATCCTATCTCTCTAATCACGATGCTGACAGTATCCAGAGATGTGGGCAAAAATATGGATATTCTCTCACAGTTATCAATTCCAGTAAATTTAATATCAATAGAATAATTTTATCTAATCTACCCTAAATATTACAATTTTGTTAATTGACACAAAATGTTCATGATAGAATTGTTTTTCCTCCTGTATAAAATGCAGTCTAGAATCAGCTTTTGCATTTAGTTTTGATGAGTTAGTCTTCTTAATCTGAAACATTTTCACACTCTTTCCTTTTCATGTAAGCATTTTTGAAGAACTCTCTCCTTCTGTCTCTTTTTTCCAGCACTGCTCCTCATTTGGGGATTTGTGTGATATATCTTCTCATAACTAGAGTCAGATTATGCATTCTTGACTGGAAAGATACCAAAGTGATATTGTTATCTTGTTCAGGGAATCACATCTGTAGGCACATGATGTGTATCCAATCCTCGTTAATGATGACAGTTTTGATCAGTGGGTCAAGGAGTTGTCTAATTTCTGCACCCTATTGTTACTACACTTTCTTTACAACTAATAAGTACTCTGAAGGGTAGTACATACTAGGCCATACTAGTAAGCAATTGTTTTGGTATTTTACTGTAAGCAAAAGGTCTTCCTCCTCCCTCCCACTTATTTATCTGTTTATCTTTTTTAAATTTATAATTTATTCTTGTTTGTAATTATTTTGAGGCTCAAAGTGACCCAGATTTTGCCAGTGAGAGCCTATTCAAGCTGGCTCCCATATCCTTGTGACAAGCCTACATAAATTGTTTTTGATCACTTCCTTACTGTCTGGTATAACAAGATGTTCCAGGCTCATCTTCCACCTCAATTGCTCCAGCCCTGCAGTCATTTTTACAAGGAACCCAGTATTATTTTAAGTGGAGAATAGTAATAAAGATACAATCTCTGGTCACTGTATGGTGATTTTTATTGTGGTATCTTTATTTCTTGGCCCTTTCAGCAGCCAGACCTAGGAAAAAATACACACACACACACACACACACACACACACACACACTCATATATACACATACTGACATGCATCCGTATCAGGGAAAACATACATATTTTAGAAATCAGGAGTTTGCACAGGAATATACAATTCCAATCTATTCCCAGAGTATTTTTTTTTCTTTGTCTTTCTCCGTTTCATGTGTGATGTGGCTTCCAACCACATTAACACATTTGCTCATCCTATAACATATTTAAAATAGTTTTAGAATTGCTTCATAATTATTAATTAGGTAACTCTGACCTTACTGGCATATTTTCCAGTTCTGATCCAGCAGAAGTATGCTTTATTATTTTTATTTGAAAATGAGCCTGCTTTTTCATCTTGTGAAGAAGATATATGCTAGCACCCACTTGTTATTTTGGTTTTATATTTATTTTTGTATTGACGGGAAAATATCTTCTCCCCCAAGTATCTGAATTTGTATCAAGCATTTCTTAAGTAACTCTGAGGAAGTTATGGGAAGGAGCCTTAGAAAGATTAAATTATAATACGAATTAGAGACCAAAGCAGTACTTACCCAATTAGCTTTCCTCAGTTTATTGCCATATTCTCAAACCACTACTTCACTGAATGTTCCTTCTACACTTGCACTATCTTTTCAGAGTCATCTGTGAAGAAACAGAGAAAACTGCAGTGTTAAGAGTAAAGACTTTCCAGTCAGACAAGTCTAGTTTTGAGGCCTTAACTCACCACTTACTAGATCAATGTCCTCTCTAAGCAACCATTCATACAAACCTAGTTGAAAGGCTTGTTTTGTGAATTAAATGAATAATTTATGTAACAGGGCTTAGCCTAGGGTCTGGCAGAATAGAAGAATTCAATGATCATCAGTATTATTGTTATGTAAAGTATGTAATACCTGCATAAACAGTTTAACCCACTTAGAATCTTGGTACTTTACTATAAATTGTGATGCTATAGTTCCCCATTTTAACTATATTTCAGAGTGGAAATTCACTTAGTGTTTTCACTTATATTGATTGCTATGTTTTTCATTAACACAGCCTTTCATAAGGAGATGTGATAGGGCCAGTTTTTAATTTCTTTCTTCCATTAGTTTATTATAAAATAACTCCATCATTTGCAATTGCCCAAAACCTTAAGATTACCTAACTCTTAACAAGCACATAGATTCATTGTTCTTCAAGTACATTCCAATAAAGAGCTGATCTTGAAAGTAAACAGGTTGTAAAGTCTAAAAAAAGAAAGGCTTTTGAAAGGTATAGGTGAGAGGAAGTCAGTCCATAAAATGCTGACCTTTCATCAAGTACTGATTGTTTTGCTTTCCTGTGGGAACATTAAGGAGGGAGTGATCTCATAGATTTCCACTAATGTCACGACCTATAGCTTCCGCCCAACTTTTCTGCCAGTTATGGAGACTTCCTTATCCTCCTCAGGATGTGCTTACCTGTTTTCTTATGCTAGGTTGACAGCTTGTTCACTTCCCTTGGCTTTGACCTTGGCTTTGACATCCACAGGAGGTAGGCAGGCTGTCAATACTGACATCAGAATAGTGCAAAGACCTTCTGGCAGCTGGAATCTGGGGCAACTTTGGCAGCTCCTGCAGATTTGTATTTTCCATGTGATTATTCAGCTGGCTCCCCCCATCCCCAAATGTTAGAAGGCATCCCAGTGCGAGAGGGCTAACACATGTAATTAGAGAGGTGTGTTTTTTTGCTATTCCCATCCCATCTGCAACAGCTTGAGTACCACTGCATTACTCATTAGGAGTCATAAGTCCTGACCTACTGGGTATCCAAAGGGCTCAAAGGCTAGGGGTGGACAGCTTGGACGGAAGCCAACATTGCTTCTGACCTTGGGTAGTCAAACCAGACCAAACAAGACTTATATTCTGCATCTCACTTTAAAAAAAAAAAGGTTTTAAAAGACTCCACTTTTATGTGTTTCCATGAGACCCATTATTTTTAGCTATGCTTGCTTTTTTTTTTTTACATTTTTAACTTTAGGGAGAAGTATAAGTGTAAGAATATAGCATAGCAAATTAACAGTTTCCAAAAAAGATTTAAAAAGTCAAAAATATGAAAATGTATACTGGAAAAATGCTCTTTAGTTATCATTTCCATACTAATAAAATACATTAATGTTCATTGTTAATAATTATGGGTAAGACAAGTGAAAAAAATTCAGAAGAACTAAATTTGCAACCTTTGTGTTTCCTTCTGGAAATAGCTCCCCCCAATTGGCTTTATAATTTGGACAACTTGGTATTCTAAACAAATCAGCCGGTATATAAAAACAGGTGTATAAAGATCATTGTCTTTGAAAGTCTTTCCATTTAACAAAAGCAAGAAAATTGACTGAGTTACAAAAATCAAATGAGGAATGAAAGCTTCCCAACAATGCCTCTATTCATGTTTTTCATATTGAGGGGAACCTCCCAGAATATTTTCCCAATAGTGACATTCTATCTGAATGCAATCCTGACCCTCTATCCTCCACAATCATGACCACAGTGGTGTCTTTTAAACACATAGAAAAGTTGTATGGAGGGAGAGAAGAAAGAGGGAGGAAGAGAGGGAAGGAAGAAAGGGGAAAAAAGGGAGGGGGGAGAGAGAGAGAGAAAGAGAGAGAGAGAGAAAAAGGGAGACAGAAAGAAAGACAAGAAGATGAA
This sequence comes from Grampus griseus, assembly GCF_964374135.1. NCBI lineage: Eukaryota > Metazoa > Chordata > Mammalia > Artiodactyla > Delphinidae > Grampus > Grampus griseus. Next base: position 37,583,734 of record NC_139019.1, on the reverse strand, counting down.
AAGGACAGAATAAAGGCATAAAAATGGAATAGGGAAAGAGTACAATGAAGTAGTTTTATTTGTTTTGTGCTCATCAAGAATTTTTTCTAAGGAGATGTAAAGCCATGTCGCGAATAATTAGCAACAAAATTACCTGTCCTCTGCCCTCTTATAATCCCCCTCCCCCATAACTCCTGTTCTTGCAATTTCTTATCTCAGCAATTAACAACCGCATTCCTCCAACTGCACAGTTGGGAGACCTCGGGATCACCCTGGCCTCCTCTCTTTCTCTTACATACCACATCTGCCAATTCTGTTGACTCTACATTCAAAACAAATATCTAGAATCTTGTGATTTCTCTTTACCTCTATCAATATCACGTTGGTAAAAAGTACTATCATTTTGTGCCTGGACCTTTGCTTTAGTTTCCTAACTGGTTTTATGTTTCCATCCCTGCCAAACGTCAGTCAAAATCTCATTGAAGCAGCGGGAGACATTCTTTTAAAAACATCATGCCACTCTCTTGCTTAAAAAAAATCAAATGGTTTCCCATCTTGAAATGAAAATCAAAGACTTTAGTGTGGCTTATGAGGTGCTATCTATTCAATTTCTGTACCTCCATCGCCCGTGACCATATCAGAATTATCTTTCTGAACTGAACTGCTACCATTCTGCCCTTTCCTTTTGTTCACTCTGTATAGCAATTCCTCCATGATACCAAATATGTTCTTGCTTCAGAAACTTTGCACATAATATGGCCTATGCTCTCTCTCAAAATCATCCTCAGTTTTGCAAAATTAACTTTGTATCAGTCAAGTCTCTCCTGATTGTCTGTTCATCAACATCTAACATGTATTTTACTTATTTACTTGTTCATTATCTGCCTTCCTCCACTAGAAAAATATGAACATCATGAAAGCAGAACTTTGCCAGTTTTATTCCTCGATTCCCAGGACCTAGAAGTGGTTGGATTCAAAACACAGATAGCATATAGCGAGTGCTTGGTAATTATTCACTGAATAAATTAATGAATAGTTAGACTGAAGAAATGATTTGTATCAGAACAGGAGAAGCTGGACATAGGCAAAATCAGAAAGGAAGCTTGTTCATTTTTGCTCTCCTGCATTCCCTTTTCCACTTTCTTACTCCTCTCCTGGGTGGCTGATAGTGGGGTGATGGAAAGAACCTGGAGTTCAGAATCAGGAAGACTTGTGAGTGACGTCCTGGTGGTATGACATTGGACAAGTTACTCATCTTTCTGAGACTCTGTTCTGTCTTCTGCAAGATGGCAATGATAATTTTATCCATGTAATTGCTATAAATGTTAAATGATATTAACCATATAAATTGTCTATTGCAGCTTTTGGCAAAGATCCGCTCTGATTCCCTTAGATGTCTTCTACCCTTTCTGTGCATGCCTTCCCAGGTTTCTCAGTGCTTCTGTTTCTGGCCAACATTTACTTTCTCTTCGCAGACTTCCCTTGGGCTACTAAAGCTGCTGTGTCTGTGGAGTTAGAGAGACAAAAGTACCTAGGAGTTTACTTCCACCCACCATCACCTCAAGGTCCTTAGATGTTGACTGACTGGCGTGGGATATAAAAGTTCAGTTTCCTTGCCTCTGGTTAGGATAAACTCTGAGATCCCCTCCAGAATCAGGCTGAAGCTTCCCTTTATGGGATCTTGCCTGAATTTGCAAATGTCCCGGTTTCTTTCCCTTCCTTATCTTGCTTCCACCACTCCGTTATGGTTTTCCTCAAAGTACGTCCTCAATAAATGACTTACACACAGATCTTGATCTCAGGGCTGCTTTTGGGGAACAGATCTAAGAATTTTCCAAGAATAAATGTCTGGAGGAATTATTGATAATTAGAGCCCAGGGGTTACTTCATGGTTGTTTTTAATCTGAAGAAAACTTTCTCAGCCCTAAAGCATTAAGTAATTTAGATTCTCAACAATTTTATATAAGAAAAGAGTATCACATCCAGTAAGAGGACTTGAATTTTCAAAACTGGAACAATTTTTCCTAATTCTCCATTCTTTCGATAAGATTGAGGCAGACAGGTTTGTATTATGCGATTGTTTGCTTGTTCTGTTTGTTCGCATGTGCCAGTGTAATTTCAAGAGGCAAGCTCCAGGCCATTCCCTCCTCTGTAAAAACTAAGATAAATATACCTGACACATTTTTTTTCCTTTCTCTAGTTCTTTCTGTACTAATATTCTGTGTAATACAACTTAGCATATCTCTCACTTTTTCTTTCTCTTTTACTTTTTTTTTTGTGGTATGCAGGCCTCTCACTGCTGTGGCCTCTCCCATTGCGGAGCACAGGCTCCGGACGCGCAGGCTCAGCGGCCATGGCTCACGGGCCCAGCCGCTCCACGGCATGTGGGATCTTTCCGGACCGGGGCACGAACCCGCGTCCCCTGCATCGGCAGGCGGACTCTCAACCACTGCGCCACCAGGGAAGCCCTCTCTTTTACTTTTTTAAGTTTTGTTTCTCTCCTATGTTCTAACTAGATGACAGCTCCATGTGAGAAGAGACTTTTTTGTTTCCATTTTATAAAATTTAACTCTTTATTATGAGATAATTGTAGATTCACATATATGAAATAATACAGAGATCTCATATCTCCTTTACCATTTCCCCTAGTGGTAACCTCTTGCAAAACTGTAGTTCAATATCACAATCTGGATATTGGCATTGATAGGACTGGCAATAGAACATTTCCATTACCACAAAGATCTCTCGTGTTGCCCTTTCATAACCATTCCCACTTCCCTCCCACCCCCACTTCCTTAACTACTGGCAATCAGTAATCTATTCTCCATTTCTGTAATTTTACCATTTCAGGAATGATACATAAATGGAACCACACACTATACATCTTTTGGACTTAGCTTTTTTCACTCAGCATAATTCTTTAGAGATGCATCAGTTTTATTTCTTCCTTTTTGATTGGTATTCCATTTGTCTTTCTTTTTTTTTTCTTTTTTTTGGACTTTGCACTGGCTAGAACATCCAAAAGTCTGGTGAATAAGAGATATAAGAGCAAACGTGCTTGACTTTTCCTAATCTGAAAAAGGAAATATTCAGTCTTTCATCAAGTACAATGTTAGCTCTATTTTTTTAGTATTTCCTTTTTATCAATTGAGGAAGTTCTCTATTTCTATTTTTCTGAGAGATTTTATTATGAATGGGTATTGAATTTTGTCAAATGCTTATTTTGAATTGATATGATCATGTGATCTTTCTTTTTATCCTGTTAATATGAGGAACTGCATTGATAGATTTTCAAATAATCAATTGTCATTCATGAAATAAATCTCAACTGGTTATGCTGTACAATTATTTTTGTATATTGAATAGTTGAATTTGCTAAGAATTCTTGTTGCCATATTCATGAGGGTTATTGAGTTGTAGTTTTCCTTTTGTACCATCTTTGTCTGATTTTGGTATCAGGGTAATATTATCTTTATGACTGAGTTGGAAAGTGTTCCTTTCTCTTCTACTCTCTGGAAGAAATTGTACAGAATTGGTGTTAATTCTTTGACTATTTTGTAGACTTCTCCAGTGTAACCATCTGGGTCTGAAGATTTCTATTTTGGGAGTATACATAATTATGAATTTAATTTCTTTAATAGTTATGGAGCTTTTGAAATGATGAATATCATATTTGACAATTTGTGGTAGTTTGTTTTTTTTGAGGAAATGGTCCATTTCATCTATGTTGTCAAATTTAATGTGTGTAGAGTTATTCCTAGAATCCTATGATTATTCTTTTGATGTCTGCAGGGTCTGTAGTGATATTGCCTGCTTCATTCTCAGTATCTTCAGTTGATGTCTTCTCTCTTATTTTGGCAGTGTTACTAGAGATGTGTCAATTTTATTATTTTCTCAAAGGACCAACTTTTTGTCTTACTGAATTTTTTCTTTTTATGTTTTCAATTTCATTGATTTCTGCTTATGTCTTTATTATTTCCTTCTTTGTTCTTGCTTAGGGTTTAATTTGCACTTATTTTTTTAGGTTCTTGAAGTGATAGCATAGATAATTAAGACTTTTTTTAATCTTTTCTAATGTATGTAATTAGTACTAATTAGTACTATAAATTTCCCTCTCAAGACTACTTTAGCTTTGTCTTTTATGTGCTGTATTTTAATTTTCACTTAATTCAGTGTATTTTTCTTTCTTTTTTTTTTTTTTTTTTTTTTGCGGTACGTGGGCCTCTCACCGTTGTGGCCTCTCCCGTTGCGGAGCACAGGCTCCGGACGTGCAGCCTCAGTGGCCATGGCTCACGGGCCTAGCCGCTCCACGGCATGTGGGATCTTCCAGGACCGGGGCACGAACCCGTGTCCCCTGCATCGGCAGGTGGACTCTCAACCACTGCGCCACCAGGCAAGCCCTATTTTTCTTTTTTTGAGTCTTTCTCTTTAAACCATGCTTTTTTTAAAGGTATGTTGTTTAGTTTCCAGGTGTTTGCAGATTCTGTTTTCTTTCTGTTACTGGTTTCTAATTTGATTCCATTGTGGTTATTAAAAATATTATGTGATTTTAATACTTGAAGGTTATTGATGTTTATCTTATGTCTATAGATATGATCTAACTTGGTATTTGTTCTGTGGGCACTGGAAAAAAAAAAGTGAATTCTATTGTTTGGTCAACTGTTCTATAAATGTCAATTATATCCTGTTATTTGATGGTCTGTTTAGTTCTTCTATATCTTTGATGATTTTCTCTTTAGTTATTCTTTCAGCTTTTGAGAGGGGAATTGAAATCACCATATATAATTGTGGGTTTGTCTATACCACAGTTCTATTAATCGTTGCTTTGTGTGTTTTGCTTGGTGCATATATATTTAGGATTGCTATGTCTTTTTTGTGGAACTACCCTTTTATCATCATATAAAATCTTTCTTTGTCTCTGATAATTTTTTGTTTGTTTTGATGTCTAATTTGGCCTTTGTTGTTGTACATGGGGTATTTTTTCTGTGGTGTTTTCCTGAAATAGAGTGGTTATTGTCAGAAAGGTTTCTGTTTTCCTGGATGTTCTTTGGCTAGGGAGAGAGCATACTTTTGTTAGTGCTTCTTTGTTTGTTTGTACCTGCTTGTGTTTTTGGATTGCCAGTCTCTGAAACTCTCAGTCTGAGATATATGAGGTAAAAAGACAACCTAGGGAAGTACCATAATCTCTTCTTTGGGTTCCAAGGTTTCTAGCCAGTCTGCCTTCATCTATCTTTCAGAGTCTATTTATGTTTGTTTTATGAATAATATTAAAGGTTTTTTAGTAATACTTAGGAAGGAATAGGAAAAATAAGTTTGCTCTGCCTTCCTGGGATCAGAAGTCAGAAGAGATTTTTTGCTTATTCTTGTTAAATATTTTGTATCACACACAATTTTAAGTGTATATGAAGAATTCAATAACTACTAATTTATTTATTGGTAAGTTGAAACAAATACATAAAACAAATTAGAAATAGAGTAAACTATCATTTAGTATGTAGCTCTGAGATAAATGCATTGGGATATAGTTTAGTAAATCATGGGCTTAAAAAAAGTAGTCACAGCCATGATATTGTAGAGTTAACTATACAGCAGGTTATACTCTGAGATGCCCTTCATATCAGTGTTTTAAAATAGTAGTTATCATGATTTTTAAGTTCATAAATATTAGGTTTTTCCACTACTGAATCCGTACCTTCTGCCAAACCACAGAATTCTTCCCCATGCCCTGAGGGAAGTTTAAGTGACAGTTCTTATTAAGGTAACTGTATTTTATCCTCAGAAAAGCTATTTAGGGAAAAGAAAGAGGTTTACCAAGGTGTCCAGTAAAAATTTGTTCCTGTAATTTTATGTGGACAAGCATTTGGTGCCTAGGTCACATTAAGATTTATTTTAAACTCTCAGAATGACTGGGAAGGACATTTTGACATTTCACTATTCACTTAGTTAAGATGAACATTACCAGGAAAAACTTTAGTAATAGTATATTTGTGGATATAATATTTGGAAACTTCTATAATGTAGTTTCAAAATGAATTCTGCCCTTATATTTGTCATTCTAAGTAAGTAAGCTGCCTCATAAATTGTTTTGATTTCCATAAAATTACTTAATAAGTGTTTATAATTTCTGGTAGCACATAAAGGAGAGAAAACAGTAAAAAATTATCAGAGAGAATTACTTCCTAATTATGTTCAAAAAGTGATATTGTGAGATTCAGCCTTCAAAACAAACTGTAAGTTCTTTGTTTAAAAGCTTCTTTTGTTGATTTGTGATCTATGAGGGATAAACGTATAACACAATGGAAAATGAAGAGGATCAGATTTTGAACCAAGTAGGCTCCTTAACCAAAATCTATTAATGTGTGTTACATTTTTATGATGTAATGTCCCATGTGTTACACTGAGTTCTTACAAGAGACTGAGGGTGTTCTAGTTTACATTTAAAAAGTCAAGTGTAAGCTGTTTTTGTAGATAACATATGGCATACATCCCTATTAAATATCATAAATTTAATCGTATTAATTGTGCTACCATCTGGTTGATAAATGATTTTTTAATAGTGATGTAGTGTACTGCCTTAGCTCATTAAGAATAGGGCAATTTGATTTTTTATAACTTGTAGAGAAGCTGCAAAACAGATACCGATATGTTGTACAATGTTTATGTTTTCAATGTTTCTCACACTTACTGATTGGAGCCTCTCAAAAATCCCTCAAGTGAAGGAGTATATGCATATTTACTTCTAAATTAGAGAGGGTGCCTTTGAGATACATAGGTAAATGTGACTCAATAACTGGGCTATCAATAAAAAAAATCTAGGATGTAGCCCTAGATATCATTAATCCAGATTTCCCTTACTCTACAACAAATCATTTAAATTGATCATAACCCAATCTCCTCATCCACAAAATACAAAAGTTGCCCTAGATCAGTGGTGTTCAAATCATGGCCTCTGGAGACCTAAATTTCACAGAGGCGGGTTAGGGCTGCCTCAGGACACTGGGACTTTGGGCTTCTTTCTTTAACCAAAGCAGCCTTAATTCTGTCTGGCTATAAATCAAAATTCTCTATAAAATTTAATCTAAAAAATAGGTTCTACTTTAAAAAACAAAGTTATAAATCCCTGTACAAGATTCTCTCTGATTCCTCCCTGCTCTGTGGTTATCTGATTTGCCAAAGATTTCAGAGGGAGATACTGGTAGGTCAAAAAATAAAATCCCTCTATCAGAACAAAGAGTCTAGATTTTTTTAATTGAATATTTAGAATTGTAAAACTAAGTTTTATTTTTTTTTAATTTTGTTTTTTAAGTGATAGGAAAGAGATAGTGGTTCATTTTAACAATGAGCAGAATTAGGGCCAGATAGTGTATATGGCTTGATCGAATTTTCATTTTTAGTCAAAGTTCAAGTGTACACTAAAGCCCCACACAAGAGGCTGCTCTCTCTTACTATAAGCTTTTATTTTAAAAACATACATAAATCTTGGATTCAGCGTGATTTTAATCAAGAAGTAAATAAAATTTTATTAAAGAGTTGCCCAGAACTTAGCACTGTATCTCTTTAGGAGGAGCGGCATGCCAATTCAGTCACATAATTCCTTCAAGAGCAGGAAGTCACCCTGTTTCTGGACAAAGGCTGCTGTACATGAAGTTGTCCATGGCCCTCACAGTGAAGGGTTAACATGGCCCCTCAGCATGGATGTGCTTTGGCTTTCTCTCGTATGCTAAGGATAGTCTGCAGCACTGACTTTTTTTCCTTTTTTGTGCTGTCCCCTTAAAATGCTTGTCACTCCCAGAGGCTGGCCTTGATTCTCTGTACTGAATCACCATATGTCAGAATCCTCTTCTCCAACTCTTGTTCTTCCCTAAGATAAACCTCATTGCAAGTCTGCCCATAACCTAGGTTGACACTCCTTTCAATAACAGGCAAAAGGGGAATATTTTTCTGCAATTCCCTTTTATATTCTATCAGTGTGACCCCAACTCTGTGCCCAATTTTCTTGGTTATTTTGTTTGATTCTTCAAAGCCTTGTTTGGAAGTTAAAAAACTCAACATGAATCCTTCCTTGCCTGTTTTTTTTTTCTTTTGTCATTCCTTTGTAACAATCCTATTTCTCTTTGAAGCAGTGTAGATGGTACTGATGAACTAAAGACTTGGAGAAAAGAAAATAATAAGAATGTATATTTCAAACTAATTTCTCACCGTATCAATGGCAACCTGAAGAGACTGCATTCCAGGTCAGAAAACAGGATTAGCAAACAGGGTTTCAGTGTAGCCTATTGATTTTTATTTGTTTAACAAACAGACACCTTGCTGTCCTCTAAGAGTGTCAGATGAATAATACATGATTCTTGTCCTTGTGGATCTAGCAGTCCAGGATACCTTAGGAACCACACAAAAGGTGTTCTCGGGGTAGAATGGTGGTTCTGAGACACAGCACTTTTACTGGGCTTCATGAAAAGCATGTTGGAGGTAAGAACACTGAAGCTGTGTCTTGAAAGATGAGCCAGATTTTGTCAGGAGGAGAAAGGAGAAAGGGCATTTCATATCAAAGGAGTGGCAAGAAAAAAATATTTAGGATGAAAGGATGCTCTAGGCCAGTAACTAAGAGCAGCTTTGTATTATTTGAACAGAAAGTATGAGCCAGGAACAAGGGGGTAGGTTATGTGCTCACGACTTTTGAGAAAGGTTTGGAGTGAGAGTATCATGGCCGGATTTGTTTTTCAGGTAGTTTTCTCTCATTGTGTGAAAAACGGACTCCTGGAAGCAACACTAATAAAGCCCTGGAATGGCTGTTACGGGCCTGAACTGGAAGAGGGCTAAGGAGAGATGGAAAGGAGGGGAGATATTTGAGGAACAAACTTCATTGGCAGGAGTCCAGAGAGGGTCTAGGAATTCTGCAGGCTCTCAGAAATGCCTTTTCTGGCCCCCTCATCACTACTGGCAAGAATGAATAAGAGGTCTTATTCCAGGAGCTTTTCTCCTGGCAGGAAACTCTTCCCCTGCTTTCTCCCTCCTGGCACTGCCAGGGTCACCACCATCATCTCTGTTGACAACATCAGTAAAAATCTCATTATGCCCTTTATCCCCATTTACATCAGTCATCACAAGAAGCCCAGGGACTCCCAGGTCATTCTTCATCCCTAGATTCTAACCCCATCTGGCTCTTTGAACGATGAGCCACTCATCTTCCTTCTGGTAGTCCCTGTGCTCTTTCCCCAAGATTAATTTGTTTCTCCAAGCATTTCTGACATATTGTATATTTTACTTATTTGATTGTCCCACTTCCTCACCCCCTCTAACCCTCCACCAATGCATACACCAGCATGTAAACTCTACGATGACATCAATGTTTGTCTATTTATTCATGTTTATTTCCCCAGTATTTAGGATAGTATCATGCACAATAAAAATTTGTTGAATGAGCAAATTTAAAAGTAAAAACATAACAGGGCTTGTCTATCAACTGTACTTCAAAGGTAGGGGAAAGAGACCAGTTGGGACTGATTTCAGGTTTTTGACTTAGACGACCTATAGTATAATTTTAAATATTGGCTAAAGTCAGAAGTAGTTTTCGTCTATCTACTGTATTAATTTTGGCTTCTTTAATTTTGACTGAAGAGTATTCACATGGCACTTTGTAAACACTGTGTGTTTTATTTGTTGCAACCAGTGAAATTTATTATTTTTTTTGGAAAACGTCACAGAGATTTAACCATGACTATTTTCAGTACAATAGTCTATAGAAGCAATTTTCTAATCCTATCTTCTGAGAATGTGAAAAATCATTATTTGTATGTTATGTTATCAGGGCAAAGCTATGAAGATTAATTTGTCCAAATAGTGCCTGGAACAGTGGCATCAGGAAACAAGAATAAAATGAAGGAGGATGAAAAGAGTGTTGGGGTTGGGAAAAGAAAAGTGAAGAGATTTTCTTTTTTGACATTTCTAAGGAAAGACAACCTCAACACAGGACAGTAGACAGATAGGGAAGTGCAAGAAAATTAACAAGTGGTACCAAGCTCTGCCTCAGCCAGGGATAAAACATCCATATTCTGAGGCATGTTGCAAGCTATTATTTTATTATCCCATAAGAAATTACTTCATACCTGAATTTTTAAAAAATCCCTCTAACTCCCTTCACCTTTGTTTACACACTGAATTTGCCATTATACAAATGATCCAAACATACATATACAAAATTTCTATGGAATATTTTACAGTTTGACTCCTGACTTATTTTAGTCACTGCAGAATCATTACATATAATTATATATGAATGGCTAGGAGGATAGAAAGATTTTAAAAATACATAGCCAATTAGGAAAGGAAGCTAAATGGGAAAGTAAAAAGGGAGCTCTCACTTATTGTCACACACAATGTTTACATACCTTAGACATATACTCATTTGATCATTACCACCATCCTGGAAAATATTTAATATTTTCCTAATTTTACAAATGAGGATAAAGAATAAAGTCACTCAACTGTAAGCTGAGGGAATGGAAATCTAATCCATGTTGTGTGACTTCAAATGGACTGTTCTTTGCATATATTTCATACAATATCTCAAAAGAAAGAAATGATTTCTGTGTATGAGGTTCTGGAAGTTTTATACAAAATGAAGGACATGGCCATCGCGTTTGGATTGCCAGCCCACCCAAGCTTTGTGGGCCTTTATAAAATACTACTAAATTTGGCTCAGAAGCAACACATGCTACAAAGGAGCAGTTGTTTTGTGAGTGTTTTGGGGGAAGAAGGAGAGAAAGCAAGAATGCATTGTGGGAGTGCAGACAAAGAGCAGCGTTCTTAGTGTGCAGCGTTCACTAAGAAAGACTTCAACCTTCAGAAAAAGAGTGGGAGAAACAAAGCAATACACAGGACTAACCTCAGTTATAGTAAAATGTAAAGACTAGGCATTTCCACTCCATTTACCATGCACAAATATTCTAAAAAAAATATTTCATGTTACTGTATATACCTCTTATTCAGTGACATCAACATATTTATCCACAGCCTAAAATTAAACGAGGAAAAAAATTTTTTAATGCAAAAAGCACTTTTCCACTGAAGACAAATAGTGGATAAATCACATAGATATACCGTTTTGGAGACTGGAATGATGCCTTTGAGACGTGCAGGAAAGACATCGCTAATCCCATTCTTCTATTACATTATAAATTTAAAAGATCGACCTACTTGCTATTTATTTTTAGCATGGCATGCATAACCTTATTTTATTTTCTAAGTTCTAAACTAATGGCTAGACGAACAAACTTTTGGAACATAAGCATTTCTAATTATAAATTTAACTACATTAGGAATGTGTGTTGAAGTCAGTAAACACCTATATTCCAAACCAACGTCTTTCTTGGAGGGGTGGAAAGGGTTTTAATTCTGTGTCTGCTACTTTGTGGGATTTGGGATAATTAAATAAACTCTGAACTTTGTTTCTATCATAGGATGATTGAGAAGATTAAAAGAGATAACATATAAAATCTCAGTGGTTGAGCTGTAGTAGGCACTCCATAATGATAGCTGTTGTTTTTGCCTTTTACCTGTTAATTGGGAGGCAAGGGATGAGTGTGGAGGAAAGGAGAATAGGAAGAGAAAGGAAAAGTAGAAGAATGAAAGAAAAAAAAAATTGTAGCGTTATTTTACTATTTTATGTAAAGAAATCATTAAATTTCAACAAAAACAACCGTAGAATTCAAACCTTTGAGTGCTCTAACAAGTCATGGGATTAACAACAACAAAAAAGGTACCAGAAGAAATGTATCAATTAAGTGCCGTTATCTTTCCGAGGTGACTAAGTTTACATTTCAGTGTTGATCAAGCTCCACAGGTGGAAATAATCCTATATTTTTATTATTTGGGGGAAAAAAGAAAATACTTTATAATTAGTGTGTTACTATAAATGAATCAATAAACACTGCTGATACTTAAATAAAAAGACTCTTAGGGCTTCCCTGGTGGCACAGTGGTTGAGAATCTGCCTGCTAATTCAGGGCACACGGGTTCGAGCCCTGGTCTGGGAGGATCCCACATGCCGCGGAGCAACTGGGCCCGTGAGCCACAACTACTGAGCCTGCACGTCTGCAGCTTGTGCTCCGCAACAAGAGAGGCCCCGATAGTGAGAGGCCCGCGCACCACGATGAAGAGTGACCCCATGCTTGCCACAACGAGAGAAAGCCCTCGCACAGAAGCGAAGACCCAACACGGCAAAAATAAATTAATTAATTAATAAACTCCTACCCCCAACATCTTAAAAAAAAAAAGACTCTTAAAGGTAAGAAACAGGATAAGCTTTGTTTTTAACTATATTTTGCTGTCAGAATTTACGTCAATACCATCTTATGTTCTTCAGGAGGCTTATATCTGCAAAATTCCAACTATTTGAAAATCTATATGTAACAAAAAATATGTTCCATGACTTACGAATCAAGTATTCCCAAAAATGTACAAATAAAGTTCATTTTCCTTTGTATTGATCATTTATTAAGAGAAGTAAAATATACATTAAGCGCCTTGCTTTCAAATAAGTTTGGTAAAGTGATGTCAAGTTTCTTTTTGATATAATAAAAACATAAAAAAATTTTAAATTACAGATTTTTCTATTAGTCAAAAAAAAAAATCCAGACATTATTATATATCTACTGTAAGGCCTTCTAGGTATATGAGAAAAATTTCCCACAGAATACTAATTTGGTACAGAATATCCTACAGTAGAGATATTGGAAAGGTAAGAAATAATTTAGTATTTCTGAATTATGTTCCTTTGGGAAGTGGCTTTAAATCTTCTAGCGGATTCCATCATAGTATCTTCCGATGGTCTGTCTATAAGTTATTAAACATGTTAACCAGTCAACATAAAATTAGAAGCATTAGCTTCCTTTAATAAGTCAGGCAGGTTTGTATGTATAATGTGCATTATATGTTCCAAAATTATTTTTTACATTTTGCACAGGATTTCCACTTACTGGAATGTATTTGCCTGGAAGGAGAAAACTCAAGTGTTGTTATTTCTCATCCCCCCACAGCATTTTCATTCTCTGGAACCTCTAGTTATCCCAAATCTGAAATTTGTTAAATACAAAGAGAATGAATAGAATAATTTACAATTTAGAGATATCAATCATTGAATAAATGCCAGAAACAAGAGATACCATGGCAAAGGCAGACTTCTGCAGTGGAAGGAAGCTGTGGAGAAAGTTTCATGAATAAATATAGAATTATGATTTGGAACGACCTGGTTCCTTTGTGATAGTTATGAGACACTCAAAGCATCTAAAGCATTATTATTATTTTTTTAATGAATGGGAGGTGAGAAATGAAAATGGTTAGTTTCTTGTAGGAGTGGTGTACTGTGGTAAAAGTGGGAGTATTTACCATAAAGGAGCTTGATTTCTAAAGAACAGAAATTAACTCAATAATATAAGAATGTTCAAATGAGCTTTGTAAAAAAAATCTCTTTCCTCTTCATATGTACCTCCTCATTCCTCCTATGAATTATGACAAACTTATGGAGATGATGGGAGGACAAGAGTGTAGGTAAAAGGAGACACTTTTATGCTGCATTCAATATTTCATTTAGAAAAGAAAGGGCAAGTAAACGTTATACTGCTTGATATCCATAACCAGGTGGTAGTCTTCCCAGTGTGGTATTAAAAAAAAGTATTTGAGGACTCATCTGTGTTTAGTGAAGCATAATGCCATGATCCTTTTGTGAAAGGAGTGACTGGTGTTTTGCTAAGTATTTGCCACTCCTGACCTAGCACATTGCTAGTATTTAATGACTTGAGAAGTTCATGGGACAATCAGTATTTGTTATTAATAACTTTCTACTCGTCCAAACAGAGAGTTTGGAAAATTCAATTTTTTTTCACATCTTTATTGGAGTGTAATTGCTTTACAGTGTTGTATTAGTTTCTGCTGCACAATGTGAATCAACTATATGTATACATATATCCCCATATCCCCTCCCTCTTGAGCCTCCCTCCCACCCTCCCTATCCCATCCCTCTAGGTCGTTAGAAAGCATTGAGTTGATCTCCCTGTGCTATGCAGCAGCTTCCCACTAGCTATCTATTTTACATTTGGTAGTGTATATATGTCAATGCTACTCTCTCACTTCATCCCAGCTTCCCCTTCCCCCTCCCCATGTCCTCAAGTCCATTCTCTACTTCTGCGTCTTTATTCCTGCCCTGCTACTAGGTTCATCAGTGCCACTTTTTTAGATTCCATATATATGGGTTAGCATATGGTATTTGTTTTTCTCTTTCTGACTTACTTCGCTCTGTATGACAGACTGGAAAATTCAATTTTTAGAGTTTCTTGTTATATCACTAACTACTAGTTCTCCTGTTGTCTAAAGACTATGATTTTGATGAGGCAATAGAATGAGGAAATGAAAAACCCAGAGTGTCTTGACAGAAGAAAAAACAAAATCTATACTACTCGTTCTCTGGAGGGGATTTCTCTCCTTTTACTCTCTTATGTCCCCCACCTTCCACATCTTCTTTAGTCTCTCTTCCTTTCTGAATGGTATTATTGTAAAAATGTTCTTTGAAGCAGCTAAATTTGAATTTATGTATGCAGTATATCAGTTCCAAGTTTACCAGCAAATACTCAACAGGAAGCTACCCCTCAGAAGAGCACTTCGGGTTACTGGCAGCCAATAGGCTTTGGAAGGCTGCCTTCCTTTTTCTTTGGTTAAATGATGCCACTTGAAAAGACAAATACCACTATAATTCCTGTTGAGCTGGGAGACCAGCCTTCATCTAGCGCACTATGATTTCATGAAAGCATAAATCAAGCTCACAAGATAAATCTCTGAGTCAGCTGTTCCTACTTTTGTATTGAATCTAATTAGAAGCGTGAAACAAATGCTTGTCACACATTCTGTCTCATTGAAAAATAAATAAATACCAAGACAAAGACTTTGAAGATATGGCAATTGGAATGACAGTAGGTAATTTTATCCAGCGGGGCCTCAGTCAGCTATCTAACATCCAGGAAATCAATTTAGCTAAAAGCAGATGAAATATGCTAGACATGTTCAATGATAAAGGATTCAAAGTAGTACTATGAAAAGATGTTAGGATGGATGGTTGTCAAATAAGTCAGAGATGCATCTAATGTTACAGGTATGCTAAGATAATCTCTCTCTGATTAGTGTTTTTCTTAGTTCATGATACAAGGAAGTGTTGAAAATGTTTCTGTATAATGAAGATTCTGTCAGAACACAGGGACATATGTGGTCCCAAAGTGCAACAAATTGCTCTGGAGGTATGACAACTTCTTTAAATTGGACCGAGGAAAGAAAATATTCACTAGGCTAAAAGTTGGGTACAATGTGCCAGGGACTATAGTGATTCACTCCAGCAGGGAGACAACAACTGGAAAAGCAGCTGGGACTGGCATCACCACACTTGGTTAAGCTTACGATGACCACCTCCTGTGCTCTAAGACCCATTCATTTTATGCACTGGACAAACTAGAGGGGGAAACTGGCACATTCTATGAATCAACAGCTCTGCATCTTTCAAGTATTAATAGTGGCACAGCTTTCCCTATTACCCATCAAAGAATATGAAACTTTATTTTTTTTTTTTTTTGCGGTACGCGGGCCTCTCACTGTTGTGGCCTCTCCCATTGCGGAGCACAGGCTCCGGACACGCAGGCTCAGCGGCCATGGCTCACGGGCCCAGCCGCTCCGCAGCATGTGGGATCTTCCCGGACCGGGGCACGAACCCGTGTCCCCTGCATCGGCAGGCAGACTCCCAACCACTGCGCTACCAGGGAAGCCCATGAAACTTTTTGATTTAAATTTTTGATTGGGAGAAAGACTTCTAGGGCCTAGCCTTGGCTCTTCCTACCAGAAAAGCTTATTTTATAGGTCAGGAATCTACTAAGGTACTCCTGCCTCTTTCTCAGGAGGTCTTGTTCTAGCCAACCATATTATCAAAACCAGACTGAACACTTTTAACAGAGAAAAGGGGCACCAAGAAATTAAAAGTACTTAATTTTCTGAGTATTTACTTATTAACTGACAAATTTATTATATTGCTAAACTTATAGTTCTTTTTAGGCACCTTTTCAAAAATACAGTTATTTGTAATATTTTAAAACAGCATATCTGTATATAGTATAAAATACTTCTATCAATTATATGAATTTTAAAAATAATTAAGTAGAACAGTAATTATTTTTGGAGGATTCTATCAATTTGATATATAAATATTTCTGTTCAAATATTTTTGAAGGTACTGTATTTTTAACCATTCCAGGATATCATTTTAAGCTAATATTTCACAAGCTAAAACTCATCAATATTGTTGCTACTTTTGACTGACTTATGCTTAATGATTTTTATGATTTTGAGATTCTATTTTGTCAAATTTTAGATGCTACGGAATCATAGAACGTCTCAAATTTAATTTCATTTGTATCCAACATCACATTCATAACAAAAAATGTCACATGTAATTACTCTGACTTCACCAAGTGCAGCTTGGTGGTTTCGTGTGTCTTGCAGTTTCCAGCATGGTCTGTGGTGCACCGCCCAGTACACCAAGTGACTGGTAGTAGCAGCATCATTGCCTGTTTCTTCTACTCTCACTGGAGGTTTGAAGGTGTTTGATGTTCCTAGCCTCTCATGTCCAAGTAAACTTATTATATCAGTGAATGCCTTCCCGCTCTCCTTGAAAGGGAGGTGTTGGATGCATCATCTCTGAAATGTGCTGGGGGAAAAGACGTACATTTTTCCTGGTCACCTGGCAGAGTCAACCCTGCACTACAGTAAGAACTTAACTCACTGCACATGTTTCACATACTAGATGAGACAGATATATCATATACTTCCTGATTTATTCTGCTGCAAATATTAATAATATACTCCATACTGTATTAAAGAAATGAAAACTTCAGGACAAATTCAGAGTCTAAGAGCACAGTGGGGCAATAAGTGTGAACCACAGTCTTGGGCCAACAGAGATTTTTGGCAACAGTTAGGAACTGGGCAATTACCATGTTCAGTGTTTCCACTGGGCCTGCGGTTGTATGGACTTACTTTAAATCTCCATTCATCACCTTTTCAGGGGAAGATCCATGTTTGGTGGGACCTGAAGCTTATACACTATGAAGTGCCTTCTTTAAGAAAAAGAAGATAAAAATACCTTATGTTTACAAAATTTAAAAGAAAATAGTGACACACTGCTAGGGTCCTCCTAAGGCTGGGCAAGGTAAGGGCCCTGAAGCTTGTCAAGATCATGGTAAGTCTACCTGTGATCCTCTTACTACCTTCAGCCCCAGGCTGACCAGCTGACACTAGGGGGTGTCTGAATCCCCAGGAACTGGGTTTGTTAGGAAGTGGTGTGCACAAGAGAAGAAAGGGGTCAGTGAAGGACAAAGCAGAGAAATAACAGGAGGACCATTTTGTGAGTGAGGGGGAAAGCAAGCTAGCTGAAAAACCCAGGAGATCAAACTGCAAACTACCTAATTAGCTCCTTCCTAAATGGACGCTTTCTCGCCTCCATTCAAGGAGCTCAGGGTCTGTGAATTGGCTCGTGTGGGAATTGCACGTGAAGCCTAGACTTTACTGTACTGGCTTAAATCAGTTCTCTGTTCATCAGACCTATAGTTTTGCTATTGGAACTAAGATTCGTACACATTGGAACTGTGTAAAGCAAGGACTGAAGTTTCCCCTCTTCTCACTCACCCCCCGTGATGCTGAGACTCTGACCTCTGAGGAAGGGTGGGTGCTCAGCTGCTGCTGGTACCTCCGAGAGAGCAGGCTGGGGAGGTCCTGGGGTGTAGAAAATCTGCAAAGTAGCACACCCTGCTGCTACCAGAAACACAGTCAGTGTCACGGTGAAGAACCATTGCTATGTGATGGTGACAGGAACAGGAAACATAGGAGAAGTGTGTTTCTTTTCCCCTTTCCAGATTTCCAGTCCCCTCTAGTACTCCCTTTTGGGAGAGCCTAATAGTGATTCAGCTGGCAAAAAAGTAATGTGGTTTGTGGAGTCCCAGATATAAGCAGAGAAGGACCAGTTTATATGTGAGAGACAATGGCTTAATAACGAGCACACCGTCAGAAGCAGACATATCTCATTGTTCTAGAATTAATTTATTCCTCTGTATATATTCATCAATACCTACCATATACTAGGAGCTCTAGAGATTTGAATGGTGAACAAAATGGACTAAGTGTCTCCATGGAGTTTATTTTCTAGTGGAGAAAGGCCAAAAATAGCAACTTTAACAAATAAAAATAACATTTCAAATAAGTGCTGTAAAAACAACAAAATAGAAACCCTTTATGCTGTTTATACTGTTTCATAGCAACCTAGTTATCTGGTAATCCATTGGTTTGCCCTCAATGGGCGACTGGTTCCAAGTGGACACAGGTGAGCACTTAATTAGCTGTTTGGCCACTTCCCCTGGTACTGTGAGTTTCTCGATTCCATTACAAGGATATGCATGGAGTTTTGCTGCGTTTAGTTCTGTCTCGGCAATTTAATCAATTTCAAATACCTCATATCTCTCTGGTGGTCTGTTTCTTAGTCTGTTCAGGCCGCTATAATAAAAGACAGCCAACCCTCTGGATCCTCAGGTTCTCCATTTGTGGATTCAACCAACCGCAGATGATTTGAGTCTGTAGATTGCTGAATCAGAGGGTGTGGAACTCTGCATGGGGAGGGCCATTTTATATAAGGGACATTTTACGTAAGGCATCTGCAGATTTTGGTATACATGTGGGAAGGGGGAGAGGTGTCCTGGAACCAATCCCCCACAGATCCCAAGAGATGACTGTACCACAGACTTGGTCGTTTATAAACTACAGATATTTCTTTCTCACTGTTGGAGAAAGATCACTGGGAGTCCAAGATCAGGATGCGAGCACAGTGGGGTTCTGGTGAAAGCCCTCTTCCAGGTTGCAGACTGCTGACTTCTTGGCTGTGACCTCTCATGGTAGAAGGTCTAGGGAGCTCTGTGAGTCAGTATAGACTAGGGAGTGTCCTCTGCCTTCTTTTAAAAGGCACAAATCCCATTTATGAGGTCTCACCCTCATGAACTAGTCACCTTCCAAAGGCCACTTCCTAATTCCATTACCTTGGGATTAGGATTTCAACATACGAATTTTGGGGGACACAAACATTCAAACCATAGTAGTCTATATTTGTACCCCACTCTGACACCACACACTTCTGGCGCAACCTGATGTCCATGTCAAGATAATTGGTTATAAGTCACAGAAATTAACTTTAGCAAAAAGAAAATCCATAAGATTGAAGAGAAAGCTGAAGAAATCAGTTTGAACAGTACAGAAAACGAGTATATCCAGGGTATTTTGAGGCAGGAAGAGCTTAAAAGTTTCATTCATGTGCCACTACTGGAATATGTAGGCAAAATCATATGCATTTTTTTTTTCTGTCCTTACTGCACACTACTTAGGATTCAAAATCGCTGGAGAGAGAGAGCTCAGATCATGTGTTCTTCCCTTGGCTGTCCTGGAATGGTGAGAAAAGAGATTTGTCTCTTAAAAGCCTCTGCATTATTTCACATTTCACAGGGGAGGACAGAGAAACTTAATGCAACGTGCCACCAAGACAGCTCATAATCAGGGAGGTCATTTCTCAAAATGAAATTGGAAGGCTGTTAGATATGAGAATTGGATGCTAAGAAGTAAAAAAATCACTGAAGTCAGTTTCACCGTTTAGCTGCTATCTCCAATTAGTCCAAATAAACTAGAGCTGACTTGATATTACTCACTGGGTTTAAAATTCATTCACGTGCATTCGAAGGAGAGTTATTGCTGTCTTCTTAATTAAGTAAAATAATTAAAGGGCAGAATTACTATGCTAGTCTGTTGTCCCAGGTTTTCCTTATACACCTGTACTTACACACATTTGATTGAAGATACATATGTTCAATGATATAAACTATAATAATAATAATAAATCTTTGCAGATCTTCACGTAGAGAATCATTTTCGTGAAAGGCCTGATTTTGAGAGGAGGAAAAATCACTCCTTATGTAACCCATACTTATTCACTTACTTAGCAGCTGGTAAGTAAAGCTGAGGTTATCTTCAGAAGCAACTCAAACGTTCTTTGTTCTTAACCACCTTCCTCCCGACTGCATATTTCTGGAAGTCCCTGAGGGTGTTGCCTTTATGCTCAAGAAGAAGTTCACGCTCAGTAGGGCTGCTGTTCCAGGGAGCACAAGCACGGAAGACCTTGCCGTGAGCTGCCTGTGTGTGGCAGACAGGGCATCTCTGAGTGGACTCTATGGTCTCTGCTTCCTCCCAGGGGACACACCTCTAATGCTGGGGGCCACTGTGTTGTCAAAGCTGCTGGTGCTCTGCGTGTGACAAGGGTATATATGAGTATGTGTGAGTCAGAATAGAGAGGACCATCCTCTCCCCATTACGCTTTGCTATAAGCACCCCAATAATCCATTTCCCTTATGTTTTACGCTTGTAGTGAACAGTCCATTCATTTCCTCTCTCCAGGATATTCAGCCATCCGTGAGTGTGGGTAGGGGTACGGCTGAGCAACAGGCACTAACACGGTCTCAGAATCACCACATCCTTCATCTTGTGGTTGTTTTAGAGCTTCAGGTTTATGACGCCTGCTTCTTTCCTTAGTATGAGTTTCCCTAGGAAGCTTCTCAGTCTTCACACAAGCAGGCTTTTGATGGCTCATTGACCGACTTTCCATGCACTGCTTACCAACACTGCCAACTTCCATCCAAAGTCAACCCACAAAAATAAAAAGTGTTTTTCATTCATTCATAACCCGTAGTACCAATTATTTCAACTGAACTCTAGGGCCAGTACTCAGGTTGCCTAAAGCTACTTCAGGCTCTGGTACTCTGTGAATCTGTGAGTTTCTGACTCTTTGGACCACCCTTGGGATGATTACTTTGACTTATTTTCAAGACTTGCTATTCCTGAGAAGTCTGGTCAATCAATGGTCCTGGATAAGTGACTTGATTTGTATCATTTAACTATCTCCAAGGCTGCCGATGAATAAGGATCTTTCGTTCATTTATTACACATTTAAAGACCCCAATATAACTTACTGTTAATTCCTTCAACTTCTAATATGCTGTAATAAGCTGCCAACTTCTATTTCTACAGAAAATTTACTTTTTCAAGATATTGTTTATAAATAGCACTTTCTTCACCCAAATTCTATTTAGTATCTATGTAATAATATACTAATATCTCTTCTCTTTTATCTAGAAAAAATATTGTTAAATCTAAAATTTAAAGTCCGTTCTCCTTTGCATTAAGTCACCTGAATCATTTTCAATTATAATATGGACTCAGTAATTTTACTGCTATTATATGATTTGTCATGAAATGATCCTGTTCTATAAGGTGATATTTCAGCAAAAATACAGATGAAGATAGAAGAACAGTAGTCTGTGAATTTCCTTCTACCTGGTAAGAGGATCTTCTTAAGCCTCTAGTCCGTTGTATTAAAAATAAGAATTGCAATAATTATGTAATTACTAATACATAATTAATTATATTTTGTTATAAGTTTCTTACCTCGAAGGGAGAAAATGAGCCTATTATTTCATTTTTTCAAAACCAACTTATTGAATAAAACTAGGTGCCAGTCACTGTTCTAAATCCTGGGAACACAGCAGTGAATAAAACCTATGGACTCACATTCCAGTGGGAGAGACAAGCAATTAATCAATAAAGAGGTAAAATATTGAGCATGTCACTTGGGGTCAAGAGCAGAGGAGAAACATAACGCAAGGAAGAGACTGGAAGAAATAAGAAGAGTTGCCGTTTACGTTAAATGATCAGGGAAGGTTTACTGAGAAGAACACCTCAAGCAAACACCTGTTTGAAGTGTGAGAAAAACATCGCAGGTAGAAGGAACAACATCTGCCAGTCCTGAGGTAGAAGGATGCCTGGAAGCTTGAAGAAAAGCAAGGAGGTCTGTGTGGCTGGAGCAGAGTTTGAGGGAGCAGGCTGGTAGGCAATGGGGTCAGAGAGGTGACAGGGCTCAGGCACCACTGTCAAGATTGTGGCTTTTACTGGGAGAGTCATCCCCTGAGAGGGTTGGGACTAGAGAAATGAGCTGGCCTGGCTTCTGTTGTAAATGACTCATTGTGGCTGGAGAGTTTGAATTTAAATTGTAAAGAGGCAAAGGATTGAGAAGAGGTCAGATTTAGAATGTAGAGAAAATAGGAATTGTTGACAGATTGGATAAAAGGTGGAAGTGAGGCAGAGAGATCAGTGATAAAACCATTTTTTAATCTGAACAGGTGGAATGTATATTAGAGTTATAGTTGATGTTTCACAAAGATTGTTAACCAAAGCAGATATGGGTTAAGAAACTTCTCTAAAAACAAGTGTTGCTGAGGGCTTCTCTGGTGGCGCAGTGGTTGAGAGTCCGCCTGCCGATGCAGGGGACACGGGTTTGTGCCCCGGTCCGGGAAGATCCCACATGCCGCGGAGCGGCTGGGCCCGTGAGCCATGGCCGCTGAGCCTGCGCGTCCGGAGCCTGTGCTCCACAATGGGAGTGGCCGCAACAGTGAGAGGCCCGCGTACAGCAAAAAACAAACAAACAAACAAACAGGTGTTGCTGAATAATATTCTTAGAGAATGTGTATTGAATTATATATAGTTAGTTCATAATTTCACATATACATATAATGAAAACTAAACAATTTTGATGAATATAGAGAGACAAAAAGCCCGAAGGATCTGTGGGTTCTCTGGTGTGGGAAACAGATGCCAACTTTGGGACTTCCCTGGTGGTCCAGTGGTTAGGACTCCGTGCTTCCACTGCAGGGGGCCTGGTTTCGATCCCTGGTCAGGGAACAAAGATCGCACAAGATGCATGGCACAGCCAAAACCAAAAACAAAACCCAAAAAAGATGCCAACGCTGACAAAGGAATTTATTAGAAATTTATTAGACATGTATTAGGAAGCTTTACCAGTCAAGATCCTGGCAAGAGAAAGGTGGCACACTCAGCAGATTTCATTGAAGATATTTTAATGAGAGGAGATGTGGCATGCAGAGATATGGGCAGAGTTAAGGAGACCCACAAGGATGGTAAAGCAGCCATGCGGGAATAGGCACAGCTGGGAGGCATTACTGTTCCTGAAGTGGTGGTTATTACCACACCGGGCGCGAAGCTACAGCCCTTGAGAAGGCTGTAGGTGCTGTGGCCACAGAGTAAATCAGCCCAGGACAGAATCATGGAAAGGAAGGGAGTAAAGTGGCATAAGGGGAATAAAAACCTGCTTCTTTTTCTCCTCTTGCCCTTCTGTTTTCTCTTGGTCCCTCCTACTGGCCTTGAGAGGTCAGAGTATATGGAGTTCTGGTGATGGGCAGGCCATGGCTCTCAGCCTCTGGGGCACGGGGAGATGAGAAGGGGGCAGAGATTAATTCTGGAGGGAGAAATAAAGAATCTACAGCCCAGAGCTTCACATAATTTAAGGAAGATCCGAACAGTGAGACACAAATGAGGGCAGCCCTATGGAATTCCTGTAGGAGAATCCGTGGAGTGCATCTCTACATTGTTATTGTGGAAAACTCAGCCCCAGCTGCCAATTTCACTTAGTCTGTGTTGAAGAGCTCAGGTTCTGGGAGAATAACTTTCATGACCTGGCTTTGAGTCAAGCACCCACACTTGTGATGGGAGGAAAGGGTAGCAGGGTCCAGGGATTAGAGCCCAATCCTAACCATGTGGAATTTGAAAAGGGCTCCATCTCAGAGAAAGGGATTATAGACCAAGAAAATCAGCAGAAGGCTGTCTCCTGCAATATTAAAATATTTATATCCAATATTTTTTTAACAAAAAAGTAAGCTTCTCAAAATGGACACCAATATTTCAGAATACAGTGATGTTGTTTAATTCATTTCTCAATTCCAATAAGGTCAAAAATTTGTCCTTTTGTGGGATTCTTTACCCTCTTTTTTTCTAGCTAAAATTTTATCCCCAATTCAAGGTCATTTATTTTAGAATAAAAGCTTTTGTTTATAAAAATCTTAAGAAGAGGATATGTGAATGGGTCGGTTTAGTAACAATTGCCACTGTTGGGGTGTGAGGGGTGGGGGACAAAACAGGTAAACAAAATCTCAACAAGTAGGGTCTGTCAATTGCTAGAGACAACAAGAATCACAAAAATTAACCTTCTTTAACCCAACTTATGCATTCTAATTGATTCAGAACAATAATAGTCTCACTTAAAATAGTATGCAACTTCATTTCCAGACTCTGAAATTTCTTGCTAAGGAGGTGGAGAAAGTCAGCTCTGAGACTCAAAGGTGATCAATGGCCTCTTTGTTGGTGACAGTACCACCTCCTCTCTTTCAGACAATGAGTCATGAGGTTTGGCCTTGGAAATGAAAGGTTAAAGGAAAATACAACTTTAAGAAGGAAAGTAAAATCCATCAATTCAGCATCGGCAAATGATTAACCCCATTTTGTCTTGTTCATTTATTTGCTTATTCATTAATTCATTCATCTGGTGACGAGATATTTAATAATTTTTAATATGCCAAGAAGGGTTTCCCTGGTGGCGCAGTGGTTGAGAATCTGCATGCCAATGCAGGGGACACGGGTTCGAGCACTGGTCTGGGAAGATCCCACATGCTGCGGAGCAACTAGGCCCATGAGCCACAACTACTGAGCCTGTGCGTCTGGAGCCTGTGCTCCGCAACAAGAGAGGCTGGAATAGTGAGAGGCCCGCGCATTGCGATGAAGAGTGGCCCCCGCTTGCTGCAACTAGAGAAAGCCCTCGCACAGAAATGAAGACCCAACACAGCCAAAAATAAATAATAAAAAAAATTAAAAAAAATATGCCAAGAAACGTGAGCTTGAAAAAATATCTATATCTATCCAGCTATTATTAAAACAAGAGACACATCATTTCAGTTAGTGGCATAGGCAGTGTTGGAGTTAGATGCAGCATGGTCAAGCGGTAGCTCCGTCACATAAAAGCTGTGTCACATTTTTCTGTCAGTTAGCCCTTTATCCTACCATGTAAAATAGAGACAATCTCTGCCTTATGAACTTAAAGTGAGATAGATATCTGTAAAGCACATTGCACAGGGCCCAGGACTGAGTAAGCTGGTATTATCATTAGAAGCTATAGAACTAATATTGCCCACACGCTAGGATAAAAGATACAAATCAGTAATTATAATGTGCTGTGATCATCCCTATAGCAGTGAAATGCTTAGTGATATATAAAAGGAATTAATAGCCAAAAATTTATCCAAAAAAACAAAACAAACCTCAAGTACTATGTTAAATAAAAGTGGTGAAAGCAAGCATCCTTATCTTGTTCTTGATCTTGGAGGAAAAACTTTCCATCTTTCCCATTGATACAATGTTTGCTATGGGTTTTTCATATATGGTTTTTATTATGTTGAGGTGGTTTCCTTCCATCCTGGTTTGTTCAAGGTTTTTAATCATGAAAGAGCATTGGATTTTGTCAAATGCTTCTTCATCAATTGAAATCACCATGTGAGTTTGTTTCCTTTATTCTGTTACTGTGATGTATTACATTGAATGATTTTCTTATGTCGAAATATTCATTCAGGAATAAATCCCACTTGATCAGTGTACAGTTCTTTTAAAATGCTGCTGAATTTGGTTTGCTATTATTTTGTTGAGGACTTTTGTATCAGTGTTCATAGGGATATTGGTATATAGTTTTCTTTACTTGTAGTTTATTTGTCTGGTTTGGGTATCAGGGTTGGGCTAGTCTCATGGAATGAGTTAAAAAGTGTTTTGTAATCTTCAACTTTTTTGAAAAGTTTAAGTACTGGCATTTGTTATTCTTTAAATGTTTGGTAGAATTCACCAAAGTGAAGCCATCAGGTCCAGGGCTTTTCTTTTGGGGGGAGGAGATTTTTAAAAATTTTTATTACTGATTCAATTTTCTTACTAGTTATAGGTCTATTCACATTTCCTATTTCTTCATGATTTAGTCTTGGTAGGTTTTGGGTTTCTAAGAAGTTGTCCATTTCATTTAGGTTATCCAATTTGTTAGCGTACAATTACTCTTAGTACTCTCGTATAATCCTCTTTATGTCTGTAGAATCAGTAGTGATGTCCCCATTTCAATTTATTTTAGTAATTTAAATCTCTTTTTTTCATAGTCCATCTAGTTAAAGGTTAGTCAGTTTTGTTGATCTTTTCAAAGAACTAACTTTTAATTTCATTAATATTCTCTATTATTTTCTATTCTCTGTTTCATTCATCTCTGCTCTACTCTTTATTATTTCCTTCCTTCTGATAACTTGAGTTTAGTTTGTTCTCCTTTTTCTAGTTCCTTATTTTGTAAAGTTAGGTTGTTGATTTGAGATATCTCTTGTTTGTTTTTTGGTTTGTTTGTTTTTTTTGCGGTACGCGGGCCTCTCACTGTTGTGGCCTCTCCCATTGCGGAGCACAGGCTCCGGACACGCAGGATCAGCGGCCATGGCTCACGGGCCCAGCCGCTCCGCGGCATGTGGGATCTTCCTGGACCAGGGCACGAACCCGTGTCCCCTGCATTGGCAGGTGGACTCTCAACCACTGCGCCACCAGGCAAGCCCTCTCTTGTTTTTTAATGTAAGCATTTATGGCTATAAGTTTCCCCCTTTGCACTGCTTTCATTGTGTCCCATATGTTTTGGTATGCTCTGTTTTTATTTCCATTCATCTTAACTATTTTCTAAATTCTTTTGTGATTTCTTCTTTGATCCATTGGTTGTTTAAGAGTGTGCCGTTTAATTTCCACAAATTTGTGAAATTTCCAGTTTTATTTCTGTTATTGATTTTTAACTTCTTCCCGTTGTGGTCAGAGAAGATACTATGTATGATGTCTATCTTTTAAAATTTATTGAGGCTTAATTTGTGGGCTAACATATGGTTTATCCTGGAAAATGTCCCCTGTGCACTTGAGAAGAATGTGTATGCTGTTGCTGTAGGGAATGTTCTGTATGTGTCTATTAGATCTAGTTGGTTTATTTTGTTAAGTCCTCTGTTTCCTTACTTATCTTCTAGTTGTTCTGTTCATTGTTGAGAGTAGAGTTTGGAAGTCCCCAACTATTATTATAGAACTGTCCACTTCTCCAATTGTCAGTTTTTGCTTCATATATATTGATGGTCTGTCATTAGGTGTGTAAACGTTTGTAATTGTTATGTCTTTTTGCTGTATTATACATTAATATATAATGTCCTTTGTCTCTTATAACTTTTTGATTTAAAGTCTATCTTGTCTGATATTAATATAGCTAGCTCTTCTCTCATTTGGTTACTATTGCATGGACTATATTTTTCCATCCTTTCGCCTTTCATGAATTTTCCATGTTTACTTTGTATGAACTTTCTAATTTCTGTTATTCTAAATCCTATTATTAATTGTAATGGTAATGCAGCTGATTCTTCTGGTTTTCCAGGGAGGCAATATTATCAACTGAAAATACTATATATTGCAGACATGCTGAGTTTGAGTGTCTTGTTCTGACTTTAATAGCACTAGTGTTTCACATTAAGCATGATATTGGCGGTTGCTTTCCACATAGACACTCAAGTTTGCCTGTGCACGAGACAGAGACGCTGTGAGACTGCCTTTCGTCAGCTGTTCTTTTCAGTGCAATGGTAAGCCATTGCCTTCTTCAACAGAGACAGATTTGACTCTATTTCCTTACATGTGAAATGTGTATTTAACATATTCCTCTATCCTAGTACGGGGACTGAAATGTTTTACCCGTTAAACCTTTAAATTTCACTAAGAATTTTCCAATAAGCTGTCAAACTTCAAGTTGCCCATCTATCTTTTTTTGGTCTCATTTCACATGTGCTTGCGTCTGCTGCATGGAGATTTTATTTTAGTTTCATATTAATCTGCTGCTGCTGCCTGCAATTTGATTCTAAGCAGAATATTAAAGGAAACAGAGAACATTTAAAAAGATGCATGATCCTTGTATGTACTGCACAACCCTCATTATAACTACTAAAGGGACATTCTCATGAAATGAATTCATAATTGATATTCTCTGATGAGACCTCAGAAATCAAATTCCTTTGAAATACAAGGCACTTTGACATCATGAGCATCTAATGACGTAGAATGAAACGTGATGGTAGTCCTCCTTCTAAGATGACTTAAAAAAAAAGAAAACACTCTAATTTAGCTCTATGGATTTCAGCCTGAGATGGTTTATCAATGAACAGACATGGAAACAAGTTGAGGAGAGGTTATCCTCAAAATTCAGGCCTATTCTGGGTATGATACATATGTGTCTGGAGCAGTTAGAGGAGGGATAGGATGATGAGAGGAGGAAGTGAAAACAGGAAAGTAAAATTTAGGTCTGGGGCTTGAGAGTAGGAAGATAAACAGGTGCAAACCCTAACTTGCCCTTATCTCCTCAATTTCACTCTGAGCGAATAATCAGTCCCTAATTTCTTCCTTGGTCAAAACTTCTCTAATTCATTCAGTGAATTCAGAAATAGAATAGAACAACTAAACAATGAAAGAAATTTGTGCTAGCCACAGAAGTTGTTTCACTATTGGGTCACATTCTAAAACACATTTGCTAATTCTGTCTATCTTGTCTGTCACTCATTATTTTCATTCTTTTATAGCTTTCACTCTGTTCTAATCTTCTTGTAACTTCTCTCTTTTTATAAGGAAGCTTTTAATGTAAGTCCACGTTCTAAATGACTTTATATCAACAGTCTGAAAGGATAGTGAAGAAACTTGACTTTTTCTATTGCTGGCAACTTTAAGTTAATAAACAGGTATAATATACATATTCTCCAAATTTTAAAAAACAATATATTGTTTTGAGAATTTCAATGAATGAAAAATGGCCTAAAAGCTATACCTGGAACAACCAATGAATGGTTTGTGACCCTGTTTAAACATTTCTTTGTTCTATTTTGAAAACTTAGTTTTCAGTAATTCTGTCATATTAGTTTAGTACAGACGTTGAAACTGAGAAAAATTCTGACAAAAATAACTGCCTGATCATGATTAAGTTGAAAAAGAACAAATAGAAGGATTGGCTTGAAGAAAACAGAAAGTGACTTAAACTCAGTTAGCATAACATTTTTGATGGTATATTTTTAAATTATTATAAAATTTAAAATTTATGCTAAAATATACATTGTCACACTCATGACTGAAAATAGAGGGATTGGAGAAGCCTGCAGAATGGGAGAAAAGTAGGGAACATCTTTAGTCTAATAAAGAGAAGCTGCCTGAGTAATCCAGCCTTTCTTAGGAAGAACTGTGCTTTAGGCAGTGTTGGGTTTTATCTATCCCCTTGGCTTCCTTCTTCCCTCAGCACCTGGTATCCTCACCTGACCTCTTGGATTTCCAAAGTCCCTACTTTGATAGATCGCAGCACTATATGGTTCCTATTTTCCTTATGTCTTACCATTGAAATTTGACCACCTATGCTTGTTTCTTAAGATTCTGGTTTTTGATTAGCTGAAAACATATGGTGTCTGAGTCAGGCTGGAGCTCACTGAACAAAGAGATTTAGCATAGACTATGGTAAGTAGAATGGAAAGGGGAATCTTACAGAATTAGAGCACAGCTAGGCCTAAAGGCTTCTAGTTTCTGCTTCTCTCTTCTTTTTTCTCGGTTCTCTGCCTCCATTCTCAGTCCCTGTTAACCCCTCGTGGGGGCCTCTAATTGTCTTCCTGTCTTTATCCCTGCCTCTCCTAGTCTCAATTGGCTTCATCCCCATTCAGCTTTTCAGGAAAGCACCTTGATTCGGCCCACTCATTTTTTCGTGCTAGGCCGTTGGTCGCCAGCTTGTCACAGATTCCCTCCCCAAAGTGCCCACTCCTCTCCCCCTAATAGGTGGCTGTAGTCAACAGGACCCATGAGATCAGGGACTCTTGGCAGGGCAGGAATTCCTTTAAAGAGTCTGCTGGCAGGAAGGCAATTCTTGTATCTGGAACAGATGTTTTGGGACATCTGGGAGTCCTGAAGCTCTTCAGACTTGGGGCTGCCCTGCCGAGGGACTGGTGAGTTTGGCAGAACATCTTGCTTCCTTTAGGTGATCCACTGGGTTTGGGAGACACTGAGGGAATAAGAGGAATCTCAGAAGGCTTTCTTCAGCATCAGCAGCATGCTGTAAGTTTCACTTGAGAATACTTTCCCCCGTCTGAAATTGTGATTACATTCTGCCTAGATTCTAAGACATCTTGGCTTCCTGGTGAGGCATAGGTGAACACTGCCCAACATACATGCCTCTTAGTGTGTTTTATTGATTACATAACATGAAAAGTTAGGTCAGCTCTGGTGAGGTTTCCCTAACACACTTTTCTTTCAGTATTGGCCGCTGGAAGACCTGCGTATTGATGTGAGTGGCCTTGGGAAGAAAGAAATCCCATCTTCTGCGTAACGAGCTCGGAGAGAATAAACAAGGATAAGTGTAAGGAGGTCAGCTGTCGGTCCCTAGGTGCAAAGCTTCATCTGAAAAGCCCCAAGCAGCTGATTACCCTGGGTTACACAGAATCTAGTCTCTTTTCCCTGTCTGCCTCTCTCCTTCAAGTGCACACACACACACACACACACACAAGTTCACTTCCACTCATTAAATTTATCATCCATTGTCAAATCTTACTTTCTTATGTACACCTAGCTGTACGCTGAATTTTCTGCACGCAGAGCCAGCCTATCTCCCTTTCCCGATCCGTAACATCATTCAAACAGGCATTCAATGTGACAAGGTCTCAGTGAGTTCAAGGATGTTTGTTTCTTTTGGATAAATATACATCCGCTGGCTCAGTCTTTCTCCCTCTGTTTTTCTGACTCTCTCTCCTTTTTCATGCAAACATACACCGAGTCTCTCACAACACGTGCGAATAAATGTCTCGAGGGCTCCTGAGTTCAATGTCACGCTGGGCAGAAGTGGAGGAAGAATGGAGGGAGAGCGTGCGGCGTGCGGGCGGGGAGACTCCCTTTCCAGCCAGCAGAGGGCAGCCGCCGGGAGGCGCTGGCGCGCGAGGGCTGAGCGGAGCCTCGCCTCGCTCGGACAGCCTCAGCCTCAGCACCTGGCGCGCCGGAGCGGGGAGCGCAGCCACTGAGGGCAGCGGCGGCGGCGGGAGCCAAGCGCGCAGCGAGCAGCGGCGCGGGCGGGAAGCAGAAGCCGCCGCCGCCGCCGCCGCCGCCGCGACGGAGAGCCGGGCTCGGCGGCCGCCGGATCGGACCCCTGCCCCCTCCGCTTCGTGTCCCCGGCGCTGGGCGGCCGGCGAGTCTGGAGCCCGCGCCGTCGCCGGCCGCGTCCCCCGGGCATGGAAGGAGGCGGCAAGCCCAACTCGTCGTCCAACAGCCGGGACGATGGCAACAGCGTCTTCCCCACCAAGGCGCCCGCGACGGGCGCGGGGCCTGCCGCGGCCGAGAAGCGCCTGGGCACCCCGCCGGGGGGCAGCGGGGCCGGCGGGAAGGAGCAGGGCAATTCCGTGTGCTTCAAGGTGGACGGCGGCGGCGGCGGCGGCGGCGAGGAGCCGGCCGGGGGCTTCGAGGACGCCGAGGGGCCCCGGCGGCAGTACGGCTTCATGCAGCGGCAGTTCACCTCCATGCTGCAGCCCGGGGTCAACAAATTCTCCCTCCGCATGTTTGGGAGCCAGAAGGCGGTGGAGAAGGAGCAGGAAAGGGTTAAAACTGCAGGCTTCTGGATAATCCACCCCTACAGCGATTTCAGGTGAGGACTCCCTGTCGCCGCCCCACCCTCCCTTCCGGGCGCGCCCTTAAACGCGCTTCCCCGCTCTTGGGAGGGGGCGCACGGGGACTCGCGGGGAGGGGGTGCCGGGCTGGCGGCGGGCGGCGCCGCCGGAGGCTTGCACTCGGGCGACAGGCTCGACTCTTCCACAACTAGTTTCCACTTAGGAGGAGGTTGTCTGATGTGTTCCTGTTGCCCGGGCACCCCGGGGAGGTTCTCCTGCTTTGCCTCAGGAACTTTGGGGCCAGGTCGGGGAAGAAGGCCACGGTGACCCCCGGATGGGAGGATGCTAAGTTGTGCAGGGAAACTTTCCCTTCGGAGATGAGAGTGTAAGAAAGTGGCCAGAAAGTCGTCTTGGGGGTGCCACCCTCCCTCGCGCTACTCCCCCAAGAAGTGGGTCCCTCCCAGAGGGGAAGAAGGCGCCCCTGGGTTTGAGGAGAGGATGGGGCGACCGGAGACAGTGACTCACAGGTCCCAGCCGGTCCAGCCTCTCTCGCCTGTGGGGAGTGTTATTAGTCTGTCTCTCAACCGCTTATAGTCGCTGGGTATCCTCAGTGCCTTGCTTCAGGATAGTGGCTGGCAGGCTGAGGATTGGTAATTTGCGCTTGGAGAGTCCCTGACTTGAGATTTCAGTGGAGCTGGCGCTGCCAGGTGGGGCAGGAGCGTGACAGGAAGCCTCGAGTTCCCGAAACGGAGACAGGGGGCGTTTCCAGAGCCCCCTTCCTGAAACACAGGAACACCCTTTCTTGACCTTGGCTACTAGTCTATTTCAGAAATTTCTTTCCCGTTTCCCAACTCGGGAACACGGGCAGGAGAGCTGTCAGCTGTCAAGGAAACTCTGCTTCGGCGAATTAAAATTAAGACATTTCCTGATCTTATTTGTCGCCCAAGTATTCATTCGGTTATAAGCATGTTTAGAGATTATCAAATGAAGGTCGTGAAGTAGATCCTCTTATTAGTGCGCGAACACCCTGCTGTCACGTTATATTAGCGCCGGAAGAAGGCTGGGCTTTTAATTTAAAAAAAAAACCCACAAAAAAACCAAAATTAAAACTCTGGGTGACATCTATCTATCCATTTATTGCTGAAATTGTTCGGAAAGGAAAAAGAAGAAAAACAGTGTGTGCACAAACTACGAAGTTTTAATAGGCGGCTGTTAAACAGCCAACGAATGTAGCAATAAAAAGAAGCATTACTTTGAGTTATGTTTACAAGCTAAGGGACATTGCCTTCAACTCCACGCCTTAATGGGAGCTGTCCACAGTTCTGAATGACATTAGCTATGGAAAACCCATACTCCTGCTACACAAAGCCTTGGAGCAACTAACTGTCTTCACCTTCTCTGAGATATCTATACACAACATATATTCTCAGAAATAAGTAGCCACTATTATTTATGAATAAGGTGAATGGATTTTAGGAAGTGTGGAATGTGTAAGGTTCTTACTTGCAGAACCACATAGCAAAGTCCAAAGGAGGACTTATAAAACCTAACAACATTTATAGTCTATGGAAAATGAAGAGTTTGACAGAAAAAATGTTCATATGAAAAGGATCTACTAAATAATCAAACATATTTCCTCCATTAGATACTTATAAACAAACTTATGAATGACCCTGTTCTAAGGTATATAAGATTTTCATGTTCTTTAGAATTTTAAAGGTTGAAATAAAATGTAGAATACTATCTGTACCTCAGTCTTCAATGGAAATATATTGCAACCCATATTATAATTTTTTCATGAAAAAACTTTACATGGAAACAGCCTTCAGTCTTAATAAGAAAAGTAAGCATAGCTTTCCAGAAATATATGTAGTTCAATATTTACATGCAAATAAAATGCTAAACTTTGTTTATTTAATTTCACACTCAATTAAATGGTTACTTATGATACTTTTATTTCTTGAACAGTGTGAAAAGAGACTACACTTTTTCAAAATGGTAGACTATATCAAATAATTAAACTTTCATCAGTTACTACATAAAAACCATGGGGCCACCTTTCAGGAATCGGCATACTGTGCCAAAATCTTTTGAATGAATGAAATTCATGAAATTAAAGATTCTCCACATTTTCCCAAATGAATCATATGAGACAAAATATCTCTTTAAAACAAAAAAAATTGTTACTAAACAGAGGAAGAAATTGAAATCAGTTGATGGTTTAACTTTATCATGCATTTTAAAGAAATGAGAGATGATTAAAGAGTGCTCTAATACCTTAAACAAACTCTACTGTGGAACAGTTTGGAATATTTGATTTTCCCTTGCATAATTGGAAAAAGGAAATGATAGACATAAATTAAACAGCTACTATGATTTAGGTTTTTAACTGGAAGGAATCTGAAAAAAATAGATTTAAAAACTCACAAGTACTATATACACCGGTTTTCTAAAACGACAAACTAAGGAAGAAATATAAATACTTGCTTGCATATGTTTAAGTCTTATTATTATTTCATTGGTGTCTTTACATGATCTTAATACCAATATAGGATTTCTCAAAATCTATAACATGTCAGGATAACATAATGAAAAAAGCAAAAATAAGAAAGACAATTCTGGCAGTATTTTTTTTTTTTCCTAAAGGAAAAGCCATATGGGAGTAATCACCCACACAACAGAAATGTTATAGTCATGATCTCTTCACCTCAGACCCTTCCCTGGTGAAGACACTTTCAGGGAAGTGCTTTGCTATGTTTCATACAAATGCCAAACGTAAGCTCAGTAATCATCTAGTGGCTGAAAAAGTGACACTTAAGAATACATTTCCATGGAGAACGGGGGAGATACCAGAAATTAAACATACCCAGGGCTTTTTCCTTCACTATCCTAAGCCTTTGCGGGGCCAGCTAAGTTTTGCAGGCAGCTCTTTGGTCAGCCCCACACTGCTGAGTGTAGCATGAGTTTGCCACTCCAGGGCATGTCAGGACTTTAACGCTGTGGCTAGCGGTCTAGTCCCTTCTCAGGATGATTGATTTCTAAGTCAGGCTCCTTTCTCCTTCCCTCAGGCAGCAGGGCTGTGCTCCCACTGAGACTCCCAGAGAGCTAGCTCGGTGTTGCTCTCACCCGCCTGGGCCCAAGAGTGCTATTGCTGTGTCTGGAGGGTAGTTTTCTCCTACCTCTGGTGTAAGTAGGGCAGAGGTCCTGTATTTCCCTTCCTTCTCAGGGGAGGATGATGTTAGAAACCTTCAGGGACTAAAGAGGCGTCAAATACCATCAATACTGTTGGAAATAGCTGGGGGGGGGAGCTAGAGAATTTAGTAAAAAAAAAAAATTGTATGTTTTTGTTTATCCCATGGTATATAATCACCCAAACTAGGGAAAATATAGTTACTTAAAAAATAAGATTACACTGATTTTTGTGTGGTGAGGACATGGTCTCAGTCTTACTGAGTTTCATGTGAACAACACACACACACACAAATAATTTAATTTGAAGGTTAAATATGATTTTGAGATTACTAACAGTGATTTTACATTTATTAGCTAAAACTTTACCTTTCATTCATTAAATAAAAAAGTGACACTGGTCAAGCATTGTGCTTTCATAGCCAATCCATAGTTATGATATAATCATTCAAGTACATTGAAAGAATAGCTAGAGGACTTTTGTGGATGTTTGTTATTACGTGAGTAATTTACCTTAGAAGAATTTATCAACAGATTATTTGTCATTTCAGAGATTCTGACATTATTTTGTTGGATCATGCTTACATAAGTACTTTTTTTAAAAATAATGCTCCCATTCCATATATATTGCCAGCAAACCTCTTGCCTCTGGTAAGGGAGGAGATTTTATATCTTGACTCATTATTTCTTCCACTGCTTTTCATCAATTAGTGTGAATAACTGTGAAAAGCTTATTGTGTCGTAAGTACACAAGGACTCTAGAGATGGGAGTCACTTCCTGAAGATTCTGCTGTATCTGGGCTTCCGTCTCCGCCTCATGTTGCATCTACAACTGTGCTGATGTCAGAGATCACTGATGTGTTCATTAGTGAAGGGAAGCTTCCTCCATAGAACAGTTAGTCAGAGAGAGAACGCTTGTTTCTAGGAGCTTCTCCTGAGAAAACAGTTCAACCTTCTGGGGTTTAAGGACTAATTAGCCTACTGCTATGTTATCTTTGTGCTGAATACACTGTATTCTCCCAGCAATGCTCATTTTATTTGCTTTCCATATCAACACAGCCAAAATTGACCGTAAGAATTTACTTTTTTTCCTGTTACGTGAACCTTTTTATATCTTATAAATTCAATTCAGTTCTTCTTAGTGGCTCTAGCAACTGTTAGGCCCAATTAAAGTGAAACTATTTGAAAGATTCGGAGGTATGAATTTATTCAGTTACTTTTTCTTAGTATACATGTAAACTATAAAACTTTAAATTTTATTAAATATTTCATTATTTAATTGCAGTTAATAGATATAGTGATCATACTATTAAAATATTACACGATATTTTCCATTTTTTTTCTGAGCAACTTTGCCTTTAAACCTACTTTTGGGGACATGGTGTAAATTGAGTCATTGGGCAGAAGCACTTTTACCAATTCATATTTAATTATGTGGGCTTGTATTTATGAACTTGCATGGTGAATAATAATGAAAGAGTTTCAAATGCATTGGAACCATTTATTACTTACCATTGTTATCATAGGGTCATTTAACAGAATCTAGTTAAACTATATCTGCTTGATCGAAAACCAGAACTCAAAATAACACTAACACCAGAAAACAAATTAAATAGTATTTGTAATTCTGCATTATTCCACTCAATGAACCTGTGTCCCCGAGTGAGTATGAGGCAAGCAAAATATATCTGTGATCCTGATGGGAGCATTTTGCTATCCTGAGTGTAATTCTTATGTTTAGCAGATAATTCACTCCCTTACTTGGAGACAAAAATTGGGTTTAGGATGAAGACTTTCCAATAGAGTTTCTTGTAAGTATCATACAAATTATGGCAGACCATCAGCACTGCAGGAAGAGTACTGAACATGTTCAGGGTCTGTGACAAATTTTCATTTTATCACGTTGGGCAAAGAAGTAGCAAACTATGAATTAGGCTGACACCATATATTTTAGGACGAGAGGTAGTGGTAATAAGAAAAATTCTGCATACACTAGGATAAAAAACTATTTTCACTTACATTTTCTTCTAAAAATAATTTTGTGTGTGTGTGTGTGTGTGAAGGCATCTTAATGCACAACTTAGCATTATTTCCCCCTCCACCAAAAAAAAAAAAAAAAATCAGGGGAAAATGGCGGTGCTTCCTGGTTCATCCTGGAATTTTCTGTTTTTGCAAAATAAACCTCATGGCTCTATTAATTCTCTGTGTGTGTGTGGTGTGTGTGTGTGTGTGTGTGTGTGTGTGTGTGCGCGCGCGCACACCTGTGAGAGAGAGAGAGAGAAACTGTTCAAGGGACATCTGTATACAAGGGACATCTGATAAATGCTCATTTATCTGACACACTTCACCCAAGTTTGAGTGATAAAAATTGATTTTGTGGGGCTTCCCTGGTGGCGCAGTGGTTGAGAGTCCGCCTGCCGATGCAGGGGACACAGGTTCGTGCCCCGGTCCGGGAAGACCCCACATGCCGCGGAGCGGCTGGGCCCGTGAGCCATGGCCGCTGAGCCTGCGCGTCCGGAGCCTGCGCTCCGCAACGGGAGAGGCCACAGCAGTGAGACGCCCGCGTACCGCAAAAAGAAAAAAAAAAAAATTGATTTTGTGACCCTTTTCAAGTTTATTCATTAATTTCCTCGTAATATTCTTCAACCGTTTGACCTAATAATTGACCACTCAGTTAAAGCAAGGTAGCAAAATTATGCATGCCTCAGATTTACAATTTAACAATCTTATTTACATAGACCTGTTTTTATTTTCAAGATGTTATTTATAACTCTAAAGAAGTAAGGCTAATTACATACACATAGAGTTAGCAACTGTTTACAAATTTTATATGTTCAGGTTTGTTTCCAGTATTTCAGTATTGTAAACAGTGCTGCAGCAAACATCTTTGTGCATGACTTTTCTTCATTATATTCTGTACCTGTTGATTTTACCAATTAATACTGCTATCAATTGAGACACATCTTAAAAGTATAAGCGACGTGGGTTCACCAGTGCTGATGTTCCTGTTTAGGTATTCACAGGCAGTTTTAGGACGGAAAGTCAAAATTGTCCTCCGTTCTATTCATCACAGAGTACATAGAGTGGTAAGAGAGATCTTATGTCATGTCCTGTTATCCAGTGTCTAATGATGTTATTGCGCTGCTTACAGTCCTTTGAGGCCGTCTTCCCATTACTCTTGAATACATTTGACAAACCTTACATGAGCTACAGGACCTTGCATAATTTCAACCTATGTGGGCAACCTCGTCACACACCACTCGCTTCCTCCCTGTCGTCAGCCACCAGGGTAAATTTTCAGCTCCTAGAACCAGCTGAAGTTCTCTCCTGCCACAGAGAGTTTGATGTGACATTTAACCCCACTGCCTGAAATTCTCCTTTCACTTTTTGTCATTCTGCATCATAGCTTGTTTCTCCTTGTCATCTGGATTTCAGTTTAATCATTGTGATCACCTTCACCTCCACCACTCCCCATTTTATTTTCTCTCTGGGCCTCTTGTTTCATCAGAATTTATATTTTATGTATGTCCCTCCACTATAATTCAAGCTCACAACCTCATCAGTATTATTCAATTTTATATTCCTAATGCCCTAAAAATGCACATAATATACTTTTTTTTCCTGCTAAGCGTTCTCAGATGCTTTATTTTTTTACAGTTTTTTTGAGATATTATTTACCTACCGTTACGGTTCACTCATTTAAAGGGAATGATTGCTTTCTAGTATGCTCACAGAGTTGTGCAACCATTACCACAATCCATTTTAGAAAATGTTATCACTCTAAGAAGGAACTCCATACCAATTAGCGCTCACTTTTGTCTTTCTCCTTCCCTTCCTCCCCTCACAGCTCTGTCCAACTACTAATCTACTTTCTGCCTCTATAGAATTCTTTTTTTATTCTGGAAATTTCATATCAGTGGAATCATACAATATGTAACCTTTTGTTATTGGCTTCTTTCCCTTAGCATAATGTTTTCAAGTTTCGTCTGTGTTGCAGCATGTTTCAGTACTTTGTTTTGATATGCATATACCAAATTTTATCCATTCATCAGTTGATGGATATCCGGATTACTTTTAGCTTTCGGTTTTATGAATACTGCTGGTATGAACACCGTTATATATTTTTTGTGCAGAGGTGTATTTTCATTTATCTTAGAAGTGAAATTTCTGGGTCAACATAACAGACTTTTAAAAAATATTACTGAATGAATGGGCAAAGAATTAGTCTCCAACCAGTGTGCCACATTTATTCTTTACATTAATAAATCCAGATAAAGAAAGCTGTTTCTTCCCTTACAGCAATAGTTGGCATCCCCTCCTGTTGCCACCTGCAAGTACATGTCCCAACTATTACATTTTCCTGCCCAATATACAGAGGACTAAATGAAACTGCAGGGAGGTTAAGCAGCATAAACCTGGTGACATAGATAGATAGTAAGAACTGGGCCAGGAGTTCAGCTCTTTGGAATCTTGATTCTGTCACTCCAACTCTTTTACCTAAAAAGAAACGAGGCTGCCGATATAAATAATTCTCCACACCTGTGGGAAAACAGTATGTTAGACCTTATCATTTATTCTTCCTCCCTCCTGAAACCATCCCAAAATAATGTGAAAAAAACACAAAAATACATAGACAACTAGAAGAAAGAGGAGAAAGCAGAGAACAAGAGATCTCAAAAACATTTTGGAAAATAAAACATTTTGGAAAAGAAAGCTAATGGAGAAATTATTCTACTTATACAATCCTTCACCATTGAACTGCAGAAGTGTTCAGGAAATGAAGGGAGCAGTTAAGAGAGAATTTCCAGGAAAGCCAGGCTGAAACTAGGAGGATTAAGTAAGGGTCTCCTTAGTGAGTACAGAACTCTTTTTTTTTAACATCTTTATTGGAGTATAATTGCTTTACAACGGTGTGTTAGTTTCTGCTGTATAAAAAAGTGAATCAGCTATACATATACATATATCCCCATATCTTCTCCCTCTTGCGTCTCCCTCCCACCCTCCCTATCCCACCCCTCTAGGTGGTCACAAAGCACCGAGCTGATCTCCCTGTGCTATGTGGCTGCTTCCCACTAGATATCTGTTTTACATTTGGTAGTGTATATATGTCCATGCCACTCTCTCACATTGTTTCAGCTTACCCTTCCCCCTCCCCATGTCCTCAAGTCCATTCTCTACGTCTGCATCTTTATTCCTGTCCTTCCCCTAGGTTCTTCATAATGTTTTTTTTTTTTTTTTTTTTTTAGATTCCATATACATGTGTTATCATACGGTATTTGTTTTTCTCTTTCTCTTTCTGACTTACTTCACTCTGTAAGACAGACTCTAGGTCCATCCACCTCACTACAAATAACTCAATTTCATTTCTTTTTATGGCTGAGTAATATTCCATTGTATATATGTGCCACATCCTCTTTATCCATTCATCTGTTGATGGACACTTAGGTTGCTTCCATGTCCTGGCTATTGTAAATAGAGCTGCAATGAACATTGTGGTACATGACTGTTTTTGAATTATGGTTTTCTCAGGGTATATGCCCAGTAGTGGGATTGCTGGGTCATATGGTAGTTCTACATTTAGTGTTTTAAGGAACCTCCATACTGTTCTCCATAGTGACTGTATCAAATTTGCATTCCCACCAACTGTGCACGAGGGTTCCCTTTTCTCCACATCCTCCCCAGCATTTATTGTTTGTAGATTTTTTTTTTTTTTTTTTTGGCGGTACCTGGGCCTCTCACTGTTGTGGTCTCTCCCGTTGAGGAGCACAGGCTCTGGACGCGCAGGCTCAGCGGCCATGGCTCACGGGCCCAGCTGCTCCGTGGTATGTGGGATCTTCCCGGACCAGGGCACGAACCCGTGTCCCCTGCATCGGCAGGCGGACTCTCAACAATTGCGCCACCAGGGAAGCCCTGTTTGTAGATTTTTTGATGATGGCATCCTGACTGGTGTGAGATGATACCTCATTGTAGTTTTGATTTGCATTTCTCTAATGATGAGTGATGTTGAGCATTCTTTCATGTGTTTGTTGGCAATCTGTAAATCTTCTTTGGAGAAATGTCTGTTTAGGTCTTCTGCCCATTTTTGGATTGGGTTGGTTGTTTTTTTGATATTGAGCTGCATGAGCTGCTGGTAAATTTTGGAGATTAATCCTTTATCAGTTGCTTCATTTGCAAATATTTTCTCTCATTCTGAGGGTGGTCTTTTTGTCTTGTTTACGGTTTCCGTTGCTGTGAAAAGCTTTTAAGTTTCATTAGGTCCCATTTGTTTATTTTTGTTTTTATTTGCATTTCTCTAGGAGGTGGGTCAAAAAGGATCTTGCTGTGATTTATGTCATAGCGTGTTCTGCCTGTGTTTTCCTGTAAGAGTTTTATAGTCTTTAATTCATTTAGGCCTTATATTTAGGTCTTTAATTCATTTGAGTTTATTTTTGTGTATGGTGTTAGGGAGTGTTCTAATTTCATTCTTTTACATGTAGCTGTCCAGTTTTCCCAGCACCACTTATTGAAGAGGCTGTCCTTTCTCCATTGTATATTCTTGCCTCCTTTATCAAAATAAGGTGACCATGTGTGCGTGGGTTTATCTCTGGGCTTTCTATTCTGTTCCATTGATCTATATTTCTGTTTTTGTGCCAGTACCATACTATCTTGATTACTGTAGCTTTGTAGTATTGTCTGAAGTCAGGAAGCCTGATTCCTCCAGCTCCGTTTTTCTTTCTCAAGATTGCTTTGTCTATTCAGCGTCTTTTGTGTTTCCATACAAATTGTGAAATTTTTTGTCCTAGTTCTGTGGAAAATGCCATTGGTAGTTTGATAGGGATTGCATTGAATCTGTAGATTGCTTTGGATAGTATAGTCATTTTCACAATATTGATTCTTCCAGTCCAAGAACATGGTATATCTCTCCATCTGTTTGTATCATCTTTAATTTCTTTCATCAGTGTCTTATAGTTTTCTGCATACAGGTCTTTTGTCTCCATAGGTAGGTTTATTCCTAGGTATTTTATTCTTTTTGTTGTAATGTTCAATGGGAGTGTTTCCTTAATTTCTCTTTCAGATTTTTCATCATTAGAACTCT
This sequence comes from Grampus griseus, assembly GCF_964374135.1. Classification (NCBI taxonomy): domain Eukaryota; kingdom Metazoa; phylum Chordata; class Mammalia; order Artiodactyla; family Delphinidae; genus Grampus; species Grampus griseus. The sequence goes on along the minus strand of NC_139019.1, from coordinate 37,541,836 downwards.
TAATCTGACATCAGAATGCTTGGAGCCTGGTCAGTTCTCCCCAGGCAGGACACTGGGGAAAAAATACCTCCAATGGGAGATGAGACACTTCAATGTCTTCCAATAAAAATTCTTATTTATTACTTAATGACCTTGCAAAAAGCCTCACATTTGTACACAGAGACTGTATGTATATTTTGGTATTACATCATCTGATATGATCTAAAAGCAAAAGATTACAGGACTTTTGAGAAAAGTCTTTATCATAAAAGAGAAAAACTAAGTCAGACAGCAAAAGAAAGTGCCGAGAACAAAGAAGCATTTGGGATAAGGGGAAACTCAACATTATTTAAAAATACTCTAAAAGTTATATCTTCAGAAAGATATTTTATCTGTACAGTAAGAACAATGTGCTATGAAAAGAATACCCAGGATGTAGTAAGTTGGCACGTAAAGTCTAGGAAATCTCTCAGAATTAGGGCAAAAAGAAAAAGAGAAAACAGAAAATATAAGCAAAATAAAGGATAATTTATAAGGTCAAACTCCATAAAAGGAGTTTCAAGATGAGAACATAGTGTGAAAATGGACATATGGGATTAACAGAGACATTTTAAACAAAATTTTCCAGAGAGCAGGGAGTGAAACGTCTTTTCTGAGAAAGTCATAGAGCACTCAGCTCCAAGAAAGGAAAAGACCCCATCAGGAACCTCACACACCTCAGAACACCTCTGAATCAGAAAAAAGCAAAAGAAAACAAAACCCTAAAGCTTTCCTAAAAGAAAGTTATAAGCTTACAGTATTTCTCAAGAAGTGAGAAAATACTGTAAGCTAAATGATAGTGTGACAAAGTCTACAAAATTCTGAGACAAAGTGACATCTAAAAGAATTGTGTACCCTGCCATAATATGAAGCCAATTAGAATTCAAGAATTCTAATATTAACCACCCATGTATCCTTTCTTACAAAGTTATTGGATCATGTGCTTCAGCAAAACAAGGAATCACACCCAATAGCGTGAAAACAGAAGACGGGATATGGGATCTCACAAGGAAGAACCTTGAAAGAAAGTCCCAGGAGTACTCCTGAGTAGCTAGCTGGTCTTGAAGGAAACCAGTCTAGACAGGGACCAGAAAGCAGAGGCCTCTGGAGAAAGACCTTCATGGGAGAGAAAATGGATAATCAGCAGTTGAAAAGTAGTGTTAATAGGTGGTCCACAGATCCTTTGGAACAAGATATCTATGACTTTCATATGAATAACTATTGAGTACATTAAATAGAAACAAATAAACAAAAGATCTTTATCAACTCCAGGATGATTTGAAGGTGTGTAAAAAAGGAAAAAAAATTACAATGCTTGGATCAGCAGTGAATAACACTTACCTGGCCATTTTAAAGTAAACAAGGTTGACTGATTTAAACAAAGATTATGGTCCAGTTATTCTGGGAGGAAAGAGAAAGGTAGATGAGGGTTGGGTGTCCTAAGAAAGCTAAATCCTCATCTGCCATAACTGGCAATTAGCAGGGTTTAAAGTTGATGTATCAGTTTCTTTTTGAAATGTGAATTTAATGTCAAAAGAAAAAATTAGGGTGTTTAAGAAGTGGGCATGTAGAGTGAAAGGAAGGGAGCTTATAATCTTCTTATAATCCTTTAATGCTATTTTACTTGTTAAAAAAAGATTATGGGTATGTTTTGAGGTGACATATAGCTTTGTTAAGAACACAGATTCTGGAGCCAGCCTGTTTGGGTCAGAATCCCAGTCCACCACCTTAGTATCTGGGCCTGTTTCCTTAATTATAAAACGAGGAAAAGAATATATATATATCTTATTGGGTTGTTGGGAAGATACATATTTTATATTTGTATTATGAATATATAGTGTCTAGATATGTAGTGCTTAGAAATAGTATACTTTGCTTCTTAATGCTATGTAAGTGTTAGCTAAAATTATGAAAGTAAAATTGGAGCAGAATTAAGGAATGTGAACTATTTAAGAAAGGAGAATACTAAGTAGACGCTTGACAGTCTTCAGAATTCCTTTAGCAAATGTGTCAGTGAAGGCAGGGCCATGTAAATGATATGCTGTTCTGTTTTCTTTTTATCTTCAGGGAAGTCTGGGCAGCAGAAGCCCTGATGTGTAGTGGCCGTGTTTGTGTGTGCTCTGTGAAATAAGTTCACTCATGAGGGAATTAGCATTGGAAAACATCTAATACATCTTCTATCTGCAAAATTTTCAAGATATAACAGTATTATCTTCTAAGTTGGTATAGAATGCTACAGTGTTGAACATTGAGAAATAGCTTTTAGGGAAAATTCTGATGACACTGAGTTGCCATTAATCCTTCCCATTACTCTTTATTTTCATCAGAAAATGGCATAAGCCATTTGGGATCTTATTTCAGATCAGTTAAACGTTATATATGAGTCAAATAAGATGATTCATAACTTGCTAATTTCTTTCATTTTCCTTTTTATGGTCAATTTTTTTTCCATTGGAATGTAATTGACTTATAATATGATATTAGTTTTCAGGGGTACCACGAAGTAAGCCAATATTTTTATACATTATGAAATGATCACCATGATTAGTCTAGTTATCATCACTATACAAAGTTATTACAGTATTATTGGGTATATTCCCCATGCTGTATATTACATTCCCATGACTTATTTATTTTATAATTGGAAGTGTGTACCTCTTAATCCCCATCACCTATTTATTATTTATTGTCAAATTTAATAGTCTATGAAAAATGGTTATTTAGAAATATAATTTAAGGAAAAATTCTTTTTTACATCATTTTAGAGCAGATGTCACTTATTGCCCTATGTTAGCATTGTTAGTTTTTAAAGAGAGTATACTTTATGAAAAATTATACAATCTTGGTTGTTTGAGAGACATGAACAGAGGCTGAGAAAATGAATATTGAAGGTTATATGAGTAATATTTTTAGGGAGAACGAGTATTCCTTATTTTTTTTGTAGAAGAGTCATTCATTGTTTAAATAATTATTTTTAAAAATAATCTTTGTTCTGAGCAATAAATTTGGTATTTGTCTTGGAAAATCATGTAAGTGAATTAGGATGAAGATTAGAAACAGATATATTGTCCAGGATTCAGTTGTATTTTTTTAAATATATAAAATAGCAGAAATATGTGCTAAAATTACCTAGTTACGGTTGTACATATATTGAATAATATAAATAACCCCAGAATCCTATTAACTTAATTATTGATTATACTAATCATTCATTGGCTATCCATTTATGTTAGTGACACTTAGGCTTCCAGGCTCAGAGAATACTTTAAGAATCAGATGAAATCTGTGGATTCTCAGCCTAGAAAAGTACATGTATTCACAAAATTTTTGTTTGTGATTTTAAGAGGTTTGTGGTTCCCTTCAAGCACATTTATTTTCGGACCCCAAGTTAAGACTTCTTGAACTATTATTTTTACACAGAAATATGATACTAAAAACAATGCATGGAAGACAGAGTTTTGCTTGGACATTTAAGAATTAAAGCTGTAGTTAGACAGATTTGCCTTGAGAGGGAGAGAATTCCATCAGCCAAGTCAGTTCACTTTTGAGGCTGGATACCTCATCCACAGGGATTGAATAGAGACAATCATTCTGTTGTTGGGTCAGTCAGCATAATCAAGCACAGAGTTATAGCTAGAATATATTTGGGGTGAGAAGAGGCTAAATTATTTTTTTGCAGAAGATATTTATCTGCCTGAAAGAGCTAATTGAACTAACTGATAAATGATAGCATTACCTGCAAAGTTAATTAAGAGAGTTTATTATAAGAAAAATATATTAAAATATATCAGTAACTTTCCTATATGTTAACAACTGTGATTGAGGATATTTAATAGAAAATAATACCACTGACTACAAAAACCAAAAATATAAACTATATATAAAAAGATGAGTTATACAGTAGGTAATATTAACCAAATAAAATAACTGAGTAAAATGCATTGTTATCAGTTTACAACAAAATTAAATCCAAATAGGTTTAGATTTATAAAAGGTAAAAATAACTTAAATCAGAGTTCCTAGAAAAATATTAGTGAATTATTTAATAATATTGCCATGGGGGAAAGCTTTCCAACATTCGACTCCAAAGACTCTGTAAATTGTTGAAACTTTTCTAAATGTCAGTTTGACCCTATAGAAAAAGTCCTTGAAAATGTATAGGCCCCTACCTAATTTTACAGAAAAAAATATGACACGTGTAAATACATGGATACAAGGATGATTCCTATAAATACTTTTCATAATAATAGAAAATTATAAACAAATATAACCTGAGTAAAATTTCAACCCTATCCTAAACCTCTGGTTATCAGTTATTCTCCATATCTCTGCCCTGCCTTTTCTTCATAGAACTTTTCACAGTTTATTATACTAAATGTTTTGTTTATCTCATTTGATTAGCTACCCTCATCTATAATTTAAGCCTAATTTAGGAGAAGGGTTTTTTTATTGTTGTAACCATTTTATTCCTAGGGCTAGATGCATGCATGGCACAAAGTAGGCACTTCATAAATATGAATGAATGAAGAAATTTTATGAACATTATGCTTAATCTTGATTTTTTTTTTTTTTTGCGGTACGCGGGCCTCTCACTGTTATGGCCTCCCCCGTTGCGGAGCACAGGCTCCGGACGCGCAGGCTCAGCGGCCATGGCTCACGGGCCCAACCGCTCCGCGGCATGTGGGATCTTCCCCGACCGGGGCATGAACCCGTGTCCGCTGCATCGGCAGGCGGACTGAGCCACCAGGGAAGCCCCTTAATCTTGATTTTTATACACAATTTCCAACAACCAGATGGTTTTTTCCCCTATATTTCCTGCAACGAAACTAATTTAGTGTAGATAGTTTAATCTGACATACAGAGACATGTATTTAGAAATAAGATTTTATGCCATTTAAAATAACATATATACATACTTGTATTAATTCTGTTTACTGTAATGCTTGTTTTTATGTAGTTTAAAAAATTTGGGGGAGATATATATTGTGGATCTTTTGGGATGGCTCTTGTTTCACAGCCCTATAAAAACTATTTAAATGTCATTGCCTTTGTAATCAATGCTGTCTTCATCAGAATAGTTGAAATATATCTCTCTGGGTAATGACATTAAGAAAGAATGATACATTTACTTTCTTGTGTGTAGCTTTTTTTTTTTTTTTTTTTTTTTACTTTTGCCAAATCGCACTGCTTGGTGTAACAGCAGTGCACATTTCCTTTCAAGCCCTATTGTATAGAGATGGAAAATTAGCACTGTCTCTATAGGTATAATTAATAAAAGATTGAGTCAGTGTTTTGAAAGAGGATTAATTTTGAATTTTAGCTCTGTGGTAAGTAGCTTTTTTTTACTGTGTTCACCAAAGAACAAAAATTCCAACCAAAAATTTTCTGAGTAAGCACTATTAAATTGATCCTTGTGTAGTTAATGGAAAGGATATCATATATCTTGATACAAGAAAATTGAAGTTGACATAATTTTCAAAAGGAAAGGGAACTTGAATCTGAGAAGACAGTGATAGTTTGGTTTTTGCACATAAAAAGCAGAGCAAATAGAGAGCAAAATGAAAAACACATTGGACAACTTTTACAGGAAAACTGTCCCTTAAACCTAAAAGATAAGTAGTTGGGACTGACCTGTGACAACTGCAAGACTTGTGTTTTGTGAACCTCCATGTACGTCAAAGGAAGGAAGTAATGGGAAACAAAGTCATCTGATAGACCTGAGGACAGGTAGACCTACCGCATAAACAACAGGTATTTGCTGGAAGAACAGCTGAAACTGAGATGGGATTTGCATAACACAGTAGTGGGAGCTCTGCAGTCATTTGAAGAGGAAAAATGCTGTTCCCAGGTTTGTGACAGGAAATACATGTTAAGGGCCTGGAACAATTTAACATACCAGGTAGTAGGGAAGCTGTCAAAGAGAACCAGGGTAATATTAAAAAATATGAGTCAACTTGAAAAAAGCCAAGATGGGCTTCAGAAAAGCATAAGAATTTCAATGAGTTCAAACTTAATAGAAGTTTAAATTTAAGTTCATAATAATATAAGAAATCATTACCCACTGAAGCTCATAGGGACCCAATTCATTACCTTGAAACCTGGGTGAGTAAAAGGAAAGAATCAAGCTTTTCCTATATTATCTGACCCAATGTATAACCAAATAGTAGAGGAGGAAAAGAATGTCCTTATAAAATTATTAAAGCCAATACATGAAAAGATAATGATACAATTAGAAAATAACGATTTTACCACTCCCATTCAATGAATGCATCTAGCTGTTGGCATCCATAGGTATTCAAATACAGAGGGTGGAGGAATACGATGAACTTGCACCTGGAGCGTGTGATCAGCAAAATCCAGTGTTGGAGAACTGTCAGGCCTGCTAGCCAGGCTCTTTAACAGATAAATAGTAAGGAAAAGAATGGGATGAAGGAGAATTTGTAAATTAAGAGACGTTCTGAAAATGGAGGTTTGGACAGAGCAAACTATACAATCTAGGGATGCACAGTTGTGATGGAACTATAGAAAAATTTAGGGAAGCAACTACTACGAAAGGCAGCAGAGCTGTTATTTTGGAGGGTGGGAGGGGGCTGTGATTGGGACTATACACGTGGATGGGCTTCTTGGGTGGGTGGCCAAGTTCTATTTCTTGTCCTGGGTGGTGATTTCAAGGTTGTTTGGTTCATGATAAATCACTGTTTTCTCTAGTTTTCTGCATTTGTTTTATTTTATAATAAAAAGTAAAGGAAAAAAAGGGAAGAGGTCTTAATTTTCAAAAAGAAAGATCAATATATAATGAAAAGAAGTACAATATTACTGTTTATCTCTCTGTGTTACTCAGAGATCTGATTTGTATTTACAACAAAACCCTAACAATGCTAAGGCAAAGCAATTGGATGCAACTTTATGGTGGGAAAATGACTCAGACATAATCTCAGAAAAGTCAGAACCTTAAGTCTTTTAACTTGATTTGAGGAGAGATATTCAGCCTCTTTGAAGCTAATCTGTAAAATTTGAGAAGGTAATATCTGTCCCCTTAAGAATGTTATGATAATAAGATGATATAGGAAAAGTGCCTGACACATAGCCAATATGTGATAAATATTAAATTCCCTTTTCACTTTCTTTTGTTATCCTGTTAATGTTATATAAGTACAAATAAATAAATTATAGTGTTTTTTCTAAAAGACGTGAGATTACACACATGAATTCACTCATTCAGTAAATATTTATTGAGTGCTGAGTATGTTTTCAGGGACGGTTAGGCGTTTTAGATATGAAAAAGAATGAAGCCAAGTCACAAGCTTTCAGAGGCTTTTTGTCTACTAAAGAAGACAGGCACATAAGGATGTAATTTTAATGGAAGGAAAGAATGCCAGTAGGAAAACTGTATAAAATAATATACCACTAGAGAAAATCATGATGTGTTAATTCCATAATATTTAATCATCAGCTAAATTTTAGTATTTTTCACTATTTCTCAGATTTCTTTTTGGTAAATGATTACAAATAATCAGTACTTTTGCATGTTTTTTTTGTTTTTCTTTTTTTTTTTTCCTAAAAAGCAATTACCCTGCTGGGGTAAAACTCTCACATTTTTAACATTTAAATCTTTATTAGTCCATTGTTACACTGTTGTGATTCCAGAAAGCATAAAGTATTTTCAGGCTTGTTTTAAAAATCAATCAAATGGAGAATTATTTCAGAATTGTGTGCTTAAAAGAGAGAAAAATCCATTGGAAAATAGCAAAGGGATTTATTTATTGACTGAAAAGTGGAGTGCCTCTATATCTCTTTCCTATGTAAAATAAAGCTAATGGCTATCCTTCTGTATTAACAAATCATGTTGGAAAGAGAGAGAAAAGCTCTTAACCTACTTTCCTATCTTCAGTTTTTAACTTTATCATGCTTGCTAATTGTCTGGGTGTCCTTTAACTGTCTATTTCCATGATTCTTTCCCAGAGGCTTGGTTTAATTTTAAAAGTGTCTTGTATTCAGCCCTAATTATGTGAAAGCTCACTATAGGCAAACAGCAAGAGATAGTAATGACCAAAATGTCTTCTTAAATCAGTGCCAGGATACCACAAGCACAATGCTATAAACGTTTAGTAACTAGGAAATACCACTATATAAGGTAATACTTAGAAGCTAGTGATGTTTGAAAATAGGATTCCTTCCTAGAAACATAACTTCACTAACTGTGATGTTTTACATATATAATTCTGTGGTTTTATACATTTTATTTCTCTTATCAAGTGTTTAAAGAAGCTGAATACCCAGACAGTCTCAAATTCTTTTCATCATCAATAACTATACCTGAGGTGGTTCTACTTTATTTGAGTTAGAATAAAGTTAAAAAAATATGCAATCTGTGTGCCTAGAAATACTGTCCATTGTTTTCTTTGAAAAGCATGCTATTATGTTGACTTAAATGCCCACAGTAAATCAAGAAATTAAGCATTATCTGTCACTGTTATTTTTATATTCATTTAATGGGGGAAAGATTACTGTTGAAATGTTTTAACTGGTCACACATGGGAAAAGCAACAGTCAGTGTTTTATTCTACAAAAGATGGTCAGAATGCAGCCTTACCTGTTATGTTCAAACTGTGTGTCAGACACTGTTCTAAGTGTCTTTATATTATCTCACTGAGTCCTTAGAGTAACCCTGCAACAGATACTATTTGTGTCATACTACAGCTTAGAAAACCAAATTATGGAGAGGTTAAGCAGTCACACAGCTTAGAAGTGGAGAAGCTGGGATTTGAACCCAGGGATCTGTGTGAGAACTCAGGATATTAACCACTATCTTTTGTCCCAGAGGAATTCAGTCATGTCCTGATCCAGTGACTCAGTCTTTTTCTCTGACTTTACAAAAATGTACTGTTAGAACATATATTCTTTTTCTGGCCATAAGAATCTTAGTTATTCAGCTAATAGTCTTGAGTGGGAAATGGTGCCCCGTTAGCCAAATACTGGCTGCAGTTTTCTGAGAGCTTCATTTCTAGTTCATCATGTTGGACTGGATCCTATGTGTCAACACCTAATTATTTCAGATGCTCATTTGTTTTTCTAAAAAGCTAAATGTTTGACAGTAAAGAGTTCAAGGTAAATCCTAAAAACTGAAATGTTCTTATCCAGGCAGGCAAATAAAATGGAAATAAAACTATAATGACTTCTTTTGACTCTACTCAAGTGTAATACTCCAGAAAATATAAGAACCAGTGAAAACAATTCTACTTCCTAAAGATACTTGTAATTTCCTTTCATTATGTTTTTCTGCATTCTTTTCAGTGATAGTGCTTATATACCAAAATGAACAGACTATTCAAATGAAAATAGCAATGAAGAGCTGTACTAATGAGGAAAGGCATTGAAAGGTATTTGGAGATAGAAAGACGCTATAAACTTTAGTTTTAGGTAATGTTGAAGAGAGATATAGTTATTGCACAAAAAGGTCAAGATTTGCCATCAGATTGCAATCTACCACCATATAAATGTTAGATAGCTTATAAATTGGAGTTTATTAGAATAATAATGGATTACAATTGCTTGGGAAAATTTAGAAGGGTTTTTATTAGACTTCGAGTCTGCTGAAAAAAGGCAGCTAAGAAAGGCAAGAAACAATGTAAGGTAACAGTGTACGGTTTTATGTGGCAGATGCCCAAGAAATTCCCCCCAAACTATAGTCCTGCTGTACCTCTGAGACCATTTCCTCAGGTTTCCTGAAGTCTGATAACAGGATGGTCTACCGAATGGAATCACTGTTTCCAAAAACAATTATTTCATAACTCACTATTACTTATTGGGACTGTGGAGCTAGAAATAACCTGAGAAACTAAATCCCAAACAGAATTAGGAGCACCAAAAACAGAGATACTGGAGAATTAGGAAAAATCCTTCTGAAGCGTATCTGTTTAAAAATAGAATTAATTTTAAATTTTTGGAAAAATGAGATAGGTGATATTATCACCAATCATCAAGATCAGAATTTCCTGGAGAATGATGAATAATTAAAAATGTATTTCATCATTTATCCTCTCTAAGTAAATTTAAATTCTTTGTCTATAAGAAACATGCTCACGGGGAGGGGGAAGGGTAAGCTGGGACGAAGTGAGAGAGTGGCATGGACATGTATACACTACCAAATGTAAAATAGATAGCTAGTGGGAAGCAGCCACATAGCACGGGGAGATCAGCTTGGTGCTTTGTGACCACCTAGAGGGATGGGATAGGGAGGGTGGGAGGGAAATGCAAGAGGGAGGAGATATGGGGGTATATGTATATGTATAGCAGACTCACTTCCTTATACAGCAGAAACTAACACAACAGTGTAAAGCAATTATACTCCAATAAAGATGTTAAAAAAAAAAAAAAAGAACATGCTCAAAGCACTTTCATTTAAACAACACCAAACAAAACAAACCCTTGGCTCTTGGTTATTTTTGCTACTTCCATAGTTTACCTTTTACCTTTAGAGACTTGTAACGATGAATTTATTTTCACTCTTTCTCCCTTGCTTATCATTACTCCTAAACCCTGCATAACCTGGCTTTCCATTTGAGCAGTATGCTGAAAAAACCAACCAACCAACCAACCAACCAACCAACCAAACAACAAATCTTGTAAATGTCATTTAACCTCTTTGTTTCTAAATCTAGTAAACACTTTCCAGACCTTATTTAACTTGAACCCTTATTGGCACTTGACACTCCTTCTTGACTTCTCTGACCCTTCTCTTCTCTGATTATCTTCCTACATCTCTGCCCACTGCTTCTGCAGGTCCCTGTCAGGCTCTAGCTCTTTCACCCTTAGCTTAAATGTTGTTGAGTCTCAAGATCCAGCTTCAAGGCCCCTTCTCTCATCTCTGTACATATTCTCCTTGGGAAATGTCATCCATTGCCATCTCTTGAACTACTATTGCCTACATGCTAGTGATTCTCTGATCTAGTCCAGCCCAGGGTATATGCCTTAGCATCAGACCATGTATCCAACTGCCTCTTTGATTTATTATGTTACCTTTGACCTGATGGCTAAAACTGCTCTTCAACTTATGTTTCCTTAAGAATGGAGTGATTAACAATGGTACTTAACCCTAAATCTCATTATTATCCTAGGCTCCTACTTGTTTTTCCCTGGCACTCAGCCTATACTGCACAGGTGTGCACATGGGCATGTACACACACACACACACACACACACACACACACACACACACACACGACTTACCATGCCTTACTTCTTCTACCTCCTAAATATCTCCTGAACAATCCTACCACTACCATGGATCATGTCCTCTTCCTCTCTGATTTTTCTGTTATGACTTATCCATTGGCTTCTAGTGTGGCTCCACTTCTGTCTTCCAAACCAGCACCACATTGTACCTACTACATTTTGCTTCTTTGTCAACATACATACAATGGTCTTTCATGTGTCTATATTTTTTCACATTTTCCAAACCATTTAATATGAGTCTAAGGACAAAATCAAAATTAAAACCTAAGTAGACAACTTTATCTAGTTATTCTTTGGAGTTAGGCAGAGAAACAGTGCTGGGTTACAAAATTAAACTAGAGATAATAAACCAGAGCCAGACAATTTGCAATGAAATTCAAGAGGCAGGGCTCTGGAAAAATTCTCTGAAACTCCACAGCCATGTGATTCAATTTAATACTGATTTACTAATCACCTAGTATGTACCAGCCACTGAGCTAGACCCAGGATAAAGCACTGAAGAAGGCAGACATCACTCCTGCTTTTTCTGAGCTTTCAATCTCCTGTGAAAGACATGCATTAAATGAGTAATGAGAGATGATCACTGTAATAAACTACAGTGTAATATATGAAGGAACAGAGCTAGAGGTTTTGTCTAATCCAGAGGGTTAGGAAGAGCATCCATGAAAATGTGACAATTGAGCTTAGAATTCAAAGACAAATAGGAATTTGTTAATTAATTAATTAGTGAATTAAACCAGGAGTTTCAGGTATGGTTGAGGATAGAACTAAAAAATCTGATAAATGACACTTGTAAGGAAGCAACTGCTGACAATATTTTGAGTTATTTTCCACCAGTATTAGTTGGACAGATAAGATAGGCTCATGATAGATAAATAGATAGATAGGTAGATAGTTAGATTGACAGGTAATATTTAAGTACCTCTTAAGGATCACACCGCATATTTCTTTCTTTTGTAATGTGTCATTACAGCCTTTGTCTATTTTTCCTCTGGCATGATTGTATTTGAGTATACTCCCATTCAAGGCTCAGATTTCCCACAAATCTTTCAACACATAAATGACCGTCCCTTTACTCTGCATTCTCTTGGAATTTATTTATAATTCATATTCCATTATCTTGAGACTGCGTACACTTTCTGGTTATTTTAGCCATTCTATTCTTTCCTCAGTTTTTTTCAAATTCCTCTCAGAGAATTTATGTCTTCAACCTCATTTCAGTTTTGTTCCCTCCCGTACCATTTATCTGAATAAATTGAATGTCTTGTTCTAAGACATGCTTCAAACATATCTTACTCCAAATATGGTAAAATTGTTCTTCTGACTTTCTTATAGAGAAATAGATATCAAAAATATTTGAATAGTGCAATTATGGTTTTATTTTATTTTGTTTAATATGATTTCTAATCTGATTGATAAATAAAACTATATAGGTTTATATAGAATTGCTTGTATGTGTGTTTTTCTAGAGCAAGTTATACCTGTATTACTCTCTTTTTTTTTTAAAGTTAACATTTTTTCCCAAATTTATTTATACCCATATTTTTAAGTTGAAATTCTAAAGGGAGATTTTAGAGATTTAATGTGCATACTTAGATTTTTCTGAAGGAAAAAAAAGGGCAAGAGTATCTAGTAACATTTTGAAAAGAAAACTAGTAAAATGATTTGTCTTATAAAACAATAAAAGTTCTTTTAAAAAGAATTATTTCTATGATTTAAAAAAGTTTTTAATCTACCGGTAATCTATATACACTATAGGAAAGGTCATTTAATCCAATAGCAAATTTTACATTTTTATATTTATATCAGTATAATTGATTTAAGCAACATGTTATTGTTTTATTAATTTTTTAAAGACCTTTAACTTTTTCACATCTTATATTTGATAACAGCAACATAGGCATTGTTATAAGATTTTCATGTTCTGAATACTTTGAAAGGCTTAGAATAAAACATATATTTTTACATATATGTTTACATAATTTTTTTCAAGAATCAAAGTACAGACAGAAACCATAACCATGATTTTATTCTTTTTTTTTTTCTCTGACCAAAGTACTCAGTTTCGTCCAGAAATTTAAAGAAATATTGGCAACTCTCTCAAGGCTTGTAAGAACTTGAAGAGGGGGACTGAGTTATGAGATAAATGTAAATTGTCACTCTTTCCATATGTGTATTACTCTTTATGTAATGATAAGATGCATATTAAAAATGTGGTGGTTTCAGATGTAGAGAACAAATGTAGGGACAGCAAGGGGAGAAAGTGGGGGGTGGGATGGGTGGGATGAATTGGGAGATTGGGATTGACATGTATGCACTAATATGTATAAAATAGATAACTAATAAAAAAATAAAAGAAACAGAGAGGAACTACAAAAAATATGTGGTAGTTTTCCTGAAGATTTCATAGACAATCTGGCTAGTATTCCTGATGACAAAGCATATTATACTGGAAAAGCTGAATGCTAAATGTATATGAAGATTTGAAATAAAGTGATACCTCAAGAAACAAATCTTCTGGGAATAGAGCTTGTGTGTATAAAGTCCAGCCATGTTAATATACTCACACATTCACATACATGCACCTACATACTTTATAAAATGTATGAAGCAGGGAAGCACACACACAACTGCAGTGGAGAGCTCCCTATTTGTCTTGATCTATTTCATGACCAACAGGGCAGAGTCTGGGCAAAGTTGTGAAGTATGAATAATGTGTCTTTTCCAACAGCATTTTCCCTTTTCACTCTTGAGCCTCTTTCCCATTAAAACAGAAAAGTATCTGACATTAATCATTATTAATGATATTTAGACTTAAGTGTATGCACACTGAAGTGATTTTATGCTATTTTTCTACTTACATTTTTATATCTAATGGTAGACAAGAAATTTTTCACAGTGGAAAGAAGTGAGCAAATTATACTTGGATGAGGGTTGGTGATGGGAGCTGTACAGAGAAGACCCTTAAATCATATGAGGCTTACTTGGCTGTTCCTGAAGGTAAAGCTGACTTAATGCTTTGGAATGATCCAAGGAAAGGTCAGAAAGTACAGTCGAGTATAAGAAATGGGGCTGAGGTTGAAGAACATAAATTTGTAGTGCCATCCCTGGCATGGTTGTGTGGTTTTTCTCTAATAGTTCGGCATTTCTGTATAGAGAGAATTCAGACTGTAGCCTAGATCCACATTTAGGTTTGGCTGGTGGATGTGTTTGAATGAAAGATCGCTAGTGACTCAGTGGGCTAGAGAATGAGCGCTCAAGTTGATCCACAATGAGGTCTAGTGTGTTTGGGAGAAAAAGGTTTGAATGAATAGGTAAAAGACGTAATGTGACTACCTAATAGAAAGAGAGGACTTGGCTGGCCTAAGATATCTTAAGGGACAAATGCTGATTTTATACCACATCTAAATTAGGAGCAAAGCTAGTATCAGACTCTATATTAGAGGGGTGCTGCAAATTATCTGGAAGTTTGTGGCAGTATGTCTCTCCCAAGATATATCTTATAAAATTCAGAGTGGTAGTGAGAGTACTGATTCCAGGAAGGTTAGCGGATCATATTTTCCCAGAAATTATATTGCCACTTATTTGTTTCTTCCAAATAATAATCGTTGTTTGGGAATTCTGAGGTTATGTGCTACCTACATACAACATAGAGTACGTGCTTTTATGTTCACACATCTCTTACTGAAAATGCATTATATTCATTCTGCACTTTCTTGTTTTAAATCACATAAATACTTGTACTTTAAAATATGTTAATAAAGCATTCAATTTTCGTGATATTGAAGAATCTTGTCAGTTTTAACATCATTTCCTGATTTACATGCAATGTCTAAAAATACACCTAAGATAATATTAGATTAATTCTAAAAGTTGGAAGTGGACACAAAAGTTAACTTACATCTAATAAAAATGCATTACTATTAGTCCTGGTATAAGTCACAAAATAAATATTCTTTATTTCATCCTTATAATAAATTTTGCTACAGTTCATAATGTAAGCTTAACATAAAATTATGAACAAATATGGTAAATTATGTAGACAGAAAATATTCAGTGAAGAAATATATTCTTTGTAGAATGTTTTCCTCTTTTTGTTCATTATTCTTTTATTGAGCAGTTTTAATAATGGCCTCCTCAGAGAGTTCTGTGGCACTTAAAAAATATAAGCCTCTAAGTTCTCCTCATAAAATAGTTTTAAATAATTAGATTCTAACTGCAGATATTAAACAATTTTTTGAGTATGCATCCCAAAGAGCTAGTTTACATAATTCATAACAAGCAGCTTAATTTAAGGCAAATTTGTGTATGTGTATAGACTAAAAGTTAGTGAAAATTAACATTGTAATATTAAAATGTAAAGCATAACTATCTCATGGAAAGCTTATATAATACTTAAAAGGTTTTCATTTATTATTTAAATGTCCTAGTTCGTTGTTTCATCAAAGAGAAAAACAGTATTGTACTCTGTTCATTAAAAGAAAAATCACTTAAAAATGAAAATAAATAATGGGAAATAACTTGGGGGAATGTATTTGTTCATCTTGAAATTGTGAGTAATGAAATAAAAGCTAGTACTAGAATGATTCTGCTGTGCCTTTCTTGTGGTAGAGAGCATAAGGTCAAGTTTGTGACGGTTGCTTAGGAGTCTATTTTAGAATGTCTTATCAGTTGACTGTAGCTATAGAAAACTTTATTTGAAGACAAACACATTTCTCTATCACCTCTAACCCCCCACTTGTGACGCTGATATAAGCAAAGAATCGTGCTACTTGAAAAAGTCCCTAATGACTAGGGATGCTTGGTGGAATTTAAAAAGATAACCTAAAGAGGTCCCAGTGGCCAGAGATGGAACAAATTGAGCAACTAAATAAATAAAATAGTATTGAATTATAACCCAAAGTGTAAAATAAGTATTTATGAGTCCATACTGATATAAATAAATAACTGAATCAATAAATAAATCTAGAAGAGACACATCTCCCCTGTCAAAGAGTTCCAAATAATTTATGTAGCTACTCATCCCTTAGGGTAGCGCACTGTAACTCCCCATTCCTTAATTGTGGGCTGTTAATAATGACTTCTTTCAAAATGAGAATGAAAACAGGGGTAACTTTGCAGTTGAGAAACCTGACCAACACGACTAGCTAGGTAATCAAGATTAACAGAGGTAAGTTATGTTGCTGGTTACATACACTTGACATGTTGTGGTTTCTATCCCTGTGGTCTTCCTTCTCCAAGTCCATGACTCCAGTCTAATCATGAGAAAAACATCAGACAAATCTAATGTTGAGGGATATTTTATAAAATATCTGACCTGTACTCTCCTCAAATATCAAGGTCATCAAAATCAAGAATAGTCTGAGAAACTGTCACAACCAAGAGGAGTTGAGACATGACAACTAAGCTGTAATGTGGGATCCTGGATAGGATCCTGGAACAGAAAAAGGACATTAGGTAAAAAATAGGGACCTCTGAATACATTAGGGACTTTGGATAATTGTAATATATCAATATTGGTTCATTCCTTATGACTAATACATGATGTAAAAATAGGGGAAATTGGGTGTGTGGTAAAAGAACTCTGTACTATCTTTGCAATTATTTTTAAATTTAAGATTATTCTAAAACAAATGTTTTTTTTTTAAAAAGACAATCAGAACAACCTTTTAACAACCAGACACTCAGAGAACATAAGAAGAGCTACAAACCTCTCTAATTAAAAAAAAATAGTGCTCTTTTGTGTAACATTTTTCTTCATTTTCTTCATGATACTGTATTTCTGAATTGTTTACTATGGCAACCTTCTGTTCCAGATACTTATACCAAAAGTAGGCACTTTCAGGCAAAATAAATCTATTTATTCTAGTCAGTTATTTTGACTGATGTCCCTAAACAATTTTTAATTACTTTATGAAATTCACTTCTTTTGTTCCAAGCTGGGTCTGCAAATGAATGCTAGTGATACGCCTGTGAATACTAGCCATACACTTAGTTTAGAGAGGGGTCCTCTAGAAACACACGGTGACCAGACAAGCTTACTGAAGCCGAAGGAAGATTTTACTATCATTCCCAGCTTTTGAAGTTCATTATCATGATGTTAATAATAGCATTTAAAAAAACCAAAATTCTGTAGATGTGTGTACAATAACATCCAGCATTTTCTGTACAAATACTCTAATAATTAAGGTAGCCTTTGTCTGTGCACAGTAGATAATGTGGCTTGATAGGACGCTCTCAAATAGTTTGAGGCTTGGGGCACAAGCCTAGTGATCCACAGTTCTTTGGTGTTTTCTAATAGGCAAAGCAATTTATACAGATAGATGCAGTATTGAATGACATATATCCCACAGCAATCTTTCTCTCTCTCTTTCTCTCCCCTCCTCGCATTTCCCCATGACATTTTTTAAAATTCAGGAGAAAAGGCATTTTAAAATGTAGGCTTTAACGAAAGTATTTTGACTCTTGGCATAAACGTCTTTCTTATATGTATTATAAACTTTAAACCAGCTAAGAAAAAATGTATTATCTCCTAAGTCAGATTTAATGACTTTGCAAAAAGCAGATCATTGAATGAAACATCTTTCTTATATGTATTATAAACTTTAAACCAGCTAAGAAAAAATGTATTATCTTCTAAGTCAGATTTAATGACTTTGCAAAAAGCAGATCCTTGAATGTAGCGATAGCAGGTTCTCTGCTACCTCTGACTCATTTATATTAGTGGTAACTTAGAACCGAAACCATGCCAGTCTCATAAAGACACAGTTTTAATATTTAACTAATGTGTATAGTGGAACGTTCATTCAAAGTTTTTCTGTTGAAGGTGACTATATTGAGCTGAATAATTATTTGACAGCTGGAATTGATTCCACCTTCATATTTTTTCTATGTGGTAGTTATCAAAGAATAATCAAAATTTACTTAACATACAAGTATGCAGCTATAATTATATATAACTGTGTACTAGGTACTGAAATAGATTCAAAGAAGAGTTAGGCATGAATCTTGCTCTCAAAAACCTTATAGTCTAATAGAGATAGGATTGGGGGATGTAGCATTTATATAAGGTAATTTAATAATATATCATCATACATGTGGTCTGATAATCTAATGCGTACTGAGAATAGTTTTCTGGTAATAAACATTAGGGTTAATAGAACAGAATAATTACTTCAAACTGGGAAGTTCCAAAGAATTAAAGGAGGTCGCATTTAAACTAGACCTTGGTGAAAGGTGGGATTTGGGTGGTGGAGATAGAGAGGAGAGAACAGGAATTTAAGGCACATGGTAGAACATGAGTGATAACAACAGAATAGTAGGAAAGAGTAGTGGGAGGTACCAAAGGTATATGGAAAATTAATTTTTCTCAACAATGACTGAGGAATGTGTTTGGGTCTGATTGAGAATGTATTTAATTAATGTTTTAAGTACATGTATTGCCACTTTCCAAGGAACTGAAGCACTTGGTATTATATTAAAAATAATTTGATTGTATGACTTCAAATGTAATTTAGGGTAATTAAATTTCTTGTCTCATCCATATGTATTAGTTAATCTTGTAAAGTGAGATTTAGGAATATTTGTTTGAATCTGTTTTGTCATGTGCTGTTTACTTGGCATTTTTCCAATAAAAACTGATTTTTTTTTTTTTGGAGTAGATCTTGCTGATAAATGCATTGTAATTAATTACCTTGTAGAATTTTGTGATTATATATGTTGCTCATATCCTTTGAAAAACATGTATTAAAAGGATTTAATCATTTTCTGAAAAAAAATGAGATTTTTTTCCCCAGTAGATAAATCCTGAGGTAATAGAGCTTATGTTGGATATAGATCAAACATAGGAGAAATTTGCAGGTTATACCACAGTAAAAATGGAAGCTTCCTTGGATTTCAGTAGTGTAGGAACCTGAGACTTTAACAAAGTATTCCTATTCAAATGCATGGTCTTGAATTATATCATATTCTATTGGAATATGATTCCTTGTTAGCCTCCATCTACATCACTTAAGGAAAATGCACTGCTATGTTCCTTAAAATATTAAGGAAGCCAAAGAAGCCTAGGGTCTGCACTAGGAATTAAAATTCTCTCCTCATTTCTGTGGTTTAACTCAAAAATATATAGAATGTGTTAGATTTAGAATGTTTCAATTAACTTTCTTTTTAAGGGAAAAAAAAACTTTGATAAAGCATAATTTGAAGATTCAGAGATTTTTTTTTTTTTTTTTTTTTTTTAGCTCTGTGTTCCTAAATTTGCCTTTCCACCTTTTCCTTCAATCTATGTCGACTGAATATATCACATCCATGATTCAAAGCAAATTTCTTCCCCTTTGGTCTGTATTCCATTTTCACCCATCATCTACAACCTCATTTCTTGTGTATTTACTCTTCAAAGTAATTTTTTTATTAGTAGATTCTGTACAATCAACTTTCAAGTATGATCAGATTTCTCCCAGTTTTGAAAAACAGTAAACAAATATACACACCTCCCCTCACTCCAGTCACAGAGGGAGATTTATCTAGATAACAAAAAGAATAAACGATTTGTAATTTGTTCTTCATAATAGCTTAACTACCATTGTTTTTATAATGGTATCCTATCTTTGCATGATTAATCGAAAAATTTATTCTCCATCTTTATGTTTCTCAAATCTTGAGCATCATTCCTTGTGGCTTTTTCCTAGTTTTATCTGTGCTTCTCCAACCTTGAACTTCCTGCTCTCTATCCTTAGACTCTATTCCTTTATTGCCCCTACACTCACTACTCATCATCGCTACTCACATGATTCCTAAACCAGCACTTCCCCTCCTGACCTCCAGTCTTCTTACTCTTTAGACAAATTTCATTTTTCAACTGAAACAGAACATTTTTACCAGAATGTTCTTCCAGCCTCCTCCAAATGAACATGTCCACATGTGAATGAAATCTTACCATAAGTTAGATCTTCCTAATTACTCATTTCTGTACCTGGCATCACCTTTAACACCTTTATTCCATGTTCTCCACTTGGAAATCTTAGAATCAGCTTCCCTTTCCATCCTTCCTTCCACTTTTGCACTAGGTATCATCACAAAGCAGAACTTTTCCCCTTTCTCCTTTATTCCCACTGTCTCCAACCAAGTCAAACTCTCATCATCCCCATCACCTCGTGCTGCCATAACCTCCTAACAGAACTCACTTTCCATTCCAATTTTTCATTTACATTGCTTTCACAGAAATTTTCCAAAAGAAAAAATCATATTTCATTATGTCATTCAGTTATTCAAGAATTTCCAAACTGTCCTATTGTATTCCATATTGACTCCAAATTCTTTTAGCAACTTTTAAATTCCTTTCTAATGGAACTCCATTGTATGTATTCCTCTCTATTTCCAACTTCTTTCCAGAATTTACTCTTCTGCTTTGCAAGGGTTGATTTCTGCCCAGCCTTTCAAATCCTTCACACTTCTTTACATATTGGCGTGTTTTATTCCCCCTGCCCCTTTCATTTTGCCTGTCCATATCCCACCTGTCAGATCTAGCTTCATCAACCCCTTCTCTCTTCCTTCCAGGCAGGTGTGTTCCATTTTTTGTCTTCAACTGAATTTTTAGGAATTCATCACAAAGCTTGGTAGTAATTATTGGCCGAGTCTAGGAAAATCAGCCTGCTGTTAAGATCAATAATACAGTTATTCACACTCATTTCGTCACTCATTTTACTTCATGTTTGTGATTCTTCAACTTGCATCACTGCTCATGACCCCCTTGTTGGGTGAAGAACTAATCTGTGCACATAAAGATGAATGCAGTCTTCATACACACTTAATGTGAAAACAACATTAAAGCTTTGGAAAAATTTAGATGATCAATATGCACATTTTCAAGATTTGGCTGATACAGTAGCTATTGAAGTGTCTGTAGTATCACATGTGAGAAATTATAATTATATTTTCAGGGCAAATATTCTCATCACAATTTTTAATAATTCACTTAATTTTTAAAGTCAGGCTTCTGCAGTTTGACAAGCTCAAGTTTTTCAGTGAAGACAGTGATTCTTCTTAACTCTTCTGTGTGGGCAGAGAACAACAGTATCATCAATAACCAAAACTACCTCCATTCACCTTGATGCAATCTACATCCTGATAGAATCCTGACTTTCCAAGGCTTGTCTGCTAATTCATTAATTTATTCATTCATCAATACAACAAATATGTTTGGAGCACTTACTGTCTGCCAGGAATAAGTCAAATGCTGAAGCTACAGTCTCTGTATTTACTCCCTCTGGGCCTTTCCTAATTCATTTTTTTTTCCATCTGAAATGCTTTCTTTAGCCCCGACGTCATCTTCACCTATCAAAATCCCTGGACCAGCTAAATGTCATTCTCTGCAGCTTCTTCCAGTCCCCTGAACTAACTAAAGTACTTTCTCTTTCTCCTGAATTTCCAAAGTGCTTTGTTTATGTTCTATTAATTGTCATACAAATTGATCATGTTGTACCTTGTATTCTAGTCATTTTCATACATCTTGCTTACACTTCTCATGATGTCTTGCAAAGTATAAAAGATCAAAAATTTTACTGAATTGAAATAAAATTTTGTTGGATTGAAGTCAAAATATGCCACTACTAATACTAAATTTAGGTGAATTATTCAAACATAGCATTTCACACTGATCAGTATTATTACATAATGGCTTGTCTTTCTTTGGCATAGGTTATTGAAATGAAGCCTACTGACAGACTTGTACAAATATGTGTTTATTCCTAAAACTGAATCATATAACATATTCAACTTTCATTTTAGAAAAACTTTACTATCACAATGGTGCAAGTAAGTGACAGAGAAATATATTAATTGTTAAGACTTGTAAAGAGATATAAGAACAAAATTTATGTAACTCTCCTGGATTAGTCACTCCATCGTTCTTAGAAAGATGTCTCTTTGTACTCTCCATGCCAAGCCACTGCCTCCTTCTCTCAGAAATTCCATCTCAACCTCATTTCCTGGTTCATATTCTCGTTGCCCGAGAATGGACTTGGCTCATGACCATCACTTTGGCTCTTTCCTCCTTCCTGCCTATAATGTCCCCCTTAAAGGACTCATGTTCTCCCGTAGTTTCAGTTTTCAAATCTACACAAAGACTCTTAAAATTGTTTCCCCGGCCCTAACATCCCTTCTGAGTTCTAGAATATTACAGTTCCAACTGTCTTCTGTCATATGAATATGAACCATATTCAACTCATTATCTCTAAAACTGAACTTGTAATCTTTCCCACATCTACTCTCCAGACTTTCATGTTGTCATTTTCTAGTTTCTCTGGCATGAGACACAGGAGTGTATTTGACTCCTTTAACTTCTTTCTCCCCAAATCCAGACAGTCCTATGTCTTATTTTTCCCTCACAAGGATTCTTTACTCTCTTTTTTCTTTTTTTTCTTAATTTATTTTTTGTTGAAGTATAGTTGAGTTACAATGTTGTGTTAATTTCTGCTGTACAGCAAAGTGACTCAGTTATACACACACACACACACACACACATATATATTCTTTTTCATTATGGTTTATCCCAGGATATTGACTATAGTTCCCTGTGCTATACAGTAGGTCCTTCTTGTTTATCCATTCTATATGTAATAGTTTGCATCTACTAATCCCAAACTCCCAGTCTATCCCTGCCCAATCACCCCACTATTCTGTCTCCTCTTCTCTGCCTTCACCAAGTTAGTTTCCATAATTAAATTTCTTAAAAATTGCTTCAGTTCTCTCAGTTTCTTGCTCTGATACACGGATAACTCCTACAAAATAAAACTCTTAGATCTGAGAAGATTGTTGGGGCCCATCTAGGTTCACTTTCTACAGGGGAGAAAACAGAGATCCATACTGAGGGGATTTTTCTCAAGATTATAAGGTCTAGATAGTATTAAATATCAGAATTTCAGCATTTCTGCATCCAGTCTAGTCTTCTTTCTGCTATATTATTCTGCTTATTCTCAGGTAGGTTTTTTTCCCCTAGCACCAGTAAACTTGTTTGGTCAATAATAAACAAAAATACAACTGACAACAAGATAATAACAGACCACTATTTTTGGCTTAAAGGTATAACTACTATTTTTCTATAAATTTATCCTAAAAGAAAAAGCAGTTAAGTTGGAAAATATTAAAGCAAAAAGCCAACATTATGCTTATTAAATAAGACTCCTGTCTCTCAGTAGAATGCTTGCTTGTCTGGTAATATCCATAAAGGTTGGAATTTAATAAATGGATATCATCTAAGTCCAAATTATGGATCTGCTGTATGGGAGTATTTTCATATTAGAAAATATGTATATAGTATTTCATAGTAGAACATATTAGTATTTATATAGTATAGTATTTATATAGTATTTATATAGTATAGTATATAGTATAGTATAGTATAGTATTTCATAGTAGAACATATTTGGAGTGGAGCCAGAGAGAAATACATGATTTTGCATTTGTGGCTATCTATTTTGATAATTGATACTAATTATTTTCCATTAAGTCATTCCTGAGCATATAAGGAAAATTGTGCCATGGCTATGGCATAAACGATATTGCTTTTTATGTAAAAGTACAAATAAATACAAATTAAAATAAATATGATGCATGATGTTAGACTGGAAAGAATCCTGGGTTAGTTACCAGAAAACCAGGCTTCAAGCTTCAGAAGCTACTAACTAGCCAAGTGATCTTGGCTAAGTCACATACCATTTTGTTTCAGATTTCTCATCTGTAAACACAGAGGTAATAAAACATGTATGTCTCACAGAACTGTTGAGTAAATAAAATGAAAATGATTATCGTGAACATACTTTGTGACTACTAAGTTGTTTTATAGCAATTGGGAAATAGCTATTGTCTGACGAACACCTGCAATGTCATAGTATTTTGACAACCAATTGGAAGGGTAACAAAATAGTGCTGTAAAGTTGATTCACCTTACTAGTATTAGTTCCTAGAATTTCATCAAGTTATAATTCAAAGAATTCTAGAATGTTCAGGTTGATAACTTGCAAAACATTTCATGCTGATACTGGACACGATTTTCTTTCAATACATGTTTTACAATGTAATGTGTTGTAAATTTGTTAAGGGCCTCAGTCTCTAATATATTTCCAGCACACTTGACACTGTACTAGTACTTAAAATGCCTCAACACATGGTTATATTTTTTCAGTGTTTTTTGAAAACATAAGAGTTTTCAGTGTGAAGGGGTTTGATATTCTAAGATAATAGCTTTAATTCTTTTAAAATCTAACATACAGTTTCAACTCAAAGGAGGAGCAGTGTAAGACAAATGGGTGTGAAACAAATATGATAGTTTTCCGTTGGATGTTTGTTTTTCAGCAAGCAATGTGAGAATGACAGTTTCATCTCACCAATACCAGCATAGGTCTCCTGACAGGTTGCACACCAAACAATCCTTGGGTTCTGATCTCAAGACAAACCACTAGGATCAGTGGCCCCTGACGTTTGAAAAATATTCCTCTAAGCATTAGTTACTGTGCCCTTCTGTGGCTCATTTCTTGGAAGCTGCTGGGGTTTGTAAGACCAGCCAGTATGAGTTCCACGGCCCCTCCTCTACCCTCTTACTGTACTGGTTAAACTAAGTCCTTGTTTACTTTCAAGAATGTGTGGAGTCTGTTCACATTTCTTTGGAGTTTTAATCTAGCCAAGTTTTACGTATTCAGCTTTTTGAGTCTTTCCTCACAAGTAAGGCTTCCCATTTCTTTAATTACCTTTTCCTCCTTATTCTTTTTTGGACGTTTTCTAGTTTGTCCATATTTTTATGATATTAATGTGTCCAAAACAGAATAAAACATTCAAGGGACCGATACTTGTACACCGAAATTCCATTACAGTGCCTTTGTTTCTTAAGGCCCTGAATATTCATGTATTCCTTTATTCAGTAGATGTTTAGAGAATTCACTCTAGTTGCAGGCATTGTGTTAGACAGTGGAGACATAGTGGAAAGGATAAATAGATGAAGTTCCTGACCATGGTACATCCACTGTAGTTGGAGAAACAGACCTTAGAAAAATCATCCACATGCATATAAAAATACAAAGCATTTTTTTGTGTGTGAAGGAAAAGCCAAGGTACTTAGGGACTGTATGCTTGGGGCACCTGGCCAAGCCTGGAGGTGATTTCTTCATTCAGTCCCTGAATGCTTCTCTAGGGCTTACTATGTGCACTGCACTGTTGCAGGTTTTCTTCAAATGCAATAGAATGATCATTGCTCTCCATAAAAATATCAAGGGATGGCTTGTGAGAGCTTATGCCCACCCAAATGATTTTTGCAATCTTGTGTGAAGTGTTAAATCTCTTTAGGATACATTGTTATTTTTTTATCGACCCATAATTAAACTAATTCAGCAAAAACAATGTGCTGGCTAAGGAAATAGTTTTACTTCAAATCCTCTTAAATCCCTTTCCCATACTGGAAGCTTGCCACCCCCTCAGTCCCATCCAAAAAGATGTTTTGGAGATGCTCTTGCTTGCTCTTAGATTAGGCTTAACACATTCTAAGGTTCATGTGCCACACAGGTGGAGGAAAAAGAGGAGAGCCTGTGGCTTAGAGAATTCAGGACTGGGCTAGAGGAGTTGCTGGTACACTTGAGGATGGAGAAGGTTAAGAAGAGAAGAAAGGTGTGAAGTGTATTCCAAGCTCTTGCAGGGAGCAATTGTGCAGAAGAAATTAAGAAAAGGCTGCATGAAGGATAAATAATTAAATTAGCCTGTCTAAAGCTCTGGGATCAGGTTGAGGATTAGTGAAAAAAAAGGTCAGAGATAGGTAGAAATGTAAATTAAGACATTTACACCAATTTTAAATTGCCAACAGTTTTGGCATGATTTAATTCTCATAAGAGTATTCTATAGGTTGGTATTTCCTTTTAATCTTTTATGTTGTCATATAGCACCAGATGGGTTTTGGAATCGTGACTTTTGAATTAGTCATCACAAAACAACAAAATAACTGTTTCAAGAATTGCTATCTTTGACACATATATAAGATAAGTTCTTGAGTCTTTACTTTTTTTTTTTTTTTTTCAATTATCTCTCTGGTACAAAGAGAAGTCTGAGATTATATTTCTTCACAAGTTTCCTGTTTTTGTTATTTGCTTGTTTAGCTGTTGAAGAAACTAAACACCCAACCTGTCACTTACCTGAAGGTAAAAGCCATATCTTTTAAAGTGAACTGAAATGTACAAATCACAAAAACCTCTTGAAGAATTTAGTAAATTTATAATAAGTGTAACATTTTCCTTCAAGTCACTGGGCTGCATAAAAAAGTATATGTAACTTCAACCTATTAATGGGATTCAGTTATCTGCTGAGAAACCTCCTATTGTGAATATATTTCCTTTTTGAAGCAAAAAAAAAAAAAGGTTTAATAAGTGCTACTGAATGAAGAAGGAAGGGATGAATGAAGAGAGGCCAAACATTTCTAGTTACAGCTATGCAGAAACAAACATATATGAGTTGTTGGTGGGGACTGAAGTGGATTGGAGTGTGTGTTTATTTGGTTCCTTTGTAGGTGACTGAAAATTTCTCATTATACTGGCAGTTCTGCTTAATATATGCCCTAATGTTTGTGTGAGTTGCCCAGACAATTGAAGAACTTTGGTCCTCAATTCTTAAGTATTCCACAGCAAATGCTCCTCTGCCCACACACCCTGGATACTTGTTACAGACTTGGGAGCATATGCTCCTGGTAGAAGCATTTTCTTCCTTGACACATCACTCCTTCTGCTCCTCAGATAATATGCAGCTGGAAGTGGATGAAAACCTCAATGCAATTCAAGTATGAAATACCATCTTTAGGTATTGTTGTTTTAGGGAAAAAAATCAGCTAAATGGAAGTGATATTCCTATGTATGCATATAGAACCTAAAACCTGTGGAAATTAATCTTTAACTTCAGAAGTCTACTGTTAAAATAGATAAGTAGATATTGATTATTTTAAAAAAGTATTTTGAAGAAAAAATATGGTACTGTGAAATTTATAACTGTAAACAGAACTTAACTTTTTTTTTTGCAGTACGCGGGCCTCTCACTGTTGTGGCCTCTCCCGTTGCGGAGCACAGGCTCCGGACGCGCAGGCTCAGTGGCCATGGCTCACGGGCCTAGCCGCTCCGCGGCATGTGGGATCTTCCCGGACCGGGGCACGAACCCGTGTCCCCTGCATCGGCAGAGGGACTCTCAACCACTGCGCCACCAGGGAAGCCCAGAGCTTAACATTTTTTAATTGAGCTTTTATTTGATCACATTCTTGGCTGTTCTTGATCATGGTCCTTCATCTTAACTAGGAAAACAAAATTTTAAAATTTATGAAGAGAAAACACTTGATATACCCTTGGAGCTAAAACATTAACTAAAAAGTAAATACATCACCAGACCTTTTAACTTTTCATGGCATTTATTCCCTTTACCTCCCTATTTTGTGTCTATTTCTCTTGGTATTCTGGTGGCAACTCTAGTGCGTGCCTAGTGGCAACCTAGAAACTAGTACAGTTTTGGTGCGCAATAAATGTTTGTGGTGTAGTGTATACACCAAAACAAGTTTTTACAGTTGTGTAGGGAAAGTATCAACTCTGACTGTGAAATCCTGCCCACTTCTCCTATCCTTCCCCCGAGTAAGACTTGATCACTATCTCCTTTGTGTGCCTCAGTATTGCTCTTTTATAAGCCTGTTTTAGAAGACATTATTGATTGTTTGTCTTCCCTAGTCCTTATTTTCTTGAGGACTGGGTCCGTGTCTAATTCTCTTTGTATATATAATGACGAGCCCAGGAAGCTGCACATACATGTTCATAAATTAATGTTTGTGCCGTGAGTAAAATGCAACCTAGGAACTCCTCAGCAAATGCTGTCTTTGAGTTTCTTTAATAATAATAGTTTCTTTAAATAGCTGACCAATTGTTTCTCTCTTTGGGAAACCCAGGGTACCTGTAGTGTACTATTTAGAACATGTCTTAAATTCTCTCCTAGTCTTATTTAATAAGTACAAGTCTTTGTTTTCCTATTAAGTAGGAAGTTCTTCATTGCAGAGTTTGTTTATAATTTATGTTTGCATTTCTCAGAATGTTTAGAACAATATGTACTATGTGGAAGATAGCCAATACATATTTGTTTGAATTATTATAATGTAACTATTTGGAGAAAATATTTGGTTGATACTAAATTTGACTCTTGCTTTCCAAGTGCTTTTTAACTATAGAGCATCTGAACTAACTTCGGTTTATACAGTAGTGAGATATCTTTGTAGGTCAAGGCAGAAAGAGTTTGAAGCAGGTAATCCCATAGTTCCTTTATTTGAAGATGTGTGCTCCTATATGGGTGTGGGGACAGATGAACTATCATGTTGATTCTCTGGGGATGTAGGTAAACTCTCAATGGTTTCTGCATGGAAAGGTACAGAAACCAAAGCCCAGCCATGGAGCCATAGCTGCAGCACCACAGTCTACTTCCCTTCAGGGTTTAGACTTTTCCTTGTGAAACAATTTTGTTCTCATTTCAGATGGGTGACTGATAAGGGCAGGTGAACATATGGCTATATTGTGGGAAAGTTGTTGTTTTTTAATGCTACTCTTAAAATCCTTGAATTATTTATTCAGGCATTGAATAGTGTAGAAGGAGTGTAAGCATGGGAATTGGTCGTGGGTTCAAAGCAATTTTTCTCATTTCCTGTCTACAAGAATTTAAGAAAAGTCTTTTGCTGGATGAGATTCAGTTTCCTCTTGTTAAATTTAGGTTATGCTGCCTACCTCTTTGGTTGTTTTGAATATCAAATGAAACAATGTTTACAAAATGCCTATCATCTAATAAATATTACTTACACTTCATTGCCTTGATGCTGCTTTTCTTTTCAAAATTCAATGAGATATTATTATATATAAAAATGAGAATCATTGGCACATTCCAAAACTTCTGTAAAATGCAGACATTTTGTAGACTTCCAGACACAATAATGTGTTTGGACATTGATTCTGAACCTTCCATCACATCCTCAAACTGGAGCAATAATGCAAAAGATCTACATAGCATCGGCAGCTTAGAAAGGACAAAGAGGATAAGGATTTATTGAGATCTGTAGAGTAACAAGAAACACAAGGGACATGTATTATCAGCCACAGGAAGATAAAATGGATGATTTGAAAATAAGCCATGTGGTGGGAAGCTTATGAGAGGAGAATTATTCTGAAATTGAAACTTCCAAACCTGAATACACCTTAAGTTAGCTATGTATTTAGACAGGGAAAAATCAGTCACCTTCCTTTTCAAAATTTCAAAGTGGTTGGATGAAAGTGTATCAACAAATATAAAGCCCTTATCAACTGATAGTCATTTAACTGAGCTTCAAAATAAAGGTGTGTTCATTGTCTATGTCATGGGACTGTCCGTCAGTGTGATCACCTAATGTCCTTTAGTCTGTCTCTGGAAACAGTTAAAAAATAGACTCAACTTACTGAATTTTATACTGGAGTGAATGGTACTAGGACACATTTTGGTTGACATGACCTCTGACAATATTTCTGCTTTCCTTAAAGGATTAAAGTGCTGACTGTCAAAGGAGAGAATAAAAGTTTTAAAAATCACTCAGTGATAAATTAAAAAAAAATACTAAGAAGCTAAGGAGTAGGTTTACGTTGGACTTTTTTAAGAACTCTAAATTTAAACACTAGGAGCTATTTTACACATTTTCTACTCACCTTTTATACATTTAGGACTTTTATTTTTATGGAAAATCTATATGTCATCATAAGGAGAGTACCTCAGCATAGACCTGCTTAATTCTCAGGGAGTTGGGCTTCATTCTGTAACTTCTGGTTAAAGCTATAGACTGGGACTTTCCTGGTGGCGCCGTGGTTAAGAATCTGCCTGCCAATGCAGGGGATAGGGGTTCGAGCCCTGGTCCAGGAAGATCCCACATGCCGAGGAGCAACTAAGCCCATGCAGCACAACTACTGAGCCTGCGCTCTAGAGCTCAGGAGCCACAACTACTGAAGCCCGCACGCCTAGAGCCCATGCTCCGTAACAAGAGAAGCAACCGCTGAGAAGCCTACACACCACAACGAAGAGTAGCCCCCGCTCGCCGCAACTAGAGAAAGCCCGTGCGCAGCAACGAAGACCCAACACAGACAAAAATAAATAAAATAAATTTATTTTTAAAAAAAGCTATAGACTTATAGAAATGTATTTCATGTGGGACATTTATGGATAAGTGGATGTTTTGGTTCAAAGGAATGAAAGTTGTGGGCTTCATCTGAAGTAAATTTGAATGACATAATGAAAGTACCCTTGAATGACATCTTTCTTCCTGTTGTCTAAAGCAAGAATTTACCATAGTTTAAAGATATGCCATACCACTCAAGAAGAAGTAAAAAAAGGCTTGTACCTATTTAATTTCCAAACCATCCAAAAAAACAAATGATCATATGTGTTTTAATTAAAATCTTATAATATTGTAATAAAACCTCATTAACATAAATGTGATTAATTTGGAATTTGATCATTGGGAAATCAGACACATGTATACTATTTGCTAGGCAATTTAAGTGTAAAGAAAATTGGCATAGAGTTTGGCTTGGAATGAGCACAAAAGCAGTGTTTTCAGACAACGTTTATTAAATGGTCTTTATCAAATTATTACCGACACTTCATTATGGTGAGTTATTCAGTGTTCACTAGTTGGTGTCCTCAAATGCTGGAAATCACAGAGAGAGGTTGAAGTAGGAGTTGAGGCAGGGAGGAGATAAACTCCAACTGATCTGGGAATGGGATAAAAGAGGGTACTGTGAAGAAACTGGCATTTAAGTTGACTGAGTTTGGGTTTTAGGAAAGGAAATCCCAGACATCTGTTGGGCAATGACAAAGATGAAAAGTCTGAAAACAGGGTCTTTTTTAATTTAGCTGAGGATCATGCATGTACAAAAAGTTAAGCTTTGAAATATAGAATTGGGACATACTCTAGAGGATTTTGAATGATTACATTTCATTTTGCAAGCAATAGGAAAAGTCTGTTGGATATAAATAGGAAGTAATTTCCTGGGGCAGGTAGAAACAGGAAAATTAGTAAGCAGAATAATGATGTAATAAAAACTTCATAGAAGATGATGGCAATGGAACAAAATGAAAAGCTTCTATTGTATTAGAAGGAATGTAAGGCTCGGCAAAGGATCAAAGGTCAGAGCTGGGCGAACAGAGGAATCAGGGATAATTTTTAAATTTTATGCCTAGTGGCTGGCTAATGAAGATAAAAAAAGGAAGAAGCTATGCTACAATAAACAGACATACAAATATCAGGAGAATTATTTTGGGGCCGTAAGGTTCATTGGTTTGGATTTCAGCCTGTTGAGATGGCTATTCCACTGGAACACTCAGAGGCCACTAACTATGCAGGATGTAGTTAGAAATGCATGACTCCATCTCAGAGGTTAAGGCCAGTGATAGAGTTGAGAACAATTTACATTACGGTATCAGTTTAGCCTGTGGCGACTGATGAGACCAATGAGCGAGTGAATAGAGGGATGAAAAGTGCGATGAGATAGTAATGTAGAATGCCAGCTTGAATGGTGGAAGAAGAGAAGTCAGGTAAAGCTTGAAGAAAATTAATTTCTGCTAATATATAAATATGAGTGAGAAACTACAAAAATGCAGAATCATAGAAACCGAAGATTTGGGAGCGTTTCAAGTAGGAAGAGTGAACAAAGTTGTAAACAAAGTTGTAAACAAGAGTTCATGGACCAATATAAGGCTGTTAATATTGGCAGTTAGAAGATTAACACACAAAGAATAAAGTTCAGTTTCAGAGGAAGGGGGAAGTAGAAAAAACATGTTTACTTTTTCCTGTACTGGTGCAGATCTTAATACCTTCGTAGGGATTAAGTTTCTGTCTCATTAGCTCATTTTAATAAATAACATTAGCTAAAACATAATGTACCTCCCACCCATCTCAAGTTCTTATTGGGTAAATTGCTATTTACCAGTAATCATTTGTCTTCAAATATGGTTTAAGTTAATTTTATCCATAAGTTAGGCTAAACTTTCCTACAACTGGGATCTTTATTAAGAAAGCTAGTGTATTTTCACTTCAGAATACCCATATTTAAGTTGTCTGTGTTTTCTGATCGCTTCACTCCCCACCCGCCATAGACAATGAATTTGTCCTTGCAAGATAGCAAGGCATTAGACTAAATAATAGACCTGACCTAGAAAACTTCTTTGCAAGGTTTAGGATAGGCATATGTCCTACAGAACGTCAGCCCCAGTGTGAATATTCTAAATAATGATGTTTGCAAGGTGACAAAGGATGTCTGAGAACCCATTAGATCAAATCTCAGGTGTTGGCTGCTGAGACTTGGTGGGGTGAATTGCCACTGACAGTACTAGGAAGAGGACCTAGCATTTAAGAGAAGACACTTCTTGTTATTATTCAAGAGATATGTGCCTAATAATCAGGCTGTTAATTGAACTTTTGAAAATTGAATCAGTTTTAAATAAAATTTAAAATATAATTGCAAGGACTATGTGTTTTATAAAAAGTAAATCCAGCTGGACATTTGTTTATTTATTTGTTTAGATTGATAAATAAGTTGGTTTCCAAGTGTGTGCCCAATTTATGTTTGACATCTAAAGACATAATTGTTAGGAGTGACTCAAGTGTGAATAGTGGGACAGGTTTGTCGCATCAGTTGATTTCAACAACAGGCAAAAGAGTAGCCATGTATAAATCTGGTACCATTTCAGGGTTTAACCAGAAGTCCCTTCCTCCATTCCATTTAATGACAAATATTTATTTCATCAGAGAGAGGGGAGAAGAGAACCTTTTACTCAATATTTAGAGACAAAAATTTAAAGATAAACATCTTCAGTAGTGAAATATGGGAATTGTTTTAATCTCTTTAAGGCTTTGGGGTAGAAACGTCTGACATCAGATTATTTCAACTAGAGCAGATGTCATAAGGGGGCAGGGGAACCTGAAAGAGTGCGAAATTCTTGTTAGGACAGAAGTGTGGTCTTTATTCACCACAAGCCTGAGAGAGATCCAAGTGGGTAAAAAGAAAGGAGCATGACTGAATTCTGAATTCTTCACAGTTAAGATCATGGACTAATCTTTGCAATGCCACTTTTTCTCTTCTAAAAACTTAAGGGAGAAATGAATTCTTAACATAAAAATAATTTGTCTGAAAATTATTTATTAGTAATTAAAGTGACCATAGTTTTAGTGATCTATTAATTATGACTGAAATACCATTTTATTCTGTATATTCTATCTACTCTTAGTATAAAGTAAAAATGATTACCTAGGTTATTATTCTACTGTAATTGTCAAGACTTGGCTTTGCAGTGAGTGTTGGTTTTACAGACAAAGTTGACTTTCTATATCACAGGTTCTGTATGCTTTGCACACATCATTGTATGCAGTCCTCCTGGAAGAGAAACTCTGAGAGTAGTAGGAGAAAATTGAAATTCACAGCAGTTAAATACCCTACTCCAAACCATACACAGTGGAACTAGGATTTGAACCCTGGGCTGCCTTCAAAGTGCAATCAAGATCTTTGACAAATACAGTCTCTCTAGAGTAAGATGAATAAGAGGGGGTTTTTGTAACATTCAAAACCAGGTGCAAATCCAAAATTGTTTAGTTTGCAGGCGGTCTGACCTCAGAACATATTTTTAATCTCTTTGTTTCCTATTTATTTTAATGTATTCTATATTATAAAAGCCCTCAATGAATAAAAATCTAGAGTTATATAAAAGATATATTGGGAAAGTATTTACTGCATTAATGGCCTTTGACTTATTAAAAAAGGATTTCTTTAAATATCCTCATGAAGTGTATGTTTCCACTTAAAATTTAATGAATATATCTTCTTAGCACTTGCTGTCCTGGATACTGTCTACATTATGCAGAAATTAAACAGAAGACAATATAGTTTTGAACTTCAAAGAACTTAAATCCAAGGAGGAAACAAAGGCAAATAGTAACAAAAGCAAAAGTAAAATAAGAAGCATATTGAAAATAAACGTTGCTCTGGAAGTTGTAAAAAAAAAAAAAAACCTAAGAAATTCATTGCCAGAATGGGACTTGAAGGACAGGTAGAACGCTGATACGAAAAGGAACAGGTAGAGTGGAAGTAACCATATCTCCTGTATGTGTACCTAGGTGTGCATGATGGCAAGGTAAGAGCAAGTACTCTTGCTTGAGCTATGAGGTGCTTGCCATAAAGGGTTAAAGAAGAGACGGGGAAGGGAGGAGGAGGCTATATCAGGGAATGCCTTGATGTTTTTACTTAATTGAGAGGGTCCATGATGGTTTTGACCTGGTAAGTTACACGTTAGATGGTCACTCTGGTACTGGCAGGTAGAATTGATCAGATTCCATAGACAGGAGACTCTTTGAGATATTCCAAGCGAGAGCTAGCTCTGCCCAAACTAGAGAGATAACAATGGGAATGCAAAGAGGGAGTGGGTAGGAAAGACGATTCTGTAATAAAATGTGCAAGACATAGAAATTGAGAGTTAAGGAAAAGGGAGGGCCTGAGTATCCAAAGAAATTTTCAGAGCAAAGAGCTAAGAGAAACTCGTGGGCAGGGAGGCATGAGAGTCTCATGAGGTCAGTTTTCAGGAACATATTCATTGCTGTTTTTTAAAGCAACTTCTAGAGTGGGTGATAACTGTATTTTCCTTGGCTAGCTAAGGAATGAATCCATGTTAACCAAAGAAAGTGTTATATTATGCAAAGTCTATAGCATTGTGTTTATGACTGCAAAATATGGTCAATGATACTTTAAAAGGAAATTATAAGGTTTAATTGAGCTTCATATTGATACATATTGATACCTAATGGCTTCAGTCCATAGTAAGCACCACATAAAAAGCTACGGTGTGGCAAACATTATTGCTAAAATAAAGAGTGGATGGCACTCATCCTTTTCATTTCTGTTGACTAAGAAGGATAGAGTATGAGTTTTCCTTAAAAATAGCTTCTATCTTAGTAACAGAAATACAAGCATGTATGTAAAAGTGAGTATTTTTCAAAGGGCTCCTGACTGCTTTCCCCAAATTGGATATCTTTTGGTAAGCAAGGAAAGGTAGATGAATACTAGGTACGCTACCAGCATCGTGTGCCACAGCTTGTTCTCTGCTAGGAGCTGTGATTTTCATATAGTGTTTTTTTTTTTTTAATCTGTAAAACCCTACACATTTGGTTCTATAATAATCTTTATTTGACAAATGAAAAAAATTAGGATTAGAGAATTTAAGTAACTTGTCTCTAAATTAAGCGACTGTTGAGAATTTCTGGTTGAAGACAGCTGCCGTGGGAATGATAAAGGACAAATGGATGAATACAACTTACATCTACATGTTAGAACCAAAAAGCCTCGGTAATTGAATAATGAGATTAAGTAGATTTCAGGCCAGGGGTTATCTAGGATGGTTCCAAGGTTTCTGGCTTGCAAATCAGGTAGAGCGTTGTTCCATTCTCTGACACAGGGAATATCTGGTGGATGTCTGTGGGAGGGAAGGTGATGAGATTGAGCTTGGGCATGCTGTTTGACATGAGTGTGAGATATGCAAGGGGACAGATTTAATAGACTGCTATTATAAGGATTAGGAGGCTTAGAATACAGGAATGGACTGGAGATAATGCTTTTGTAGTCATCAATTATGAATTAATCATTAAAGACATGGATGAGTGTATAATATTGCCCAAAGAGCATGTGTAGAATAGAAGATAAAAGGGCTATGTGTAACACCCAAGGGAACAGCAGCCTTTCAGGGGAAAGCAGAGAGGAGGGCAGAGAAGAGACTGATAAGAGTGTCCAGTAAAGTGAAAATCCTCAGGGCACACACAATTTCATTTTAGAGTTCAGTGATGTCACTTTTTTGTGAAACAGCTATTACAATATTGCATCTGCCCTACATCTCTCCTCTGTCCTTAGTGTATTAAATGGCACATTTTGCATTTCCATTAGGAGAGGAGAAAAAAAAGAGAAAAAATTTCATTGAAATTGCCAGGGCATAATGTATGATTGACATGGGTATTTGTATACTTGTCCATAACTCTATAGGTAAGTTTTGACAGAAAGACTGGTGAAATCTTCAAAATGACAAACATTTATCTTTTATATAATCCTGGCGTGGGGGGGTAGAAAACAGGGCAGAGTGGGACTGTTATAGCTCTTTCTGGTACTACTGCTTTTAACCCAGGAGTCACTCATAATTAGGAATGATAATAACTTTGAAAGGTTCATACCTTACCATATGGTTCATATACCTTACCAAAATGTAGCCCAAATAGTCTAAGTAGGAGAATTAATGTAAAATAATATCTTGGTTAACAGAAATGTCATGAAAGTTTATACCATTTTTGTACCACAACTGCTAAGAGAGTACACCTTCGACTAGAATGAAGTAGCTCATGTTTCCAGAGACTATTTTATGACTATAGAGTTGTATTAGTTGATTTGTTTCTTTATTTTTATAAGTATATACTGTAACAAGTATAATCTATTATCTAGTCTAAATACAGTGTCAATAGACTTTGAAAGAAACCAAATGAGAATAATACAATAATCTCTGCTGAATTTATTCTATATTAATAAATATTAACTATATATTAATGCTATATTAACCTGGAATAAATTTCCTAATTTTAATATAAGGTGGGATAAGAGTGTTTCAAAAGGTAGTTAGTAATCATAGCTGTGTTGAAAATTAAATCAGAAATTTTAAGGAAAGTATTGTTTGGAAAAAGAGTGGCAATATATTTAAAGTTGTTCAATGAAGCAGTGACAAAAGTGCAAATTTTAGCTAGATTCTAGTTTCAAATCTAGAGTCAGTTCAAGTATTTTCAGCCTCAGAACAAAATTAGTTTTCTCATTTCAAATTTAGAAGAATAAAGCATAAATATTTGGAGTGCTGTGAAGCTATGGAGGTTCTAGAATTTATGGTTGACCTAATCTGTAGTTCTAGAGATAAATCTGCAGTACCAATATTTTTCATGTGCCCTATTTATTACTGTTTATTCTAATCTATGATTGGTAATTTTACATATAAAGTACTTCAAAACACCTCCAAAGAGTCTTCTCAAAGGTAGCTTTTTTAAAGATAGATCTTCTGGATCTTCTCCCTTGTTTTCATTCATATTGTATATTAACTATAGGGGAGTTTATTTTTGCTTCTTTATCAGATAAATGGGGGTATGGGTGTTCATGAATTTATTTCTATAACATTTTATAGAAAGTAATTTTTAGAATTCTATAATCACAATGCCTTGCTTTAGGAATATATTAATTTTACTTAGATTTAACTTTATGGCCACTGAAGGAGCTACCTTATTTACCAAACTGACATTCCGTTCTTCTAGTCATTTATTTAACCATAAGTCAGTAATAATTTTTATGGTGGTGGGGGGCAGTGAGAACAGGCTGGTCATTGTCTACATCTTAAAATCTGATTTTTTTTATTTATTGTAGGTTTTATTGGGATTTAATAATGCTTATAATGATGGTTGGAAATCTGGTCATCATACCAGTTGGAATCACATTCTTTACAGAACAGACAACAACACCATGGATTATTTTCAATGTGGCTTCAGATACAGTTTTCCTTTTGGACTTGATCATGAATTTCAGGACTGGGACTGTCAATGAAGATAGTTCTGAAATCATCCTGGACCCTAAAGTGATCAAGATGAATTATTTAAAAAGCTGGTTTGTGGTTGACTTCATCTCATCAATCCCAGTGGATTATATCTTTCTCATTGTAGAAAAAGGAATGGATTCAGAAGTTTACAAGACAGCCAGGGCACTTCGCATTGTGAGGTTTACAAAAATTCTCAGTCTCTTGCGTTTATTACGACTTTCAAGGTTAATTAGATACATACATCAGTGGGAAGAGGTAAGACATATCTTTTACATTTTTAAAGCTACTATATCATGTGATTTAAACTATAACTTTCAAAATGAGCAACTGTGCTATGTATAATGAGTTTTATGAAATTCAAAAAGAAAAATTTCATTTTTTTTTTTTTTTTGGTATGTAAGTGGTATATTTGTATCCTCAAAAGATATGGTCGAATACTGGATTTGAGTGAAGTGAAAAAATTAGTGATTGTAAAACGTTTGTCTTATGCCAATTCAGTCTTTTTTTAAAATGTCTTTATTGGAGTATAATTGCTTTACAATGGTGTGTTAGCTTCTGCTTTATAACAAAGTGGATCAGCTATACATATACATATATCCCCATATCTCCTCCCTCTTGCGTCTCCCTCCCACCCTCCCTGTCCCACCCTTCTAGGTGGTCACAAAGCACAGAGCTGATCTCCCTGTGCTATGCAGCTGCTTCCCACTAGCTATCGTTTGGTAGTGTATATATGTCCATGCCACTCTCTCACTTCATCCCAGCTTACCCTTCCCCCTCCCCGTGTCCTCAAGTCCATTCTCTACGTCTGCGTCTGCGCCTTTATTCCTGTCCTGCCCCTAGGTTCATCAGAACCATTTTTTTTTTCTTTTAGATTCCATACTAATTTTTTTTTTTAAAGCAAATCTACTTTAATCAACAAATTTTTGTCTTAACCAGTGCAGCCCCTCTTCCACCATGGGAGATTGTTTTTATTTAATATCTAATATTAGTTTGTTTTATCTAACACATCAAGTACCATCTTTGACAAAGCTGTAGGGTCTGATTGCTAACCTAGTTTGTATCATTAGCTCTGTGAAATAATGTGGAATATGTTTCCTCTAATATTGAAATTTCAGAGAATTTGTGTTTGAAGAAAACAGATTTTTTTTTTAGTATTTCCAAGTTGTATGTGTAAAGACTGATTTTAGTATAATAATTTTGCTCATTCTTATTCTTTGCCTATAATTATTTATTATAGGTTCTCTCTACTAGTTCATTTCATAATACTGAAAAACAGCATACCCCGGAGGGAAATTATTACATAAAAACCACAAATACTACAGTGAATAAATACAGTGAATCTGGCCAATATTTTGCTGAATAGGGCATCTGTTGTTCTTAGGCAATTGGTGGGACCTGAAAGGGCTCAGCCAACTGGAGTTTCCAAAGATCTGAGTTAAATGTACCATCACCAAGCAAAGGAGGTTATGTCCCTAATTTCAGAGTCTGCATATTAACTTTTTGATTTTCTTTTCCTTCTAAATGTATCTTAAAAAAAATTAATTATAACTTGAACTTTATTGTCTGCATAAAAATGAGGGTCAAAGAGGACTCCAGAGTGCCTAAACCTGCACTAAAGAAAACCATACGTTGGCTAGGAATGAATCGCCACTTTACTAGCTACAGAGATGCTTTTTAGGATGAATTATATTTTGGAATTTAGGTTTAAACAAGTCATAAAATGGAACTTCAGTGAACATTAGCTCTGCTTTCTGTGAGACTGTAACAATGTTTTGTGTGTGCTTGTTGATGACATTTTGGTTCCTAGGATTTCAGGAAATGACATACAATAATAAGACACTGCATAAGACACTGCTAAAAAGACATAAAAATGGATCATTCTTAAAATATGGATACGGATTATATTTAAAATAAGATGAAGCACATTTGAGAAATTGGATTCGTCTTATAATGTGTCTCTATATAGCACATTCCATCTAACATGTAAAAAATGTTTGGTTTTCAAACATTATTATGCTAATGTTAATATCAAAACAAGGTGATAATTGATAAAAATAGCTAATATTTATTGATGGCTTATTATATGTCAAGTAATATGTTTGATTCTTTACATGGATTAGTTCATTGAATCTTGCTAATAACTCTGGTTAACTTGCCCAGATTCACAGGGTTAGTAATAGGTGGAGCTGGGATTCTGACCTTGGCAACCTGATCTTGACAACCTGACCTGACCTTGGCAAAGCTCTTAACCACATAACCATATAGCTTCTCACCATAACATATATATTCTTTTAATGAGAAATACCTTAATATTACACCATTTTATATATATAATCAAAAATTGTAGGAAACTTTTCTTAACTGAACTTTGTGGTCCAAGCAACATAAAATCTGAATATTTGCTTCTTAAAACATGGTCACAAAAAATATTGTAATGAGTAGCCTGTGAGAAGAAAAGTCACTGATATAAATACTCAGTCAATTATAAATACAGTGGGCAATGCGACTATTTTCAGTGTCTTGTAGTTTGAACCCAGTTACCCTAGAGAATGGCAGAAGGATGAACAGATGGCATTCTACCAGATAAAATGGCAGGCTGTACAGTCATAGAAGAGCACACTGCTTAATACCGTTGTCCTCTAGTTCCTGGCAGCGGTCACAGACACCTAGGTCTGTGTAACTTGATGGTGTTTCAAAGATGCCAGGATATAATTCAGGAGCATCAGCTCACTGCCATCATTACTGTAAAATGCAATTTAATATGCACTTACAGACATTTGGTAACCAAACCCATTCAAGCTAGAGTTGTGAGTTGGCAAGATCTTTCTTATAAATAAATGACCTTGATAATAAATGAATCATAAGCTCACTTCATGAAGAATGTTTTCTTGATTATATGATATCCCCATATAATATCACATATATCATGGATATTTAATGTCTGTTAGTAACACTGCTAAGCAGAGAAAAAATACAGTAGTAATTAACCCAAATTTAATACGGATTCATTATTTCATCACCTACGTGATTGAAACCAAAGTCACAAAGAAACTTGAATGGTTCCAAATTGGTAAAGCTCTACCTGGGTTTTATAAATGCCACCAGGATGTGTTTACAAGTAGAAACACAACAAATAATCAGGTTGCTCTATGAGCATTTAGAATAAGAGTACAGAGGAAGATGTGGGTTCACCCACATGTCTTTGAGTTCTGAGTGTTTTAGTACCAAGCTGGCTAATGCTAAATTCAGCAAATTTGGGGAAGTAATGTGTGAAGTCTGGGAGCTGCCACCGTTTTAAATGAATCATTCCCAAGGAAAGTGGCTGCCTTCTATAGGAAACTGCTTCCATCTTCAATGAGACATTTTTTTTTCCGATCTGAATTAGTTCAACTGATAAACAACAGGAAGTGCCAAAGCCAGATAAATTAGAGAAATATTGTGAATGAAATACAGAAACTTTAAAATTTAGCCCTTATGTTACTATCCTTGCTAAAGTTGAATATAGTGGTTAATATAGAAGGAAAGAACTGATTTGGCCAACTGATTTATGAAACACATGGTGTTAAGAAGTCAGGGGGGAAGTTGGTTTCATGAGGCAATGATAAGATCAATGGCTTTAGGATGCACAATTAGGGCTCTCTGACACTGTACTGAAACTTTACATGTATGGCCAGGTGAGGTGAAAATCTGTGGCAATTGTTTAGATAAATCAGGTCAAAAAATTCCTTTTCCTGTAAACGCCCGAAAACAGAGGTGAATCTCTCCCACTCTTGTAATTTGGCTTAAAAAAATCATTCCCTTAATTCAACGTTGTTGTTATTGTTGTATTTCAAGTGAAGTCAGTGACCTGGGCCAGAGTGCTCTTTTGTAACCTATCACAGAGAACCCGTTCTCTGTGATCCTCCTAAAAGAGACATATGGTGAGGAAATCCTCAGAAATTAAATGGAATATTATTTACAATTTTTGACAATCACCAGCCACTGAAGAAATAAAGGGTAGATTAAGAGCTTAGTAAATAGGAGATTATTTAAAAGTGAAGAGTTCCAGGAACATTGAATGCTATAGCTGCTGATCCCTGTCATTTTATCAAAGGCAGATGATCCTTGAAATTATTCGATATTTTGGAAATAGTAATTGAAAAGAGAAATATTACTCTGTAATGGTTATCTATTTGTAGGATTCAGTGTCACAGAAAGTGGAAATCCTTCATGGGCAGTGTTAAAAATGGATGGCAAACACATGAAGCTCCTATAATAACTATGGCTTTGGAATACATACCTATAATATTTTAGTTTTCATTCTATATTTACTATCCCCTCAACTTTCCTTGTATAGATTTTAGCCCTCTCACAAATAACTTGCTTATTTTGAGGCAAGGAAGAGGGCTGTGGTTCTGATCTTCAAATATGTCTATAGCAATTTCAGATGAATGATGTGTCTGGAACGTTGCAATGCCCTTCTAGCAATCAGTATTAGATTTTTATCTTGCCTTAGAGGCAGATTTATGTACAAATTATGTTTAACAACAGAACATTAATAAGGAAATGTATTCTACAGGGAGCTAATACAGACTGCAGTTTCTGTCTTTGGTTAATTTTAGCATTCTAATTGGTTTAGATTAGAAACTAGCTCTTGCTATAAATTGCAATACATATTATAACTCCTTCCATTTTGTAGAAAACACATAGAATTCTAAGACTTGCCATAAGCAAACACCAGTGTTTTCCTAAACCTGCCCTCTGCTAGAACTTAAGGAGGTT
Organism: Grampus griseus; assembly: GCF_964374135.1. Lineage (NCBI taxonomy): Eukaryota > Metazoa > Chordata > Mammalia > Artiodactyla > Delphinidae > Grampus > Grampus griseus. The sequence continues at coordinate 37,499,164 of NC_139019.1, read as the reverse complement.
CCCTATTGCCTATCACATCAAATCTGTGTTTCTTTGCTGTGCCTTCAAGGCTCTCCAGCAAACCGTTCCCTTGTCTCACCATTGTCACTTCGTATTTGCGCCCAACAGCTATTTTCTGTTTGTTTTTTAGTTTTATAATGCTTCTGGCAGAGAATGACTTTTTTTTTTCTGCTTCTGGTAATTTTGCATGTGCCACACCTCAGATTTGGAAAGGCTTTCTTTTTCTATTATTCATTTAAAATTTATGCTCAAACTCATCTCCAGAAAATATTCTGCATTGATAGACTGCATTATAATGGTCAATACTTTTACTTTGAACAATTCTACTGTCTCTGCGTGCATTTGTTCATGCCCATAGCTGGGTTGTGAATACTTACTTATATATGCATTTCCTTTTCTTTTCCTGGGCATAAATGTCTGTAGGGAAGAGTCAGGGTCAACTTTTTGCCCTTGAATATCCTTGTACACTAGTATAGAGTTCTAAACACAATAGGCTATCTGAGTATACCTATCTGCTTACTACATGGCAATGCTCCATGTTCTAAATCCATTAAATAATTGCAAAGGTATATGTATTCTTCACTCCCAAGCATTTAGTGAATAATTTCTATATGCAGATGCTAAACATGAGAATACAAAGCATATCTCAGCTTTGCAGGAAAAACAGACATGTGAACAAATAATCACAGATGGTGCGGTAAGTGATGGCATAAAAGAGGGAGTGAACAACACAGCTTTTTTTGCAGGAGAAGAAAGCCTCAGAGATACTCGAACTGAGTTTTGAAGCTGGAGTCTGGATTACTAAGGTGAATAAAAGGGGGCAGAGGAGTACAGTCAGTAAGACATGAAGCATAAGCAGCCTAGCACAGTTCTGCATCTCTAGAGCCTAGGTTGCAAAGGCAGTGAGTTTGGAGGTATAGACAAGAAGTTGTGCTAATGATGGACTCACTCAGTAAGGTGTCATTGAGGCGTATTAGCTGAGGGATTTGCATTTTAGAATACTGCAGAGTTAACAGGATTGGAAACAACTGAGGATGGAACTAATAATATCAGTTAAGAGAGAGATTCATCACACATTTGCAGTTTTTATATATAGCTAGTGTCAGGCAGGATACTTTTTAGATATCTAAAGGGAAGTTTATCTTTACCAAGTATTCTTGCCATTGAAATATTTGTATCAAATAATAAAATATGATAAGGCCTTATATGAAGTATTTTTTGTAATGTTATAAAATTTAAATATTGATTATATTTGATATAATTAATAATCATTAATAGAATAATATATTAATGTGTTAATATAATTATATTATATTATTGATACAATTATATTTGAGTTTTGTATTTCACACCACCAGAAATGTGATGGTGTAAAATGGACCCTGTGCTAGAAATGAGCACTTATGGATGTTTATTCAAATTGTGCCTTTTATTTTCTATTTAATCTAGGGAAAAACGCTTAAAGTGACTTTTTTATGCCTACAACCTTAATAGAACAGTTGTGAAGTTCAAAGGAAATTAGATATATGGAAATTATTTGAAGTATTCAAGTTAATGTATGCCTATAATATTTATACATATGAGTATTCACGATGTCATCTTTCTCAGATTAGCACATTGACTAACAAAAACATTATTATGTGTGTGTGAGTTGCGTAATATTTTTTTCAGGCCAATATTGATTCTGCTAAAGACCACTAGGTGTCCTCTATTGGTTGTATTACTTCAGAGTTCTATATTCTGAAATACCAAAACTGTCTTTTTTGAAATTATTCATTTATACTCTCTTAGAATCACCTAATTGCTTGGCTATCTATGTCTAGATAAAATAGACGACAATGAATATTCATATATGTAAAGATTATTTCTCTTTATCTATACTTTCTCCTCAGGTTAAAGAAAGAGTTTGTTAAGTTCATTCTCTAAAAAATCATTTTTATTCCAAGAGAATTGTTTTCAGTATTATACTGTGTGTTTTTTTAAGATGGTATTTTTTTTTTGCGGGCCTCTCACTGTTGTGGCCTCTCCCATTGCGGAGCACAGGCTCAGCAGCCATGACTCACGGGCCTAGCCGTTTCGCGGCATGTGGGATCTTCCCGGACAAGGGCACGAACCCGTGACCCCTGCCTTGGCAGGCGAACTCTCAACCACTGCGCCACCAGGGAAGCCCTTAAGATGGTATTTTAACAGACACCCTGAAGTTCTAACGTACGGTGTGATGAGTTCTATTTGGATAGGCAGTATTATTAAGTCAAGACAGTTAAAAAGAGATTGACAAAGTATGTGTGGGTGTATGTGTGTGTGCGTGTGTGTTAGGGGTAAGATATATAATTTTATGAATGCTTTTTGGTTAGTACCTTGCAGCAGATCTATATAATCCTGATGCTTTTGACATGGAGATGTCAGTTTAACGCTAAAATATAAGATCAAATTTGAAATGTCCAGGACTCTATTTTAATATTAAAACATTAGAATTTCTTAATGCCCCATCATTGCCCAATCTATGTTCCTGTTTTGCATGTGTTTATATGCTTCCTTGGCTATATGTTGATAACTAGACTCATATCCCAAATTTCCAAACTATGTACCCTTATGCCTCAAAATCTACATGACATCTCTATAGAGATATCTTGTGAGTTCCTCAAGCTCAGTATGTTCATTTCCCCTTCAAGTCTCCTCCGTCTCTCTTGTTTCCTGTTGCTCAATTCAGAAATCCAAGAGGTATCCTTGACTTCTCCACTTTCATTCTCCATAGCTAACAGTAACCAAGTTCTACTGGTTCTACTTCTTGGAATGTGATTTGAATTCTAATATTCCTTCACTCAGTCCTCTCTATCACCATCCTAGTCCAAGCCAACATCAGTCATTTCTCTTTTGCATTTTTATAGTAGAGTCATTACTAGGTTTAAAAATTCTCCCTTGCTTATCTTCCTAGGGCCTCAAAAGTGACATTTTTGAAGAGCAAATATTACCATATCATTTACCTGCTGAAAATATTTCTATGGTGTTTCAGTATCATAAGGACAAATTCCAAAATTCAAGGTCCTTTGAAATCTGATTCTTTTACCATGTCAGCCTGGAAAACTGCTTGCTCATTATTATTATTATTTTAATAAATTTATTTATTTTGGCTGCGTTGGGTCTTTGTTGCTGCACGCGGGCTTTCTCTAGTTGTGGTGAGCGGGGGCTACTCCTCGTTGTGGTGCGTGGGCTTCTCTTGCGGTGGCTTCTCTTGTTGCAGAGCACGGGCTCTAGGCGCACGGGCTTCATTAGTTGTGGTACGGAGGCTCAGTATTTGTGGCTCACGGGCTCTAGAGCGCAGGCTCAGTAGTTGTGGCACATGGGCTTAGTTGCTTCTCAGCATGTGGGACCTTCCCGGACCAGGGATCGAACCCGCGTCCCCTGCATTGGCAGGCGGATTCTTAACCATCACGCCACCAGGGAAGTCCCTTGCTCATTCATTTTTAACTAGTCTGAACCTCTTTATGTTTGTCACATATACTGTTTTAAGGCCTTTACAAGTGTTGTTCACTTTTCCTAGAACTCTGTTCCTTTGGCCAACCCCAATTCATCCATCACATTTTGTTGCTATGACTTCTTTGACTTTAACTTAAGATACCCTGGGGTGGAATTAATGAATCTTTCAGGTAATGTTAGTTCCAACTGTAATATGCAGAAATAGCCTCACATGCTTTTGCTTTGTAACATTCATCACTTTTGTAATTTTCTTAAACTCTGCCTTCCCAGCTATATATTAAGCTCCAGAAGGGCAGAAACCATAGATTTCCTGTATCTTCAGCTGCTAGCATAGTATCTGGAAAATATGGGCACAAGAATACTTGCTAAATGAGTTAAATTATGCCCTCAAGGGAATTTCAATTCAGCAGATATGTAAACATTCAAACATGTAAGAAAAACAGTAGAATGTCTTAAATCCAATATTAGAAGCATTTATAGCATAGAAAAAAACAAAAGAGAGAAATGTACTATGAGAGTGTGGTAGAGGGTAGAGGAGAGGCTCTAAATAAGGCATCCTAATAAATGTGGCCACTTTGAAAACCAAGCTTGAAAGTATATATCCTTCCAAGTGGGTAAGGCTGGGAAATATTCTAAGAGAACTGAGAAATCATGGATGAATTCAATCTAGCTCATCATTTATAGATGGGGATGATAGTGATTTTCTGCCCAATCTCATAGAATGGCTCTGAGGCTCAAATGAGATGTAATTGTTGAACATACTTAGAAACTATAAAGTTTACAGAAATGAGCATTACTGTTATCATAAAAGTCTCCACTAGTTTAAAATATGTAAAATCTCAACAGACAGTTCAACTCTTGGCCCTTTAGTGTGCTTACTGCCTTTCTAAATATTGGAAGCATTACAAATACTATTATGCATTATTTCTGTCCAAAATATACCCAGTAAAGATTTGAAGCACTAAATGAGTCAAGCTAATTTAGGACAAAGTGCATTCAGTCTTTCATTTCTCCAGAATTTCTGGAGAAATGTATCAGTTTTTCATTTCATTGTGCACACAGACATAACATGTATTATGCATGCTGTTATTTTAGACTCATCTGTGTGCTATTAGAGTGCAAACTGGGAATGCCATTGGTTCCTGAGTACTGGACCCAAAATTTGTGATGTGATTCTGTTTTAAACTTGAATTCTAGTTCAACTGCCAGAGTGTTTCATAAAAACACTTTATACCGTGTTACTTTAATTATCTGGGTAATTATCTCAACTGAAAAGGTCACTGTTTTTAGTCTTGTATACATACTGTGATGCACCTGTCTACAAAAAGGAGGTGTGAAGAGACATGACTTAAATTGGAAAATGATACAGTGGCACCCAAGAATATTTTGTTGTTACAATGAGGTGAAATTTAGCTCATCTCTGAAGGAAATGTTGAATATGTAATCACAGAGGGAAAATATGTGCTTTTTTACTGTCAGTTTCTAACAAGTCAGTCTTTCACTTTAGTCAGATACAATGTCAGAAGTGTTTTTATTAATTTGAAATATTTTGGAAAACAGAATTTTGCTTGCATTATGTCAAAAGTAGTAGTTAATTCAAATTTCATTGAGCAAAGCACAGTCATTGAAATATATGAGAATTTGTCACAGAAAGTCAGTTTTATAAGACATTATTAACTGTGTTATGAAAGCTCAAGAATAAATAAAATTAGAACCCTTGAATTGCACTGAGTAATGGATGAGAGAGACCTACTTTGATTTCTCTTTCTGTCTTGCTGATGTATACACTTTAGATTTTGTATTAGAGAAGTCGTGTTCTAGTGTGAAAGGGAAATACATTTGGTTGGTTATATAATTCTGGTGGTTATTTTGAGTTACGTCTACCATTTAGGCCATTTTTTTAAAAAGAGAGGCAAAATCTTTTTCTTATTACGTCTTAAAGTGAAAGTAGACATTGAGCAAGGCTTCTGGAAACTAGTCCCACAGTTTCATATAATTTAAAGCAGTTGTGAAGGAAGAGAATAGTAGCTATTTTGAGATAATCTTATTTGTCAGGAGTGGTGGAATCAAAATGGTTTTCCGTTAAGGTTGGTCATCAGTGGGAATATTTGCAATAATATGCTGATTATTTCAATGTGCTGCTTTTTTCACGGTTACTGATGTGGAGATATGAGCTGGGTGAACATATGAAATAAAGGAAATTCAGCTGAATTGAAATGAAAGTCAGGAGTACCTTGCACAAGTCATTTCTAGACACTTTTCTCTCATTTAAAAAATGTGGATGATAGCTTCTACTTGGCTCATATGGTTGTTTTAATAATAAAAAAGAAAATTCATATGAAAGTGCTTTGTAGACTTTAAATTGAAAGTCTAAAGAACATAGTAATGTGAGATATAATTAGCCAGTCAAATTATTTTACTATCTTTTTCACAGAATCCCTGAAAAAAATGAAATTCCTATCTTCTTCAATATTTGGCATCCTACCAGAGTGTAAAGGTAGCTTTCGGATTGTGATAGTGTGTAGCGTCCAAGAGCTTAACTCCCTAATAGTATCTAACAGAAACGTTTGGGGAATCAACTAATTTTGTGGAGGCTACACTGTTTTAGTATGGGAAGCAGTTCTCCATTGTGTGAAAATATGAATCTGTGATACTGAGGAGAAGGATAAACATTCAGAAGAACTTCTTCCAACTGACTGACATTGAATCACAAGCATTCAAATTCACAGGTTTTACTAATACTGTACAGTTGGACTTCCTGGTGGTGCAGAGGTTAAGAATCCTCCTGCCAATGCAGGGGACACGGGTTCGATCCCTGGTCCAGGAAGATCCCACATACCACAGAGCAGCTAAGCCCGTGCGCTGCAACTACGGAGCCTGCACTCTAGAGCCTGTGAGCCACAACTATTGAGCCTGTGCGCCACAACTACTGAGCCCACATGCTGCAACTACTGAAGCCTACGTACTCTAGGGCCTGTATGCTGCAACTACTGAAGCCCGTGCACCTAGAAGCCCGTGCTCTGCAGCAAGAGAAGCCACCACAATGAGAAGCCCACACACTACGACGAAGAGTAGCCCCCACTCGCTGCAAGTAGAGGAAGGCTGCGCGCAGCAATGAAGACCCAACGTAGCCAAAAAAAAAAAACCCCAAAAAACTGTACAATTAAAAATGCTTCTCCATTTTTATTCAATCTGAAATTCAGAGAAATGCAAACTTAGATAGTCCTTAACCTGGCGTAGGTTTACCTCCCCTTTTCCCCCTGCATATGGTTGTTGTAGAAGCAGAATAATTTTGTAATGACAATAATTAGTAAAAAATGCTAATAAAATTTGTTAGGAAAGAGTTATTGATAGATTTATGATATCTTAGGTGCACATATATTAATCATTTTAGAAAAATATTAGAACATGAATGGATTCAAAAAGTTGTATACGTATTTACTACCCTGACACACACAAAGCCAAGTTATTAGTAGTGGACTCTAGAAGTTCTAAGTGACTAGTTTTCTGTTTTCAGACATATCTTGAGACTTGTGACATTCATGACTAAAATTTCACCATTGGGGAATGATTCATTTCTGTTTCTTCAAGAAACAAAAGTTCTTATAGAACTTCAGATATAGTTTAAGCCATTACCAGGTAACATTTTAGCAGGCAATTTGTTGGCAGGTAGTGAGAGTAATTTGCAAGTAGTTGAGAGTAATTCTTACACAAAAAAATATAGGTATATGAATATGGGTTTCACAACTTGAGTGAGAGGTGCATAGGTGTGAGAGAGGGGTTCTACCACATTTGAGAAGTTCAGTTGGGCTGCAGAGGAGACAGAAAGACACCAGCAAGTGATAAAAAAAAAAAAATTCACAGTTTTGCTGAAGTCTTTCCCTGTTGCCGTATTACCAGTATTTGCCTAATGTCAAGGACAAATGTTTTAATGTTTCTAACTGTTATTTCTGGGAGTTTTACCAGCTGAATCATCCATCCCCTTTTCCATTTAGTTGAATTGTTATTTCAGATGTTCCAAAAATCTCCTGTGTCTTCAAATTAGAAGCTGACTCTGTGGTTACAGATGAAAAAATTTCTAGTTAGCACATGTCCTAGAAAAATGCTGCTGTTTTTGAAAGAATTCTGTTTAGTAGCACATTTCTTAAATGTATGATTCTGTACGTCCAATTAAACATTGTATGTATAATCACATACTAACCATTCTAACGAAAAATAAGAGACTAGGTAATTCCTTATTCCTCATTTGTGAACTTCATATCTTTATATTCTTATCAGATATAGTATTTAATATATATTAATTGCTGAGCAATTAATTTGCTGAGCACTGTACTACATATAGAGATACAAAGATGAATAATCAAGACTACTGCTAAAAGGGATTTTGTAGTCTAGTGGAGGAATTAGAAAAGGAAATCAACAATCATGACACATATCTATTAGAAATTTTTGAATGGAAGATTTTGAGAATGATTATAAGACTGTATCTCAGCTAAGGCAGAAAGGCGTCCCCAATCAATTCACTAAGTCTGCTAAAGGAGCAGGAGTGGGGAGTGGTGGTGTCTGGGTCAGATATTTAACCTCCTTTGATTAATGAGTTGAAATAGAATGAGCTGTAAAATACCATGCTTCACTAAAATGTAAAATTTGTTGAGTTTTACAAACAGTAGAAACAATTTTATTTAAAGTAATATCAATACTGTGTTGAGATTGCAAAATGAGTCCCCATTACTGGACTATGAAACATTTTCATTTCATTAAAATCATACAAATTTATGAAAGATTTCTAAATGTAGAACGTTTTTTAGGAAGCAGAAAGGACATTATATTTAAACTTCATACATAATATTATAAACCCTGTAATTAGTGAGAGAATTTAACAAAAAGGAACATAGTTTCTCACTTGCTCACTCTCTTGTCCTCTTTTCTGTAGTACGGATGCTTTTGCGTAAGACTCCTAACCAGAAAATGTGTCTTCACAATTACTAAGTGAACAATCCCTATCAGATATCAAGAGATTGAAGGGCATTCAGGGATCTGGGTGCCCAAGAGCAAATCAGTTATTCTGTAGTTATGGAAACAGCAGCTCCATTCAAAATGCTTGAGTTTTCTCCACATTTCGCACATACATATATTTTCGTTTGCCTTGTGGCCTCCCAGCTTCTTCCTGCGTTGAGTCGCCTGTAACATGGGTGACTGGTACAGGTACTGCTGTGGCTTTTTTTTCCCTCATGAGTCGGTCTGTTGATAGATTCCACCTGCAAAGGGAATGAATTCTTTCCATCCAAAAGTATTCTCAAGAACAACTGTTTATTAATATTGTTTTTATTGTTGTTGTTACTGTTGTTGAGAGATGAAGTAGGCAGTGAAATTACCCAGAATCTCGGGTTAGATACCTGTTCTTTGAAGAAGTGAGAGGTCAGATGTCCCTAGCTCTATTTGTAGCCCTCAGGAAATCAACTCATTTCCCTGCCTACTGAGAAAGAAAGGTCCTGTCAATACTATGAGTTTCTTTTATCATCTTTACGGAAGCAGAAATTTTTCCCTGCCCTCTTCTGTCACATTTCCCATTAGAAGATTTGCTAACAGAGTGTAAGGAAAATATCTATTAGTCATTTTATTACAGCTGGGAAAAAAGAAATATAATTCTTGTGTCAGGAGAGACACAGACACTGCGGAGCCTTCACATAAGGCCAATACATCCTATTTCAGGACTTAAGGTACTATATGTCCCATTATTTCTTCATCTGGGGGTGAAAAAATCAGTGTGATCCACCCCTTGGTTGGAGAACTTTTATTTTATCTATTCATTAATTGGTATATCATTTTATTTCTGCCTTCCAAAACAGAGAAAAAATAAATACTTGTATGAAAAAAATAAAAGCAATTAAAGAGATGACTAAATTCAAAATAGAACACTTCCAAATTGGCAAAATAACTTACTCAATTTGCAAGACCAAACATAACAGATTATCTTCCGTTTCACTTGATACAGATCTTCAGATGATAATTTATTTTATTCAGTTATTTTATTTGATGTGGAAAGAAAATGCTTCAGCTTAAAAATATAATTTAAATGTGATAAAATTTCACAATTATTCTATAAACATTTTCTCCCAAATTATGCTACTAAAATTTTCTTAAAGGAAAATAGCTCAATGTTTTTTCCAAAGAAAAAAATCAAAATAATTTTCTCACAGTTCAGTCATGTAAGCGTGTTGTCATTACAAACTTGTGGCTGCAAAACAAAATCAAGATGTCATCAAGTTTGGGAGAGGGTTTCCTTAGAAGTGTTTCCCTCATGCTCTGAGCTTTTAGAAATCTTATTCAATATTCCCCAGTGTGTGGTCTGTGAGTTATTAATGGCTTCATGAAGACAAAATTTTCTTTTTGTTTTTTAGTGTTGAGAGTGTTATCACTTGGCCCAAGATATCTTAGTAGCTTCTCGTAGGGTCTTGGTGGGCAATTAAATGATCTGACTCAAAATGATATATATTGCTTTCTATAATTATTTGGCCCAGACTTGTCACATGACCTCACCTAGCCACAAGACGTCAAGAAGAGCAATCCCACCGTGTACCTGGGAGGCAAAGAGCTGGAGCTCTCTGCTTGATAGCATTACTTCAGTACTTGGAATAGCCGAGAGATGGAGACAGGGTGTGTCTGGAATGGATCACTAAGTTGGCCTGTGGCTAACTTGCATATAAACTTGGGTCTATTCAAAATAAAATCAGGGGTCTGCTTGATAATCCCATTGTTTTTCTCTCATGAATATTTCTGGTCTTAGATAAACAACCTTCTAGCTAGTGAATGATGTCATGATGGAGAAAACATATACTTTTCTATAAACTAGTGATTATATCAGTTATTTATTAAATTATTAATCCTTTTTTGTTTTATTGAATAAATATATCATGGACTCAAACTATATGCTATGCATATAGATTATAACAGTACACAAAAAATAGTTTTTACTCTTAAATAGTAGCTTACAGTCTACTACATGATCCAAAATAAATTTTAACGAATAGGTCTTGCTCCTTCTCTGCTGTCCTGTGTTAGGTGTAAATATGACCAAAAACAGCATACAAGTGGTCTGGAAATGAGACAGATAAGATTTGAGGTAGGGTCTCCAATGAGTGGCATGTGCTGTAATTTAGACAAGAGATGAGGTATTGGGGTGCCAATAGTAGTACTACCTCATGACATTTCCTAAACTCACAGAGTGCTTAGGAAACTGATGGACATTTCTTTAGGCATCAAAGGGAACTGACACTTACCCTGGGTGACTCCCTCAGAGATGCCTCTTGGGTATATCAATTATAACGCAATCCTTATTTTACTTAGTTTTGTAAGTGAACTCAACCTTAACAGGAATTTAAATCACTCTATTAGTGGAAGTACTGATTTCCAAGCTTTAAAACATCAGATTTAGTGTGAGTTTAGTCATTTATTAAATATGGATGAATATTTGCATAATTCAGTCTCTTACCCATGCTAAAAAGAATTACAATGCTTAAATTTTAGACCTTTGCCCAATCGAATATAGAACAATAAGTGTTACGAATATGTGATAGTATCAGAATAATTATTTTACAAAGAAAATTTATTATACTGGAAATCTTGAGAACTCTTGAAATGCAAGCATTAAACAACCAAATCTTACGTGTGGCTCATAATATATCTATTTTCCTTAGAATATATTACTTTTGTTTGGACTTCATTTTTAAAATAATTCAGACTTGAAAAGTACTTAAAAATCAAATATAATTATTGGACTCTGTAGATATTACCACTAAATATTATCATATCTTTAATAATTTTTGAATTCTATATCTTGTTCCAATTTATCGAGACTTGTTTTATGGCCCAGAATAGGTCTATTTGAGTGAATGTTCTATATGTGCTGAAAAAAATGTGTCTCCTGCTGTTATTGGTTGGAATGTTCTACAGTTATCAATTAGGGCAATTAATTTTGTTATTCAAATTGTTTATATTCTTACTGATTTTATGACTGCTTGTTCTGGCAATTCTTGAGAGAGGGATTTTAAAATATGCAACTATAATTTTGGATTTATCCATTCCTCCTTTCAGTTCTAACAGTTTTTACTACATGTACTTTGAAACTGTCCTATTAGATTCATACATAGTTAGGATTGTTATGTCCTCTTGATGAATTACTCTCTTTAGCATCATAAAATGACGTTTTTATCTCTGATATATACTTCAATATTAATAAAGCCACTCCATCTTTATATAATTAGTATTTGTATGGTATATATTTTTCCGTGTTTTATTTTCAGTCTGTTTTTATTTTAAAGTGAGTCTTTTGTATACAGCTTTTGAATTTTCCTTTTGTTTTTTTAATCACATCTGATAATCTCTACCATTTAATTTAAACCATTTACATATAATGTAAATTCTTTAATTGAATTTAAATCTGCCATCTTGGTATTTGTTTTCTCTTTATCCCATATGTATTTTGTTATTTTTTCCCAATTTTCTCCCTATTTTTATATTAATTTAGTATTTTTTATGACTCTATTTGATCTCCACTATTGAACTATACCTCAGTTTTTTTCCAATGCTTGCTCTAAGTTTTACAACATGCATCTTTAGCTTATCACAGTCTACATTCAAATAATATTATACCATTTTACATATAGTATAAGAAATTTAAAATAGTATATTTCTGTTGTTCCCTTGCTGGCCTTTGTGTTGTTGTTATCATATAATTTACCTCTATGTTTGTTATAAATGCCACAATATATTGTAATTATTTTTGCTCCAAACAGATATTTGTCTTTTAAAGTATTTTTAAAAGTGAGTTTAAATATGCCCTTTGTGCTTTCTGTTGCCATTGCATTGTATAGATCCAAATTCCCATCTGGTATCATTTTCCTTCTCTCTGCAGAACTTCCTTAAACAATTCTTGTAGTGCTAGTCTACTATTAATGAATTCTCTTAGCTTTTGTATGCCTGACAGTCACTATTTGTTTTGATTTTTGAAAAGTATTTTTGCTGCATAAAGGAGTCCACGGAGATTTTTTTTTTCTTTTAGTACTATAAAGATACCAGTCGATTTTTTTTTTTTTCCTGCATACACTGTTTCTGATGAGAAGTCTGATGTCATTCTTTTCTTTGTTCTACTGTATGTAATATGACTTTTTTCTCTGGCTGCTTTTAAGATTATCTCTTTAACATTACTTTTCAACAATTTGATTTTTAAGTGCTTTAGTATGGTTTTCTTCATTTTTCTTCTGCTTGGTATTTGTTGAGTGCTTTTGATCTTTGGGTTTATAGTTTTCATCAAATTTGTAAAAAATGCTGGCCATTATTTCTTCATGTATTTTCTGTTTCATCTACCCTTTTTTGATAATTCTTTCCTTGGCCTTCGTAGTGACTTCACATGCATGTGCTGTGCTCAAAGACTCCTTGCAGGGTTCCCTCTGCTGATCTTGGTGCTCTCGCTCTGTGCAGCTTCCTCAGCTCTGGTATTTTGACCCACAAGTTCCAGCCACCATGGCCTTCCTATCTCTACACTTTGTCTCTCAACTCTACAAGACCACTTAGCTCTATTTGGGTTTCTTTTCTCTGCACTGTCCCCTGGAAACTCACTCTAGGCAAGGAGCTGGTGCAGGGCTAGGGATCACCTTATTTGCTTCCCTTCCTCCAGGAATTATTCTTTTGCATTGCCTGTGATTCGATATCTGAAAACCATTGTTTCCCACAGTTTGTCAGGTTTTCCAGTTGGTTAAAGCAGGAAGGGAAACCTGGTCCCTGTTATTCCATTATGGTCAGAAGCAGGATGATATGCCTTGTTTCAAAATTTTAAATATCCTATTTCTTTCTTTTTTTTTTTTTTTTTTGTGGTACACGGGCCTCTCACTGGTGTGGCCTCTCCTGCAGGCTCCGGACACGCAGGCTCAGCGGCCATGGCCCACTGGCCCAGCCGCTCCGCGGCATGTGGGAATCTTCCCGGATCAGGGCATGAACCTGTGTCCCCTGCGTCGGCAGGCAGACTCTTAACCACTGCGCCACCAGGGAAGCCCTAAATATCCTATTTCATAGAGAGATTTTTGATTTGACAGATGGGTATGATATAATTTGAAACAATAAGGTCATCATAGTTTTTGCAATTTATATGGTATAATAACAAAACTAATTTTATGTTATGGATGCAACAAAATTGTGATATATGGCATAATTTTCTTTATGTAGTTATCTCTATATAGAAGGTTCAGACAAACAGAATAAATGTATGCATCATAGAAAGCTTTGTTATGGAAAAAGTAAAGGCCATTAAATTGACCTTGCATGCTTAATATCATGCTTAACTAGCCATGATTAGGCGTAAATTAACAACTGTGGTTTGTTAGGTCCTGGCTTCTACAACTGGGATACCCAGTGCTTTGGGTTAGCTTTTCCCAGTTAGTTCGCTCAATGTGGGCAATTTATATGCCAGATGTAAGGTATGCTCCTTTTGTGGACAAAGGATTCAAAAAATAATTATTGGCTACAATACAAAGTAACACCTGGGTTCAATTCGTCATTTTGGACACTCTGGAAAAGGCACATGAAAAGTCAAAACTATTTCTCCCAAGAATATAAAACATTGAAGTAGCCTAGGGCTTTTCTTAATAATTCAAATATCAGATAATTTTATTATGAGAGAATAACTGCATTTTATTTACCTCTCACTTGGCACTTTTAGAGGGAGCTAATGAGGTAGTGTGACAGTCCTGGCTAAATTTTTTTTTCATTCCTTTTTAACTGATACTTTTTTTTTTTTTTTTTTTTTTTTGCGGTACGCGGGCCTCTCACTGCTGTGGCCTCCTCCGTTGCGGAGCGCAGGCTCCGGACGCGCAGGCTCAGCGGCCATGGCTCACGGGCCCAGCCGCTCCGCGGGACGTAGGATCCTCCCGGACCGGGGCACGAACCCGTGTCCCTTGCATCGGCAGGCGGACTCTCAACCACTGTGCCACCAGGGAAGCCCTTAACTGATACTTTTAAAACAAAATTTTTTACTTTGTTTTTATTTCTGCGACCAATAACCATTTTCAAAACAGACATGGTTCTAGCCAATTCTCAACCTTGTTCTCCTGATACTCAGGGGAAGTGGTTCTAATCTCAATTAAATGGATCTGCCAATACAACAGTACTTTAGGATAAAATGTATTCAGTGAGGATAGTGAGTATATTTTACGTTTATATAGTAAACAAAAGGAATTATAATCAAGAATATGTTTTTATGGATCTAGGTGAAAATGTACATACAGATTTTGTGCCCCTTTGTAGAAAAACAAATGATGAACCCCTCTGAAGAATTAAAGAATATGAGGCTTCATCCCTGCAGTTACAGTGGATTTATCCATTAACAATTGGCTTGGTTACTTTCTTCTAGAATAGCAGGTCTTTTTAGGCATTGAACTTTTCCCAACAAAGTATTATGAGAATTTTCAAATGTACAAATTTTGGTAGAATTTCACAGGGAATACTTACATATATTCACTACCTCGATTTTTTAATTCACATCTTAGTACATTTTCTGTACCACATATTTATTCTTCAGTTCACATACCAATTTTTTTTCTTTGATGCATTTCAAAGGAAGCTGCAGACTACAGTCTTTCACAGTCTGCTTCCTCCAAATATATCAGCATGCATCAGATGCTCCATTTTTAACCTCTCAATTTTGCACATGTATTATGACATATAAAATGCTTTCTCTGATATAATATAGTTTTATAGCATAACAAAAATAAAAATAATCAGGTAATATAAGCATTAAATAACCTTGAAACATTGAAAAAACATATTTCAGTAACTGGTTCCATCATGATTATGTTTATCCAGCAAATATCCTTTTAATGCCTCTAGTTTCTTTAACCTTTAGTCGTTTTTATGATCAAATTAGTAAGACTGTATTTAGACTGGAAAATATTCTTAATGTCCTTCTTTTGGTCTTGGTTACTTCACCTCTGTGAAGAAGAGGTTGAATTGGGTGATCTTGAATAGGTTTTTCAGGCCTGGAACTCTCTGATTCTCATACTTCTCCCAACTCATCAGATGCACCCTGCCGTGATTTGTGAAAGCAAATATTTTGGAGATTCTTCAAACTACTGTTCTTTATGTCTGTGTGCAAAATGTATTTAGTTGGGGGAATTCTTGTATTCTTGTTACACTATAAATGTAAAAGGCCATGAGGAACAGTTGACAAAAACTCTTGCTTCCTCAGGTCGGTGAAAATAATCACCATGGCTGCTCCTGGCCCACAGAGGAGCCTTTGTAGTGATGGCTCAGTTAAAGTGAATCATCAAGAGGATGAGAGAGAACTTTATGCATCCTTTTCACGTGAGGCAAACTGATCATATGCAATCATATCCCAATTATTCTGGGAAAGAAATGACACATGTAACTTAGTAAGAGACGACATTCCTGCTATTCAGATATGAAGGCTTCTAGTGACTTGAAATGATAAATGGCTGATTTTGCAGGTTCTGCGTTTCAATGTCAGTTACCAAAAAGAAACCTGTCATCTAGAGAGGAAGAACAAGATGAAATCAGAATTACTAGAATTACAGAATTGTATTCCATCCTGCCTGAAGGCACAGTCATCTCATTCAGCATCAGTTCTTAAGCATTTGACTTTGAGAAATCTATTTGAAATAGAAGAGTAGGCAAATGGATAGACCCTGTTTGTCATATATATGCACATAACGTATATATACATGGCATATGGCATATATATAAGCATATATTTATATATAATTTACATAGTAATGTCTTTTCTGTGAGGTTGTTTTAGCTTTCTTTTCTAAATTGCATCTTGTAACTCCTCTAAGTCCTCTGATTAAAGCCTTCCAATGACTTAAAATAAAGTTTGAATATGCCTTACCATGACCACCAAGACCTTGGATGATCTGACTCCTGCCTATCTCTCCAAAATCAGCTTATATCACTCTCTCCTTTGCAGAACATTCACTGGCTTCATTAGACTTCTTCTTGAAGCTGGATCCTTCATTAGGAATTTTTGCATTGGTTGTATTCTCTGCCTTCCCAAACTTAGCTCAAATGTTATCTTTTCAGAGCCATATTTCTGGACACGTTTAGCTCAAGTTGTTATTCCTCTATATTCACCTTCACATTATGTGGGTCTTTGCTTCTTGGCACTTAGAATGGTTTTGTTTATGTGTTTCCTGATTTGTTGCTCTGTGTGTCTCCACTAGGATGTTAGTTGGCTGAGAGTATAAACTTCAGTTTTCTCTGTTAGTGTTGAATTCCCAGTGCTTCAGTAGTACCTGGCACACAGTGAACACAGTAGTGATTGTTGAAGGATGTTTCCTGAGAGCAGTCACCGCTGACTGTGGTACCGCAGTGATTTCCACATCAATATTCAAAACTGATGGTCTAGATAGTTATGTAATTATTTTCAACAAAGAAGCATTATTATTGCAATTGTTTATTTGCAATTGACACAAATAGTTTTTCGTCATTATCATAAACTTGGTAAGTGACAACAGTGTGGTGTAGTTGAGGTACACGACTATATTGAAATTTTGTTTCTGCTTCTTATGAGATCTGTAACCTTGTTAAGTCTCCATGTCCCAATCTATATAGCAGGAATAATAGATAACTCATGAGAGGGTTGTAAATATTGAATCTAGTGTGTCTGTAAAGAGCCCAGGACAGAGCCTGAACACAGTGCCTGCCACATAGAAGGAATTTTATGAATCATTAACATAAAACTTTTATCTGTATCATTCCAAATTTTCTTCTTTTTGCTGTAAATATGCCTTCTATGTAAATAAAACCAGAGAGATTCTAATACTAATGAATCAAAAGAGTGGCTTAATAATGCATTGAAGTATTTAATTATCCTGTTCTGGTCTTTGTAATTAAGTAATACATTTCACAAAGTACCCTGAGGTCAAGACTTAGCTCAATACAATCCTGCATCTCAATTTTTTTTGCATTGTATTGATATATTTTATAAATATATTATTGATATATGTTTTTGCATACCCTTCTAGGCTTCTGAAAATCTGTAGTTTTGGCTTCTTTTTTTCCTTCCTAGCTGAAAGCGTTTTACAGTTTTTTATTAGAGCCATGTATATTTTTCCCATTTCATACCTGATCAAGAACAGCTGCATCACAAATTAAATATGTACTGCCCCATAGTATGTGCAGGCAGTAAGTTTGAAGAGGGTAGTGGTGTGTGGTATTGGGAAATATGGGTAGTAAGCCAGCCTGGGGGAACTGGGGTGGCCTACCTTATCTTCGCACTTTCTATAAGAAAAGGTAAACCTTTACTAACTGCACATGCAGCTCAATACTTATCTAGTACTAATAAATAACCCAGTACCTCAAATAACTACATGCTATTAGATCAAGCATTCCCATGAGAAAAAGCAAGGATAATATTTTGGCCAGGAACCTGAGGGCAGAGAAGACAGAGCATGTACTTCCTCATCATCTCAGAGCATCACAGCTTCCTGGCAGGAAGAAGCCTCCTTCCTCCAGGACTGACTCATAGCCTCATCACCACAGTTTTCCTGAAACATCATCCAGCCTAATGCCAGTATGTCTTGCATCCCAGTTTGCCTCTGTAAATGCAAGAAGCCTCAGATTACCACATTTTCCCATCCCATAAGGTTCCAGACATCCACTACCCTGACTTCCTCTCATGACCCTCTCCTCTCCAACCCTATCCCTCACCCTGTCCACTGGGTGCTATGGATCTAGAGGTCTTAGCAAAAAAATCCCTCTGAACTTTAGTTCTCCTTTAAATATTCCATGCACTAATTTTATTTTTTTTGCTCAAACTGAAACCTAGTCCTCACTTGAGGACACTATTTCCTCTGTAGACCATGCAAGTGGTGACTTTTTTCCTCTGCTCATCCTTGGGCCCTGCAAGTGAGAGAGGTGTGTTGATCCTAGTCAGTTATAGCCCATTCCCCTCCCTCTAGCCAGTTGCCCATTTGACTTCTCTTCCCAACATCTCCATATCCAATCCATTGACTCTATTACAAAATAGATCTGGAATTTGACCATTCTTGAACCATCTCCACCTTTACCTTCTGTTTCAAGCCATCATCGTCTGCCACCTGGGTTATTGTAACACCTCCTAAATGGTTTCTTAACTTCTACCCTTGTACACTTTGGGCTAATTTTTCATATACCTGTCCAAGCATTCCTTTGAAAACCTAAGGCAAATCATGTCACTTCGTGGCTCCAAACCATACAATGGTTTTCAATCCCATGAAGAGGCCCATAAGGTCCTCCTACATTATCTGACTCCTTGACTACCCCTCTGATCTCATCTTTTATTGCACAGTCCCTTTTTACTTCCTTCTAGCCATACCGTCTCCCTGCTATATCTAGAACTTTGCCAAGAATGCCTTTCATGTCTTTTGGACCAGCTCTTTCCTCTATCTGGAATGCTCTTTCACCAGAAAAGACTCCCATCTCTTTCAGGTCCCTACTCATGTTATGGATAGAAGGTCAAGTTATGAGTGAGCTCTTCCTTGACTACTGTATATAAAGCATCACTCTTCTCCTCTGTTCTTTATCCATCCTGCTTGGGTTTATTTTTTCTTCATAGCACTTATCACAACTTCATTTACTATATATTTATTTACCACATCCCCCATAGAATGAAAGCTGTAGGAGAAATGAGACTTTTTTTTACTTATTATTTTGTCCTCTTCACCTAGAACAATTTTTAGGATTTAGTAGATTTATATTCATTATTTGTTGAATGAATGTTTAAATTATCTCATTACTCTTCTGAATTAGAGAGAATGGATTCTTCACTTTAATTACTAGGAGATGTTTCTCCTACCTACAGAGAAAAACTACCTTTACTAAGTTCCAGTGAAATAATAGAGGATGGGAAGAAAATGAATACAGGATAATAATATTATAGTAGTTAAGAAAAGTTTCTTGAAAATTTCATGTTTAAGTCAAGAAAAGGATATTATATAACCTGTTTATTAAAGCTTAGAAGTTTAGAGATGGACGTAATCTTAGAGGAAACTAAGACATAAAGAGGCAAAGTGAACTTGTCCGAAATAATGGAACTAATCAGTTGGCAGGCAGGGCTGCACCTCTGCCTCATTATTTTCCATTCAGGATTCATTCGCTCAGCAGTGAATATTCACTGAGCACCTACTCAGGGTATGCTGTGGTCAAGGAAACAGATACAAGATCTCCTCTGATGGATCTTAACAGTAGGAAAGGAGATAAATGTTAAAAATATTGACGTTAAACAGATACATTCTTGGACTGTGTACTCTGAAGAAGGCAGCATCTAAAAAGTGATATATTTATGAGAGGAGAATGACCCAATCTGAAGGGTAAAGCAACTCTTCCTTGGGTAGGTATAATCAGGAAACTAATGGACTTTTGAGTGATGAGAAGGAGTTAGCAAGAGGAAGAGGAGGGGATTGTTTTTCTGGCAAAAAGACCAGACACTTGTTCCTGGAAGGGGCAGGAAGGAGCACAGTGCTGTCACCTGACTGTAGAAAGGCTTGGGTGACCTTTGATAATGCTAGACTCCCAATTTGGTATTATTATTGTTATGTTAACTACTTATTAAAGCATAATAGACATTGAGAACTATATAGCCCTATACACAATTTAACTATGAATAAAACATTTCTTTGACTCTTCTTTCAATTTCAGGAATGAGTTTGCCATTAGTTGAAAAGTTCAGCCTCTCCAAAGAGCCCTCTCTTGACAATCTAGTTCTTTGTAGCTCCTCTTTTCTCATCCAGCTAGTT
This sequence comes from Grampus griseus, assembly GCF_964374135.1. Taxonomy (NCBI): domain Eukaryota; kingdom Metazoa; phylum Chordata; class Mammalia; order Artiodactyla; family Delphinidae; genus Grampus; species Grampus griseus. Next base: position 37,478,903 of record NC_139019.1, on the reverse strand, counting down.
TCCTATTTTTATTGCTGAGTCATCCAATCAGGCTTAATTGTCTCTCCAGCTGGCTCTGTTCTTTTGGAGAAAAAATTCTGCTCCAGGTGCACTTTTTAAAATTAGGAAAATATGAGTGCCTAAATATGGACATAGCTAGAGTTTAATGGTGAATTCTGAAGTTATAGAAGATGATTAGCATCTTTTACCTTTCATCATGGTGACCAATAGATTTTGAACTATCCTATCACAAGCTACCCATTACTCTCAGTGATAAATATTTTTTTAAAAATTCCTTTTACATGATTTTTATTTGTTACTTAATTAGTTCTTTTCAGAAATTTTAGATTAATTCAAAATTGAGTCACGTGTTTTTTCCCAAAGGCAATGTGGTTTGAAGTAAAAATACAACTAAACTGAGAAATCAAATTTGGAATTAATGAGAAATCATTTAATTTTCTCTCTATTATTTATGAAACAAGATTTCCAAGTAAATTCGTTGTTTAAATGTTGAAAGGAGAATGATTAACCTACTCGAGAAAAAGGTTTATAAGTCCTACCATATGGAAGTCTTTGGATGAATGTTAAGAAGAATATGAAGTTAACACATGCAATGTTTCTAAAATACTTTGTTCCATGTACATGAACATAAGGAAATAATTTATTTTAATGTACTCTGTTGGTCTACAATTGGCCCTAAATGGTAAATGAAATTACACTAAATGGTAAATGAAGCATATTTTTTTCTGCTCAGTTTATTCAGATATTGTTTAAATACTTATATTAGGTTAAACTGTTCACAAAATTCCACTCATATTGTCCCAGATAATACATTTTGACTCATGCAGATCAAATAAAAGATTCAGATTGTTTGATACGTTATTTTTATGGCAGTTCAACATCTATACTTATGTGATATTCAAAATGTTTCCAGAAAACTTCATTTATCAGATATTTTTTTTCCCTTTACTGTATTCATATTGTAGCTATACAAATAACTCTTGCTCAATTATCTTACATTCTAAATTTGATTTGTGGGGCTAAAATTGATGGGAAAATAGAGGCAAAACTTAATTTAGCATGTATAGATATTGTGCTAGCACTTCACATACATTATATCAAACAATCCAATCAGTTATACATATATATTTATATCCACTCTTTTTTAGATTCTTTTCCCATATAGGCCATTATAGAGTATTGAGTAGAGTTCCCTGTGCTATACAGCAGGTCCTTATTACTCATCTAGTTTATGTATAGTAGTGTATATATGTCAATCCCAATCTCCCAACTTATCCCTCCCCCCCTTACCCCCTGGTAACCATAAATTTGCCAAACAATTTACTTTTATTTCAACAACTTCAGTAAAGTCAGAGCAAAATATTAATGTAAAGCCTAAAGTTTTTCATTCCTATTGTCAGAAAAATTATATTTTACCCATAAATGGTAATAATGTCAGTAACAGCATAAGTCTTTATGTGTCTCTTCGGACATATTTTAGGATTCAAGTCTACATTACTAAAAATTTGTAAGCCCATTTACCTGCATCTCTTACTCCTTGGACAAATTTCTGAGACAGTAGACTTAAAGTCTGATACCAAGATGTGAATGTGGTCCCTAAAGGATTAGAACAATGGCCTGGATATCACTATAGAGTCATGGTATTGTACAATAATTCAGAAATTTCTTGGTTCAGCATTTCTCAACAGTGTTTCTATTAAGTGCTTTCAATAAGAGTTGTATATCATCTGCACAGTGATAGCTTTACTTCTTCTTTTCTGATTTGGATTCCTTTTATTTCTTTTTCTTCTCTGATTGCTGTGGCTAAAACTTCCAAAATTATGTTGAATAATAGTGGTGAGAGTGGGCAACCTTGTTCCTGATATTAGGGTAAATGGTTTCAGTTTTTCACCATTAAGAACGATGTTGGCTATGGGTTTGTCATATATTTGCAGATGACATGATACTATACATAGAGAATCCTAAAGACTCTACCAGAAAACTACTAGAGCTAATCAACGAATTTGGTAAAGTAGCAGGATACAAAATTAATAACAGAAATCTCTTGCATTCCTATACACTAATGATGAAAAATCTGAATGAGAAATTAAGGAAACACTCCCATTTACCACTGTAACAAAAAGAATAAAATACCTAGGAATAAACCTACCTAAGGAGACAAAAGACCTGTATGCAGAAAACTATAAGACACTGATGAAAGAAATTAAAAATGATACAAACAGATGGAGAGATATACCATGTTCTTGGATTGGAAGAATCAACATTGTGAAAATGACTATACTACCCAAAGCAGAGATTCAATGCAATCTCTACCAAACTACCAATGGTATTTTTCACAGAACTAGAACAAAAATTTTCACAATTTGTATGGAAACACAAAAGACCCCGAATAGCCTAAGCAATCTTGAGAAAGAAAAAAGGAGATGGAGGAATCAGACTCCTGGACTTCAGATTATACTACAAATCTACAGTAATCAAGACAGTATGGTACTGGCACAAAAACAGAAATATAGATCAATGGAACGGGATAGAAAGCCCAGAGATAAACCCATGCACATATGGTCACCTTATTTTTGATAAAGGAGGCAAGAATATACAATGGAGAAAAGACAGCCTCTTCAATAAGTGGTGCTGTGAAAACTGGACAGCTACATGTAAAAGAATGAAATTAGAACACTCCCTAACACCATACACAAAAATAAACTCAAAATGAATTAAAGACCTAAATATAAGGCCAGACACTATAAAACTCTCAGAGGAAAACATAGGCAGAACACTCTATGGCACAAATCACAGCAAGATCCTTTTTGGCCCACCTCCTAGAGAAATGAAAATAAAAACAAAAATAAAGAAATGGGACCTAACGACACTTAAAATCTTTTGCACGGCCAAAGAAACATAAACAAGACAAAAAGACAACCCTCAGAATGGGAGAAAATATTTACAAATGAAGCAACTGACAAAGGATTAATCTCCAAAATTTACCAGCAGCTCATGCAGCTCAATATCAAAAAAACAAACAACCCAATACAAATATGGGCGGAAGACCTAAATAGACATTTCTCCAAAGAAGATATACAGATTGCCGTCAAACACATGCAAGAATGCTCAACATCACTAATCATTAGAAACTGCAAATCAAAACTACAGTGAGGTATCACCTCACACCAGTCAGAATGGCCATCATTAAAAAATCTACAAACAATAAATTCTGGAGAGGGTGTGGAGAAAAGGGAACCTTCTTGCACTGTTGGTGGGAATGTAAATTAATGTAGACACTATGGAGAGCAGCATGGAGGTTCCTTAAAAAACTAAAAATAGAACTACTGTGTGACCCAGCAATCCCACGACTGGGCATATACCCTGAGAAAACTATAATTCAAAAAGTCATGTAGCGCAATGTTCATTGCAGCGCCATTTACAATAGCCAGGACATGGAAGCAACCTAAGTGTCCATCATCAGATGAATGGATAAAGAAGATGTGGCACATACATACAAAGGAATATTACTCAGCCATAAAAAGAAACAAAATTGAGTTATTTGTAGTCAGGTGGATGGACCTAGAATCTGTCATACAGAGTGAAGTAAGTCAGAAGGAAAAACAAATACCGTATGCTAACACATATATATGGAATCTAAAAAAGAAAAAGAAGATTATGAAGAACCTAAGGGTAGGACAGGGATAAAGATGCAGACTTGGAGAATGGACTTGAGGACAAAGGGAGGGGTAAGGGTAAGCAGGGACGAAGTGAGTGGCATGGAATTATATATACTACTAAATGTAAAATAGATAGCTAGTGGGAAGCAGCCACATAGCACAGGGAAATCAGCTCAGTGCTTTGTGACCACCTAGAGTGGTGGGATAGGGAGGGAGGGAGGGAGGCACAAGAGGGAGGGTTTATGGGGATATATGTATTTGTATAGCTGATTCACTTTGTTATAAAGCAGAAACTAACACACTGTTGTAAAGCAATTATACTCCAATAAAGATGTTAAAAAAAAAAGAGTTGTATAGTCAAAAAAAACACAAAACAATAGCTACAAAAGTAGATATTATTTATGCCTCTCGAGGGTGAGGAATCTCAGTTTCAGAGAAACTAAGAAACCTGAGAGGAAATCAGTAAAAATGTTTTTTAAAGGAAAAGTGTTTGATGATATAAATGTGAGTTTCATAGTATATTAATGCTATGTTGGGGGGGTCTCCATTTTCTATGTGTTACAGGGATTCAGAACACCTGACTCTGATAGTAAAAGTACTACTACAGAAAAATAGAATTTTATTCAGTGAGATAACGAGGTGAAATAAGGCAAACTTGAGGAATCAGGGACTTCTATTTTCAGCTTTGTCACTATCTCATTAAATGAGCTCAGAAAAGCACTTAACCTTTCGAAAACTGACTTTCCACTTCTGGGGAAAGAGAAAAAAAAGAGTAGAATAATTATGAGATTTATCTAACAAGGGTTTTCTGAAGATTAAACAGTGTGAGTTTCCAGTTCATGATGATAAACTCAAATCACCCTTAATGTTTGGAGAATTTTTTTCCAGTCACAAAGGAAACAAACTTTTTTTGTACCTCTCCTAGTGTCTCTCCTCCACCCAGAATCATTGTTTAGGTTAAGAAGAAAATTGCTGAAGAGACATTTCTAGTCCACTTCTGTTTTTAACTGACTGTGTGACCTTGGTTAGATCATTTAAACTCTAAGACCTCAGTTTTCTCATTTGAATAATCAGGGATTGATTATCTAGTTTAACTTTAAATAACATCAGTGTGTTTCAGTCTCTCAGAATAGTGCTTGGCACATAATAGAAGCTCAATAAATACTAGGTGGAATGAATGAATAAGTGGGTCATTACACTACTTTCATTTGCTTCATTACATGAGGTGGTGTAGGTGTGTCAGATAGAGAAAATACAAGGATACCTGTGAGGTAGCAGTACTATGGGGGGAATGTTTGAATGAAATTAATGATTTTCTCTTACTATGCTCACACAGGAGGTTTGAGCTTCTGGACATTTGCTGAAATTTGCTTTGTCATCTAGGTCATTTATTGCATGTATTTGTGTTTCTGACCCTAACCCTCTTTCAACTGCAAAACTGTGATTTATGTAGTAGAGAACTGGCCTTGGCATAACAATCATGCAGGTATGTTTTGTTTGATTTCCTTGCATAATTTAGTCCCTTAATCCTCTCCATATTTGTCTTCTGGTACCAGTGATGTATATCTTTAAATTTTCTTTTGAAATAATTTTAGATTTATGGAAAAATTGTAAAGATAGTGGATAGAATTCCTATATACTTTTCACCCAGATTCTGCTAATGTTAAAATTTTACACAAATATGGTACATTTATTAAAAATGAGATGTTAGGGGCTTCCCTGGTGGCACAGCAGTTGAGGATCTGCCTGCTAATGCAGGGGACACGGGTTCGAGCCTGGTCTGGGAGGATCCCACATGCCGCGGAGCGACTGGGCCCGTGAGCCACAACTGCTGAGCCTGCGCGTCTGGAGCCTGTGCTCCGCAACAGGAGAGGCAGCGATAGTGAGAGGCCCGCGCACCGCGATGAAGAGTGACCCCCGCTTGCCACAACTAGAGAAAGCCCTCGCACAGAAATGAAGACCCAACACAGGAAAAAATAAATAAATAAATAAATAAATAAAAATAAAAGAAAAAAAAGAGAAGTTAGTTTTGGTGCATTGTACATTTACAACACTATTAACTAAACTACAGACTTTATTTTGATTGCATCAGTTTTTCCACTCATGCCCTTTTCATATTCTAAGATTCTGGGATACTACATCCCATTTAGTCATCATATCTCCCTAGAGAAATGTAATGTTCTTCAATCTTTTCTTGCTTTTCATGACCTTGATACTTTGAAGAGTACTGGTAGCTATTTTGTAGAAAATTTTTTCTGAAGTTGTCTCATGATTAGACTTGAATTATGGCTTTTTTTGTTTTTCAAGAAATAATATTACTGAAGTGTTCTATTCGTTACATCTTATTGGGGTATATGACATCACCATGACCTATCACTGGTGGTGCTGACCTTGATCACCTGATTTAGGTGGTGTCTGCCAGGTTTCTCCACTGTAAAGCTACTATTTTACCTTTCCATATTCTATTCATTAGAAGTGAGTCACTAAGTACAGGCCATACTCAAGGGGAAAGAAATTGATCTTTGCCACCTGGAGGGAGAGATATCAAAGAATCTGTGGAAATGAGTTAAAATCACCGTGATAATTAATAGTATTCAAGAGGAGACGGCTTTAGGCTATGTGACTATCCTGTTTACCTTTAGCCTTTGGTTCACTCGTTTTACCAACCTTCATTGGAGCTTGGTTGCGGCAGATATTACTGTGGTATTCTAATGCCACATTTATTATTTGAAATTCTTCTGTAAAGAAAATGTGCCCCTTCTTCTCTACTTACTTATTTAATCATTTGTTTACATCAGTATGGACTCATGAGTATATATTTTATTCTTTGGGTTTTAGTCCAATACTATTGTTATTTATTTTGTTGCTCAGATTGTTGCAGCTATAGTCAGCTCTTTTAGGTTGGCTCCTGTGTCCTTTTGTGATGTCCCTAACCTTTTTTTCCCAACATTACTTTCTGACATTACATGATGTTCCAGATTCATCTTGTATTTTCCTTTCTCTAGCTTTTGAATCTGAAGTTTCTCCAGGGAACCCTAGCTATTCTTATTGGAATGGTATTTAGAAATTAAGATCTGAGCCTCAGGTGTGCTCATTGCTACCAAGGTGTCACTGCTTCTAGGCCCTCTTAGCAGACAGACAGTGGAAGCAGTTTTAATCTAGATTAGCATTTACATATGAAAACACTTCTTGGGATGCTTGGTTTCTGTCACTTCTCAATACTTTTGCCACTTGAAGACTTTAATATGATTGATTATAGACTTTAATATGATTAAAGACTTTAATATGATTGATTATCCACTTCTTCTACCACTTTTTCTAGTAATAAAATGTTAAAATAATTTAAAAAATATTTTAAAAGCAAATATCAGCAAGAGTAATATTTCAAAATAATGACTCCCCAAATTGCCCCCTAAATCACTTTTCTGAGTTTCAGAATTGTGTCCAACTCCCTGTTGAATGTTCTTACTTGAAAATCTACATGGTACCTCAAATTTAGTGTGGTGAAAGGTGCATTCTTCACATACCTTTTAAACTGATCCTTCCCCTTTTTATATATGTTAATGACAGTTATTTAAGTTAGACTCTTTATCAGCTCACCCAATTAATCAATGACCAAGTCCTGCTGATCTTACTTTCTCTTTCAATATAATCAATTTCCTTTCCTTCCCTTTCTCTCCCTCTCTCTCCCCTCTCCTAATCTTGTTCTAGCTCAGAAATTCACTTTCACTAGGTGAATTGCACCTGTTCCCTAACTGGTCTTGGTTATATAGCCTTTTTTTCCCCAAATTCATTCTCCTCAAGGCTCCAGCAAAAGTCTTATCATGTTACACTTTCTCTGCTTAAATTCTCTCAAATGAGTCTCAAATGAGATTTATTTACTTAAATAAGTCCAGCTCCTTAAAATATTATACAAAGTGTTCTAAACCTCAGTGTTCCCACAGTCACTGAATGCTTGCAGTTTGGGTATTGGCTTCTGTTTCTTAGTGGCTTTGTGCTTTTGCCTGTTGCATACTCTTAGCAAGAATCCCTCCCTATCTCTTCTTACCCCTCATGACAACACACACACACACACACACACACACACACACACACACACACTCTTCTAGAATTCCTTCTCTGACTTCATCTCTTAGGTTGGGTTAGTGGATTTTCAGTGCAATCATTGCTACCTGCATTTTTGTCATTATTGTTATTATTGTTTAAAACATGCCAAGATATCTGCTAAGTGCATTACCTGCTTTATCTTTTTCACTTTTCTTTAATTACTGTATCATAATTTCCCATCTGTTTCTGCCTTCTCTAGTAGTGTGAGCACCTGAGGAATGCACCAGGTGATCCTTTTGTTGTATCACTCATGATGGGCACAGTTCCTGGTGGACGGTAGGTCTGTAATATCTTTTGTAGTGAATGGATGAGTAGACTCTGGAGCAGGCTGATGTGGAGGGAGAACAATTATAGTCTTCTTAGAATGTCCTTTTTTGAATTCAATTTCTATTCCTAGAAATTCATCATGTTTGCTGATAAGATGGTATGGATGAGAACTAGTGTAAAAACCAACGCTGGGGCTTCCCTGGTGGCGCAGTGGTTGAGAGTCCGCCTGCCGATGCAGGGTACACGGGTTCGTGCCCCGGTCCGGGAAGATCCCACATGCCGCGGAGCGGCTGGGCCCGTGAGCCATGGCCGCTGAGCCTGTGCTCCGCAACGGGTGAGGCCACAACAGTGAGGGGCCCGTGTACCGCAAAAAAAATTAAAATTAAAAAAAAATAAAACCAACACTGTTTATTCCTTAGTGAATATTTAAAATACTTCTAAATTTGTTAACATGCATTTTCTCAATTAACCTTCACAAAACACCACAAAACAGGTTTTCTTCCAAGTCTTACAAATGAGGAAATTAAGGCAGTGGCAGAGTTTGTTAGAGCTTCTTCTAGGGTTCATGATACTGTATTATCCATTCTACCTAGAGGGGGGAAATGAAGTGTCAGGGCTGAGTTCTCACCAGTGGAATGTGAGTGAATATAATGCACTTCATTTTTATGCCTGGACCAGAAAACCTTCCGACAATCTCTCTTCCAGTCTCCTTTCCTTTTTCTGGCTTGAGCCATGGTCACTGCTTATGGCAGATAGTGAAACCACACAATGGAAGGAGCCTGAGTCCCGGAATTTCTACCTGGAGCAGAGACACTTGTTTAATGAGGAACATCTTTTCGACTTTCAATGAGCATGATGAACTTCTATTTTGTTAAAAACCCAAGATTTTCAATTTAGTGGTTACAACTGCTACTATCACCCTAACTAATGCAGAGGTGAACAGTGGTTATTTAACTTGTCTGAGGTCACACATTTCTGTAAAATATGTGCAAGCAATCAAAGATCAAGTTTGATCTGACTTCGTAGTTTATGTTCTCTTAACTTATATGGCATCCCTTACTAAGTGTGAATATACATTTTTCTGTTTTTCAAAATTTTGTTTAGGTCTTGACAAGTATTGATATTTCCCTCATCACTGCTCTCACATTTAGCTCCCATTAAAAATTTTGTCATTACAAATGTTACCAATTTCCACAGTGGTGTCTGCCTCAGGCATCTTCAAGGTTAGAATGATTGCTGATTAGATGTGGGACATAGTAGTATTTGGTGACTGATTAAAGTCAGTGACACTTCTAGGATTTTCACTGTGTATTGGAAGTGTGGTTGTGCACTCGTGGTAATATAGGTTCTTTATTTTGGTTAAATGCTGAAGGAGAAATGGAGTTAGATGATATATTTCTATCAACCATGTTTCTTTTCAATTTACTGAGGGAACCAAAGATCTTTTCACTAACTTGTTTATTTTCTTTTCCTGGATTTTTAGTGTAATGTAAAGATCATGGGTTTATTAATGTGAAAAACTTGAATTTTCTGGCATAGTTCCAACATTACTGAACATATCACTTTGAAAATTTTCTTTAAACATAGGAGAGAGTTTCATCTGTAAAATGAAAATAACAAAAATTTGCTTATAGGATTAATGTGAGGAATAAATGAGGTAAACTATTTAAGTATAGACAGTGCATAGGAGCTAAGTCAATAAATGATATTAGCATTTATTATTATTACTCTTGTTTTAATTTTTTTACTCACTTGGGCATAGTCTCAACAATTTGAATAACATGAACTGCTCTCTAACTCTGGTTACTGGTTATGGGTTGTCTGACATGTTTTCCTGGTTTTCCATTATATAGAATATACTAAAAGTTTCTATAAACAAATAAGCATAATTTTACAGAAAAGAGTGTTCCATTGTATTATATCGCATGTTGTACACCATAGCTCTGGGCATTGCTTTATGAGGATTTATCTGAGAAGAGTTATTTCCACAGCTTACTTTTTTTGTTAGTTGTAATATTTATACATGAAGTATCAGTCTTCCAATACTTAGCTATATACATCTTTGGATAGAAAGTGCTGTCTTTAAAAAAATTATCATTACATATCAAATACATCTTTTAGTCACTATCACTTGTATACTTCATAAATATGTAAAATTATTTGGAATAGTACTTTAAAAATATCTTTAAATTTTTTTAATATAGTTTGTTTTCCGAAATCATTTTGGACAAATAATTTCAGTGTTTTAAATAGCTATTGTATTTCAACCCATTTTACAAGTCATCACCATAGGAGAATCATTTATAATCAGAATTAAATGAGGAGAGGAATGAGATCATTGCATCCTATTCATCCTGTCGTTCATATGATCAGAAGAGAAACAGGACACGGATAATAACATAGTAGATGACCCCCAGCCACTTATATTTGGCTTTAAAATGAGCTGAGAGTTTTGAGAAATAGATTTACTTTTTAAATTATGTCATCCTTAAACAAATATTAATATAGTTTTATTCTTTAAGTATATGTTATACCAAGGGACTTTGGCTAAGAATTATGACAAAGGCTAAAACGATCCAATGAGAATGCTTTCATTAGATTCTGTTCTGGAGTCTTGCCATTAAATGCTGCATTCTGTACCAACATTAACATGTCTATGAAGTTGCAGTATGTTTGCAAAAAGCTTTTGTTTAGTTAAGGCATGAAACATATCCCAGTATTGTTTCTGGCTTTGGTTTATATTTGGAAGAAGATACCTAGCAGCCAGAGAAAGTCATATGACCATTCACATTAAAAATGGTTAAATTCCACTTCTCTGAGGCCGCTTCACTTTTTTCCCCCAAGAGATCACAATTTACCATATTAAGACACCTAGATTTATCAAGGAGACTATCAGAGTGCTTAAGTTGCAAGGATTTGTGTTTAACAATTAATGTAAGTGAGCTTCTCTTTTTAAGTGCACAGATACTTATTTACTCATTGCTATTTGCACTGTCTCTTAGGTTGAAGGCAGCAAAAATGTGATTATAAGAAGTAGTGGCTTTTAGCTCAGAAACCTATAAATTGAGATATAGGAAAATCAGCTTTGGGAAATTATTACCAAATTAACAAAGTTGACTTAAGTTTTTAGTTTTCAGGTTTTTTTTGAAATGCTCTGTGGTTTTGAAACATATTCTACTCTCCACCAGTGAATGTGCAGTTTTCAACTAAAATAGCCAATGGATGAGTTTCCAAATTTGAATTGGCTACTAAGCTCATCTACACATTTCTCATGGAAATATTGTTATACTTGGTAATTAAGTTCCAACAGCAGTCAGCAAAATTTCACTTAATTTAAAATGCATGTGACAAATATGAAACTACCATAGAAAATAACGAATAGATATTTTTAAGGGTATTTAAGAAATGTATATTTACAAAATTCTATATACATTAGCCTGAGCACAGGAAGTCCATGTGTCAAACTACGATTATACATCTGTAGCTATATTATTTGAGAAGATGAGAAGACCTGGGTGTGAGGTCTGACTCTCATAATTCCTGGCCACGTAAAGTGATAGAAGTTATTTAGAATCACCACAGTACCCTTACCCATTATCATCACAACATTTTTATGAGGAACAAGGTGATATAATGTATATGAAAATTATTTGAAAAATGTACAGACAAGCAAAAGCTGAGAATTCAGCATCACCAAACTCGTTTTACAAGATGTTAAAGGGATTTCTCTAAGCAGAGAAGAAAAGACCACAGCTAGAAATACGAAAATTACGATACGAAATGTCTCATTGGTAAAGGCAAATATACAGTAATGGTAGTAAATCAACCAAGTAAAAAGCTAGTAGGAAGGTTAAAAGCCAAAAGTTACAACCCACACCTCAGAAATACAGAGGATCATAAGAGATCGCTATGAACAATCATACACCAATAAAATGGACGATGTAGAAGAAATAGATGAATTCTTAGATATGTATAGTCACTGATGACTGAACCAGAAAGAAATAGAAAATATGAACAGACAAATTACCAGAAATGAAATTGAATCAGTAATAAAGCAACTTCCAACAAATGAAAATTATAAAACTCAAATGTTAATCATAGTTACATATGCTGTACACAAAGGTTTGTATTTCCCTACATTTTAAAAAACATGATCTCATCCTGTTTATTTATTTATTTATTGAGATGTAATTGACATACAGCTCTGTATAAGTTTGTTATACCGCATAGTGACTTGACATACACATACTGTGAAATGATTGCCACAATAAGTCTAGTTAACATTCATCTCCTCATACAACTGTATCCCCCCAATTCTTTCCCTTGTGGTGAGACCTTTTAGGGATTACTCCCTTAGCAACTTTCAGATACACCATGCTGCAGTGTTAGCTAGAGTCATCATCTTGTACATTACATCCCCAGGACTTACTTATCTTATAACTGAAAGTTTGTACCTTTTGACCACCTTCATTCAGTTCCCTTGCCCCACATCCCCTGTCCCTCTGACACGGGTAACCACTGATCTGATGTCTTTTCATTTTTTTAAATTCCATAATACGAGATCATATAGTATTTGTCTTTCTCTGTCTGACTTACTTCACTTAGCATAATCCTCTCAAAATCCATCCATTTTGTCACAAATGGCAGAATTTCCTTCTTTTTTAATGGCTGAATAGTATGTACACACACACGTGCGTGCACGTGTGTGCATACATATTTAGGTTGTTCCATGTCTTGGCTATTGTAAATAATGCTGCAGTGAACATGGGGGTGCAGATGTCTCTTCAATGTAGTGATTTTTTTCCTTTGGATACATACTCAGAAGTAGAATTGCTGGATCATATGGCAGTTTTAGTTTGAATTTTTTTGAGGAAACTCCATACTGTTTTCCGCAGTGGCTGTACTAATCTGCTTTTAGCACACAAATCCCACGTGTTGTAATTCATTCTAGCTTAAAGATTCATTTGCATATAAAGGGTTAACTTACATTTTTAAAGATAACATTGATTATACGTTAGAATGGCATTGATAACTACCGCTTCTTGAAATGATCATGAGTATTTTCTATGTAAATTATTATAAATAAAAGGACTGAAACAGGCAATGTAAACACCCTGATATTAGTGAAATTCTGCATACTCTGTGTGAAGATAATTGTTGGGGGTGGGGTGAGATCATTTGGAATGTGTAAAATGTAAATGATACAACACAAAAAATTGAAAAAACATATGGGCACAACTGAAATTCTTGCACAATACTGATGATATGTACCAAATTTTACTGCTTTGGTTTCAGTTTCTTGTGTGTTTTTGTCTAGTTCATTTAGTACTAAAAGGAAAATAGCCAAAGCAGAAAAATCAGAAGAGAAAGGGGAGATTTAGTTAGGGACTGATTATCCAATCAGTTGGATAATCGGTCCCTAAATAATTGAGAGATTAGATTTGAAAGTCTTATCCACAGCAAGAAACCTTTAGGTAACCTTAAACCTCTGACCATTGTCAACCAAAAGTGATGTAGTTCAAGTTTCCCCTTTCTCTTCTTTATCCCCTTGCCAACTCTTGTGGCTGAACATCATGGCATACCCCCAGCATAAATAAATACATGAGAACCTTGTTTGTTCTAAGACATGTATATTACAAATATATCCCTATTTTTTTCAGGAATGTTTATCACTGATTTTATTAAAATAATAGATTTCTATTTTCCTAGAAAACTAAGAGATAGATGGATGAATAGACAGTTATATATAACATGAATAAATGAGGGAAATGCCTCATAGGGTGGAAATGAAAATATAGAGTTTTTTTTGTTTTTGTTTTTTTTTGATCTTCAAGGTAAGACATTGAGGGAGGGACATTTGAAAAATGGCAGTTTGGGTTAATAGAAGATCCCTGATTATCAGTGAACAGCAGTATCCCATTGCTGCTAACCGTCTTAGCTATAGGGAAAAAACAGGATCTGGGGTGCCATTAGTATGTTTTCCCCTGGCTGCTGCACTTGACAAGAATAAACCTGAGTCCAAAAGCTAAATTTAAAAAATGCATTACTGAAACTTTGTTTATCACAGTAATCATTTTTTCCTATCCTTGAATTTGGTGAGCCCATAAGACTGTAATTATCTACAATACCCTGGATAATACTTGAGAAAATTTCTACCAGAGTGCAAAACATACTCATTTGCTGGTGACCATTGATATAGCAGAAGTTTTTTGATTTTTTAATTTCACTGAGGAATTAGAAAGTAAATTTAACTTACTTCGGATAGTAGATTCTTCTGCTGAACACTATTTGTCTTTCTAAATAATTAACTACTTGAAAATAATCATTAGGGATAGTGGCCAATTGAAAATAGCCTAAAATAAAAGTATACATCTGTCAACATTTCATTTATCTTTGTTTTTCTGGAATATACCCAGTGCATAAAGCTAAGTACCCCTCTGTCTTCCAAGGTCGTTTTCATTTAGCCTTTTGAAAACAGAATGGGGCAAAGGTAATATAATCGAAAGAAATGGCTATTATATTTGGCAGTGACATTAACTGGTGCCCACTGGGTTTGAAACATGGACTCTTTGCCTTCAGGGTTCATCAACATAGTTGGAAGATTGAGTAAATACAAACCAAGGGGAGTATAAGAACTCACAAAATAACATGATACAAAACAATAGAGTGCAAATTATACACATTTAGGTCTCTGGAAACAAATATTTATTTGGATTACATCATAGTGTTGGGATTATATAAAAATGTAGTTATTTATAGAAATAAGAATAAAATGATTTAAATTTTAATAAATATGTGTTAACTCCAATTATGACTGTACTGTCCTTTAAGTTGTGCACTGGAATTGGAAATTGTTATAATACACACAGCCCACCTTCAAGAGGCTTATAGCCCATTGAGTCCAAAACTTAGAATAATATATTTTATAGGCTAAAAGTTATATTACTGGTACAGATAACAGTTGCTATTAAAGATTGGAAATCACTGACCATCAAAGATGATTTCCTGGAGGAGCTAGGACTTGATCTACTACTTGAAAATAAAAACATTATTTAGATAAGAAGGAGGAGACTGAGAAAAAGAAGACATCAGAAATAAGACAGTGGGACTTCCTTGGTGGCGCAGTGGTTGAGAGTCCGCCTGCCGATGCAGGGGACACGGGTTCGTGCCCCGGTCTGGGAAGATCCCACATGCCGCGGAGCAGCTGGGCCCGTGAGCCATGGCCGCTGAGCCTGCGCGTCTGGAGCCTGCGCTCCGCAATGGGAGAGGCCACAACAGTGAGAGGCCCGCGTACAGCAAAAAAAAAAAAAAAAAAAAAGAAATAAGATAGTGATATTAATTATCAGATTAGTTACTGCAATTATGAGTGTGATAGAGTTTGTTACTCACGTGTCAAAGGTTTTTAATCTGAGAATAGGCTTCAAGTATAACTCTGCAAAATTTATTTGCAGACATTTATGTGTATGTGTAACATAAATATTTATAGGAAGTACTTCAGGTCCATAATTGTTACCAGCTTCATAAAGAGGTCTAACTTCTCTTAAAGGTTGACAACCTCTGCTCTATGTTCAGAGCTTTCTTCCATAGACAGTGACTTTTTCATAATCATTAGTCTGGTTAAACCTGACTGTCCGAGTTATTGGATGTTTCCTACTAAAATAGCAAAGTTTTGACGAAGACTGTCTCCCCAGTCTACCAAATAGTTAAGTGAATTGTTAAAAGGAAGAATCATTTTAATATCAGCTGTATGGCATGATACTGAAATAATATAATATATAAGTTGTAAGATTATTTATGGCTCTCATTTTTAACAGTAAGTAAGTTTGAAAAGAATGAAACTAATTGAAATTTGTTATTGGGAATTTAATGGGTAGGACTTAAATTTTAGTGACAAAACTAAGGTAACATAGCTCAAAATGCTCATTGTATTTTTTGTTTTTTTTTTTGTGGTACGACAAAGAGCTCTTATGACAGCTCTAATTGTACTGTTGATGGACATTTGGTTTACTCCAAGTTTTGTTGTTCTGTTTTGTTTACATGTCTTTTTGTGTACCTTTTCAAGATCGTCTCTATGGAGTATACCTAAGAGGAATTGCCAGTTACAGGATATGGGCAGTTCCAGGTTTACAAAATTATTCCAAATTGTTTTCCAAAGAGAATGATATATTGTTCTCCCACCAGCAGATGAGAGAGTTATTGGTTTTTTTGTATCATTTTAAGCACATTGTCTTATCTTTCAAGTTTTATCTTTCTTTGACTTGAAATGGTATCTCATTTTAGTTTAAATTTGCACTTCCTTCATTACTAAGAAGGTTAAACATGTTTTCAAGTTGTGAGTCATTCAAGTTTCTTGAATGTCTTTTGCCTTAAATTTTTTTTTTCCATCTTTACTTATTGTTTCATTGGAGTTACTTTTAAGACATAATTATACATTTTGCAAATGTCTTTACCCAGTTTGTAGATTACATTTGTATTTTTTTCTTTGTACGCTTTTAATTTTGTCTTTTGATGTATAGACATTTTAAATTTTCATAGGAATCAATTTGTTAATATTTTCCATTATGAGTTTTTGCTTTTTTGCATGCATCTTTTCCACTGTCTCTCAGAAAGTTTTGTTCTATCATTTTCCAATTTAAAATATATATTTCATAATGGGTTATATCATTTTTCCATCTGAAATTGATTTTCATAAACTGTATAAACATATGTTAAATACATAGGCCAGTTTTATGGTTTTATCTTTTCTTCCATCGACCTGTCTATAAGTTTGCTAATACCAAAGTATCTTAATTACTGTAGCCTTAGGTTAAGTATTTAAAGCTGGTAGGGCAAGATTTCCCACTTGATTTCACTCTTTTGGAAGTTTTTTGCCATTTAAGAAAGCAGCTTATCATAAATTTACATACACACACACACACACACACACACACACCCCATATACACACACATCCTTTTTGGAATGTTGATTAAAATCGTAATGAATCTATAAGTATATTGGGAGAAAATTGATTTCCTTACAATATTAAATATTTTTAGCCATGAACATGGTATGTTTTCTATTAATTTAGGTCTGCACATATTTTGTTAGATAAATCCCTAAATACAGACTTGTACATATTTAATTAGCTATATCTCTAAACATTTAATATTTTAGTTTTTATTTTAAATAGTACCTTCTTTTAAACTTTTATTTCTTAATATTACTAGTATGTAGAAATGCAGTTGACTTTTGTAAATCAATTTTAAATGCAGCAACATTTCTAAAAAGTGAGACAATTTTTCTGGCAATGGATGTTTAAACTGTGGAAGAGTCATGGTATATTTGACTGTGGGACCGTAACTGGAAGAATTGGCTGACTTAGCATTTCTAACCTTGCCTCGAAAAGAATACGAGACAAAGTTTGAGGCAAAAGTTTTATATTAAAAAAATTATAGGACATTCTTATCTGTGAATTTTGATTTTACTTCTTATAATTTTCACTGTTCACACACACGTTAGAAATGTGAACACAGGAATGCTATTTCCTTAAATGTTTTGATTTCTTTTTTTAAAAATCTTTAAAAAAACTTATCCTGTAGTCTCACAGATGGGTTTAATTTTGTTCCTTAAATTTTACTCACTTTTTAAATATTACAAGAGTAATGCAACCATCCTATTTTCTTAAAAAAAACTCTAAACATAAATCATAAATATCCCCCAAAGTGAAAAATCAGTCTTCATTTATTCCATCATTCTCATTCACCAGATAACAACTGTTAATTAATGTATACAACCCCAGATTCTTTGTTTATGCAGTCATTTACAATATATAAAGACTATAAAATCTGTAAATTAAAAAAAATTTCACCATGCTACCCACATTATTCAGAAACTAAAAATCTATTATGTATATCTCTTCATATTAGTCCTACAGCGACCATAATATTTAAAATAATGGCACAGAATTTTATTTGCTTTCAATACCATATAGTTATTCCTTAACTAATGGGCATTTGGATTGATTCTATTTCATTCTGTTAGAAACAATGCTACAAAAAGCATTCTCACACACAGATCATTGATCAGTTCTACAATTGTTTTTGTAGAATAAGTTCTAGAGAAAGAATTACTGAGTTAAAGACGTGTTTTAAATTTTGTAGAGACACCATTAAAATGAAATATTAAAATCATTAAATGTTTGGGTATAGTCACAAATAAATAGAGGTACCCATTTAATTTCAACCACCGACACATCTCAAACACCTGTCTCAAATATATGCCAACTAATAGGCAAATATTTGCCTTGCTTTTACTGCTTATTTTATTTAGATTATATGCTTACACAGTAAGATAGTATGCTCTTTTCATTTTCAATAGCTCTTAATAAGCCTTAAATGTAAAAATTTGCAATGTTCATTTTCACGTTTTATTTCTGTGAAAATATAGCAGAAAATACATCAGAAAATATAGTAAGGCAAAATCCAGCTTTGTGTTTTTGCTAGAACATGGCTAACTCCCTGTACTTCTCTGCCCAACCCAACCACACAATAGTGTTGTTTGTAACTTATAATTAGTAAATTACTGTTTAGATGCAGACTTTGGGTAATTTGCTGATTATAAACCTATATCCCTCTTTGCCTGTATTTATGAATTAGGTATGAAAATCATTGATATTTTGAAGTTGTGTCTTTGGTTTTGTTTTTATTGCTTTTACAGTTATTCTGTAAATGTCTTATCTGAGAAGATTGTCCACTTACATTTACTTGCCATTTCTTAATGTTAAAGCATTCATTAACTCAAGTGTTTTCTTTTTTAAAACTTTGATGTATTTAGCTTCTGTGAACATATAACATGCAATTTCTGTCCCTTTATTATTAATACATTTTGAAGGGTTATTTATCAGTGGACTGCAGAACAGCAGTTAACAGATATCTTGTCACCTATGTGACTGACTCCCTAATTTCTTACAATGCCACTATTTATTGATAGGACCTCTTTAGTGTGTCAAAAGCACAGACTTTTTCTAATGTTCCTAACTTGAAAGTTGAATAATGACATTAGTAGCACAGTGGTTAAGAATGTGTAATTTGCCAACTAGACTCTGTGTTGGAACCTTGGCTCTGCCGCTAGCTGGCTGTACCACCTCAGACATGGGCAACTTGCTTATCTCCTCTGGTTAATGGCATCTATGAAATGGGAGCAAGAGTAGTATCTTTCTCATTCTGTTGTTATGAAGAGGAAGGAAGGAAGGAAGGAAAGGAAAGGAAAGAAAGGGAGGAAGGTGTCTGGGATGGGGGCACAAAATTGGGTTTCTTCATCATATTGCAATTGACAGTTGACTATACACTATTGATAAAACGTATTAGCACAAAAACAACCAAAATCAAAGAAACACCCATTATAATACTGAAACTTAAAAGTTTACATGCAGAAAAATCCCAGCTGTACTAAAAGACAGCCTTTCCCCTTTAAGAAAAATTAATATATAAGATTTTTGTCATCAATTATTTTTTTAAACTGTGTATAGATTGGATCCTAAAGTTTCACTGCATTCATTGCTCTCCCCAGACTAAGTCAGACTCTATCTTATGGGCAGTGTGTGTGTGTGTGTGTGTGTGTGTGTGTGAGAGAGAGAGAGAGAGAGAGAGAGAGAAAGAGATGAAATTGGTCACTATGGCTATGCTTTCTCCAAAAACTTTTATCTGGAATTGTCCAGAATTGATGACATTAAATGTTTTATTTTTACATTATCAGAATAGCAATCTTAATGATCCACTTCTTCTTTAAATGTGTAGCAACAGTCCAGAAGTGATTTTGGAAAATGAAGAAAAAACTGTTGAATGGCAAACATAATATTTTATTGCAGTGATCAAAAGGAAAACCAGAAACCATTTCTTTTCTTTAAAAAGGCTTAGCTTTGTAGCTTCAAGAAATAACAAATACGAAAAATTTGTCATACGACTAGTCATATTTTAAAATCCATATTGGCAGTGTTTCAGTAACTGGCTAGGTTTCATTTTGTTTTCTGCTATTCCTTTGGGCATGGTCCTCCACAATTGATTACCACTTTAGTGGTTTCTCTGGTATTAGAGATTTTGTTGACAAGGCTTTCAGCTGTAAATTGCATACAGAAAGCCATATATCTGTTTTTCTCTCATAATGAATCCAATGATTTGATGCTATATTTAGAATCCATTTTAAACATTCTATACATAGAGCATAAAATAATTATTACATTAAAAGAAACTACCTGGGAGATGTGTTGTCACCTACTTTCATCCAATATTCATCTGTAAGAAGCTAGATTACATCATGTTTTAAATGCCTTTCCAGGCCAAATTGTCCTGTTCATATTTATCATAGCATAACATGTTATGATTTTCTTCCATGTTTTATTCAGAAAAGTGCTGGAAACAAGTTGGCAATTATTCTAGCCATTAGAATATGTATGATCCATATAAATCTATGATCCATATGCTTGAAAAGATATCTGAAAACCGAGAGAGAATTGGTTGGAAAATTTATTTTTGGCAACACTAGAAAAGGAAATGGATTGAGAGTACATCAGATACTGTGACAATATAGATTTATCATCTATGATATTATCGGTTATGTGTCCCTGTCTTCCTAAACTTCTAAAAGCATGAGAGGTAGGAACACTGCAACACTCATAGTGACCTGTGGAAAATAATTAGTCAAGATCCATCCAAACATTTTTAAAATTCCACAATTTTCTGTATAACCACCTTGACTGTTTCCACCATTGAGTTGGGTAGATGTTTATGTTGATATTATGTGGGCACAGATTGCCTCTAAACAATAGACAAAAAAGAGCTTAAACACACATCTACTTTCAGTGATTGTTAATATGAATAGAAATGAAATCTGACCACAAAAAACTCAAGCTTTTTGTGCCACTGTGCCAAAGCTGTGTGCATGTGTATTTGCCAGTAACTTAATGAACACTCAGACAGAGTGCTTCCCAGACACCTGAATCTGGAAGAGAGGGTTGCAAAGTTATAAATACATGCTCAGTCTTAATCACAGGAGAACTAAAGAGAAACTCTGGCACTGCTCTCCCAGTCAGCAATCATAAAAATATTCAATAAGAAGCAGGCAAGTTTTTAAACTATTTTGGTAAGTGGAAAGTGAGGAAGACAAATGTATTAGCTCACTTGGGCTGCCCTAAAAATATACTGTGGATTTGGAGCCTTAAACAACAGAACTTTATTTTTTCACGGTTCTGGAGTCTAGAAGTCCAAGGTCAAGGTATCAGCTGGTTTGGTGTCTTCTGAGGCTTTTCTTCTTGGCTTGTAGATGGCCACCGTGTTACTGTTTCCTCACATATTCTTTCCTCTATGCATGTGCTCCCCTGATGTCGCTGTGTGTCCAAATTTCCTCTTCTTATAGAAGGACACAAGTCATATTGGATTAGAGCCCACCCTGTGGCCTAATTTTAACTTAATTTAATCTTTTAGAAGGCCTTATCTCCAAATCCAATAACATTCTGAGATACTGTGGTTTAGGACTTCAACATATAAGTTTGGGGAGGACAGAACTCAGCCCATAATGGCACACGTCCCATTCTTTCTCACTTTCTATTTGGAAAATATAGATGCATTATCAGAACACGTATGTAAATGTTTTGTTTTCCATTTTAAACAAAAATATTAGGCAGCAGTTAGAATCCCTAGATATTATAACTAATCAAATAACCGGAACTCTACAACCAGTTTTTAAAGATGTTGAGCTGCCAAAATAGATATCATGAAATCCATGCGCAAAAGATCATCTGCTTTACTCATAGGAACATATTTTAGGCTCTAACTCAGATCTGATTTATTTTTAATTCATACACATTTGTAACAGAAATGATAATCTGGTTTCCTGGAATTGTAACATTAGAAAGGGATTAGGATTAGAAGGAAGTTGCTTTTAGCTGTTGATTTTACAGGTGAGAAACATGGGCGCCGAAGGTCAGTGGCAGAATCCACACTAAAACCTGTCTTACTGGCTGCATATCCAGAGCTCTCAGATGAGCTGCTTGCCTCTTTGGGATTGGGTTCCATCATCTGAGGTTCTAGAAGTTACTCCTTTTTGGTAAAGGCTGCTGTGATTACATACCCGTAGTGGAGCAAAAAATTTCTTTAGAATTTTTTGTTCCGTACCATAGAAGAAAAATCTACTCAATAAGTCGAATGCCATAGGGATATGTGACAGAGGCCAGACATGCTCACCCATCATGCAAGATGGGCTAATCTGTGTGAATCCTTCCCTACTCTCTAATTTCCAGAAGTGTTATTCATTTTTAGCTCTTTCTGATAGGTGGCCAGAGATTTTCAAAACATAAACAGGAAAAAAACCCAGCTCTCTTTTGACGACCCTGTACCCATCTCCCATACCCTTTATTATTTCAGTCTTATTTACTTAACAATAGGAGAGAAGTGAAGTACTTCAGCTTCACTTTTGAGATTCTTCCCATCTTGCTTTCCTGTGTTCTTTTTTCACAGACAAAAACTTGGGCTATTTAAAGTATGTTTAAATACCATTTTTTTGTGTGTGAAGTGTTTCCTAACTTGTCTAACCCACAGAGCTCTCTTTTCTGGAGTCCTAAGTAATACCCACTGTCTGGAACACTCACTTGGCATTCATCTTGGGTGATGTGCGCCTTTTTCTTTAAATGGATTGCAAACCTCTTGGCAGCAGGAGGTCTGTTCAATATCCCTATGAATTTTCTGGTTCTCAGGTCAGGAACTGCCAACAAAGTGCATTCTGTCTCCTCCAACTGTTTCCAGTCTGATAGCTTCCAAGTGAGATGCTGTTAAGACCTCTCCTTCCATGTGAGTTGGCTTGTAGATTTCTGGTGGGATCTGCTAACAGGTGTTATCATTTTTTAGCATAATTTTACATGAAAAAGAACATTTTCAAAGGCTCTGAGTTTCTTATAGCTACTAAAACATTTCATCATAAATGAGAATTCCAGTGATTCTGCATTAGTTATTAAATGCTTGAAACATACCATGATTTGAAGAATGCAATTTAACATATTTTGATCTAGGGTATATGAGATTTTTAGGAAAAGAGAGAGGAGAAAGTAGGACAGATATTTTTGGTTCAATTAATCAAAAATTTTTGCTCAGAACTCACCGGTTTCTTATGGCTGTTCTGTTGACATTATTGAGAGAGAGAAATACACACACATACACATGCAGGGGTGGAGGAAGAGAGCGAAAGGGAGAGAGAAAGAGTGCACAATGGGAAATTGTGCTTATAACTGTTACTTTTTTTTTTTTTTTTTTTTTCCGGTACGAGGGCCTCTCACTGTTGTGTCCTCTCCCGTTGCGGAGCACAGGCTCCGGACGCGCAGGCCCAGCGGCCGTGGCTCACGGGCCCAGCCGCTCCGCAGCATGTGGGATCTTCCCGGACCGGGGCACGAACCCATGTCCCCTGCATTGGCAGGCGGACCCCCAACCACTGCGCCACCAAGGAAGCCCTGTTACTATTTTTATACAGCAAATCAAGATACTTAATCTGTCCTTCTTATAAAATGACATGGCCACATATGTAAACAAATTATGTTAACTACCCTTGCTAGCTTGATGTTTCTTGCCTTTATCCTCCTGAAGCCAGTAGGTGCTGAGTTGTGAGCAGGCCTGGACAAATGGTAATGATCTATTTATCATTTCTACTAAGCTTATTGTCTCTGTGTGTCCTTTATGAAAGAGAAAAAGTTCCATGTTAAGTTCTGCAGTGAATTCAGCCTCACGTTTGTTTCAGTGAAATAGCACAGAAAATAAAAAGGTTTAAAAAAATAGAAAATAATACTGTGCAACCTGCCCACAGGGACTACTTACCCAGTAGCACAGCCAGTTACCACCATGGCAACGATCACCAGAATCTAAAACATTACAAAACTTTTTTCCCAACAGTGATATAAAGCAACTTACTATGATTTTTCTGAGAACCATTAGATACCAGAGGAACTTCAAACTGTTTTAAACCCCAAACATAAAGGGATCGTCTATTTTTTTTTTTGGTGGAAGCTCAGCAGTTTTTATCTGAACCCCCTAAGAAGTAACTTTCTCTTTTAAGAAAACAAACAAATAATTAACAGCCAACTAGATAAAAGTACCATTTGCTTTGAAGGAAATTTTAAACACCTTTTCATTTTCTAGCTCTTTCTTGTCTTACTTTAGATATTTTCCTAATTTTATTTTGGATGATGCAAAAGTTCCAAAGCTATTCTCATTTAGTTTACCCAGTCAGCAACTTTCCCTTCAGTACGTAATTCTAGTGCAAATTATGGACTCTCTTCCATGAAAAAAAAAATGGGCATAGCAGAACGTAGAACTGTGCACGTAATTTTATGACTCATGGGCAACTTCAACCCCACCTAGGGGTCCTTGTTTAAAAACTGTCAGTACATGGCCATTTGACAGGGAGAAAACACAGCTTCACCCAGCTGGTCCATGTTCTAATGCCCTGTTCTGAAAAAGCAGCAGCTGGAGTTTTGCTTTTGCCACTTAGGTGTTTCATGTCTGTCTCCACGTGTAGTGCGGACCCATGCATGACTGTGTACATAAACTGTTTGTTCCTTGATACTCCTATTTGGTCAGCTGAATTTCTCTTGAATGGGTAGTTAGATTGAACGAATTATTTATAGACTGCAGCCCTTGTGTAAGGCATTGCCACTGTGTATAGTTCCTATGCAACTTAGAATAGCAAATAATTTTGATCACTTACTATGGGCAAGTCTCTGTTCGTGCACTTATTTAATTCTCAGTAACCTCAATGAGGCAAATGCCGTAATGAACCACAAGACACTGTGACACAGAATGCCTTTTGGTTGTTTGTTTATTGTTTAATTGTTTCATACAGAGTCAAATAAAAACTGTAAAATCATCTATCTTACCTTGTGGTAGAACCAGAGTAAGATACTGGACTAAAGGATTTCATAGTCTGTGCTCATTTCACTAAGTTGTATTTAAACATATCTTGAGAGTTATACAATGATTTGTTGAAATTTAAATGTGGAATAATCAAGAGATAAACATATTTGATTTAACAAAATTATATGAAAAAATTAAAGCTCCACAGGGTGTTTAAGCATCTCTTTCTTAACTTATATATCACTTTGATTATCCTTAGAGCCCCCAACTCGGTCAGAATCTGAGTGAACTAATCAGGTTTGATAATGTAGTCCTGAGGGTTGAATTTCTCCTTGTGTATGACTGGTCCTGGCAGTTAGGATGTTAGAAGGTTTCTGGCTTTTAGCTTTTATAAGTTTGGATTTATCTGCATTTCAGTGCCTTTTGGACTCTGTTTAAAAAAAAATTCCTCCTTTTTTTCCCCTAATACCTGTTTGATCATTTGCATTTCTCTCCCAGGGTAAACTCATTCCACAATACACAACTTCCCATGATAACGACTCCCACATATATATTTCACCTCCAGTTCTTCCCTGAGCTCCAATTCCAGATTACTCTCAGATGTTTTAATCTAGGCATTCTACAGGCCACTATTTCCAGGTAGCTTTCCTCCCAGTTTCTAATTCCATTCTCTACACCCACACTGATATAACTTCTGTCCTTTCTTCATTATTCAAATGAGAGAAGGTGGCCTGGGGAGGAGGGGTGGGGGGAGGTTATTTGGGGGTGAGAGAGATGATGAATGTGGTTAGTGTAAGGAGACATCTCTAATATCCAGTTGGAGTAAAGAGCTGGATGTTGTATTAGATAGAGTTGTAGTTTAGAGAAATAGAGAATCTATGTGTGGAACATGTGTCTATATCTACCTTCCTTCCCATCTTTTCTTTTCTTCCTTTCTCCTTTCCTTTCCTTTCCCTCTCTCTTTCTGTCTCCCTCCTTCCCTTCCTCTCTCCCTATCTCTTCCTTTCTCCCTTCCTTTCTCCCTTTCTCTCTCTCTCTCTCTCTCAGACTCCTTTGTAGCATTGCTAATGATGGAGTTTCATTGCCTAAAAGTCAGCTAATGCTACAGCCAGAATTTGCCTTGGCAATCATTCATCTAATGATTCTGCTTTTCAGCTGATAAAACTACGACTCAGGAAAATTAGGCAACTGTCCACATTTTGAGCTACAACTAGTTTCCAGGGCCCCTCATGTTCAGTAGACGAGTCAGGAATACCTCAGTGGGCTGGTATCTGTGCCTGGTTCAGTAAAACTGATGCCTTTTCTTTCATTTCAAAGAGAGGATGCCAGAGGCAGCAATTTATCTGAATTTAAAATAACAGAATCATTAAATCATGATCTCTTGATGCAGTATTGGCCACTTGAAAGCAAAGAAGATGCATCATTATCCAACAACAGAGGGAACACCTTTTTCCTCTGAATCTTGGGAGTCTGAGGGCACTTGGGGAGAGAGGCATGACAGCGCTTTCCTTTCACTAAATGAAGCTATTTAGTAAATTGACACCGAATCCTCAGAGTTCCCTGAGAACTCTGCGAGTGTCAATATACCTCCAACGTGTCTGGCTCAGGCTCAGGGTGAAACAAAGATACTCTAAATTTAGGGAAAATTGGGGAATAATAATAGCAGACATCAATATCTTCTTGTAGCCTTTTAGAAAAGCCCAGGACACATTTGTTTTGCTCCTCTGCATGTTCGTGTTGGCAGTAGCAAAGTTAAATGAGGTGTCTTGCCTGTCTGTTAAACATGTGGGTATTCCCACTGGAATTCCGCCCAGGTGTTATAGAGATTTACCAGCTTTACTATCTTGCTAAATATGGCTCACAGTCAGGGATAAGTAAGGTTGCCATGAGAAAACTGAACATGTGGTTTGCTAACATGAACGCAGCACACTGTGTTCCGTGTGTCGTAGATATGTGTGTTTGGGTGTCTATGTCTTTGTCAATATGGCTTTCTCTACTAATGTTTGTGTGTGTGTGTGTGTGTGTGTGTGTGTGTGTGTAAGGACTAGTAACGTCATTATTCTGAAAGTAAGAAAAGGTATGTATAGAATACATGAAAAACATTTGTTTGGTGAACCAAAGGATTTGAAGGAAAAATCTGTTATTTTAAAATTAGTTTTCTTTTCTGAAAATTAAACAATGTGATTTTATTAAACAATATTTAAAAATAAAAGCATTCGAGTATTTTAAGGCATATTTTCTTAAAATTTCCAAAATGGAAATAGTTTGATTGATGATTTTTTTTTTAAAGAAGTAGCCTGAATTTTCTGATAATGCCTTAGTGAAGGTATCTAGGGAAGCAAGAAAACAACTTCTCCTTGTTTCTAAATCTTCAGTAGTCTTTCTCTTGCCCTTACATTGAACTGGACACTACATAGGATGGTTTGTAATGTCTTATTCTATGACATTCTATGACATGCAAATACAGACTCCTCTAAAGCATTAAAATAATGATTGCCTGAATTTGTATAGCTTTACTAAAACTATTTAACTACATTAATTTAAACTCATTTATATGTACTGAGTGAAGTAGAAGGAAATGAACAGCAACAAAACAATCCAAGGAAAGAAATCCATTCCAGGAAAAGAAAAGTTCCTATGCAAAACCAAACGTTTTGATCTAGAAAATATGATATAATAAAATAAAATGTATTAAAGCCATTGAAATGTGTGAAAAGAAGATTACATGGATAATTGAAAATCAGCAGCTAATACTTATTTTTTTCTGTAAGATATTTTTGACTCCTATGAAAAATGAAAGATTATGCTAATATTCAAAGTCAGTCAAATGATGACTCCCTTGATGTTCCATGATCAGTCTCATTTGTGAAATGTCTTCAATTATTTACATTTCCACTTAAGAATTCCTTCATTCCCCTTTTATTTTCTTTATAAACCCTAAACACTTTAAGATTTTAAATATTTAAAAATATTTGGGTCTCCATTCACAATGTACTATTTTACTTAATATGAAGAGAAATTTCATGGGGCAAACTTTTAAACAAAATAATGTGAAAAAAGATTAGAAATTAAATATCAATACAAACAATTCTACTAGTCACAATCTACCTGGAACTACAGGAATTTTATAGCCTGAAAAGATGCATAAGTATAAGAAGTTTTCTTCACTTAAATAAGAAAATTGAAGGAGAAAACATATCTATAAGTAAAATAAATACCTCACCCATCCAACTGGTGTTTTCTCCCTGATGATCGATATTACTTTCTGAGTGGACAACGCAGCATCCGAAGTCAAGGATAAAGATGCTGCAGTGTGTCAAAGGTGTGGCCAGTGTACCCATGAGCCTGCACATGTTTAGGTCATGGGGCTGCCCTGCTTAGACTACTTGTCTCAATGTCAGTTGATTACTTAAAGGAGCTTAACTATTAAGTGATTTTTTTTCTTCTAATTAACTGTCGATACTTGCAACCATTGATTAAATAAGAATTATTAAATAGAATGCCAGAATCTGTTGAAATATTACTACTGGTCGTAAGAAATACATATTCCCATTTACATGGAGGTAACAAATGCTCTCAAAAGCACATATAGGATAGACAGAACCTCACTGTTTTGGAGCTTATAACCTCATGTTGCAGCACCTCCTTCTTACTAACCTAAATAACAGGTAAACTGAGGCAAGCTCACATTACTAGACATTGAGTTTATTCTGTAATTGCAGTTCAGGAAATGAATGCTGTACAAGCTACAAGTGAGTCCGTTGAGGGTTTGGGGCAGGATGTGTTTATGGGTAAGGAGTGCAATGATGGGGAAGTCCAGCCAGAGTCCAAGCAGCAAGTTCATTGGCTTGAGGATGGATGGTGATCCTTGGCAGATGTTCATTGGTCAGGAGATAAATCTCCCTCTTCTGTAAATCAGGAATTTATGAGAAATCCATCTCTCAGTTCTTAATTTTTGTTCTTCTGAAGGCATATGCATGAGATTCTCCATTTCATACCCTCCAGTTCCATGTTAGATTGAAATCATTTCACATCCTCATCCTTTTGGGGATCATTGGTTATCATTTTGTCCACAACCAACCAGTATGCAGATGTCCCAGTGTCTGTACTTCTTTCATGACAATGACCTCAATACCATGTCAGTTCTCCACACTCATGGCCATTTTATCACCCCAAACGCTACAGCTGCACTAATCACTACCAATGTCTCCTACCACACTTATTTTCATTAAACTTAATGTTTTCTCTATTCAAGACCTCAAACTTGGAATCCTCTTTATCCAGCCAGTTTCATACCTGCTATAACATACTTGTTTCTCCCTTACTACTCCAGACCCCACAACTGATCTTTCAATTATAGTCTCATCATTTCCTTAATCCCATTGCCCTCTCTCTGTCAATTACACATACTCCACTCCAGCAGTTCTTTATGCTCAAAACAGCTTCTGAAGCTGATTCTTACACCTCCCACTGCTAGTGCTCACAGCAGAGGGAGAGGCGTCTGTCTTTCTAAGATAAGCCTTCCTATGTGTTCTCTTTCATCTTTTCTAAGACCTTATTCTGCTTTCTGCTTCATAAAAACTCTCCCTCTGAACTGCCGCTACCTTTACCTGCACACAAACTTGATTTTCTTCTACCTTAAACAAAGCAAACAAAACAAAATCAACAATCCCTTTTCCCTGCACACAAGCTGTCCTTCAAGCTATTATCATATCTCATTGTTATAACCAAAGTATTTTTATCAAAATGAGATCCATGAGATAATTCATAGGAAAATTCAGAAAACCCAGCAAATGATAAACATTCAGGGTAATGTTACCCATTGTTTATACCATTTTCTTATTTGTTACTATTAGCAATAATAGAGAAAACACAGATTTGGGGATAGAGAGGTATAATGGCTTAACCTCGCCTCCCAGGCAGCCAGTGAATTCTTCCTGGCAGGAGTGACCCCTGACTTGAAGGATAAATAGGAAGTAGTCGAAAGATAAAAGGCTTGGAGAGGCAATCCTGGGCCTTTTCTTATTATCTG
Organism: Grampus griseus; assembly: GCF_964374135.1. Lineage (NCBI taxonomy): Eukaryota > Metazoa > Chordata > Mammalia > Artiodactyla > Delphinidae > Grampus > Grampus griseus. The sequence goes on along the minus strand of NC_139019.1, from coordinate 37,448,969 downwards.
AACGACTGATGGGGGTGGGGGAGGGGTAGTGGTATCTAAAGGATAGGGCGGAGTTTCTAGCCATCCTGCAAATGCTACACAACTAAAACTATTCCTGGAGTTAGCATACACTGCATTTTTTCAGTAAAGGAATTGCTGTGGAAATCAACAAATGATTATATAGTGTTTGGTTTGGAACTTAAACATGTATCATTCAATATCACACAAAATCTCTCCACTCAGCATTTGAGCGGCCAGTGAAACAAATCTGACTCATTCAGTCTGCAGTTGCATTCTTGGTGATTCCACCTGAAGGGCAAACACATAACTACTCCATCCTGTCTACTAGTACAGGCTTGCCTGCACATAAGTGCCCATTATTTCATTATTCTTATTGTTATGCATCCTATGTATTACCTAGAGAGGTTATATATTTTAAAATGTATCTGTATAGATTATACATTCTATTTCTTTCAATTTTAATTAATAAAAATGGTGCTAATATTTCTTACAAATAGAGGCATTGATTTTATAGATTTGAAAGGCACTGAGCTGTGCCATTTTGAAGATATGATAGGAAGACTATAACTAGCCTTGGCTATTGATGGCCAGTGGAATTGAAATGTCTATTTTTTTTTTTTTTTTTGATTCTGGAATTTATCTTTAAAACGTAAAATATTCCAAAAGCTTTCTGAAGATATTCTGTTACAAACAGCAAAACCACATAAGCTTAGGAGTTCAAAAATGTTTTTTGACTTATTTTCTGGTGACAGTGCTAGGCCTGTGTATTAGTTTTATTTTGCTGCTATGACAGATTACCACAAATTTAGTGGCTTACAGGAACCACAAATATTACAGTTCTATAGATCCGAAGTCTGACGTGATCTCACTGAGCCAATGTCAAGGTGTTGACAGGCTGTGTTTCTTACTGGAGACTCCAGGGGAGAATCAATTTCTTTGCCTTTTCCGGTTGCTAAAGGCTGCTGTGTTCCTTGGCTCGTGGCTGCCTGGTGTCTCGAAAGCCAGCAATGGAGTGTTGCATCCTTTTCAATTCGAATCACTCTGACCTGACTCCTTAGTCACATATCTTTCTCTGTCCTCTTCTTCCTCCCTCTTGTACTTTTTTTTTTTTTTTTGCAGTATGCGGGCCTCTCACTGTTGTGGCCTCTCCCGTTGTGGAGCACAGGCTCCGGACGCGCAGGCTCAGCGGTCATGGCTCACGGGCCCAGCCGCTCCACGGCATGTGGGATCTTCCCAGACCCAGGGTACAAACCCGTGTCCCCTGCGTCGGCAGGTGGACTCTCAACCACTGCGCCACCAGGGAAGCCCCTCCCTCTTGTACTTTTAAGGACCCTTGTGATTGCATTGGGCCCATCTGGATAGTCCAGGATAATCTCCCTATTTTAAGGTCCATTGATTAACAACCATAATTCATGTACAACCTTAATTCTCCTTTATCTACGTAACTGAATATATTCACAGGTCCAGGGATTTAGACATGGAAATCTTCGCAGGGCCATTATTCAGCCTTTCACAACTTTCACATTGTTGTATGGATTGAATCCTTAAAGCTGTCAGCAGGATCCTGGCTTTAAATAGGACACCTTAGTCTATACCTTTCAAGTAATATTCAAGAGGAATGTGGTCATAAAGGCTATCTACTCTTCTGACTGCTAGCATATTTACAGTTTATCAGTGCAAAAGGCAAACTGTCAACTTATAGAGGTACATTATGTCATATAAATTAATCCTTTACCACAATGGGAAGTTCTCTCACTTATTCTACCCCATGGCTGCACTGTTGTAAAAACAAAAACAAAAAGCAAAGACCGTCATATTTTTTTCCCTCCTCTTTTATCTGTACATATGCAACTCAAAGATTTCTTCGAATTTATCATTCAGGTTGATGTGGTATACCTTTCATCCCTCCAAAATATAAAAATATTTTGTGTTTCTTTCTGTATCTAAGCCTTGACTTGTAATGTGAACAATTAAAAACTCAACTGTAAATCAGCACTTATTTAACTTCCTCCTTTTTTGTGTATGTGCTCTTTTTGTTTTAATTGAGTACCGTCTACAGCTAAATTCTCCCCTTGATGAATTCACTTTTTGCTAATTTTGTTGCAGGATTTTTGAGGGACCCTGACAGGCATTTGTAGGAGACAGAAACATGATTAAAGGGAGGAAGAGAAGGAAAGGGGCTCACTCTCTGTGTGTGCCTTGAGACAGGACATGGGAGATTGTCTGAGTTGGTGTTAGTGAGCCCAACTTATGAGGTAGTTTACAACCTAGAACTTGATGATGATGACTGTAGGAAAAATATGACTTTGTACGCCACAGCTTGGTATAGAGGAAAAAAGACTGACCCAAATCAGCTATGAGGAGTTTATTTGATTATCAGTAACGTGGCATTTCTGTTTTTCATTTGTCAACTTTGAGGACTGGACAGATTTTTTAGGATACCTTCAAGTTTTAAAATTAGTAACTTCACGTCTTATTTCTCCTCTATTTATTTAATAGTTTTGTGTGTATTGAATTACTAGACTAGCTTTTATAAACATATATTTACATGTAATAGACAAATAATAAAATTTGGTTTAAAAGCATCGTTTTTTGTATGATAGGCTACTTCAGGAAGTTTGAAGTCATGAAATAACATCTGCAAAAAATTAGTTGCACATACTGATAAGTCCTGAAGGGCAACAGAGTATAGTGGACATGTAACTCAGATGTCACTATTTTTTTTTTTTTTTTTCCGGTACGTGGGCCTCTCACTGTTGCGGCCTCTCCCGTTGCGGAGCGCAGGCTCCGGACGCGCAGGCTCAGCGGCCATGGCTCACGGACCCAGCCGCTCCGCTCCGCAGCATGTGGGATCTTCCCGGACCGGGGCACGAACCCGTGTCCCCTGCATCGGCAGGCGGACTCTCAACCACTGCGCCACCAGGGAAGCCCAGATGTCACTTTTAATGTACTGTATTATTTTTGTTTTGTGTATCTTTCCTTCCATCTCAGAATAACAAGAATATCTACCCTTTTTTCTAGAGCAAAACTGGCACGTTTGAGTCTTAACCCTGTTGTTTTAGCTGTGCAACATTGGCCAAGTTAGTTAGTTTCTCTGGGCCTCCATATTCTCATCTGTAAAATGGGGTTATTAATAGTATCTACCTTGTAGAGTGCTGGGAGAATTTAAGTGAGTTAGTACATGTAAAGCACTTAGAACACTGCCTGTTTAGAACAGCAAATGCTCAGTACTGATGAGCTAGTACGATTCAGGAGTCATACAGTCTCCAAAATTGGCTTAGAGACAGTGTGGCACTACAGAGACAGTGTGACACTGTAGGACTTTTGCCTCACCACCTCCCACTCTTATCTAATGCTTCCTAGAAACACTGGAATAAAGCTGTGAACACACTGGAGTGGGGTTGACTCGGTGCATTTTCCTTTTTTTTCTCTCTGTGGCAACAAGGAAGGAACAATATGTGCTGTGTGTGAGGTCAAAGGGCTTCAGATATTTTACTGTCAAGCCTGAATCTAAAGTCAATTTATATTCACTGCCAAGAAGAGACCACCTAATCACTGCCTGGAAGGCGCTCAGAGCCTGGTGTTGACATCCCTGATGTACCCGTGTGAGCCCTGTAGGAGAGGCCTTCTGCTGTACTAATTTGGGCTTCCATTAGAGCCTGTTCATCCCATTTGGTTTCTCAGGACCCAATGGTGGGTCATCCAAAAGGACAAACAGGGAAAAATAATAGCAATGAAAACAACCAAATCTTTCCTTACCACACTTGTGAGAGAAGAGTCCTTCCGAGCTCATTTTATAATTTACATATTAGTTGTCAATATAAATTTTAATATAACTACAAAGTTATGTTAATTATATTTTAAATGATTTATTTTATCCATATGAAAATTTGCTACTTAAGGACTGGAGGCAGAATCTTTTGTAAAACTGAGCGTTATTTTTTATATAAGTAATCATTATAATATATCTATGCTAGGCCTATAATTTAATACTTTCAACATCCTTATGTGAATATACTTAAAATTATATGATGTTTTGCAAATTGAATACATGATAATTTGTGAAATTACTTTTATGTACATTTAACCAAATGTAATATGACATGGCACAGCTAATTCCCCATCTTGACATTTTAAAATTATATCTAACCACCAAGGCCCAGCATAGATGTTACCTCCTCTGTTAAGCTTTCTGGATGATCCCAGCCAGAAGAATTTCATCTTCCTCTGACCTCTAGGAATTCTTGCATATGCCATTCATTTTGCTATAATTTCTATGTATGTTTTTTTCATATATTATATTGTAATAACATTGAAAGGAAGAATAATTTTACTCATTTTATTTATCTTCCACAACACTCTAATTGTACTAGCAAGTTAATAATATTTGTCAATTAAGTGTCTTTGAAGTGAGAGTACGGGCCAGTAGATAGTTTAGTGATACTCCAACCCAGCCAAAATAAAGGTGTAGATTCAGGGAGAGAATATTGATGTCAGTCATTAATTTGGTACAAAGACATGTAAAAACATGACATAACATTAAGGCCACTTTAAGTTTAAATACAAGAAAAAAATGCCTTTGCATATTTCCTTGGGGGTGGGAGAGGTAAAGGATTAGGTTCAGGATGATTCAAGAGTCTGGAAGATGGACTAGTTGGGGAGTTTGGAAGAATTTATGTAAATATTTTTCAGCTGTAATGGCATCATAAATAGCAAAAATTAATTTTTATTATTTAATGGCATTTTCAAATGGAATGTTACATTTAATGATCAGTTGTAAGCTGTTCCGTGACCATGTGCTATTGAGCATCTACTTATCTTAAATTTAAGTGATACTTACAAATTTTAATATTATAAGACAAGATCTTACAATATTTCTTATAAATACATACTTTTTTGTTGTTCAGAAACCTCATTTAATGGCTTTTAAAAACACAAATCCTAAAAACATTTCTTACAGTATAAATACATTTTTTTTCAGAAACTTCACTTATTAGTTCTTAAAACACAACTCAAAATGTAATTTCCCAAGGCTAAATGTTAGCAGTCAGAAGTAATAGATATCTTGAATCAATCATCTTAACATTTTTCAATCCACATAGTTTTTTTCTCAAAGAGACTGTAGTGAATGGAATGTCACTTGGGGAGCATTCTGCGATTCTATTTCTGGAAGGCACTAGTCCTGTTAGTAGCACACAAAACCATTTTTTTCTTCTGTTACTGGTTTTAGTTCTGTGACACGATGAGCAAATTTATAAAGTAAACAAAAAGATAAAGGAAGTTCACAGATAATATTAGCAATGGGATTTTGGCAGTAGGAAATGCATCTTCCCTGATGAGATAGCACCTTTGTAGGCCTGGGAGTTGAGTTAGAGGAAGGCTTTCTTAATGATGTCCAGATTTTTTTAACTGAAATGCATAGTTGGTTGTGTACGATACTAAGTTGTAAGAGGTGAGAAAGGAGAAATAGATTTGGGAGAAGATGACTTAAATTCTAAATATTTTGAAGCTGAGGTTCTATTGGGAAATTTGAATAGAGACTTTATATGTATAGACACTGTTATGCACATGGCAATTTCTTAAAGCTAACAAGCTCCTGTCATCAAACTCTCAAGCATGAATACCTGTGTACCAAAAATATTTTGCACAACATGCCACAGCAATTGCTAATGCAGGTGTTTACCCAAATGTCATTTTCCAAGAAGGCCTATCTTGACCTTCTTTTTATTAAAAAAATAAATAAATAAAGCAGCCCTTTTCCTTATCTCCACACTCCCTATTCTACTCTTCTGCATTTTTTTCTCTGTATCACTAATCACCATTTGACATTTTATATACTGCACTTATTTTATCTCTTCCTCCCACTCACATCCCTATATAATCCATCCATGAAGGCAACGACTTGAGTTCAATGCTGTATCCCCAGCAGCCCAATTTGTGCCAGACACGTAACAGGTGCTCATCATTTTGTTGAATGAATCAGTGAGTCCTGAGTCAATTATTAGTCCTTGAAATTCTTTATCAACAGTCTTTTATATGTGGTAAGACTATTTCATCATTAAAAGTGAATAAACATGTTTCTCCAATTAAACAAAGCTTGGCTATACATAGGCTGAAATGCAACTGTTGTACATTCATCCATAAGAAAATGACAGAGCCATGCTTTCTTGGGAGAAATATTTGCAGATATTTTCCAAATGAATGGATCCTTAGTATACTAGCCCTGAGTAGACTGCAAGATCTCTAAGTTCATTCTCTTTATAGTATTTTAAGGACTCTTGACAGAATGAAGTTTTAAGGCCAAGGAATAGACTAAATATGTAGATACCATTGGGAGAATATTAAAGGACAAAGAGAAGCCCTTCCAAGTCTTTCACAATTCCTGTAATTCGATTAGATGTTCAATTGGTTAAGGTCTGATTTAAAGGCCTCTGTTAGGGGCTTCTCTGGTGGCGCAGTGGTTGAGCATCCGCCTGCCGATGTAGGGGATACGGGTTTGTGTCCCGGTTTGGGAAAATCCCACATGCCGCGGAGCGGCTGGGCCCGTGAGCCATGGCCGCTGAGCTTGCGCGTCCGGAGCCTGTGCTCCGCAACGGGAAAGGCCACAGCAGTGAGAGGCCCGTGTACCGCAAAAAAAAAAAAAAAAAAAAAGCTACTTTTTAAAAAAGAAAGTTTTGAGTAAAAATTCTTTGGTTGCCCCAACTCTTCTAAGATTTTAAAGCATACTTTAAAATTCAACGGGCATTGAAATTTTTTTTCTGTTTTGTTTTGCTTACCAATTTAGTGGATGGTAGAGTACTTAATATGCTTTGTTTTAAAAATTAATAATAATAATAAAATTACTAACATTTAATACATGCTTACTCTGTGCACTTTAAAAAATCTTCTGAACTACACATATTAAATAATTTAATTCTCACAATAACTGTGCATTGGGCACTATTAGTATGCCTATTAAGTGATGAAGAAACTGAGGTATGGAGGGGTCGTTCTGTGACCAGTACTATTTTGGTTCAACTTACTATGTTTTTTCCAACTTTTCCTCTTAATAATTAAGAAAAAATGAATGCTATCAGGAAATTAACCCAAAGCCTTGTTCCTTTCCTAAATCATACAGGGATGACTGGCTTTTGTTCATGATACAATCCTGTTTACTAAGGTAAAGAGCTAACCAAAGATCAAATATTTTTAAAAAGACTTTGTTCAAAATGTAATTTTTTAAAATAATCTGATACAAAAGTAGTTTAAGAAGGGGAAAAGCTTCTAAAAATGATTTTTTCAATGTACAATTACAAATGACAATGATAAAATTGTAGAGATAGCAAATACAAAGACCAATCATGTATTAGGATAATACTGGTTTTAAGTCGTTACTGACAATATAATTTTGGACAAGTCTTTTAGTGAACATTTAAGTACCATAATCATTTTTTTGGTTATATATGAAAGTAAAAATAGAGATGGTATAGGTATAAATACATAGTCATATTGAATGCAAGCAAATGGAATAGACTTTTAAGAACCATGCCAAGAAGGCTGAATCCAGAATCCAGTTTCATTTTAAAAACCTGCCAAGCACAGTAAAAATGGCTGTTTTCAATGGGGTTCAGAGTTAGAACTCAATTTTACCCTCAGTTGGTTGACAGGTGCTGTCAGTGGGTATTTTCCATAGAGCACATTTTCCAATTCAGTCATTTGAGAAGCTGTGTTCCTGTGTGCCATCGTGCTTTTTGCACTTTTTTTTTTTTTTTTGCCTAAAATAAATGCTCTCTTCTCCCTCACCCTCCCATGTCTAGATAACCTCTGTTAATCCTTAAGATTTGGTTCTACATACCAATGCTTAGTTCTGAGGACAGCTCAGAGCTACCCTGCTCTCTACTCCCTCAGCTCCTTCCCTTCTGTGGATATTCATCACAGTACTTTCACCCTGCTAGACTTGGTTCTATTACCAAGCTTCTCCTCTCCTTTATATGAAAAAGGAGCGTTCTTTGTTTGACTTTGCACTCTCAGAGCCAAGAACAGTTTCTGGCACATAGTAGGTATGGAATAATTTTTGAAGAAGGAAGAGAGGTAGTAAGAGAGGAAGACCGAAAAAGAGGAAGAAATTTTTGTAAGGCAGACAGCAGATGAGTACATTTCAACTCAGTATGTTTCGATTCCATTTTAATGCAATTATCTCATCTTGATTGTCTTAATTCTTTTGTATGCTATGCATAATTTTAAAAGCAATTAAGTGACATTTCCTTATGAATTAGGGCCAATAATTTTAAATCTTGAAATATTTCATGAGCTACAGGGGACAAATCTGCAGTAACTCAGTTCCTCTTGAGGGTGGGCCTGAGTTCTTTGTTATTCTCGACCTGCATCAGAGAGAAAATAACAATGAGGGGGACAGATAGACACTTTTACTATTGGTGTGTATGGCTTACCCTAACATTGATGTGTCCTTATTCAAAGGCTTTCTGCTTTTGTAAAGCTCATATTAGTTGCACAGGAAACTACCTGAAAATTCTTTTTTGTTTGTCTTTTGTTTTTTTTGTTTTTTTTGTTTTTGCAGTACGCGGGCCTCTCACTGTTGTGTCCTCTCCCGTTGCGGAGCACAGGCTCCGGACGCGCAGGCTCAGTGGCCATGGCTCACGGGCCCAGCCACTCCACGGCATGTGGGATCCTCCCGGACCGGGGCACGAACCCGTGTCCCCTGCATCGGCAGGCGGACTCTCAACCACTGTGCCACCAGGGAAGCCCTACCTGAGAATTCTTGCTCAGGCATTTTCCCTCATAGGGAGAAACCCACCCCAGAGTACGGGAGGCCTAATCTTACAGAAAGCCATTATGATGGGAAAATTCCACTTAGGCATGGTGCCTGTCATCAAGAGAATCTTTTATTTTAGTCTGCCTCAGTACTCTGCTTTTTTTATTCTTTTTTTTTCTTTGGGAAAAATTATTATCAATTTCCACCTTGTGATTACTGATTTGAATTGTGTCAGTATACCCTTTTTTATTCTGCATTTTGATTTATAATCTGTAGTTGTCGTTTGAGACCAGGCTATTTAAAAACACTTGATGAAAAATTTAATATTGTAATTTAAGATATATGGAAATATAACTGTGACTTCCTTGTATAATTTAAGTAGAAAACTTCTCTCTATACTGAAATATTAAAGTACCTAGTAGCAGAAAATTGTTGAGTAATGAAAAGTAAGCATTTGAATATTAACTTTTAGACTTTATAAATGTGGGAGAATAATGGCAAGAGAGTGTTATTATTTAAGATAATTACCTTCCCCAAATTAAGTTATTAGGCCTATTTCATTCTTGAAAAAGGGATGACTAATTATAGAGATCAAAAAAGGAGCGTCATACATGTGCAGGATTAAGGTGGTATTGTACTGGTTGGTGTTAATAGAATCTCAGATTGGGAGAGATGAAGAAAAAATTAGTAATTCCGTTGTTAAGATGATAGAATCAACACTGGCTTCTGTTGGAGAGAGAATAATATTGACCTGTTGTGAGAGCTTTTCAATTTAATAGATCCACAATGAAATAGCAGCATTCAGGTTCTGCTGCTTATCTGCAACTCATTTCAACACCTTATCAATTTTTGCCAAGAATGCAATTCAGTTTTATTTTGTTGCCGGAATGAGAATATTCTTCAAAGTAATTTTGTCTCAAGGTTTTAAATCAGGTTCAATTAAGACAGTCTTTAAACTGAGTGATCTTATCAAATAGAATGCTTACTTATTATTTTTATAACTCTTTAACAATCTTACAATAAGTTGATTCCTATGCATACAAGATATTACTCCTGAAAGAAACTGTCTTCTGCATTACAACATTGTTTAGTGATGGTAGAACAAGCATCATACACACAAATATATTCTAAGGAGAAAATCATTTGTCTTATGTCAGTTAGTTTTGTGAGGCCACCCAAGGGTACAGAATGAATATGTGCTGGAAAAGATGACAGCTTAATGATCACACTTCCTGCATTCATTGTTCCCATTTGTTTCTGCAGATAAAAAAATCTATAATGAATTTGATACTATCACCTGAATAGAACATTAAGGAATGTAGCAGAGGATTTGAGGGATCGAGGGAGAAAATACCCACTCTGTGTATCATAACTCATGAGTTTATTGTCAGTTCCATTGGACTGACCCTTAAATCTGACAGCTCAATTTTAATTTACATTTTCATTGTTTTTCTGGTATCTTCTTCCCATGATAAATTTCAGTTCCATTTAATTTGACTATAATACTTACAAGATTCTTCTGACAAGATAATTACTCTGGGCTATTTTATAGGGTATTTTTAGTTTACGGGACAGAGAAAGAAAGGAGGCTTTTAACAGACACAAATGTGTAGCTCCCTTGTGCCTTGCAAGTCTCTTTATGTTCTTCTTCTGCTATCTTCTTCCCTTTCCCTCTGATACAGATTAATACCAGATGTAACGCAAGCTGCCACCTGTCCCTTGTTTATCTGAGACGATTCCTTTTTAGCATCTCATGTTCCTTACTACTGATAATTATGGAAAGCCTATTTGAGGAAAATAATGCTTGGAATATTTGCTCTTATAAAATGAGACTTGCTTAAAGGACTGTATAGTCAGAACATAATTAATTGCTATTTTAAGAGTCTACCATTAAAGCAGCCAAGAAAACATATTGACTTTTATTTTTTTAATGTGGACATGACATTTTCGGTAGAATAGGCATTTGGAGTTGGAGGTAAGAGTTTCCTGTGGGTGCATCCGCACTTAATTTCCTTGTTCAGAGTACTTATACTGAGTGGGAGATGCATTTGTGAGGTACCAGAAGGGGATTAATCATTTAAAATGTCATTGTGGAGCAGAATGAAGTTAAATTAACTGAGTGTTTAAGTTTTGATTAGTTAACAAATTATCTTTTGTCAAATAAGAATTTTACTATATATGTGAGTGAGTCTGAGGATACAGATGGTCAGTGGTGAGACCAATACTTTTGCCCAGGGGCCTTATGTGTTTGTACGTTCACAACTAAAACGTTGCTCTAACACACGGGCAGAGATGGAAGAACACCTAATACCAAGTAAAAATTAAACTAACCTAGAGAGAAATTGGAACAAAACTCATAGGAAATAGGCAAAAAGACCTATATAATTAACTTAAAGGGCTTAGACTTTGGAGGCAGAGGGACCAGGGTGAAAATCTCCCTTTCTGCTACTTCAGAGCCATATATTCTTTCTAATGTTGCTCCCTTTTCTGAGATTCAGCTATTCACATGTAAAATAGAGATCAAAAGGTTTACCTTGCAGTATTATTGGTAGGATTAGAGGTAATGTTTATAAGAAACCTTATAAAAAGTGTCTGGCATGTGACGAGTGTTCATAAACAGTTATCATAAATTTCCTAAAAAGCGTAATTTTAACATTTTCAAAATTTTTTTATGAATTAATATGAAATGTTATTGTAATTTTTGCAGGAATAATTTACATTCTCTTAATTTCCTGATTTAAGAATTCTTAAATCTGGCTCCTAAAAATGTAGGAATTCTTATGTTTGTAAATCTTATATTACTTTCAGCATATGTTCAATTGAGAAGTATAGTAATATAGGGATTTCACTACATAACTTAAATTTACTACATAAATTCATTGTATAAAAATAAAAATAGGGCTTCCCTGGTGGCGCAGTGGTTGAGAGTCTGCCTGCCGATGCAGGGGACATGGGTTCATGCCCTGGTCCGGGAAGATCCCACGTGCCACAGAGTGGCTGGGCCCATGAGCCATGGCTGCTGAGCCATGTGTGTCCGGAGCCTGTGCTCTGCAATGGGAGAGGCCACAACAGTGAGAGGCCCTCGTACCACAAAAAAAAAAAAAAAAAGAAAAGAAAATCTAGGTATGTTAAAGATTAAATTATTTACCCTAGGTTGATTAAGGCAGTTTAAGGAAAAGCCATCAAAATACTTAATTTTATTCATATGAATTTTTCCCTGAGCTAAACTGTTACAGTACAGTATTCTTCTATTCAATATTATGCTATAATGCAGTATACTCTTCCTCTCTTCAAGTTCTAGTTCTACACAATTCATCACATACCTTATTTATTTTGTTTAATCAGATTGGTGTTGCCTTTTATATTTGCCCATCCAGAAAACAATATGTCACCACTGGTGTTAGGAAATCATTAAAATTATATGAAGTGTGATCTGCACAAGAGTGTTTTTCATTTATTAAGCTTATTTTTATTCTGAGGTAATCTGTAGGAAGGAAATGTGATACTTCTCCTTTTGGTTTTTCTGTTACTTTCATTTTGGCAATTCTCACTTTCTTAATATTCCAAATCACAGGTTTCATCTCAAAGCAATTACCTTTGTGGTTATTTTTACTCAGATATTCATTCATAGTTTCTTATTGTGATGTGTGTGTGTGTGTGTGTCAAATTCGCCTAAATTTTAAGTCAACGGACTTTCCGAGGGCCTTTTCTCTGATATCATTCTGCTGATGGATATTCAGAGAAAGCAGCTTGGAAATACACTCCATGACATGTATACATACAGAGATAATAATAAGAACAGAAAACCACAAAATGTGTGTGATTGCATGTACTCTGATATAATTGTGATGCTAACCACCTGAAGTTAGTGTCAGACTTCATAGGTTTAAGAACATGAAACCCAACAAGACTGCTGTCACTTCAGATGCCAGCCACAAATTTGGGAGCCCTTAATCCATCAATACTTCTGACCAACTGGCCACAAGTCTGGGGGTTTCCATGACCCGCCCCCCCCACCAGATTTGATAATTCACTAGAATGACTCATAGAACTGATGAAAACACTGTACTTATTACAGTTTTATTTTAAAGGATACAAATCAGGACCAACTAAATGAAGAAACACATAGGAGAAGGTCTGGGAGAGTCTCAAACACATAGTCTTCCTGTTCCTCCCCAAGGAATCAGGAAGCAACACCCTCCAGATACATAGATGTGTTCACCAACCAGGAAGTTTTGGTGTCTAAAATTTTTATTGAGGTTCCATTAGGTAGACATGAAGGATTGAAACAATGAATCATTGCCCACGTGACTGAACTTAACTTCCAACCCCCTTCCCCTCCCTGGAAGTCAGACTGGCTTAAAGCCCCATCCCTCTAATCACCTGGTTGATCTTTCTGATGACCAGTTCCCATCCTGAGTAATAGCCTTAGTATAAACTCAGTTGTGATGCAAGGTGCTCATAAATAACACAGGCATGCCTATTACTTGAGTTCCCAGGATCCTGGGACAAAGGCCAGTCAAACTCTTTATTATACCATAGCGAAGAGTCCAGTATTAATTATAAAAGTATATATTTCATCTTGGTAATACACATATTCTCTTTTTATTTGCCACTTGAATCTGATTTATCAAATATGTTAGCCTTTGAAGAATGACTTTAGAAATCAACCTAAGTGTCATAATGGTACTAAATGTTTTGCTAATATAGGTCGTCTAAATTTTATTTGCATTTTGTTTAAAATCAGTTGGAAATTTAATCAAATCAAATCAAATTTAATCAAATTAAATCAAATTTAATCAAATTGTTTGACAAATGATATGCCAAAAATCTCATTTGGAAACTTTCAGTTAATAGAAATTACTAAAAATAAAGCTTGTAAAGAGGAACACCTTAAGATTTTCTATAAAATCAAGGATAACTGAACAAATTAGATGGAGATAGCTCAAAAGCTTTGGAATATCTTGCATTATGTGAATAATTTTGGATGGAGTTTCTATGTTTACTTAAAGTTTGTTTTTTTTTTATACCAGAGTGTAATAAAAGTGGGAAGCTTTGAAATTTTACAAAATATAAATTTGGTGAAACACTCAAAAGGATCATTAAGAGATAATTGATTTGACATGTTTTCTCTTTTAAAAATATTTGTTGAAGAAAGGCACTCTGAGTAGAGGCAGAGAGATAGGGCTTGCAAAAATATTCAGGCTGAATAAAAACTCAGGATATCATAAAGTTATCAGAATTTGATATGAGCTTAGCAGATGTCTTAGCAAATGGAAAGAGATTGTTTTTCTCAAATAAAAAACTGTAGTCTATTGAGAAAAGTTAATAAAAAGTACAAGCAGTTTTTCATAAAATGAACCATTGAAGGAAACATAAAAAGCAATATGACTGTATTAAAAAACAGTCTTCAGATCAATACTTAGATATATATTAGACTCAGATACAGAAATTAGAGTATGTACCAAAAATTATTATTCTACTTAGTTTTTAAATGTTAGACACTTTAATTTTCTTCATTAATATACATGCATTATTTTTATTTGTTAGAAATAATTTTATTTTCAAAAATAATTTGGTAAGACTATTTTTAGTTCCATCCATATAATAAAACCAATTTATTATCAGTATATAAATATTTCAAAAATAGATAATTTTCATTACTTTTAGGGCTCACTTTCATTTTTCAAAGTTGTCTTACTTTGGAAACAAGATTTAATGTTTTCCCTACTTGTAAATGCATATTTGCAATTACCTACCTAATGATTAGTTATTAAATATGACCATTTAGAAATTACAGGCATTCATGTCTTAGTAAATTACCCAATAAAATTTAATATGACAGTGTTTCTTTTGACATGATTATTGTGATTATAAACTAAACAAATTTTGTTGAAATAATTTAGCCTCATCCTTCAGACAGAATAAATAGTCCTAACAGTGATTTTTCTATCTTATAGTATAGATCATTTGGAGGACAAGTGCATTCTGAAAGAGAATGCCTTTTACCTACAAGGGTATATCACTTTTGATCTTTCACACACGTTAAATTTATTACTTTATCTTTCATTTTAGCAATCACTGAAACATAACATAATTTGAGAATGGTGTCCTGGTAGACATTTAAAAAAAGGTTTTCATACAAGTATCAGGAGAAGATTATCATTGCTATCATGACGGCATTGTATCCTGCTTGATATTTCCAGGCAGAAAGGCTAGAATAAAGATTATTTGGTTTTGTTTTATTTAAAGGTAGATCACTCAACTGCCTTTCTTAGAAAGAAATGGAGGCCACTGGAAAGAGAGCCCACTTATTTTTCTTGATTGTGTCAGACTCTCAATAGGTTTAGACTGACTAGAGTGCCAACGGTACTTTGAAAGGGTCTGTAGTGATTGTGCTCTGAGCCTAGTTCCAAATTCAGAGCCAATGTTCCAAATATCCTATAGCAATAAGGTGTGTGCCGTGAACAAATAGTCTTTTCAAAGTTAAAATTTTCTAGGTGCCCCCTTTCCTAAATTTGAATACAAGAAGCACTATGAACACATTTGTATGTTTGTGCTAGTTTTGGTTGAGACCATGCACTAAGTTGATATTAAGCAGTGAACACGTGCAAACGTAAATTCTGGAATAAGAGCACGCAGTTATGTACTTAAGTATGTTTTATCAGGTTGCTAGGGCTGCTGTAACAAATACCACAAACTGGATGACTTAAAGAACAGAAATTAATTTTCTCACAGTTCTGAAGACTAGGGTTGGTTTCTTCTCAGTCCCGAGACTCTCCTTGGCTTGTAGATTAGGGCCCACTCTAATAACCTCATTTTAACTTAATTACCTCTTTAAAGATCTTAGCTCCAAATGCAGTTACATTCTGAGTTACTGGGGATTAGGATTTCAATGTATGAATTTTGAGATACACGATTCAGCCCATAACATATATCAACTCACCCAAACTCTTAACAACCATGTAAAATAGGCATAATTAGTATCCCAATTATACTGAGGCAGAACCCAGGGCCCAAGAAGGTTAAGTAACTTGTTTAAGGCCATGTGGTTAGTAATTGAAGGAGCTGGGTGGTATTTGAGTCCTAGGCAGTCTATCTCTAGAGTCTGTGCTCTTAATGGCTATACAATACTGCAGAAAGTCAATTCTGATAAGCTCAGGTACCATACTTAATTAAATATTATAACCAGTGTTATTTATTTTACCCAATAATATTTCATCCATGCAGTGATTTTTATAAATGATATTAAAGTAGAGGTTTTCTTTGTGTTATCACTTACTTCCAATATTATGAATATTATGTAAATATACATGAAATCATAGACATAAAATTTCAGTTTATTAGTAAGGAATTAGCATAATAATAAATAATAATAATGCATAGAAACTCCTATATTTCTGACTCAGTAGCAATGATAAGGCATTTCAAGCAATTTGGAAGAAGTATGCGATAGACTGAAACTTTTATAATGTAGGACAAGTAGGGAAACTCAGCAGCACTAAAAAAACAGTTAGTTGACAGTAAAAGATTTAAAAGCTGCAATTCTTTCCTATTGAAAAATTCAAGTGGTTCCATGAGGACCTTGGAGAATTTGGGGTTTCTAGATCACTGTGCATTGCATTGAAGAAAACAGAATGAGAAGGAAAAAAGCAAATTAAGAACAAAAACACAAAAACCCCCAAATCCTGGAATTGAACATTGGGTGATATTAGGGAGATTTGGTATTTCTAGCTTTATGGTGGTTAAAACAAACAAGGCTCTAAACTTTCAATGATATTGGAGATTGTGCTAAGTCTATGGGAAGAGGAGTGATAGACAAGTGCCAGAGGAGATGGAACTGACAGGGATGGGAGGAGGTTGACTTTTTGGATTTTTATTGCAGTCAGTCTATTTATTAGTAATTAAAGAAATACAATACTACTTATAATATTGAACTGCTATATACAGGCGAAGAGGAAGAATTCAAAAGTCTGAGTCAAATAGGTAAATATTAGTTACATGGTTATAAAAATGTTTCTGAAATTTTCTATTGTCTCTTTAAGAAAAAATGAGAATTCCAGAATTTAAGTGACATAGGTGAACATTTTGCAAGATTTTAAAGGATAGTAATTGTGAACATGTTTATTCCAAATCAAGAGTGTTTTAATGTGGGTGTTTTGCTTTAGGGACATTTTGAAGGAGACTCATCAAAACAACTATAAAACCGTAAAGAAATCTCTTATTCATGCCTGAGCTCTATCCCTATCTCTGAGCCTCCATTAAACACAGAGAAAGGAATGAGATGTTCATGTACATATTATTCAGAAAAGTTAAACATTTCGTCAGACCAGAGGATCTTCAGGATCAAATTGGCCTTAGCAAAATGCACATGGGTTAGTCAGGGCAGTTTATTAGCTCCTTGCCCAATATTGCTTTCTGTTTGGTTTCATGCTGGTTGCCTTAAGGATCGCTCTGAATCCCCACAGGGTGGATTAGACTATGGTGTGTCCAGCTAAATAGCTTTTGTTTATTGTGTTAACCTGGTTTTAAGATCTGTAGGAAAGAAGCAATTTGGTGACCCTGGGCTGAGCCCCTTCCTCTCGATTAAGCCTGAATTTCATTAAGTTCAAAGACTGTGAGCAAGAGAGTATTACGTTTGATTAATAAGAACCTTATATATTAAATTTTATAAAATTCATGAAAAACAGAACATTAAAATTGAAAGGGAACCTAGGGGTCTTCCAGTGCAACCTTCCTCCTAACCCAAAAACCTCCTTTACAACATCTCTGACCTCTAATTTTATACACTCACTGCCTGGGAGTCACACTTTCATGAGGATGCCTAGTCCATATTTCAATGGGCCTTTCTGTTAATGATAGTAAACAACAGCTTCTTGTTTAGTCCTTCAAAGTTTCAAACTTCTTTTTGCCGTATCTGGACTCTGCTGGGCACAGTTGCTATGAGCTATGTGTCAGATGGAGTAGGAAAAGTTGAAATCAGGGGTAGGCTGGGGGTCTATGGCAAGGGCTGAGGCCAGGCCAGGGATCCTATAACTAACATGGCTGTTGGGGTCCAGTAAGAATTTGAGGTAGATGGGAAAAAGCAGAGGTGTCAAATGCAGTGGACTCATAGGAGTGACAGAATATTTTACTTGCCATTCTTAAAGATAGGGTAGTTGCAGCGTACTTCTAGGTATATCTTTGTGATTAATTTTATCATTCTTACGTGATCTTCTTTTAAGATCATATCCCATTATGTGTGCCTCCATCTGCTATGAAGAGGATCTGCATTTGCGGTGCTTTCCATTTTTCATATACATTATATCATGCAGAATGCATTTATCCTTGTATTGAACCCAAATCACCTCTCTTCAACATCTATTCATAGCTACTAATTCTGAAGGTAGACCTATAAAACTTTGCAATTAGTATTAAAGAAAAAATTATTCATGACTCTTGTTAAAGAATTAAGGCAGACTTTATTCAGGAGGATGATCACCATAGGTATAAGAACTACTGAAGTGAGATTTTGCAGTAGGGAAGAGAGATGAAGCTCAGCTCCTAATACAACAAGGAAGTATGGGGATATATAGCCAAAGTTAGGTTGGGGGTCAGCGGATAAAAAGTTGGGAGATTGGGATTGACATATATACACTAATATGTATAAAATTGATAACTAATAAGAACCTGTAGTATACAAAATAAATAAAATAAAATTCAAAAAAATATCTTGCCCATTTAAAAATTAAAAAAAAAAAATTACTAAAAGGAAACATTAGGGATAAGAGGGGATTCCGGCCAAATAAGCCTCACAGGATCCTTGCTGAAGACAGGCCAAAGTGATCAGACATCACCTGGGAGGTGGTGGAAGATGAGGGCTTTGATCAGATACCAAAAGTGATCATATATCGAGGGTGCAGGATTCTGGCTAAATTGACTTGGTAGGACTTTTGCTAAAATTGGACAATGAAAAAATGAACACAGAAGTCCAAAAGTCAGGACCTACTTGAGAAAAGAGTTTAGAGAAGCTCCATTAAAATCTGGTCAAAGAAGCTTTGTCATTAGTCATCATGACCTTCCTGAGATTTTACTTCTGTCAGATAAATGAGTGCATGAGGAAAACATAGCATGTGTCTAGACTTTTCAAATCCTTCTCAGTGTCTTTGTAAGCTCTTACCTTCAATTCCTCCTTTAAAGGAAAGACCTGATAAATAAAAACAGTTTTGGACATGACATTTCCAATACAAAATAAATGCAATGATATCTTTGTCACAGAAATATGCTCTGTTTATTCAAGGGTCATATTTCAAGGCTCTTACTTGACTATACTCATGGGTAGAAATACTTAAGTAATATAAAATAATATTATGGACATTGTAGTTTTCTTCGTTACAAGGTTTCAAGATGTAATACATTGCATAGGAAAACTTCAACTGCCAATTGAAATAAAATGCTATGGTAATTTGTTGACTATTGTATTTTTTTTTTTTTTGAGTTCATTACTGCTTTTTTTTTTAAGGTAAATTGTGTCAATAACAACAGCATTATGAATTCACAGTTTGAAAGATGGGGAGTACTGCTCAAACATTAAACTACTGTTGTGGAAATTAATGGAGAAGTCAGATATAATGAAGACTTTGCAGTTCTTCAGAGAAATGTGATAGATTTCACTAAAGATGTTATTTATAGAACAGCCTTTCCCTTAGCTGAAGTGCAGATGCAGAATTTCAGGATGAATCTGCCTCTGTTAACCACTATCTTGTTCATGGATTTCTCTTGAAGAATGTAAGATGATCTTGAGGTGTAATTAAAATTTGAGCAGAAGTGTCAGAGAGCAAATCAGTGCTCACTGTGTATATATTTTAAATTTATTTTGGAATTTGGACATATTCTAATATAAAACTAATACCCTTATGCTTCTTAATCTGTTGCCCTTTTGGTACTTACATATGATAAAATTACTTTTCAAAAATGGCCAGTTTTTGTACCTTATACATAATTGAGAAATAGTCATTTGTTAAAAAATTTTCTCCACTAATCTACAAATTATTTTTTACTAGTATATATTCCTTTTTTTCAATCACCTTTCCGTTTTTTAATGAAAGCGTATTATTATAAATTCGTCATGGAGTTATTCAGAGTCATCCTCCAGTTACCAAGTTGTACAGGCCAAAAAGCAAAAGATAATTGCCAGAAATAAGTATCACTGCTAAGAATACAATGTGAATATGCATGTCCTTTAGCAATGACATTTCATATCATGATGTTGACTATAATCTGAATCAACTGTTCTTTTTGTGGGCAGTGGTTTGCCTTCTTTATGAAAATAGAGATAACTGTTACCCATCTCCAACTTTCTACCACTTTCTAATTCCTCATGATTGTTCAAAGGTATCATTTCCATTGTGACATCTGAGAGTTCTATTAGTATCTTGGTATATTATTCATTTTTATCTAGACTTGAACTTATATCCATATTCTTTCACAGAACAAACAAAAAAATGTGTTATCAGATTTTACTAAAATCTGTGGTATCATTTTGTTGTGTGTTTGATATGAAATTAGATGTGTAATAGATAAGAGCATGATATATTTTTTTACCGTTTGGTTATGGATTAGTTGTTCATTATTGTTTACTGGCCAGTTCTTTATTGCAATACCCAACCAGGCAATTGGGCATAAAATTCTGACAGTCAGATATGCATATCACAGAATACAAAGTGACTTTCCCAAATTTAGGTCAGTGAAGAAGAGAGATATAATGGCTATTATAGAATGCTAGTATGTATCAGAGTTTTGCCTAAGAATAGGGATAATGAGTTGCCATTTTGTGAATTATTAAGATCTGTATGCTTAAGATGATGTCATTTAGATTTCTGTGCATGGCTTTCAAAAATAGTATGATTCCTTTTCTCTTTTTCTAACAAATGCAAAATACATAGAAATGAAAATTAGCTGCAGCTGTGATTTTATGAATGGCTTCCTAGAAACTACATTGAAGGAAACTTCAATCCACAAATGAGTTTTATACTGCTCTTCTAAGCACGGACAGATGGGAAGTTTGTGAATTCAAAATACATTAAATATATTTTTTGAAGATGATGGTCACATTTTTTCAAGTTTAATGTAATGTTTAAATATACATTTGGAATTCCTTATGGAATGAACAAATATACATGTTTTAGCAATGGAAGCTTTAGCAGTTGTCCATTAAAATGAAAAGCTCAGGGCTTCCCTGGTGGCGCAGTGGTTGAGAGTCCACCTGCCGATGCAGCGGACACGGGTTCGTGCCCCGGTCCGGGAAGATCCCACATGCCGCAGAGTGGCTAGGCCCGTGAGCCATGGCCGCTGACCCTGCGCGTCCAGAGCCTGTGCTCTGCAACGTGAGAGGCCACAACAGTGAGAGACTCGCGTACCACCAAAAAAAAAAAAAAAAAAAAAAAGAAAACCTCACCTAATACAATTTACCTGTTTTATAAAAACTAAATCAGTGTTATTTATTCACACAGACTAGTAACTCCCATATTTTAATGAAGGATGATGATCATAACTTATTTCTTTTGTTAAATCTAGGCTTATAAAATTTATATAAAGTGTATTATTTAAATTTTTACTATATGCAAGGCATTGTTATTTAGTAGTCTCCGTGAAAAAATCAAAATAATCCAGAATACATGGCTATTTTAAGTTTATAAAGTTCTTGGGAAGATAAGAAATGTGTGTCAATAGACTGATGATAGACTATAGGCAATTCTAAAACCGTTTATTAAATATATGATTTTTGAATGCTCAAAAAAGAGATGATAGTAGGTGCTTATGATACTGTACTATGTGAACATGTCGTATTTAAATAACACTATTTTTTCTTTGACAAAATTTCTATTCTGGTCAAGCAAAAAATACAGAAAATCTATTATGTCTGGAATAGGCGTTTTACAGGGCTTCTTTAAAAAATTTTTTATTTTATATTGGAGTATAGTTGATTTACAATGTGTTAGTTTCAGGTGTACAGCAAAGTGATTCAGTTATACATATACATATATCTATTCTTTTTCAGATTCTTTTCCCATATAGGTCATTAAAGAGTATTGAGTAGAGTTCCCTGTGCTATACAGTAGGTTCTTGTTAGTTATCTATTTTATATATAATAGTGTGTATATGTCAATCTCAACCTCCTAATTTATTCCTCCCCCCCCCACCTTTCCCCTTTAGTAACCATAAGTTTGTTTTCTAAGTCTGAGTCTATTTTACAGATCTACTTTTGACAAGATAGTGAGATATGGGTAGGTGATTGATAAAATATTAGATTGGCATAACAACAAAGTTCCCGATTAAAAGGATTAATATCAACTTGAAAGACAGTTTCTTTTTAAAAAAAGTTATTAAAAGACAATTTTTTAAACATCTTTATTGGAGTATAATTGCTTTACAATGGTGTGTTAGTTTCTGCTTTATAACAAAGTCGATCAGCTATACATATACATATATCCCCATATCTCCTCCCTCTTGCGTCTCCCTCCTACCCTCCCTATCCCACCCCTCTAGGTGGTCACTAAGCACCGAGCTGATCTCCCTGTGCTATGCGGCTGCTTCCCACTAGCTTTCTATTTTACATTTGGTAGTGTATATATGTCCATGCCACTCTCTCACTTCGTCCCATCTTACCCTTCCCCCTCCCCATGTCCTCAACTCAATTCTCTATGTCTGCATAAAAGACAATTTCTGGAGAGACTCTTTTATCTCTCCTATCTATCACAACGTTTTATATATTTCTTTGATGAAGACATCGAATGTTTATTTACCAAATTTGTAGATGAAACAGATTCTTGACGTATTAAAAAATGGCTTGACACAAGAATCAGGACCTGAAACACTGCAGCAACGAATGATCCATCAACTCAAATCAGATAGATTTTTTTTTTTTTTTTTTTTTTTGTGGTACGCGGGCCTCTCACTGTTGTGGCCTCTCCCATTGCGGAGCACAGGCTCCAGACACGCAGGCTCAGTGGCCATGGCTCACGGGCCCAGCCGCTCCGCGGCCTGTGGGATCTTCCCGGACCGGGACACGAACCCGTGTCCCCTGCATCAGCAGGCGGACTCTCAACCACTGCGCCACCAGGGAAACCCTCAGATAGATTTTAATAAACATTGATGTATGTTCCATACTTGGGGTCAAAACACACTCAAAATGTTAAAATATAGATAAGCAATATGGATATATTCATATATATGAATATGAAGCCATATTAAGAAAACTCAGTAGGTAGTAGGTTCTACATGAATGTTCAGTCTGAGTAGGGTAACTGCTTATTTGATCTCACAATGCTGCTTTAATGAATGTATACTCTTGCTAGTATGTTTTTTTCTGGTCAATAGCTTATATTGTTCCCTTAATATCCATAGCTAACTCATACTCAACGTAGCAGAGGTCCAGAAATTCAAGATCCCAAATTGTCCATTCTTCGACTTTTACTGTTCTAGAAGCTCCTGTTTCCTCAGTTGCTCATTCAGGAAGCTTTGGAATCTGCCTCAATTTCTTCACTCCTCTCATATAGTTAGTCAATGGGTACGGTGTATTCTGTCAGTACAGTTGGAGTTATTTAGAGCTGGTTTGGAAGTGAGCAAAATAGCAATATTCATGCATTCGTTTGTTCACTCATTCATTCCTTCATCGAATAATTGAAAAAATGGTTATTGAATACAAGCTACAAGATTGTGTTTTCAAGGATGTATATCCCAATAAGGAGATAAAAATCGTAAGAGAGTTGGAATAAAGTGTAGAAATTTTAAGTGATAAAAGAGATATATAAATAAAATGATAGTAACAGTTGAAATGATTTCTAAAGCAAGTGATTAGTTTATCATGAGTTAGGTAAGAAAGGTAACACATTTCCATAGGATTTTTCCCAATGTTTTCTTCTGAGTTTATTTTTTAAAAAATACCTCCCTTTTAATAGAGTCACTGTAAAAAGTAAACTTTTGGCTTTCGGATACATCAGTTTTCATTGTCATTTTGATTATGAAACGGTTTGTTATTAATTTACCAAATTCAGTGCTAGCAGCAATCATTCTGAATATACATCTAAACTCAAAATGTTCTTTCTTATGGGAATAAGAAGAATCTAAAATTAGAAGAGTGATATTACTCTTCAGAGAGGGAAAGAAAGACATCAGCAACCTTTGGGACTATCTTTTATTCAAAATGTAATCATATTTAGATTTTGTTAAAAACTTCATGGTACTTTAGAATCAAGTTAATTTAATTTGTACCACAAAAACAGTTTGGAGTTATTTTACTTTCACACAGGTTGAGGTAAAAAATAATAATTATAATGCAAAGACATAAGGATAAGAACATTTGTATTTTTCCATTGTACATATTCACATTCAATCAAACGTGTTCTAAAAACACAGCCCAGTTCTCTTCTGTATGGAACAAGTCTCCAATTGCCTGAACATACACTGTACTCTAAATGGCCAGAACATTTTCTTTTAAGTGATGCTGTTCAATATCTCAGTGTAATAGCTTTTCCCAACTTCATCAAGATCTGATTGCAGCTAAGCTCTGTTGGAACACAAACCTAACAAAAACAGCAGAAATCCTGTCACTGAAAAATACGCAGGAAACTCAGACCTCTCAAGTGACTTTCCCCTGCCTATTGCTTGTCATAGTTCTTAGCTAAGTTTATTAGAGGACACTTAGCTGCTCTTCCACTCTCTGTCACCACTATAGTAGTCATCAGAATAACACCTCAGAGAGAAAGCACAGCAGTGTCCCCAAAGAACTGATAACGTTTTTTTTAACTTCTTTTTCCCTTGGCTAAAAAAGCACTAAAACTATGTCAACAGATATTGTAAGAAGAAAAGACATGCACTAGAAAAAAAAATTCCAACACACAACAGTCAGATATCAGGATATGATAGAATATATCTACCCTAGTCTAAAATACAAAGAAAAAGCATTAATCAACTTATGGGGAAGTTATTTAGCAAAATGAGTTCAGGGCATTATGAATACTGTAGAACAAAATTGGCTATATTTTATTGTACAGTAACTGATTATTTTAACATTGCCTTTGTGTAGATTTAATCTTCATGTGAATAGTTATGAAGAAAAAACCCCCCAAAAAACCAAAGTTCTAGTCTCCATGTGAATGGTTAGGGAGGAAAAAATGAAGCTGTATTCTGTAATCAAACACACTATTTTTTTTTTACCAATTAAGACTATGTATGTTGTTGCTAAAGTAAGGAAAATTGTGTATTAAACAATAAAACTTTGATGACAATTTCTCATACTTCTGCATATTTATGTCCAGGATAATGAAACAGTAATACTCAGGAAAAGAATGTTTTTCTCTGACTTATCTGCCTCTTCACTAGAAAATCTTCATTTAAACCTCTTTGAAATTCCATTTTCAATGTGTTATTTAATTTATTATAATGTAGTGTGCAAAAAAGTTCACATTGTACCGTGTATGTGCTCTTTAAAGAATACTGATAAATATCTAGGGGTCCACATAAGCTTAAGAAATAGAACCATGTCATTGTCTTTGAAGACCCTCTGCAATTGTATTACCTGCATCCCCATTTTTTTGGAGCTAGTCTTTATCTTAAATTAGGTGTTGTTTATGATCTTGCTTTTCTTCGTAGTTTTTTTTCCCTCTCTCTTTCTCTTTCTTTTCTCTTTCTCTCTTAAACACACACACCTCTTATATTCGACTTCAAATTTCATTAAACGCAGTGATATTTAATGAACATGAAGTAATCCTTTGGTGATTCAAACTCCTGCAGCCTGTCAGTACTGTTGGTTTGACTATCAGTTAAGGTATTATGGTATTGACAAGGTAAAAAGTGATTGAAGAAAAATTGATAGAGCCTTACAGACAGTTCACATGGTCTAACATAATATAATTGGAATTCCAGAATAAAATGAGACAAGAATTATGGCAGAAAAAATTTGAAGAAATAATGGTTAAAAACTTCCCAAACGACATCAATTTACAGATCCAAGAAGTTCCGTGAGCACCAAGAATGATAAATACAAAGAAAGAAAACCACATCTTAGGCACATCATAGTCAAACTGCTGAAATCTAAAGTTAAAGGGAAAAATTTTTAATTACATAGGGAATATGGTAAATAAAAAAACAAAAATAACTGGCAATCAGAATTCCGTATAAGAGATGCTCTCCTTCACAAATGAATATGAATAAACAATTTTTGATAGACAAGAACTGAGAGATTTCATCATTAAGAGATCTATACTCCAAGATATTGAAAAGGAAGATCTTAAATCTGAAGGGAAATGGCACCAGGTGGAAATCAAGATCTACAAGAAGGAATAAGACTACCAGAAAAGTTTAAAAATAATAGATGTATATAATGTATGCAATCAATATATATGCATATACATTCATATTGCAGACTGTACGTTTTCGGCTTTAACACTGAAAAGACAATGAAGAAAAATGCTTTAACTTTAAAATTTACTTCATGTAAAACAATGAGATTTATTGAATTATATGTAACTTTTTTTTTATAAATTTATTTATTTTTTAAATTTTATTTGTGGCTGCATACAGTATTTGTTTTTCTCTTTGGCTGCGTTTGGTCTTCGTTGCTGCGCTCGGGCATTCTTTAGTTGCGGCGAGTGGGGGCTACTCTTTGTTGCAGTGCATGGGCTTCTCATTGCGGTGGCTTCTCTTGTTGAGGAGCACGGGCTCTAGGCATGCAGGCTCAGTAGTTGTGGCGTGCAGGCTCAGGAGTTGTGGTGCACGGGCTTTGTTGCTCCGCGGCATGTGGGATCTTCCTGGACCAGGGCTCGAACCCGTGCCTCCTGAATTGGCAGGCGGATTCTTAACCACTGCGCCACCAGGGAAGCCCTATGTAACATTTTTGAGTGATGAGTTTTTCTTCTCTATTATCTTTCTCATCTGGGGGGGATATCACTAAGGAATACATTAAGATATTTGCATCCATTGTATTGATGAGGGCCACACAGGTTTCTTATGTTTGTGCTGTAAGATAGTCTGCTGTTTTGTATTTTAACGTGGCAGAGTCTAAATATCATTCATCTTTTTGTTTTACGTAAAGATCCTTTTCTTTATTCACAGTGTTGTATGATTTTTTTACACTAAGGACATAATGCTTTTATTTTCCGTTTTGTAGTACATGGTTTAGTTTCACAGCAGGTAAATTGTAGCATTGAGCAGAACAATAATATTTTATTTTGAAAAGATAGTATTGCTTGGTCTTCAATAGCTTTCAAGTCAAGCATATAGTTTATGTGTGTGTATGTTAAAATATGTATTTATGGTTAAAATGGTTTTTCACATTTTGAATTTTACACTTTGGAAGAAATGTTTAACTTAGACTGATAACCTTTACTTCTCTCTGCTCTGAAAAGAAACCACGTGTTTCTAACCATTAAAATGGGCTATTCAGTAAATGAATTCAAAGCGTTAAGGTTAGTTCTTTTATTTCCAAAATCATTCCTCCCAACTAATTTTGCTGAACCAGTTGCTGCATGTTGAGCCTGATTCTTACTTTTTTTTTCTTGCTTAGAATTTCCCTACAGGCTATGTTAAGCTAGACCCACATCTCCACCCATCTTCCTTCATAAACTCTTATCAGTTTCTTACATACTGTGTAAGTTAATGTCTTTCTCCCTTTCTGGAGCATCTCAGGATTGCCCTAAAATTTCATGCAGAAGCAACCCCCTGGAAAGCACACCAATTCCCATCCACAGTCATTAATTTATTACTTTCCGTATTTAAACAAGCATCTCAGAACATATGATGTGGACATTGGATAATTATCCATAGGTGGCTGAGAGCAGAAATCTGTGCTCAGTAGGACTAAATTATCTTAAAAATTTCACACTTTTGGGGGCTTCCCTGGTGGCGCAGTGGTTGAGAGTCCGCCTGCCGATGCAGGGGACACGGGTTCGTGCCCCGGTCCTGGAGGATCCCGCATGCCGCGGAGTGGCTGGGCCCGTGAGCCATGGCCGCTGAGCCTGCGTGTCCGGAGCCTGTGCTCCACAATGGGAGAGGCCACAGCAGTGAGAGGCCCGCATACCGCAAAAAAAAAAAAAAAAAAAAATTTCACACTTTTAGCTAGTGCATCTTAAAAGGATGCCAGCATTTTGCCATTCCTTCTTCTCTTCTCCCCTCCACTGGCCACTTAGCCGATGGCTTCAAGCCAACAGAACTGTGCCCTGCCACATTCCACTAATAAGTCTGTTGTCAGCACTCTATTTTCTGAGGAATCGTGTAGTTTGCACAGCACACAATGGCCCTTCCTGGTGTGGTGAGTAAGGGCTGAATTCTAACTCAGGCTCTGTTCCCCAAGTTTTATTCACTTGGCAAGCTGCCCAAAAGGAAGGCTTTTTTTTTTTTTCTTTTCTCCTACATTTATTGGCCCATAGGGGGAACCTCTCTCTAACTCTTACCACACTCCTATATGGTTATCTGTGAGCATATTAGAGGGTACATGTGAAGTTTTGGTATAATGAAAATACTCCCTATTCCTTTCAATATTGGAATACATTAGTGAGGATACGAATCAGCCTGTTACCATCCACCTTAAAAAGGCACGTCAGTACATGACCCTGTCTCTCCAGAATCCTTGCAAAGAAAGGGCTTTATCAGATCACTCAGAGAAACCTGAAATGACATTTTAATAAGGCAGCTTCCTGGAATAAGCCTAAATTTGGGGGAGGTAGGAAGGAACTGACTTGGAGTCCTAGATTTTAGTGAGATGATTTTGCTTTTATTTCTGTGTTTGTTTGTTTATTGCTTGTATTTTTGAGTTGCTGTGAACAAGCAAGGATTTTTTTTCTAATCAGTTCTCATTAGCAAATGTACAATGTTTACTGAAAAGAAAAAGACTTTATGTAAAAAAATGCACCCCTTACACCAATAGCACTGATTTTCCAAAGCTTATTCTGAACCTGACACAATTTAGAATTGTGTCCTCAGTGCAGTAGCTCCTCCCTTAAAGCTCAAAATCTTAGCTGTCAAACTTCCCCTAGACTCATTAGGACTCATGTGTCTCTGTCAGTGACATCTCAAGAGCCAGTTCCTGCCAGGCTGCTTTGTCTCATAGCCACTTTGAATAAGACCAGTTTTTAAGAAAGAAAGAGAACCTGTGCTTTGGAATGTGTTATGTCTCAGGGAATTACATAAATTTTTCTTTACAAAGCTCCATTTGCAAGGAAAAGTGCAGGTTAAGCACTGTCTAAATAAATTAAATAGTGCATAATAAAAATATCTTTTCTATAAAAAACTCAACTCAGAATACCGTACACTGGTCCAAATGAACATAGTAGAGAAATTCTGACCACCTTGGCTGAAGGAGAACAAATACTGTAGGATAATCTCTTAATACTCAGTTAAGAAGTGCCTCAGTACCATATGTTGTGATAAAAATAAAACATGTAACACTCTGTTTATTTGTTTTAATTCAAGGGTAGATCTTCTCTCATTCCTAGAACAGGTGATAGATGGAATTAATACCTAAAGTCATGATTTATAAATGTAATTTCTCTCTATCTAGTTTTTTTTAAAACAGTTGAATGTAAATTATTCCTAGGTTATACTTTAGTGGCTTTACTTTATAGTATCAAATTTTAATAGCTGAAGTATAATTAATTTATAGTGTTGTGTTAGTTTCAGGTATAAAGCAAAGTGATTCATTTACACACACACACACACATTCTTTTTCAGTTTCTTTTCCATTATAAATTATTACAAGATATCAAATATAGTTCCCTGTGCTATACAGTAGGTCCTTGTTGTTTATCTATTTTATGTATAGTTCTGTGTATACGTTAATCCCAAACTCCTAATTTGTCTCTGCTCCCATCTCCTTTGGTAACAAGTTTGTTTTGTATGTCTGTGAGTCTATTTCTGTTTTGTAAATAAGTTCATTTGTATCATTTTTTCAGACTCCACATATAAGTGTTGTCATATGATATTTGTCTTTCTCCGTCTGACTTCACTTAATATGATAATCTCCAGACCCATCCATGTTGCTGCAAATGGTGTTATTTCATTCTTTTTTATGGCTGAGTAGTTATCCAGTGTGTGTGTGTGTGTGTGTGTGTGTGTGTGTGTGTGTGTATACCACATCTTCTTTATCCATTCATCTATCAATGGACATTTAGGTTGCATCCATGCCTTGGCTATTGTAAATAGTGCTGCTGTGATTAGGGTGCACATATCTTTTTGAATTAGAATTTTCTCCAGATATATGCCCAGATGTGGGATTGCTGGATCATATGATAACTCTATTTTTAGTTTTTTAAGGAACTTTCATAACTGTTCTCCATAGTGGCTGCACCAATTTACATTCCCACCAACAGTGTAGGAGGGTAAGTATGCAAAGAGAGAAGAAAATGCAGAAATTTGTTTTACTGCAATCTACAATTTTTTTTTTAAAGAATCTAGAGTATCTACACAATGCTATGAAATAGTTACGTCTATAATTTTTCACCTTGATTTGGGAAGATTTGGCAAATTTGTAGAAAATACTAAAGGTTAACTCAATTTTAAATATGGAAATATTTATAATTGCTTTAGTTGCAATTAATAAAGCTGTAAAAATGCAAACCAAATCTTCATAATAAAACATAAAACGTGATCTGGCAACTGTGGAGAATACTAGATTCTCTTAAGAGTTGTTTTATGAGAAAATGTTTATCTTCAGCTGTTTTTAAATTCAAGTGAGTACTTTTGATTTTGCCTATTTCAATTTGGTGTTCTGCCCAAGACACCATTTGGACCCAATCAAAATGACTTGATTTCAATACACTCCTCATTTCTGGATTTTCCCACAGTCACCATTAATTACTTGCTCCGTCCCATCAAGCTACACAGTATTTCCTATATTACTTTGACACATTTTAGGTGAATAGGAGGCTGTGTCTCAAATAAAATACATAAAATAGACTCACTATTAGAATAAACCCCCACAGAGACCTTTATACTTGCCTCCACCTCTCAATTGTCTAATGAAATCATGAAAATTGGCTTTATCTGAGCTCTTGGTTGCTCTCATTATTCATTATCTACCTAATTAGTGACTAATTAGCTCATACATATTGAAAGAGTAAAGTAAAATACAATGTTTATGTGTTTTAGTAGAATGAGAGAATGTGCATTCTGCTTTCTTTAGTGTCTAGTGAAAGAAATGTTTAGAGGAGGGATTCTTGAATTCATCAAACTAGAGAAAAAAATAATATTAATGCATCATGATGAACTTCTTTTTTTCCTTTATGCTGAGTGAAAAAAGATCTTAGGAACTTTAAGAAGCATTAAGAAAAACTTTAAGGAACATTAAGCACTAATGAAGAGAGAATAGATGACCTATGGATGATCTATTTTTATTTTAAAGCTTAAAAGTATATGTCAGGGCTTCCCTGGCGGCGCAAGTGGTTGAGAGTCCGCCTGCCGATGCAGGGGACACGGGTTCGTGCCCCGGTCCAGGAGGATCCCACATGCCGCGGAGCGGCTGGGCCCGTGAGCCATGGCCGCTGAGCCTGCGTGTCCGGAGGCTGTGCTCCGCAACGGGAGAGGCCACAACAGTGAGAGGCCCGCGCACCAAAAAAAAAAAAAAGAAATTGGGGTTGGGACAAATGTGAAGGAGGGTCTCAAGTGGCCCCAACAGTGGAAGAAATGGTTGGCCAAAGTGGAAATTAGAATCTCATATTTTATAATAAATTCCTTGACTCACTGCAAGTTAGCCAACAAGAAGACCAAGGCTAAATACTATCAATAGCACCTGTGGGCAGAGCAGAGCAGCAGTGGACTTTAAACCCTAGCTTGTGCTGGTGACTCGTTCTGTGGCTTTGAGAAAATCAATTACCGTCTCTTATTTTCACACTGCTCATGTGCATTTGAACTTTGTTTGGAGGACTTAATAATGATTTTTTTTAACATATTTAATTTACTTTTAATTTATTGGTTAATATTTATTTTGGCCATTTAAAAATAGGATTTAAAGAAGCAATTGAATTTGTACAGGACTTTATTTACTTTGTGAAATAGTAGTTTCTTCTTTATCTTCATCATCATTGTTACAGTTACTTGAGGCAGATGTTCAACTCTTTCTAACTTAAAAGCAAAACAAAGTGTCACCCATTTTTTGTATATTCATTGCAGACAAGGCCAGTTTTCTTTTACAAGTTTAATTGACTATGAAAAACTGTTACACTTTGTATGTTTTCTTTTTAAGTTAGGAAAAAGGGAACTTTAATCAAGGTTAGGATAAAAAGTGTTTGTATTTTAAAATTTTCTCTTCAGTTTGCTAATAAAAAGAGACTCACATTTTAAGGATTTCTCCTAAATCAAAGAATCTTCTGGGTAAAATTGCTGGCAATGTAAGCAAAATTACTTAGCCCTTCAAGTTACATTTCCTTCTAAATCATGGTGGTAGGAGAATAGTACTAATTAATGCTTATACTTTGAGATGCTGCTAAGGGCCACACTGTGGTTCATTGTGCACAGGTTTGAAAATCAATGCATGATTTAATTCAAATGAGTAAATCTAACATTAATTTTTAAGACTGTCGATTTTGCCCAAAGATTTTAAAGATAATTTCTATAACCTGTTAAAATTGTCACAGATATTTAATTATTTATAAAGCGAGGTTAAATATGTGGCCTAAAATGGAGCTGAAGATAAT
Source organism: Grampus griseus (assembly GCF_964374135.1). NCBI lineage: Eukaryota > Metazoa > Chordata > Mammalia > Artiodactyla > Delphinidae > Grampus > Grampus griseus. The sequence continues at coordinate 37,416,551 of NC_139019.1, read as the reverse complement.
AAAAGCAAAACTATTTCTGGATAGATGACTTTTGTAATAATTTAGGGGAATCAAATTAGACTAAGAAAGTAAATTTCTATATTTTAAACTAATGGAATAAGATCAAGGTTTTTAGCTGTATGACTATTAGGATTGAATGAGACTTTTAAAACTTAGGAATAATTTAAGCTGAGTTAAATCAATCTCATCCATGAACAGTTAGACTCTAGACTGTTCTTAAAGTCATCTGAGTTTTCGGTTATATTTAAAAACTCCCTAATCCTTTGTAATACTGTTCTGCCAAAGGTAATAGTTTCCTTCTTTAGTAATATAGTTGATTCCAGATTATTGAAAACTGCTGAGTTGTATCTTTACTGGCAATAAGTAAAATTATAAAAATCATTTAATATGTAAACCACTTCAAGGGCTTTCTTGCTGTTAAGGATTAAATTGTGTCTCTCTCAAACTATGTTGAAGTCCTAAGCCCCAGTACCTCAGAATGTGACCTTGTTTAGAAATTGGGTGATTACATAGGTAGTCAAGTTACAGTTAGCCCTAATCCAATGACTAATATCCTTACAAAAAGGGATAGTTTGGACACAGAGACAGACTTGCACACAGGTAAGATGGTGGGAAGGAACAGAAAGAATGCTGAGGCTGATAGAGCCAAGGAGAGAAGCCTGGAGCAGATTCTCCATCACAGTCTTCAGAGGGAACCAGCCCTGAGGACACCTTGATTTCAGAGTTCTGGCTTCTAGAACTAGGAGACAATACATTACCATTGGTCTAAGCCACCAGTTTGTGGCACTTTGTTACCACAGCCCTTGGAAACTGATACACCGCCCTCTGACTTCCTGTTACGTTCAGCCAATGGGAGGCACCAGAAGATGGGAGGAGAGGGTGAGGCAAGCCAGGTCAGGGCATTTGTTCTCCAGGCTCCCTCTGGACCAAGACCCTTGGGTTGGCTACCCTCTCCTCTATGGTGCCTTCTTCACACAATTATCCCCTCTGGATTCCTGAAGGCACCCTCCCTCCTTGCCCCTTCAGGTCCAGGTGTTCGAAGGGCTCCTTGCTACTGCAAGGCCCAGGCCCAGGTAATCGTCTCTGTGCACCAAAGTGTTTTCCCACACCCCTTAAAATAACCCTTTTATTAAACTCTTATGAGAACATCTGCTTTGGGTGTGGCATCTTTTTCATGGCAGGATCTTGACTGGTACAGTACCTGTCTTCCTAAAGAGAGTTGATTACCCTTTACTTTATTCAGCTACTGTCCATGGTACATATGACAGCACTTATCACATTGTATTATAATGATTTGCTTGAGTAAATGTTTCTATCTAAAAGAGAAGTTCCTTGAAGCTATTTATCCTCCATTTTAAAGCCAACACCTTACACAGGTTCTGGCATGATATAAGTCCTCAAAATATACTTATTGAATGGATGCATAGATAAATAAATATTTATTTTTAAAATGTTTGCATATCCTGTCTTGTCCACAAAAAAGACTTCATGTACCTAGCAAAAATAAGTATCATATAATATTAAAAATTAATAGGTAAAGAAATTAAAACTAAAGGCTAATAACGTCAGAGAAAGAAATGTGAATGTAGAATAAGACTGGTACATGAAAAGTCATAATATGTTATGTACTTGCATGAGGCAGATAACACATATGGTTCTGTGTTTTCTAATAGACAATGTGAAGGCAAAAGAAGGTCAGTTACATGAATCACAGTGTCCATAACTCAAATACAAACTGATTACTTAGGCAGTGCTCACATATTCCAAATACTGAGACTAGATGCAAATACTAATCTCCAGTGAATCTTCAGGAACAGGCGAGCATGTCATGTAGTGAACAATGGCTTCAATATGCTCCTACAGATAATTGAAAAGTCAGTTTCATAAGATTATTTTTGCACCATACTCTCTTGTGACCAATGGTATAATACCCAAATAATGCTCAGTAAAGATGATTCCAGTAAAGCGGGCTAAGCAAAGCAGTATTGATCTGGTGCCCTGCCAGAATGGATTAGTCTAAGTATACATTCAGAAGACCTAGAATATATGAACTGCCTATAATTTTGATGACATTGTGATTCATGCCAATGATATCTATATCATAAATATTACTTTTCTCATTATTATTTCCATAAGTACTTTGTAGCAATGAATTCAGGTCTTACAAGTACTAAGAATGCAGATAACCATTTGTTAACTGTTATAGATGAACACATGTTTTTACAGAAAGCCAGGCTATGAGGTAGAAACTGCTTATAAATATTTTTAATCACCTGGTTAAGTTTATTTTGTGCTTAACAAACAAAATAAGAGATAAAAGTGATAAAAAAATAGAAATACAAATTCAAATGAGTGAATACAAGCAAGTTTGTAAAAGCCAGAAAATACCATTTTCCCTTTTGTCCTTCCTAAAACAGGTTTCAATGATTACTGGGATTTTGAGCCCTGTATCAGTTATTTGAGATGAAAAATATTATCGAATAAATAACTTTTAAAAGTCTATATAATGAAAGCTCACACTCCACACATATTTCTTTTTTGCTGTCCTGAGGGGGGAAACATATCAGGGGGAAGTTCACATAACGCTCACTGCTTGTCCTCAGTGAGAAAACTACACGTTACTTTCTTTCAAAAGATTACAAATCCAATGCTTACAAATCTCAGCACATAAAAGGTAGAACTATCATGGCTCATGCTGCTTCTACTTATGACCTTTCATGTACTAATCTTATTCTACATGTAAGTCAAGTCGACTTACAAATTAGCAGGACTCTAGTGAGGACTGTGTGTGTGCGCATGTGCGCTTTATGTATAGTATACCCTATACTTGTCAAAGAAAAAAAAAATCAAAACTTTTTTTCAGGACCCAACAGTTTCTCTCAATCTCAGCTGGGAAGCTTGAACTTCTCATAGTGCCAGTGGGCATGGTCTTATTATCTTGATGAGTTAGGAGGAGAAAAATCAGATTCTGACTTTTCAGTGTTATTCAGAATCAGGTGCCAGGCTTTCACTCTTGTTTCTCCATGTGGAAGCATTAAATTCCTTGTAATAAAATTGGTTATACTGCCTGTAATTAACATGGCTATGATATATGGTAGCATACTTTGATTGTGATGGCTTTCTTCTTATTCTACTATTCAGCCACCAGGATGGTCTTAGTACTCTCTGTGAAAATTATATTTATATTATTTTTTTAAACATCAGTACTTGTGTCTACATTTAGGCCACTCACCATCTTGTATGAAGGCATTTTCTTAATTTTTCTTAGTTTAGGAAACTCAGATGTTTCTGGGAGCTTATAAAAAGTTCACTTATGTCTTCAGTGTACTTTTTGCTTCTCACATGCCAAGATTCACTTCCTCTTCCTCTTCTTCAAAAACTTCCTGGCTCCAAGTACTTCACCATATGACTTTTTTATTGCTTCTTGGAAGTCCAAAAATAAGGACCCTCAGGTTGAATTTTCCCTCTTTCCTAATCTGTCCTCACATGCCATTCTGTCTTCATCTCCTGAAGCAAATGCCCATGGAATCGTTCCTTCCTGTACCTTCTTTCACACCACCAGTGCCACAGCACTTACTTTCTTTGCCTTCTCCGCAAGCTGTACATATCTTAGGTTATCTCTACTTTCAATATGACCTTCTCCAGTCTTTTTTTTTTTTTTTTTTTTTTTGGCGATACGAGGGCCTCTCACTGTTGTGGCCTCTCCCGTTGCGGAGCACAGGCTCCGGATGCGCAGGCTCAGCGGCCATGGCTCACGGGCCTAGCCGCTCCGCGGCATGTGGGATCTTCCCGGACCGGGGCACGAACCCGTGTCCCCTGCATCGGCAGGCAGACTCTCAACCACTGCGCCACCAGGGAAGCCCTTCTCCAAGTCTTTATCTTGCTCAGACCCCTGGTCATCTCTGTGGCACCAGAAAGCTTTTCCCAGCAGCCAGTGTAATTGTGCCAGTTTGTGATTGACTTGTCACACCAGCATGCCTGCACCCAGGGGCTGACTTGCTGAACAATGTGAGGAGGTTGACATGCATGTGAGCTTGAAGAGAAGGCTCTTCAGCTGCTCTGTAGATGTGGATCAATGGAATGTCTATAAACAAAATTGAGATTTTGTCCATAACAACTTCGAATCTGCTTTAATGCAGGGAGAAATAAATGATTAAGGTGCCAAATCTTCAACATCATAGATTATGTTCTCAATAACTTTAGCCTGAAAAAAATTAAAGAGATTTTACCAGATGTACTAGTTATCCAAAGAAAATGTTAATAAAGTGCCCAGAAAGTCTCATTTAAAGAGATGCACTCTCCCGGTAAATCCTCTAAAATAAACTTGTCTCTTTGTCACTTGTGGCAACTGAATACATTAATTTATGGTATGAGCCTTTTAGCTATGAGCCAATTAAATGCTGAGTGTCATCAAACAAAACTAATTAGTTGGATTTAAGATGAGTTTATCTGAAGTTTTCATTTCTGGTAATACTTAGGAGGGTGTAGCAGTAGGGCTTGCATTAGACTACGTATAGCAAAAATTCCAGATTACAGTAGGTTAAAGATTGGTTTTGTTTTTTGTTTTCTACACTGAGATGAGTCCAAAGATAGGTAGTAAATAGCTGGTATGGTAACAACACAATTTCATTAGAAATGCACTAATCATGGGCTTCCCTGGTGGCGCAGTGGTTGAGAGTCTGCCTGCCGATGCAGGGGACACGAATTCGTGCCCCGGTCCGGGAAGATCCCACATGCTGCGGAGCGGAGCGGCTGGGCCCGTGAGCCATGGCCGCTGAGCCTGCGCGTCCGGAGCCTGTGCTCCGCAACGGGAGAGGCCACAACAGTGAGAGGCCCGCGTACCGCGAAAAAAAAAAAGAAATGCACTAATCTATTTCCAGCTTTCTGAGCAACCACCTGCAGGTGTGGTTCTTGTCCTCATGCTTACAAGATGTTTGAAACTCAAACCATTGTGCTCCACCCTCCTCTGTTTTTTCTTTCAAAAAAGGAAAACTAAAGAGCCAGTGGTAATAGGATGCAGACTGCTTGAGTCAGTTCCCTGGGAACCTCAGTGCTAATACTTTGACTTATTTTACATAGACACTTCTATTTATTAGAATTAGAGTGAAACATAACTTTTTACCTGGGCAATGTGCTGACCCCAACAAAAATCATTGTTCTGTTTTTAAAGAAGGGGGCAATTGGGAATACAGTCTCTGCCATAGAAGATCAAATAACTTTTGAGGCTATAATCTGTGTGTAGGAAAAGTATCTCTTTGTTTTCCACAATACAGATATATGTGAATACGCATTTATGTATGTTTGTGTGTGGGAGGGGCGGTGGAGATCAGAAGAGATGCATGCAACTAACTTATCCAAAAATATTGTCGACTAATTGATATAGAATTAAAAAGAAAGGGGTAATCAGAATGTATCTTCATTTTGTCCCAATAGAAATTATATTTATTTAGAGTCTATTCCTGCTAATTCTGACTATCGTGGTTGATTCTTGATACAGGTTCTTATTAACCATCAATAACCAGGAGTCTATATTGAGGTCCTACAACTTATGCCCATGACTTATTCTTGTTTGTGAAATTAAAGGCCTCAGTATATGTTAATAGAAACTCCAAGAGGTCTTACCTTTTTTTTTTTCTAACAGAGATTTCCACAAGGCCCTAAGTTTCTCTTTAGAATAAATTAAAAATGCAAGAGCTATGTCTAAAGCCTATGTACTTCTACTCTCCAGCATTATCCTGACAAACTTTACAAGAAGAAATTTGTTTACATCTTGTATGAGTTAACTAATAAGTTAATGAATCTGTAATATGGGACATGTTGTGGAGAATAGTGTAATTTTAAATGCATAAAAGACTTTGACTCTAATAAGATCGAATCTCTGTGATAAGATGAAAAAAATCACGGGGTGGGGGGTTCTTCAGTAATTCTCAAGACTATAAGCATTCCCCAGAGGCATTGTTAGCTTGAGCTTATTAATCAAATTACTCTATGATGATGTATTCCATGGACCTATTTGCAAGTCATCCTGAAATTGGCAAAGTTTAAAGCAGTTTATAAAACCAGAAAATACAGTTACAAAAAATTCTCTATTACCATAAACTCTCCAAATGCAGACTTGACTTACTCCATTTGGAGGAGGTTTTACTTATGAATTCTGTCCATCTTATCTTTGCATCTCAAGAAACGCTCAAACGACTAGAAAAGAAAGAAACAGAACAAAGTAATATCACTTCTCAATTTTTATTCCTTTTTAAAAAATAAGTTTAACAATATGTGTGTTACTTTCCATGAACCATTCTTCTGGAGTATGGATGGTATACTGTATTTAATGAAATGCCAAATGTTTTTTCCAACTACAAATATTCTCATACTTTAAAGAGAGAAAAATTGCTCAATGCTGAAATGACTAGGAAAGGCTGGATTAAGGAGAAAATATGTGAACTGTGCCTAAAAGAATGGGTCAGATTTAGATATATCAACTCCAAAGAGGAGACACCTTACAGAAGGGCAAACATGGGAATGATCTATGTATTTGTGTAATGAAAGTGAACAATCTCATTGGATAATGTATATTTGATGGATACTAATGGCAAATAAGTAGAGCTGAGATATTAAGAAAATAGCTGCTTGGAGTTTCTCAACTTAGAGTCATGAATAAAAGGTGACTTGCATTTTTATATCTTGGAGAGACACTTTCTGTCTTTATAGATAATGTTTTGTGTTTTTCTTAAAAGAAAGAAAGAGCAATGTTTGGTAGTAAATAAAGTATTTTGATGGATTCATATTTTGTTTTATCATTGGGAGTACATTTTGACATTACTTTTTTAAAGTTACATTTCAAAGTGTATATATTTCCAAAGTGGTCATGGATTGAGTATGTAGTATCTGGTTGGACCAGTGAACTCTTTCTCTACATCCACTACACGTGGGACTTCAGTAGAACTGTGGCCTCACTCACTATGGTATCATTGAATGAACACTGTATCTATTTATACATTAGACAATCCTAGCTGTTAAAATAACATATACTTGGCTTTCCTGGTATGTGATAACAACCATGAAGACAAGTGACATTATTTTAATCGAGAAAGTGATTTATATAGAGAAGAAGTTTTGATACATTTTTCTTGAATGGTACTTATTGCTACATGATTTTGTTAACATTTCTGTAAGACATCAACAGATAGTGTGTCTTTGTTGAATGGATACATTGACTGACTACAGTAGTTTCAACGATGACTCTACCAATGCTTTGGGCAAATATGTTAAGTTCTTGAAGTTCCTTAGTCTGACACCATGCAACTAAGTAGCCCCCATTACTGATAATCAGAATGTCTTTGGGCAACTAACTAGGTTCTCTATAAGAAAAAAACCCTGGATGACGGACTTCACAGAATGTAACAACAGTTGTCATATGTTTTGACATAAACTATGATTTTCCCTCTGCCCTCCATATGTTAAAATGAAAACTGTGCACATATGGTCTATATACCATAACAAGGTTTTGTGGGCATACATCTATGAATAGTTCTTATCTCCAAACTATCATCGGATAAACAGAAAATAAATAAGGAATTTTATTACCAATGAAACTTAATATGAAGAACATTTAAAAACACTCCAGTTTAAGCAAAATTTTCAGGATAACTGGATGGAAGTTTCAAGAAGAAAAATTCCAATTCAATAAAAAGTAAAGAAAAATCTTTAACAATGAATTGCCTCATGAAGCAATGAATTATTTTTTTAAGATTTTTTTTTTTAACGTGGACCATTTTAAAAGTCTTTATTGAATCTGTTACAATATTGCTTCTGTTTTATGTTTTGGTTCCCTGGCCACGAGGCATGTGGGATCTTAGCTCCCTGACCAGGTATCGAACCTGCACCCACTGCATTGGAAGGCAAAGTCTTAACCACTGGACTGTCAGGGAATGAATTATTTTTGAAATATTCAAGTAGAGGCTGAATTTTTTGCCAGGAGTTTCTTACATGAATAGAGGGAATAGGTTTCAAATCAATTCTGTAAACGTTCACCAAATGTATATTCCATTCAAGGTTTTATTGAAAATGTTCCTCCCAGTTGGATGTTGAAAGATGGGAAGAAATTCAGCAGCTAGGGTGAGATGAGGCAAGGTCATTTCAACTGGTCAGATTAAGAAGAAGGAAATAGGGGCTTCCCTGGTGGCACAGTGGTTGAGAGTCCGCCTGCCGATGCAGGGGACACAGGTTTGTGCCCCGGTCCAGGAAGACCCCACATGCTGCGGAGCGCCTAGGCCCGTGAGCCATGGCCGCTGAGCCTGCGCGTCCGGAGCCTGTGCTCCGCAATGGGAGAGGCCAAAACAGTGAGAGGCCCGCGTAAGAAGGAAATAACTGGGGGAATAGTAGTGTCCTGATAACTGATGATTAAATATTGAGGGAGAAATATCCTTGAAAAAAATTCAGACCACCTTATATCAGGTTTTGAACTCAGCAAGAAATTCAGACTTAATTATTCTTTGAAGCGTAGTCCTTAAAGTTTTTGAATTACATGATCAAGTTAGTGTTTAGTGAGATCATTCTGGCTACTATAAGAGTGTTGGATTGAAGCAGAAGTACTGGAAGTGAAGAGAAGGTTAGGAGGCTGTTTTCAAATGAGGGATGATAGAAGATAGTAAGGAAAAAGAAGAAAAGACAGAACAGAGTATTTGAAGTAGAATTTTAAAACAGCATACTGATTTCTAACAATGTTGAATGATAGTATAAGATTTTTAAGTAGAAGTCACAGGATATATAGATATATGGGTAGTTATGGTTTTTTTTTTTTTAATTTAGAAGGTGAGGAGAATAAATTTTGAGAAATTTCATTCAGTGTTTTAGTATTTTGTCTCTTGGGCTTATGATAGCCCTACTGTTGACCATTCTGTGAAATAAAACTCCTCACTTGTCCTTTTCTGGGAACAATTAGCAGGTGAAAATTTATTACCAAAGAAAACAAGGATGTTGACCAATATGCTGGATGTTTTCTTCTTGTCTCTTGGTATCCCTTTAAACCCAAAGAATCTGTGTTCCCTTAAAAATATTTATATTATGGATAAACTTGCAAGTTTTTAATATTTACTTATTTACCTTAATGTTGTCCTATTTATATGGAGGTCTATAGATAGTGAATCTACATAACTGCTTATTCTAACCTGAATAGTTTTATGTATTTGAAAGAAGTATCTTTGATGCAGGTAGGGATTATTTTGATTCTGCAATTTAATCATGTAGGAAATGTAGTTTTTATATATTTCTTTCTCACCCTTCCACTCCACTCCTTCCTTCCTTTTAAAAATCTGATATACCCTCCCATGAGCCTAAATTCCAAGCTTCTACTGAATTACTTACATTATAATTTTATTCTTGCTTTATCATACTTAGTACCCTTTTCTAAAGCAGAAGTAGGTGATGTATTTCGTTCTTTACGCCTTCTCAAAATTTAATCTCCAGTCATTTCTTGATGTGTTCACGTTTCACTGGTGATGCCCAAACCTAAAGTATCTCTTTTGAGTGCTGTCACTCTGCCATATGCTTTCTTAATGCTCTGTGGACATTTCTCAAATGTAATTCACATTACATTTATTATAATGTATGTATATAATGTATATATTAGACTGTAATGTTATGTTGGCATCTTTATATTTCACCAGAAGAGTACATTTTTTTGAACGATAGGGCAGTATTGTATTCATCTTTTAAGTCAGTGTGTGGCCTGAGTTGGAACATAGTAAATAAGTATTGATAAATAAAATTGTTTTTATTCTATTAAATATTACTTCTCTCTATCTAAAACCTCACATTCACCTTCTATGTCAATCAGGTATACTTGTGGTCTATATTTTGGCAAATCAAGCTTGTTTACTGCAACTTGGTACAACTTATAGTTTTTTTTAGTATCTTTTTCTAATTCATCTTAAGTCTTCTGAATTCCTTTGTAAGATTTAGGGTTTTATTGAATCCTTTTTATGAGTGTGATAGTGGCTACTGTGGAATTCAGTGCTAGAGCATTTGTCCTCTAGAGTAATAATATTTTTTAAGAGAGGCAATTCAATAAAAATATAAAAACATGCCTGGGGCATAGCTTTTTAAAAATTGTTGAGCCTTACAGAGAAAAGTAGATTGTATAACTCTACATTTTACCTAAATTATTGACTACATAAATATCAATAAAATTATCTCATTGTATTATACTAGTATGTTAATACCAAGTTGGGTCTATTTCTCCTGCCCTATTGAGGCTGTATTATAGTCATATGATAGGAAGTTTCCCGAACACACAATTCAGTTCTTGTTTCCTGAACACACCATTCAGTTCTTATGTCCTGTTTGTATACAAGCTTCTACTTGAGATGCCCTTCATTTTGTGAGATTGCGTGGAAATCTCCTAATTGTTAAGACTCAACAGAAGCATCCTCTTCAGGGAAATCTTCCCTGACTTCTCCAGGTAGGCTTAGTCACTCCTTCATCTAAACTCTTGTACCAAGTTGGGTCTGGAAACTAGCCATATGGAGCTAGCTTTCTAATAGTTTGGCCTGAAATTAGATCTTGAACCATAAACTGGGAAAAGACAAAAAAGATGGGTTACATCTGACACAAGTGCTGTTCAACAGTTTTCTAGAGCTTTGGATCACATTAACCATATCATATTCTAGAAGGTCATTGAGTCTTCAGAAGACACTGAGGTGTTCTGAGCAAGTAGCATTTTGTAAAAAAAAATGACTTTGACCAGTAGAACATGTAATGCAAATTACATAAATAGAGTGTAAAATAGAGTGAAGAGAAAGCCAGCTAGTGGTTTGTACACTTACCAGATGTGAATACCCAGTGTGAAGATGAAGATCTTATCCTTAACTTTTCAGGCCATGATTTAAACTTGGCTTCTTTTTGCATAACTTATTAAACTCAGCCTCAAAACTTTAAAAATAAACTTCGTTTTATAATAGTATTATATTTACAAAAAATTTGCCAAGATAAGAGAGTTTCCATATATCCCACACCCAGTCTCTTTATTTATTAACATCTTATGTTGTATGATACATTTGTCAAACCAATGAACCAATACTGATACATTATTATTATTGACTGAAGTCCATACTTTTATTCAGATTTGCTTAGTTTTAAAAATTTTTCTCTGTTCCAAGATTCCATGCAAAATATACATTATATTAAGTCCTCATGTCTCCTTAGGCTCCTCTGGACTGTGACATTCTCTTAGACTTTCCTTGTTTTTAATGACAGTTTTGACAGCTTTAAGGACAATATTATATAAAATGTCTTTCAATTAGGGTTTGTCTGATATTTTTCTCATGGTAAGTAAGAGTTATAGATTTGGGGAAGAAGACCACAGAGGTAAGATACTGTTCTCTGATGGTACATTTATATCAAAGGTACATGCCCTGAATATGACTTATACCTGATGGTGTTAACTTTGATCACCTGGCTGAGATGGTGTTTTTCAGGTTTCTCCACTATAAAGTTTCTTTTTTTTCCCTTACTACAGTGTCTTCTATGAAAGGAAGTCACTCTGTGCAGCCTACACTTAAGGGGTGGGAAATTATGCTCTATTTTCTTTAGGGGAGTATATCCACATAAATTACTTGAAATTCTTCTGCAAAGGATATTTTTCTCTTCTCTGACATTTGTTTATTGATTAAATTATTCATTTATATTTTTAAAGACTCATGGATATTTATTTTATACTTTGGATTATAGTCCAATGCTATGCTATTTATTTTGTTGCTTAAATTTTTCCAATTTTTGTCATTGGGAAAACAACAGTCTCATGAAAAATGGCATAAGAAACCGACAGCTAGGCACTGGGTGTACTCATTGCTACTGAGGTGTTATTAACTTTTGCATATTTCAGAAATTTTCACCAATCTAAGTAACTGCTTAAAATATGTTTTTCATATGATAAAATCCAAACGCCATTAAATGGGTGGCAGAGATTGTTAATTGTCTGCTAGTATTTATTTCCTCTTTTGTTCTCTTTAATAGAACCCCTAAATATTAACTGGATCTGGACATCAAAAATAAATCTTACATTTCTAAGCCCCTTGCAGTTAGGTGTAGCCATGTGACAGTTATTGAAGATGGGATGAACCTGGTATCTTTAAGTATCCTTGTTGTCCTTAAGTGGAGAAGGCATACCCTTCTTTTGTCCTTTCATTTTTGTGTCTGGAATGTGGATATGATGGTGGAAGAAAGAGCAGCCATGTTAAGTATGATGACATGATAGGAGGAATCAGAGCTCTGTTCTTCATGTAGTCTTCATACAAGGCATGGGATGCCAGCACTTTAAAAGTGAGAGACATAAACATTTCCCTTTTAATCCCTTGTTATTTGGGGTTTCCTTTCACTCACACTCAAACCTAATCCTAATTATATTTGGTATATCATATTTTTATGATATGAATCTTGAATACATCTTAATCAGTTGCCCAACAGCTTCCCACTTCAGATGATTATGTGTTCCAGCCACTCATGTCTAATTAAATAAAGATTTATTAAACACCTCCTGTGAACCAGGCTTTGTAGTAGGGGCTAAGAAGAAATTAGAGTCCCTGCCCTATTGAGGCTGTATTATAGTCATATGATAGGAAGTTTCCCGAACACACAATTCAGTTCTTGTTTCCTGAACACACCATTCAGTTCTTATGTCCTGTTTGTATACAAGCTTCTACTTGAGATGCCCTTCATTTTGTGAGATTGCGTGGAAATCTCCTAATTGTTAAGACTCAACAGAAGCATCCTCTTCAGGGAAATCTTCCCTGACTTCTCCAGGTAGGCTTAGTCACTCCTTCATCTAAACTCTTGTATCATTTATCTAGTGGACCACAAGCTCCTGAAAACCGGTTGTGTATTTTCATTCAAGCATTATTGTCATCTACCAAAATTCTGGCGGATGCAAGATGCTGGTATAATTCAACTTTATTAATTTACAGTGAATGACATTCCATTTGAAAGAAGGTAATATTAGTATTTACTGTACTATCCAGGGAATTCCCTTTCTCTTATCTAGGTTGCGGGAAATCTCGATTAATGGTCAGAAGTTTGCATGATGATTCTAGAATCAAAATATATCTTTCTTGTATGGCTTGGAGGGTATTTGAACCAGGGCATGATGAAGTCTGAAGAACAGTTACTGTCCACAACAGGATACGTTGCAAGAAACATCTTTTTTAGATTCCGTTTTATATCTCATTATAGTGAAAAAATATACAAACTTGCAAATCCCTCAAAACAGCATCGTAGATAATACCTGTCAATAGCTTTAACACTGCCGGTTTTCTCATGCAAATTACAATATAACAGTCTATTTTAGTTGAACACAAATTGAAACAATTGGCTTGGATTTGGGGGCCATACTAGATGAAGAAGTCCTGTCTTTTTTTTTTTTTCTTTTGCGGTACGCGGGCCTCTCGCTGTTGTGGTTTCTCCCGTTGTGGAGCACAGGCTCCGGACGCGCAGGCCCAGCGGCCATGGCTCACGGGACCAGCCGCTCCGCGGCATGTGGGATCTTCCCGGACCGGGGCACGAACCCGTGTTCCCTGCATCGGCAGGCGGACTCTCAACCACTGCGCCACCAGGGAAGCCCAGAAGTCCTACCTTTAAACACTGGAACCACACTTGACCCACTGAGATGCTCCTACTGTGAGAGGCACATATAAACCGAGAGTAAGGATCCTGGACATTTGTGAGTGTAGTTCATGCTCACACTGCAGCACACAGGCCTGGAGTGTGGCAATGACTGGAATCTTCTGAACTGTTCCAATGGTTGCTGCTGCTTTCTATTTCTTCCTTTCTTCCCAACTTCCCTCCTCTCCTTCCGCCTCCCCCTTCCTCCTTCCCCATTCCTTCTTTCCTTCTTCCCTCTCTTCCTTCCTCTCTCACTCCCTCTCTCCCTTCCTTTCTTCCCTTCCTTCCTTCCTTCTTTCCATCCTTTCTTCCTTTCTTCATTCTTTATCTGTCTGTCTTCCTCAGCCTGTGAGCATTTATACTTGAATTTGTAAGTTTAATATCCATGTGATGTACTCTATCATGCAGCATTATGTAACCCAAATAGCCTAAATGTGTTTCATTCCCCTGAACAACCAATTCGAATCTCTTGGGTTACTTTCACTTCTGGGATATTACATTTATTGTGTGGTAATCTCACTGTTCTTGTTTGAGTGGAGGTGCCCTCGTAATTACAAATGTAAAAGATCAATTTAGCAGAAAATGACACAGTGTTGAGAACATGTTTAATACTAGCATTGATAGTAATTTGTAAGACTCAAAGAAGAAGCTTGTTGTATGTTGATAATGTTTTAACCTTGAAAGTAAGGAAAATCACTTTTTTATCTAGGTGCCTTGGGCAGGATGGGCGTTTAGTAAATATTTGCAGGTTTGACAAAATGGAATAGTGGCATTTTTAAAAAGTAGGCTGAACACTCAGATATAATTATAGCAAATGCGATGATGATATAAACTATTTGTTCACCAGCCATAGCAATTTTGACTTTGACTTTTGAAAGGCTTAAATCTGGAAGCAAATACCTTCGCCTTATGAATGGGCTTTGTGGTTTTATCTGTTAGTTTCTCAAACTGTTACTGTAATACAGCCCACTCATATTCTCTGAATGCCACAAATTTACCCATTGCCAGTAAAACCATCCTTTCTTTTATTAGTAAAGTTACATTATTGGCTAATATTAAATCACAGATATCCTATATAGGAAAGACTGACCTTCAATGAGAATGCTTGAAAATGTCAGTCTTTTCATTGAGGCTGCCCTGTGGATTGGAGGTTTTCAGTCCTATGATTCTTAGTCCAACATGCTCCTTATCTTTCTCTTTTCCTAATTCTTCCCAGAAAAGACAATTCACAGGTTTGATTATAGAAACAGAGGTAATGCTGATTAATTAAGGAGCAGTTGGCCATCTATCTTCTGTTATTTAAATTACCAAAAGGTGAAAATTATGAACATGGAGAATAACTTGGGTTGTAAAACAGGTGGTGTAATCTGACTCCCTGTGGCTTTCAAAAGTAGGACAGAGAGGCCTTTATCTGGGATTTTTCTGTAGTCTTACTTGGAGGGAGGAGAAAGACAAGATGACCTTTCAAGACATACCTCCAACTCAGTAATCATCACATGAACCTTAACTGTTAGTAATATTCCTACTTGTCAAAAGCTTTCACAATAGGCTTTTTTGAAGCTAAGATTAGAGTTCATCGATATCTATTGTCCTTTTAGTTTTCAATGCTTGGCTTATGACATGTTACCTTTCTGCACACAGTGTTTGTATATACCTTTAATTACCCTTAGAATCTATAAAATTAAAATAAGTTTTTGGTGAAATTCTGATAAAATATAATTTTCTGGAAACTGAGGGTATACTGTTTTTCCTTTAAAATCAGGAATTAAATATTGATAATTATGATTTTTAACATGGAATTATAATATAGTAGCTAGAAAGTGCTTACCTTATATTTATTCAAATTTTGATGTAGCAGTTTGAAAAGCCAGTGCGTGATTTTTAATTAAAAAGGAATTCCCAAACATTGATCTAACACTTTTGCTTGGAGATTCTCTTTCTACCCTTCCATTAATAAGGGCCTAAAAACCCTTCTTCATCACTTTCACCCCTTCAACATATAGTCCATGGGTCTCCTTCTGACGATGGAAGGATGGTCCTTAACTCTCAGTTTGCAGGGTTAAAATGTTTCTCACTAGTACACGTTTAATGCCCTTTGGAAAAGGTGTTTCTCTATCATGGATATCTTTTGTAAAGCTGTTTTTTCTGTCACATTTTCAGTGGGTCCGTGG
Organism: Grampus griseus; assembly: GCF_964374135.1. NCBI lineage: Eukaryota > Metazoa > Chordata > Mammalia > Artiodactyla > Delphinidae > Grampus > Grampus griseus. The sequence goes on along the minus strand of NC_139019.1, from coordinate 37,400,727 downwards.
AACCATTTCAAAACCTCACTGAGGAGCATGGAATGAAGTATGCTTTCCTTCTTTTCCCATGCCGTCAAAGCCCTCTTAGCTGCTGCTATGGCAACAGACTGGCAATAGTTGTAAAGGAAACCCTGCTCAGACTAAGGCCAGATGGAGGGAGTAGGTGCCAGTGGCATGGCAGCATGGCAGGGAAGCTGTGTATAGCAATGGTGAATTGAACTTGGCTGTGTTCCTCTCCAATAGACAGGAAATATGGAAAAGGAAGGGAAAGGGCAGAAACCATGGAGCATCACATAAGCTGAGCAATTGTTCACTTTAGTGTGGTCCACATTAATGTGAACTCTAGATTTCCTGTTTAGTTTTTTTTTTATTGATGTAAAACATGCTAATGTCTATGCTCTATTAAAAAATTCCCAACTTCATGATATAACTTCTATTTAAAGTGCCTTGCTATGAAACATTTCCTCTACAAATTAGTTTTTTATCTTATCTCCTTAGCCTCACGACTAATGATCTCCTGAATTCTTATTAATGATATATCTCTTTATTACTGATAGTGACAGTGGGAATATTTCTTTTTATTAGACAGTATCACCATTAGTTTGCAGTTTTATAGCTGCTAAATATGTAACATGTTCTGTTACAAATATTTTTATAGATGTTTCTTTAGAGTTAGTAACGATTTTCTATAATGAGCTTTCTGATATAATAATCAAGATTAATATTAAATGAATGGAAAAGAAGAGTAACAATTGATTTAATAATAAAAACCAGATCTCTATAGAGAACTGTACTTTTTATTTTTTTTATTTTTTTTTTACATCTTTATTAGAGTATAATTGCTTTACAATGGTGTGTTAGTTTCTGCTTTGTAACAAAGTGAATCAGTTATACATATACATATGTTCCCATATCTCTTCCCTCTTGCGTCTACCTCCCTCCCACCCTCCCTATCCCACCCCTCCAGGCGGTCACAAAGCACCCAGCTGATCTCCCTGTGCCATGCGGCTGCTTCCCACTAGCTATCTATTTTACGTTTGGTAGTGTATATATGTCCATGCCATTCTCTCGCTTTGTCACAGCTTACCCTTCCCCCTCCCCATATCCTCAAGTCCATTCTCTAGTAGGTCTGTGTCTTTATTCCTGTCTTACCCCTAGGTTCTTCATGACATTTTTTTTTCTTAAATTCCATATATATGTGTTAGCATACGGTATTTGTCTTTCTCTTTCTGACTTACTTCACTCTGTATGACAGACTCTAGGTCTATCCACCTCATTACAAATAGCTCAGTTTTGTTTCTTTTTAAGGCTGAGTAATATTCCATTGTATATATGTGCCACATATTCTTTATCCATTCATCTGATGATGGACACTTAGGTTGTTTCCATCTGGGCTATTGTAAATAGAGCTGCAATGAACATTTTGGTACATGACTCTTTTTGAATTATGGTTTTCTCAGGGTATATGCCCAGTAGTGGGATTGCTGGGTCATATGGTAGTTCTAGTTGTAGTTTTTTAAGGAACCTCCATACTGTTCTCCATAGTGGCTGTACCAATTCACATTCCCACCAGCAGTGCAAGAGTGTTCCCTTTTCTCCACACCCTCTCCAGCATTTATTGTTTCTAGATTTTTTGATGATGGCCAGAGAACTGTACTTTTAAGCAAACAGTTTGTTCTAAGGGAGAGGTTTTAAAGCCTTTCCTACTCATGAATAAAGATGAAAAATAAAATAAAACATTTTTAAAAAGATATATTTGAGCTATAATTTTTTACTAATAAAATGCAATTTATATTTGTTGCTTGAATTTCTTTTTATTTTATTAAAATGAGAAAAATATCAAAAACAGATACAAACATGTAATATTTTCAATTATTATTTAATATTTCCATACTACTTTATTATTTTTTTTAGACTTTTTAAATTGAAGATCAGATTTGAGGTGGATTTTGTTTCCCACAGACTGGTGTCAGTCAGTTGGTAACTGGCACCTTTGATTTAGACAAACATGAAAATGTAGTTGTTTATAGATTGATTCCTAGAAGTAAAATGTGTAAGTTGTCTTGAGAACAATAAAGTAATTTTTCTTTCCAAAACATTATTTCAATCTTCCCATGGAAAATGGCAATCTTACTAAGTCTGAGCTATAGTTTAGTAGGTAAATAAGTGTAACCTGTAAGTAAACTTTATTTTTTGTGTGAATTGCATTATCTGCAAAAATAAAAAATTGCATTTTTTATCTAACAGGATGGAGAAATGCCAATTTTATTTTATTCTGGTGCACATAATTATACTATTCTTGTTACTTCAACAAAATGAGGACAAGCAAGATTGCACTTTGTGTTATTTAGGTTACTTGAACTTGCTAAGACATAATAACACTTCTTAGTTCAGGATGTTGATGTGTTGAGGCAAGCTCCATTAGCCAACATTCCTTGTTTCTAATATGTGCTCAATTACAGTCATATTGTATTGATGAATAATCAAATTAGTATTTGAAAATGGTAAAATATTATTATGTATTTCCTTATACATATAAAATAATATATATATTTAATATATATTAATACACATTTTAATGTGGAAAGTACAGAGAACAATGTAACTTTCCACGTGTGTACTTTTCTAGTTGATGTTTTAATATTTTTTACTAAATACATATGCATCCACTTTAAAAACAAATTTATTATAGAAATTTTAAACATGTTCAAAAATAGAATGGTATAATTAAGTTTAATTTACTATCCCCCAGTTCCAAAAATTTTCAAGACTTGGATAGTCTTGCTTCATCTATAGGCAAACTTCCCTCTCCATGATTATAAAGAAAATCCCAGATATAATTCCATTCATTTATAAACATATAACTGTTACAAATTAAGATTTTAAAAAATATAAAATATCATCATGCTTTAAAAAAAATCAACATTTATTTTCATTAAGTATTTACTGCTCAAATTTTCCACATTGTCCTCCTTTTTTTTTCCATGTAAAGCTTTTTTCTAATCAGAATCCAAACAAAGATGTCTCCTAAATATCTTTTCATATGAATTAGATCTAAAGTCAATCTCTGTCTTTGTCTCTCTCTGTTTCTCGCTTTCCCTTGCTGTTTGTGGGAGAAACCTACTCATTGGCCTTTAGAGTTTTCCAAGGTCTGGAGTTTGCTAATTTCAAAATGTTCTTCTTTTCTCTTTATTTCCTTTGAATTGGTGGTGAGATTCAGGTTTGATTATTTTTTGGCAAGACTAAATCACAAGTGGTGGTGTGTACTTACTTCAAAAAGGAACATATTGTCTCTCTCCTTGTGAAGTTAGCAGCCATTGCCTAAATCCATTATTTCAATAAAGGTTTCAAAGCAGTGATATTCTAATTCAAGTACTCCTTCATTAGTTTGCTGAATACCTGACATTTTATCAAATATTTTGTTAACCTACAATAAGTTTCATGTAGGAAAGAAGAGCTAAATGCTTGATTGTTTCTGTTAACTTACATGCTTTTTATTTTGACTATTGCGATGTATTCTACCATGTGTATATGCCAACGTTTGCATTGTTTCCAATTTTTTATAGATTTAAACAATGCTGCCATATAAATGCTAATACACGTTTAGACAATTTCTACTTTAATATTTCCAAATTTTTCTCACATGCAGGACATAAAAATCTCTCATGATCCAACATTCTCTGTTTAGTTTTTATTTATTAAATGCTCATTATTATTATTGTTGTTAATTTCATGTGTATAGACTGGTTTATCATTATTATTGGCTGACATTTGCTGAGTGATTACTACTGAGTTGGCAAAAAAATTCATTCAGGTTTTTTGTAAGAGGGAAAAACCCGAACGAACTTTTTGGCCAACCCAATGTATTAAGGCCTTATTTTAGTTATTTTGTTGGCTAATCTTATTTAATTTCTATAGCAATTTTATTACGTAGATACTATAATTATTCTGAGTTTACAAGTGGGAAAATGAAGGAACAAATATTAAATAATTTGTACATAGCTAGTAAGGAGTAGAATCAAAATTATTTGACCCAAGATTGTCTTAAATGTTAAACAGTGGTGGATGCATTCCTTGATTACTGCTGAACCTTCCTTCATATATTTATTGGCCATTCTGATTTGTTCTTTGGTATTTTGCCTGTTCATACCCTTTACCTTTTCCCCCCCTTCTTAGGTTATCTTCATTTGTACATCAGCTTCAGACCAACATTAACCTCAGTCCATCTATTTTCCAGAAGTCTTAACGTTGTCTTTCTTAGGGATATAAATACTGAATAAAAGTGTAGCTGTAGTAAAATCTTTTCTATACATTTGGATTTTAGTTTGTGAGGCCATATCCTTCTGACTCTTAAAGAGACTATGACTCTTAAATGCTGTGACTGTGTACAGTAGTCCTGAGACTGACATTATCTTTAATATAATACAAATATATATTGTAGTTTTAAATTTCTAATAGGTCTAAGCTAACTACATGTTCACCACTGTGTCAAATAATATAGGGAAAAAACAGGAGGCTAATAAAACATTGTTTCTACCCTAAGATTTACAATCTGTTTGTGGGGAAAATTCCAACACAAATGAAATTAGGGAATGATTGAAAGGAACATATAATCACAGTCTAGGTAATGTGGGCATAATATAACTCTATACTAAAAAAGTGAAAATTTGAATTTCAGAAGAGTTTTTAAATATTTTCATATCTTCTTATGAAAACAAACATAATGGGAAGCTAGCATTAAATTAGCACTTAGCTATTTAAAATAAAAGCTATTTCAAATTTATTTTTTGAGCATTCCTTCTGTCCTAAACCCTGGAGAGATGATAAATAAGATATGATCTTCTCTCAAGGACTGCACTATTGGTAAAACAAAGTAAACGAAAATGAACTGATTTTAATAATCCATGAATAACTTTAGTTCATGCTAATTATCCTTACACTATAAAGATATTGTAAGGTTATATATTAGAATGTTAACTGAGTAAATTTTTGAAGATGGAAATATGTGTGTGGTTCAATGTTTTAATTTCTTGTTGTTACATTTATATTTTCAAATGCTTTTTATGATCTTGCTTTTTTTAAACTAAAAAATGTATTCATCTACAGAATACTGGTTAAATGAATGTTAGGACATTCATAATAAAACGCTATGAAAGTGTTAAAAGTCTACCGAGGAAATTTTCTATGTGTTAATAAAGAAAACCTTTTAAGACACAAATACAGACAAGGTAATTAAAGCATGTGTAAGTTTTCTTCTTTTTTTTTTTTTTTTGCGGTACGCGGGCCTCTCACTGTTGTGGCCTCTCCCGTTGCGGAGCACAGGCTCCGGACGCGCAGGCTCAGCGGCCATGGCTCACGGGCCCGGCCGCTCTGCGGCATGTGGGATCTTCCCAGACCAGAGCACGAACCCGTGTCTCCTGCATCAGCAGGCAGACTCTCAACCACTGCGCCACCAGGGAAGCCCTAAGTACTCTTGTTTATGTTTATTTAAAAAAGGTCTGGGGCTTCCCTGGTGGCGCAGTGGTTAAGAATCCACCTGCCAATGCAGAGGACGTGGGTTCGAGTCCTGGTCTGGGAAAATCCCACATGCAGTGGGTCAACTAAGCCCGTGTGCCACAACTACTGAGCTTTCACTCTAGAGCCCACGAGGCACAACTACTGAGCCCATGTGCCACAACTACTGAAGCCCGCACACCTAGAGCCTATGATCCGCAACAAGAGAAGCCACCTTGATGAGAGGCCTGCGCACCGCAACGAAGAGTAGCCCCTGCTCACTGCAACTGAAAAGAAATCCTGAGCACAGCAACTAAGACCTAATGAAGCCAAAAATAAATAAATTTATTTAAAAAAAAAAGGTCTGTATGCTTGTGCGTATGTGTTTGTATGTATGTGTATATTATTTGCATTAAAAAATTCTAGAAACATAAACTATTGACAGTGGTTACCTCTGGGAAGTGACTTTAGAGTTACCTTTGAAAAGACATAAACTTTTGAATTGTACACTTTTTAAATCTTGTGCTATCAGCTATTTTGTCATAAAAGTATAATGTTATGTAATCAGCGGGAATTTAAGACATTTGAAATATGTGTTTTATGGAAACTATGCTATTAAGGTAGAGATAAAGATATACTTGGGACTAATATACTTTAAATTTGTAAGCAATTATTACTACTGATGTCTTAATGGGAATATACATATACTTCTTCATGAACTGTGAAAAATACAATTCCGTGGTCCTACACTATGTGTCCTTGTGTAAGATAAAGTGATCTGGGAGTCCCTGCAATTTGCCACCTTTCAATTTAATTCCCTAGGTATTTCATTACTTGACATCCATATAATTATTAAAAATCCCAAAGCAATATGTACAAGTTTTGTTTGCTGATTAGTATTATTCTTAGGAAAATAAATGTGTACTTATTTTTCTTTTAGAATAAGAATCAGCAGTGATGTTCAAAGTATTTGATTAAGCATAAAAATTTGAATTACTGAAAAGATAAAGCACATTGTTACATTCTTTTGTAATAATATAAATTCCAAAGGTATCCAGGAACCTTTAGATGACACCAGATGCTTCAATATTTATGAAAAATAAATCTCTATATCATATTAGAAAATTAACACAATAGCATTTTTCCTATATCAACTGTGGTAAAAGTATCCTTTCATATGTCCATTTCCCTCAAATATGTTCTAAGACATTCTTGATATTATTTTTATTGATGTTATTTTTAGAATATTTTTATTGAGAAGATATGAAGGATTGAAATAATAATTAATACTTTTTTTTTCTACTTTGTATTCACTTTCATTATACACCTCTATCCATTTTATTATTTGGTTCCCAAAATGAGACTATTTTGAATAAAGTTTTTTTTTATTTGCTGTCCATTTAGAATAAAAGAATCAATCAGTAGGATATTTGTAAATGACAATCTTAGTGTCAAAAATACTATTATAAAAGTATAGTTTTTATTAATAGTTCTATGCAGTAAAAAACTGATTATCAGTAAAAACTAAACGAGTGTGTAGTATGTAAAATAAAAAAGTTTTGCCTTATATAAAGCTTCACCAAAAGAATTCCTTTATATAATAAGCTTTATTGTTTAATTGTATTTATTTAACATAATAATTACATCTGATCTAAAAGAACTTTTAAGAGTATATTATGTAAAAGATTTATGTATGTATTATGATGTATTAACATTCGACTGTCCTTTAAACATCATTTTTCTCATTAATTTATTATCAAATATTTTCTGTAATAGATAGGGACTTCTTTTAAATCCACTTGGTTTAAAGTTCAGAATAACTAAAAAAAAATCAAAATAATTTTTAAAATTCACAATATTCATTTAGTCTTCCAAAAAAGCCAAATACCACTTTCAATTACTCTTTCAAAACACCAAATACCACTTTCAATTAGGATACTAATTTTATTTCAGAAAACTTAGAATAACAACTGTTTTCAATATATCAATATTTGACATTAATTAATGTGTTCATGATATATTAATATGTTCATGATATATGTTCATATGTGCTTACCATATGTCATGATAAACTAGAATAGACCCTACATTCAGTTGCAGGAAAATGGAATATAAAAATTAACAATATTAAAGTATAATCTTAGGTGGAAAGAAGTGCTGCGCAAAAAATTGAAACTGGGTAATGTTTTTGTATAGTTGAGAGAGAGATATATATAGAGAGAGAGACTGATTTTTGTTGAGTCTATCTGAATTGTTTATCCTCATTTCTGTGGCAATGATATTTTCTGAAGCAAAATTCTCTACGTTTTTATTTCAATAGATTAGACTTCACTTTGCAGAGTTTCAGATATTTAGCCAATCATTATGTTGAATGCATGTAGATCGTTTAAATTTGCATTTTTACAAGCACTATAACAAATTCCAAATAGAAGGCAGGTTTCTTGGGTGCAGAGTATCTGTCCATTATGTTAACCGTAAAAATTCCAGTGGCTAAAAGGCTGTCTGACATTGTCGACACTTAATAGAAATTTGCTAGCTGATTGACCCACAATAAGCTTAAAGGCACTGAAAATTTGATATTATTCTTGAACTGATAGAGTCCCTAAGGCATGTTGAAGGAAGCCTGAGTGGCCATAGCTCAGTCAAAGATGGGATGGGAGTTAGGAGACGAAGTCACAGAAGTAACTGGCACCAGACACTCTAGTACAGTGATTTCCAAGAGAAAAATAATGTGAGCCACATGTGTACATTTTAATTTTTAGCAACCATGATAAAAATATACAAATAAGCAGATAGAATTAATTTTTGTTTACCCCAAAATATGCAAACTTATTTTCAGTTGTAATCAATAGAAAATTATTAACAGAATATTTTATACTCTTTTTTCTTTCAAAGTGTTTGAAATTCAGTGTGTACTTCATAGTTACAGCACACTTCAGTGCTGACTAGCCACATTTCAAGTGCTCAGTAGCCGCATGTGGACAATGTAGCTCTACTACCTAGTAAACCACTGTAAAGACTGGCTTCTAACTTGTGTTGGGAAATCATTTGAAGGTTTTAGCAGAAGAATGGTGTGATGTGACTTAGGTTTTAGTGATTTGGCTGCCGTGTTGATAATGGTGTAAATGTGGACAGATGCCTTGGTTATTCTAGTGATACAGGTGAGAGATGAGGATGGTCAGACCAGTATGTTCCAGGATGGTGAAAGAGGCTGGGCTCTGGTATATCTGAAAGTTAGAGCCTTCAGATGCCTCAGGTATAGAGTGGAAGAGAAAGAGTAGAATAAACACGGACTTCAAAATTTTTGTTTGTATGAGTTTAAGTCTAGACAAGGAATTAGTTCTTATTTCTACATTTGTGATTTCCAAATGATGATGTTTACATTCCAATGTGTATACTGGACAATGCAATGGGTGCAGAAAGAAAATAGGAGCATTTAAAATATTATAAAATAATAGAACCATTCCTTGGAAGATTGTAATTTTTTTTTCACTATTATAGGAGTTAAGAGGCCAGATCTCAGATTTACTCAATACAGCAATGTGATCTAATAACCAAAAAGGCAAGTCACTGTTCATTCCATGTAAAGGACCCAGTAAGAGAGGGCAGCAATTTCTAAAAATATTCTCTAGTAGACATTCATATTTTAGGAAATTATGACAGAAAAAGAGGGTGGAGGGGGTGATTAATTGTCAACACTTCATATCCACACAAAATACACACATGCACCCAAAGACCAATGCTAGTTGACTTTGGCTGACTTTACACTGCTAAAGAAAATTAGTTACAAGTATGACATGGTAGAATTGGGATTATTTAGCATCTTTCTCTCTAAAAGTAGATATTGCCCTTGGGAAGATCATAATCAACCGTCATTTTGCTTCTGCTGCCCTCAGTCATTATTTTGAACTGCCACCTATTCAAATTTGAGCTTGCATATCAAACTTTGTATAATGTTACTGGTCATCAATCCATGATATTTTACTCTCTCTGGTAGCGTATGATTTTATTTTTCAGTAAGTATTAGGATAGAGGGTGAAGTAGAAAAAAATCATCAAAAGAGATGTGGCACATTTAACGATGTGAATTTTCTTAAATTCTAGAAAAAGTGCCATTGGGAATTTTAATAAATTGAGGAGGAAATTATGCCACCCCTTACTGAGAATTGTTAAGCAAAAACATGAGTTAGCTCATAGAACATAAATATTTTTTTCTCAAGTGAAGTGACTTACGTCTACTATAGTTTGAATTAGAGGTAGTATGTCCAAGCTATTAATTTTAGGATGTACTTATGATTATGCATACCTTTTAACCTGTATCACCACGGTGACCAGTAATGGTTAAATTATGTGCCAAGATCAGATAAATTATTGCACAAATGCAAATCAATTTTAAATGAGAACTATAGATTATTGAAGCTACATTGTGAAATGACAAGTTGATAATTTACTAGGTAGTTCTACTGTACCTCATATTTATTCACCTAATCCAAAAGTCCTTCCTCTACATCTACGTAGTATATATTACACATTAGGCACTATGATAATTGTTTGTGTCTATGACAAGTACATAAGAATTCTGCATAAATATTTCGTCTGTAATAAACACATTTCTTTAATTTCAACTTGATTTTCACAATCTTGAAAAGTTATTCTAAGAGAATTAATCAATAATTTTTGACCTGAACCATTGATTTTTTGCACTGTCAAAATCCACCAGAGGGCTTCCCTGGTGGCGCAGTGGTTGAGAGTCCACCTGCCGATGCAGGGGGCACGTGTTCGTGCCCCGGTCCGGGAGGATCTCACATGCCGAGGAGCGGCTAGGCCCGTGACCCGTGGCCGCTGAGCCTGCGCGTCCGGAGCCTGTGCTCCGCAACGGGAGAGGCCACAACAGTGAGAGGCCCGCATACTGCAAAAAAAAAAAAAAAAAAAAAAAAATCCACCAGAAAATGGCATAAACTTTTGCTTGTCTTAAACTTTGTTCTCTGACCAGGGTTGGACTTAGAGTGTCTTATCTAGATTAGAGCACGTTAATTTTCAAATAAAAAAATTTGCATTCCTTGAAATTGTCCGAACTCTTGAAATTTCACCAGATGAAAATGTCATCTGTATCTTTGAATAAACAACCATGGTATAATTTTTCCAAAGGGATAAAATTATTTCAAGAGAAGATGTTTATTAATACTATAATATCCATATAATTTGTGTATTGCAAAATTATAATATAATTGCCAAATATTTAATGTTTCAAAATTATAAATAACCAAAGCAGTGTGTGTTTGTGTTTTTATGTGTTATCTGTACATATGCTAGCATTTCTATGTGCAAAGATCTGAGTAAAAATTATCAATAAATTAGGTTGTGAAGAGAAAATGCTAAAAGCAAACAAAATAGTGAAATTTATAATTGTAAATTTTTATAAATTTTCAGAAAGCATATATAGTTTAGTACATAAACTTTCACTTATATAAAAGGAATATATAAAAATACAGCATGAATGGGGTAAAATCATGGCTGTGGATACATTAGAATATAATTTTTAAAAACAAAATAGATTTACTTTTTGTTAGATTGCAAAATATTCCAGACCAACTGTGATAGTCTACCATTTAAAAATATTTTTTAAGTTTTCAGGTGATCATGAAGTCTCATTATTCCTTTTTTACTTGGTAACTAAAATTAACCTATATCTACATCTATGTGCCTATCTATCTATCTATCTATCAACAGTCTGTCACTGTAGATTTATTTAATTATAAAGGTGAAATTTAATACTTAAACAAAAAACAGAATCAACTGAGCTATAAAGTTTCAATAGTCCATGTTTAGCCTCAGTTTATTTGTAAAGTCTAGCAAAATCTTTTACAAAAATCTTTATGAGAAGTAGTCCACAATTATTTTGTTATGACACATAAGAAAGAAGTATTCTCTCTATATTTTACATATCAGATGTAAAATGTGGAACATTGTATAAACTCCACTGGGTTAGAAATTATATTAAATCAAATGAAGGTCCCAGCTTTGCCAATTCATTGACTTTTGGGATCTATCTAGTTCCTTCTCATTCCACAAAGGGTTGTTCTGAGAATAAAATTCAAAATAAGAGGATTATGGAAGGTACTTATAACCTAGAAATAAATATATTAAAATGTAATGTAATATTATTATTTTTAAAATAGAGAGCAATTGCTGGTCACTCCAGAGTCTCATACAAGTTTAGTAAAGGACGCTTGCATGCTCAGATAAAGAGGGTTTTACTTAAAAATACATATTCTTCTTTCATTTGAAGAAGTCTAAGGATCTTGGTTGAGCTTGTTTGTCAAAGCTACTGAAGAAGATTATTATTTTTTTAATTTGGAAGCGGGTAAAAATAGCTCCCTATCCCCTGTGCTTATTACCCTCTGCTGAAGGGACCCTTCTAAGAAATGCTTTGTGGTTAAATATGGTTTAAATGCTATACATGGTGGCTACTTATGAGAAACCAGCTGGTCTGACACTCATTATGACACAGTGATAGGTTTGAGAGTAATCTGTTCAGGGAGGTTAAGCAACTCACCAAGGAACTCAGTGAGGGACTGGAGAAGCTGTGAGGAAGTGGCAAAGGTTTGGACAGTGTGAAGACCTGGGCACAAGGAGGGGAGGTTAAAGACCCCTGGAAAAAATCCCAAATTCAGTTTCTTTGAGTGTTTCAAAGGATTGCATAAAATTAGAATATGCTCCCCGAAGTATTATGTATTATTTAGAGCATGGATAACACTTTGTGCAAACCTTGTAAGGGATTAAGGGATCATTTTTTTTTAATTTTATGGAAGTATAGTTCATCTACAATGTTGTGTTAATTTCTGCTGTACAGCAAAGTGATTTAGTTATACATATATATACATTCTTTTTATATTCTTTTCTAATTACTTATTTATTTATTTATGGCTGCGTTGGGTCTTCGTTGCTGCCTGCGGGCTTTCTCTAGTTGCAGCGAGCAGGGGCTACTCTTCTTTGCGGTGCACGGGCTTCTCGTTGCGGTGGATTCCCTTGTTGCGTAGCACAGGCTCTAGGTGTGCGGGCTTCAGTAGTTGTGGCACACGGGCTCAGTAGTTGTGGCTCACGGGCTCTGGAGCCCAGGCTCAGTAGTTGTGGAGCACGGGCTTAGTTGCTCCGCGGCATGTGGCATCTTCCCGGACCAGGGCTCGAACCCATGTCCCCTGAATTGGCAGGCAGATTCTTAACCACTGTGCCACCAGGGAAGTCCCTCTTTTTATATTCTTTTCCATTATGGTTTATCACAGTTTATTCAGTATAGTTCCCTGTGCTGTACAGTAGGACCTTGTTGTTTATCCATTCTATATATAATAGTTTGTATCTGCTAACCTAAGGGATGAATTTCAGGCTGATTTTTGATAAGTTTGGCATGACAAAGGCTTACCAAATATGAATTCGCTTGCATATACCTTTATGGAAATAAAAAAGGTATTTCCAAAATATGTGTAATAGTTTAGAGTTCTGGGACAGTACATGCTAATTTTTAATTTTCATATATGGATTCTGAGTCGTATTTACTTTTTACCTTGCTTTGCGGTAAGATGGTTCAGTGTAAAGGAGGTGGCAGAAACCCAGTCTCAGTGAGTTCAAGTGAGAATGGGCTTTTACAGAAAAGATTCAAAAGGCAGGGAAGCCAGTGGATGGGTAAGGTGGGCAATACGAGGAAAGGTTTTCTGTTTAAGATGAAAGATCCTTGGACAAGTTCATAAGTGGAATAGAGACCCACTTGAGAAGGAGAAGTTGTATAACAGGTTAGGCAAGGGATGATTGGTGGAGCAAGGTCAAGTGTGATTAGTAAAGGACGGGATCAATTATAGAGCAAAGGTCCATGTTAGATAAAAAGAAAGATTCCTCTTCCACTGAGGAAAGTGTAAGAATAGTAAGAAAAGTTGGTCAAACAATTCAATACTGCTGCGGATGGTTTTGTCAGCCGCAGCAGTGGCCACTGCAGTGGAGGTGAGATTGGGAGGAGGGCTAATGGGTAGGGGCAGACTGGGAATTGTAGCATCATAGTTTCTTTCTGGGAAGAAAGAAGCAAAGTCCTTTGGTTAGAATGCTGAGAAGGAAGAGGGCACAAAGAAGCTGGAAGAACATGCAAAAGTTTGAAATAACTGTTGAGAAACAAGTAATAGTATTTTTAGATGTATTAAGTAAAGAGCCCATGACTCATACATTTGTCAGGCATCACTGAGGGGACCAATCAATTCAGTTAAGCATGAATTCATAGTTAATCTGTCAGCAAGGTCAATTCCAACACGACCAGACTCCTGACTACCCTTGTAAATCATCTCTTTGCCATGCCCTGTTGGAATTCTGTGACCTAATCGTGTTTGGATTTCCTTGCAGTTTTCCAAATAAGCAATTCTCTCTCATGCTGCCATATGTTGCCCATGTTGCCATTTTGCTCCCTCTACTTCAGATTGTCTCTTTACCATGTTTTATCTGTTTAGTTCATATCCTTCAAGGTACTGTCCCAGAAACATTCTCTCTAAGAAGTGTTATCAGTAGGATTGCCGAGATAGGATCCCCAGTTAAATGTGAATACTTGGGATTATACTTATAGTAAAAATATGATTCCATTGTTCATTTGAATTTAATTGTTCACCTGAAACACAAATGTAACTGGATGATCTGTATTTATATTTGCTAAACTTGACAATCCTAATCATAAGCCCCAGATAGACTAGGTTAGCTGTTTGTTATGTTCTATCATAGCACCCACTATAGTATATATTATATATAGTATATATTATACTGTCTATTACTCTGTATCTTGACTGGTTGTCTCTCCCATTAGATGAGCAAACTTCTTGAGACTAGGGACACACCTTGGTAGACTCATCACGTAGACAATGCCTGTCAAATCATAGGTTGATTCATTATGGGCTCGTCATGCTAAAAAGTTTAGTCCCTTCATGGAGAAATTTAAGCTGGCTGCCTTAGGGCTGTGGACTTGGCTAAGAAGCAGCCAGGGTCCAGTTTGACCATACCTTTAGTCATTGATTTTGGGGACAGAGAATGCCTTACAATTTTTATGGGTGGACTTGAGTGTGGGAGATACATGGCATTTCTGAAGGATCACCAATTCTCTGTAGTCCTGTGGTTCTTGTGTACTTGTCAAACTGCTTATTATCAGAACACTTTTTTCTGGAATTGTTCCAAATATGATTTTATTTTCTTGTTGAATTCCTTTAGGGATTCCCCACTATTGCTTCCAGAATAGAATCTAAATGCTATCCTGTGTATTTCATGGGTCTTCACTTCAACTTTTTTTTTTCATCCATAATGCTTATGTTTTTTTCTTGCATGCCCTGGCTTCCCGTCATACAAAACTATTACTTCTCCCCCAAAACACAGTGAAACTTCACATCTCAGCAACTTTATGCTATACTTCTGCCTTTTCTTTGCTTCAGAAATCCTACTCCAAACCGCAACTCAAGCAAAATACCATACATTCTGTGATGCCCATGCACAATGTCCTTCTTCTGAACCCAAGAGTAACTATTCTCTATTCAAAAGTTTCTTGAGGCCTTACCTGTGTTAGAATGAATGAGGTAATGCCAGCCTTTCCCAATACATGATGAATTATTTGGGGACAAAGCTGTGGTCTGATTTGTTTTTGCGGTAGATGTTCAGTAACTGTTTTACCCAGTGAATTGTACAATCAAGGCTTTAGGGCTAGAACACAAACCTTGTTGCCTTTGAGGTTAGCTTGGAAGGCTTCTGGTTCCTTAATTTCTTGACAGAAACGTGGTCACAACAGCTGGAATCAAATCATAGACTATATAAAAATACTTAAACATTAATTATAGGAATGGATGGAGGAATAGCAGTTGCTGTGATCTTATTTATCATATAGTTACATGGTTCTGTGTACCTTCCCCTATATTCTCTGACTTAATACATCCTTTTCAAGCCCAATAGGACTGCAACCTTTGGAATTTCTGATTTGCCTCCATTTTTTTCCCGATATACATAATTGTTATAGCAGATTTCATAGATTGGCTTTTATGAACTCTGGTAGCCCCCAAGGGCATTTTAGTATATTTTATGATAATATGGAAATGCCATATATTTTTCAAAGCAATATTATTCTGAATTCAGAGAAAGTACAACTGACTTGTGCTATTATTTTTGCATTACAATGAATATCAACAGTCTGCTCTTTGATCGTTATGAATTTCTGTAACATAGGAAAAGTAAATATTTTTGTCCAGTGTTCCTCAATGCAAAGTATTATTAGTCTTCTAACAAATATTTATTGAGCTACTATTAACTATCTTTTAGTGTTAAAGTTCTTAGGATCTATTAGTGAAAAAATGGAAAAAAAGTTCCTTTTCTTATGAAGTTTCTATTTTAACAAAGAGGAATGTAGCACTGAACAAAATAAAAAGTAAATGACATAGTTTTATGAACTCAAAAAGTTTTATGTAAAAAAATGTAAAAGCAGGGTAAGAGGCTCAAGAGTAATGGGAGCAGGGGTGTTGGGAAGTGTTAGGAGAAGGCAGTTTGCCGTAATAAACCAGATGATCAGGGAAGGCCTCAGAGAAATGTCAAATTTGAGCGCCAAGACTTGAACAAGGAATAATGGCAGATGTTCCTGGTAAGTCCTGTATGCATTCATCCAAATTTAGACAGTCCTTATTTAATACATGTTGCATACTCTCCAGTCAAGATTACTATATTCACAGTGTAGTCCAGCTTCTCATGAGTGTGAAAATCATTTGTGTTATATCTTTTAAAAATAGCAAAAGATAAGTTAGTATTTCTAGTTCAAAACCTCCTTTTCCCTCTTTCCTCCTCTCTCCCTCAGCCAATAGGATCTGGCTGTGACTTTAATCCAGGCTTCCAAGATTAATTCACCCATGTGGTGCACATGTCAATCTTGCATTTTCTAACAACTTGGCCTGAAGATATTAATTTTATTTTATTTATCTATCTAGACATACGCATCTGAAAGAAATAATTTCACTAAGTTTTCATTGCATTTTTCTTCAAATCTTGATACATGTAACACGCTGCTTCATAACAATAATATTCTTGGGTTATTTTGAAAATATTAAAAAAATGTTCAAATCAAAACTTGGAAAAAGAACTCACATTATTTTGCCTATTTTCTCAGGAGGAATAAAAAATCAGTAGAAGTCCTTGTGTATGCACGTATGTCTTTAAAAAGTCGTTTATGACAATAGATTTTCATGTTTGTGATGCTCACGTTAGGGCAAAGTTCTGATAGAATATGCCTTTAATTTTGAAATGGCCTAGATATATCAAAAGTAGTGATTGGGCCACCATACATTGCTCTAACCAAAAGAATATATAGAGCTGATTCTGCACAATTTCCCTCATTTTACTGATCTTTTCAATGTACCACTAGTGCTGTTCTCAAAAATATATTTGATATTGAAAAAGAAATTTTTTTTTTTTTTTTTTTTTTTTTGCGGTACGCGGGTCTCTCACTGCTGCGGCCTCTCCCGTTGCGGAGCACAGGCTCCGGACGCGCAGGCTCAGTGGTCACGGCTCACGGGCCTAGCCTCTCTGTGGCATGTGCGAGCTTCGCAGACCGGGGCACGACCCCGTATCCCTTGCATTAAGCAGGCAGACTCTCAACTACTGCGCCACCAGGGAAGCCTTTAGGATGGTATTTTAACAGACACCCTGAAGTTCTAACGTAGGTGTAATGAGTTCTATTTGGATAGGCAGTATTATTAAGACAATTAAAAAGAGATTGACAAATTGACAGAGTATGTGTGTATGTCTGCTCTGGTGAGCAGAGCTCAGTAAAACTTTAATCCACTTGACTGTTTATGGGTGGGGCTGGGTTCCCTCCCTATTGGTTGTTTGGCCTGAGGCAATCCAACACTGGAGCGTACCTGGGCTCTTTGGTGGGGCTAATGACAGACTCTGGGAGGGCTCACGCCAAGGAATACTTCCCAGAACTTCTGCTGCCAGTGTCCTTGTCCCCATGGTGAAACAGAGCCACCCCCCGCCTCTGCAGGAGACCCTCCAACACTAGCAGGTAGGTCTGGTTCAGTCTTCCCTGGGGTCACTGCTCCTTCCCCTGGGTCCCGATGCACACACTACTTTGTGTGTGCCCTGCAAGAGTGGAGTCTCTGTTTCCCCCAGTCCTGTCGAAGTCCGGCAGTCAATTCCCACTAGGCTTCAAAGTCTGATTCTCTAGGAATTCCTCCTCCCGTTGCCGGACCCCCATGTTGGGAAGCCTGACGTGGGGCTCAGAACCTTCACTCCAGTGGGTGGACTTCTGTGGTATAAGTGTTCTCCAGTCTGTGAGTCACCCACCCACCAGTTATGGGATTTGATTTTACTGTGATTGCGCCCCCCCTACCGTCTCATTGTGGCTTCTCCTTTGTCTTTGGATGTGCGGTATCTTTTTCGGTGAGTTCCCGTGTCTTCCTGTCGATGATTGTCCAGCAGCTAGTTGTGATTCTGGTGTTCTCGCAAGAGGGAGTGAGAGCACGTCCTTCTACTCCGCCATCTTGGTTCCTCCTTATAATAAAGATTTTGATGAGAAATTATTCTTGCACAGGGAGCCAAGTTTACTCCCTGTAGTTACGCCAGGCTATGTAAGCATAGTAAGATAATTATTTTTTCATCATTTATTTGTTAGTGCTTTATTTTGTTGTTTAATAGTTTCGTTGTTAATTCTATTGAATGACTTAAAAATTCACCTTGAAATATGCATTGTAAATGATAGGGAAAGAATGATTCCTTCATAAAGGATATAGATACAGTTAATGCAACAATAATTGGTGGTGTATAATTCTGGATACATCCCTGAGTGGTATATCTTTTATTTAACATCATATGTAATATTTATCTTTCATATGATTTTTCGCAGAAGAATAGCTCTTTGTCCATGAGGTGCTGGTTAAAAAACAAGGTTTTGGCAATAGAGGGAATGGATTTGAAATATGGATCCACTTCTTCTAGCTTGGTAAAATTTGATGAGTTACCTAATTTCCATGACCTGTTGTTTGCTTACCTGTGAAATGGAGATAATCGGATGATGCAAATCTTGAGGCTTTTTTGAGAGTTAAATGCCTAAGCACTTAAAATTAATCAATATGTAATAGCTATGGTTCCTCCTATTACAAAATCTATGAAGGAGAATACTTTCCAAACCTATTTCTGAACACATGGAGTTACCACCACTGACGCTTTCTCCCCATGCTATTTCTCTTAATGCCCTTCACCCCTGCACCACACAGAAGATAGCTTCAGTACCTAGAAATACTTGATCTTGACCTTTTGAATATTCCCTAGTATGTACAGCTTTGAACCACAGCACTATCATCTTTTGCCCATTTTCTTCTTTACTAACCCTGAATTTTATTTTTTCTAAATATATGAATAAATTTCCTTTTGACTCTTCTTCAATGAAAAAGAGGTAATAACGTTTATAAAAAATAAATTATAAATTAATCTTTAGTTTAAGGTGCCATTGAATGACTGGCTTAGTTAAAATATACATATTTCCCTACTGCAAAAGTTGTTGGGAACTTATAAAATAGAATGATTCAAACAAGATGAAAACAGTTTTATTGCTTAATAAGCAAAAAGACTAAAATTTCACTTTGCTATTGTTGTCTGTACTTTCATCATTTTTGTTGTAGTAATCTCCCAACATTTTTTATTGTAAAAAAGTTATTTTAAAAAAATTGTCTTCCATCCAAAAGAAAAAGGAGGCAGATCAGAAAACTGGGGAAGAGAGGAAGAGGGGGAAAGAATACGGTTTTCATTCAAGGTTTAATAGTATTGATAGTCATTTGCCTAAGTAAAAAGAACTGGAATAAAGTGTGTGTAGGAGATATTCACATGGCAGAAAAGCATGACTTATTTGAAGTAAACGAATTCCTTTAGAGCCTGTATTGAAGCACAAACCAATCACTTGCTCCTGAATATTTCCTTAGAATATTTTTTCTGTTAACAAATATAATAAGTGATAACATAAGGACACTAACAGAAAACTAACATATCTGAGTGAAATCTATCAGGAAATTAGGGCAATGTGTGGGTAATGAGTTTACCCAAATTGAGTTTTTGGCCATGACTCTAAAGGCAGGCTTACAGTTGCCAAACTGCCACCTGTGCCCTATATACCACAGGTGTTCAGGCCTTCAGCACAGCTTCTCTCTCTGATGGTTTCTGGGCCAGCAGTGCTACCATACACCCAGCAGGAGCTCATCGCAGAAACTTGCTTCTGGATCAAACGCTGGCGTTCACCTTGACTTTGAACATTTTCTAATCTCTTTTTAAAAAGTTCTAACATAATAAAAGTATAAGCTCTGTATCAGTTAGGAACAGGTTCAGCTGTTATTATCAGAGATCCAAAATAATACTAGAGTCCAGGGGTTACATGGCAGCTCTGTGGTCCTCAGGGACCCAGGCCAGTTCTTTCTCTCCATTCCACCAACTTAGCCTGTGGATTCCATGATCAACTTTACGTTATAATCACAATAAGACTGCCGGAGGCCTCACATTCTTATTCTCATTGTAAAAGGAAGAAGGGGAAGGTCAAGAGGTGAGCCCCCTCTGAGTCACTTCCTTTCCCTCCTTAAAGAGCTCTCCTGGAAGCCCCAGTGAAGTACTTCTGTTTACATTTGATTGCCTATTTCTATCTCTGAGGGAGCCTGAAAAATGTAATTTATAACTGGAAACCTTTCTGACACTATCAAAATGAAGTTACTTTAAGGAAGAAAGTGTGAAGGGCTCTTGGATAGGCAATCAGGAATTTCTACCATACCCTTTCTTATTCTTTTAATTGAAATATAATCGATTTATAATATTATGTTAGTTTCAGGTATACGGCAAAGTGATTCAGTTATGTATATACAGTTTCAGATTCTTTTCCATTATAGTTTATTACAAGATATTGAATATAGTTCCCTGTGCTATACAGTATATACTTGTTGCTTATCTATTTTATGTATAGTAGTTTGTATCTGTTAATCCCATACTCCTAATTTATCCTCCCCCCTGTCCCTTCCCCCTTTGGTAACCATAAGTTTGTTTTCTGTGTCTGTGAGTCATTTCAATTTTGTATATAGATTTATTTGTTTACGTTTAAACTAGATCAAGTATCTAAAAATGTTCCAGCACATAGGTAGAGCTAGGAGCTTCTATAATGCTGTGCCTTAGTTTAGGAACAACATACGTATACCCATAATGGTCAAAGTTTAGTTTTCATGAGAACACAGCTTCCAGAGTTTCTCCTCCACAGGGCTGGTGAGGCTCAGAACTCTCTTTGGAGGTCCCTGAACCATCTTAGAGTTATTGATGGCCCCTAGCTGTTTTGCTGCAGAAAGTCTTCTTTTTGAACTTTTTCAACAGTAGCAGGTCCAAAATTTCTATTGGACCTTAAGGGTGGGAATCTTTGGAAGGAGGCGGGAGGCATACAGAATATTGGCAGCTGCAGAGGCAAAGCCTTTTACATAAAATTGAGACATGCCTCTAGTCTATATCAGAGAATAGGGCAGACCCAGTTTATGAGTGGGGAGTATGAAGCCCCTTTCCCTGCCAGTTGGTGCTGCCACTGTTTGTGAACCTGCTTACCTTCTAATTCCAAACATTGCAGCACACGGAAGACCAGCAAATCTCTGAAATGCTTCAGACTCAGCCCTTGTCCTCTTTTTTTCATCTTTGCCTGGTCCTCGATACTAGTGATGTCAGAGTTGTTTATCAGATGAATGTTAGCAAAACAAGAAGGGAGGAGATAGGCCGATTGAAGGGACAAGGAAAACAATAACAAGCCTAACCAAGATCATTTACTGAGTGCCTATCAAATGCTTATCTTTAGTGTTTGTTTGGTTTTTTTTTTTTTGAAGATTTCAATTAATCCTCAATTACAACCCTTCAAAATAGATATTTTATCATCTCCATTTTATAAATGAGGAAATAGAGACCCTGAGAGTAAACTAAATATTCAAAATTAGAGTTAGTAACAGAAAAAGATAGATTCGTACCTGGATGAACGAATGATCTTCAAAGCCATATTCCTTTGACTCTGCCAAACTTATTCTTTTATGGGAAAAGGAGAGAGAACAAAAAAATCTGATAATCCCCCTCTCCCTACCTTAACCAGATTGCGTCCTCCTCCGGATTAACTGGCATAATGGAAAAGAAGGAGACTGTAAAAGGAAAATGGAATAGATGCCTGTGGCAGGAAGCAAGATAGGAAAGCCTGTCTGTCATGACCACGCCTCCCCAAGAGAGGTCTTACTTCACTCTTTACTCCAGTTCCTTCTTCAACATCACGTGTTATTTCCTCTTAGCCTCAGCTGCTACGTCAGAGTTCACGTTCCTTCCATCCATCCGTCCTCCAGGCACCAGCCCAACCACAATCTTCAGTCATGTCTGAAATCAATCCTCTTTCCTCTCCAAACTCTATCACCCTCTCACTAACCCCTGTCACACTGGATCCTACCTTGTTTCAACATTCCGCATCCAGTGCTTTCCTACTTTCCACCTGACTGAAATATGAGAAAATGCAAATAAGTGATATGTATCTAACCAGATTAATATCTAGATTTAAAACTTTATTAGAAGAATCATTGAAATGCAAGTGGCTTAAATCCTTCATTTTTCTGACAGGAGGAACAGGTGATGATGTATATATCCTTGTTGGTGTTGCAATAGATGTCAGCAGCCATCGGTGCTAATTTATCTTCTGCCACCGTATCAACTGCAGTGTTCTTCTCTTAGTCTCCTAATGGGATAGGTCAACACCATGTTGTGCTTTGCTGTTCTGTTGACATAATTTGTATTATCTTCATCTTTTTTTTTTTTTAACCTGAGCTTTCAGACCCTAGTAAGGCAGTATAGTATAGTATGGTTATTAAACTTTTTTTCTCCGACATTAAAAAACTGCATAAATTTGTGGACATTATTTAAACTCTAAGCCTTATCTTCAAACATTATAACATTAGAGATTGGAGTTTTCTGAATATGTAGAAGGATAATTCTCAAAACCCACCTGACAGTGTTCAAAAAATTCTAGTTATATTACAAGAACTCTCCCCATGCCAACTTTGTAATTTTATTAGGATACTTCCAAAGGTGGCATTGAACCCAGTGTTCCTAATATTGCAGATCTCTCTTAATTACCTTCCTTTCTAAATTTCGTGCAGTCTGATTGTGGAAAAACATCAGGGGCAAGTTCCCTCAAGATTGAGTTAGGAAGCATGTTGTTAATGACATTGTATAGTACCACATTCAAGTTTAAAAACTTACCCTACTTCATCCTTGGACTTTTATTATTGACCTTCCCAGACAGTTTTATGTCCATTACAGACATTGTCTGAGAGTTAAGGCATGATCTCCGTTCCTTCTTCTCATTTGAGGCTTTCAGTCCCAGAACAAATCACCAGTTCTGACATGTCCATTTTCTCTCTCTCTGATGGCTGTCATGTAAATGCTGTCTCTCCCAGCTGTCTCTTATATGCTTTAACTTGTCCGAGTTTTCAGTGGATGTTAAACTCTATCCTTTTTATGCAATGCATTATTTAACAAATATGTATTAAGAGCTAGAGGTATGCCAAGTGATTAAAATTTAGAGAAATATATAAGATGTTTATTTAAAAAATTGGAATACAAGTCAGCATATGAAGACTACAGAATAAAAGTACAGGGGTTCAAGAGGGAAACCACTGATGATCTTTGTGTTATAGCTGGCTTTAGAGATGAGGTTGCTAGACCTAGAAGAATGAGCAGGCTTTTAATAAGTAAGGTTTGGTGATGTGGATTTCTACTAAGAACCGCATGTGGAAAGGTATAAACTGTGGGAAGGTGTAAATATGTGGGAAGGTGTGTAAGCATTTTTGTGAGAATACAAATAACTCAATTAGTCTTAAACAAAGAGACATCTAAGAAGAGTTTATTTTGGCATTTTAGGAGTTGAGACATGAGTGCCTTAATTCGTAGGCTAGGATGATTTACTTACTCCAGAAGAAAATGCTGAATCATGGAAGCTGGGGGATCAGATGACCAGAGATGTGTTTTAGGAAGTTTAATGTGTCATTGATTCTGTCACTGTTTTCCAGAATATAGTGAGGTAAAATGTATGAGTGTGTGAACTGACAAGTTAAAAATGTAGGGCAGCTATAAAGGAGGAAGAAAACGTTTGCTTTTTATTCTACATATTTCTGTATTGTTTGAACATTTATAAAGAGAATGTGTGCATGTATTATTTGTGCAATTCCAAAATTTAGTGGCGACTGAAAGAAAAACAAAATGAACAATAACAACAAAATTCACACTGATCTAAATGATTTTCAATCCAATACTGGCTAAAGAGGTATCATAGAAATAAGTTAAATATAAATGGTAATTGGATAATTCTAATCTTAAAAATCATGAGTGGAGAGTGGAAGAAGGGATGGGTTATGAGATTAGCAAATCATATGTAGCCGTGAAAACTCCATTCATTACATAGCTAATTTTTAAAATTTATTTGAATGATTTTATATTGTTCTTTTTTCATTTGCTCTCAGAAATGGTGATTTACAATGTGTAGACATATATGTAATTCATCTTCTAGCAAAGCTACTCCCCTCATGGAGTATGATATTTTATGTACTGTCCTCATCACTTTAAAATTTTTTCCTACCCTTCTAATTCCCCCCAATCACCTAAATTAGTTCATTGTTAAACTTACCTCGCGTTGTAAACCACTTTCAATTTTTTTTAGAATGAAAGCAGTTGTAAATATATAAATAAATAAATACCATATATAGAGATTCTGATGATTCTAATGTAAGCAGTCTGTTGACCACACTTTTAAAAAGCCGAGTTTAAAGTATCTTTCCTCAAACAAATATAAGGGCCACTTTAGTTGTGTCAGTCCACAAGGCAGGAACATTTTCTATGTTGAACAAGCTTTTCACACATCCAAATCATGCCAAACTGAGAATTTGGTTGGATTTTATCTTTTGTTTAACTTAAATTCAACCCACTAATGAAGTATCATTCTAGCGACAGTTAGTGGGAATTAGGAGAAGGAAATGATTTGGAGATTGAAATAGATTTTTATCAAACTTTTCCACAGGGTGAGATCACTGGTATTTATGTCTATTAGAATAGGCATTTTATAGTTTGAACAAGGAACTTTGATATATAGCATATCCTAAAGACTTTTTTTTTATTGGGGTATAGTTGCTTTACAATGTTGTGTTAGTTTCTGTTGTACAACAAAGTGAATCAGCTATACGTATACCTATATCACCTCCCTCTTGGACCTCCTCCCTCCCCACCCCCAATCCCACCCATCTAGGTCACCACAGAGCATTAAAGTTATTATTGACAAATAATTAGGTGAAGAATGTGTGAGTTATGAATAATGTGGCGAGGGGTCAGGCAGTATGGAATGAGACAATGAGTGAGGGAAAGGGACAGGAATCCATAAATCTTCTCATTGGAGAACTAAATGGAGGCTGGAATGAGACCAAGTCGAGAGCATAGTCTCAACAAAGACTTAAGATTGGGGATAAAGGGGGTGAATAGTATGACAACTAAAAAATTATGAAATTATTACCTTTTTTCATTATCTTTAAACCATTCATGTTTATATCACCATACTGAAATCAATTACTAATGTTAAAATGTTACTCATGTTAAAGTCACTCCTGGGATGTGATGCACTTACAGTATACAAACCAGCTATTCATCCACTGTGCTAGGCAATCTGCATCAAAGGACAATTGAAAAAAAAAAAAAAAAAGGACAATTGAGATGAAAATCTTGCCCTTAAATTGATTACAAAATGAAAAGAAAGATGGTTTTATAAAATAAGTGTGGACAGGATGTAACAGAGTCCCAAGAGCTAGAGGGGTCAAAAATAGATAAGCAATTTCTATGGGCAACCGAGAAAGAAGACTTTAAATTATTGTAGTGAAACTGAAGTTGACAACTTCTTACTACTAATTTGATCATCATACCCATATACTTTGCATATTTATTTTAGCTATTAAAGACTCTTGACATAGTATGAGGTATAAAATTGTCAATTAAAATGGCCAGTAAAGAGTGCAAATTTTTTGCATTTTAAAATCATAAGACTCAGAAGACTATTTCTCCTAACCCTAAGCACTAAATGTAATATTTAAGTGTATTATTAACAATTATAGCACTTCCAGATACAGTGAATACCATAGGAAAGCATTCTCTTCACCACATGCTGTAGAGTGAGAGCTTTAAAATTCCAGTTTCCCAGGAATAGCTATTTTCATAACTGATTGGTTATTGTAGAAAACTTAGTGATTAATATCAAATCTACTAAGAAATTTTAGAAGATAGAGAAAGTTCTAGCAGTGCCAGGATTTGATGGATGTTCATGTTTTGTAAACTATAATGTAATTTTTATTGACACTACAATGAGTTTCATTTTCTTTAATTTTCCTCATTCATATCAATATATTGGGAATGTTAAGTAGATCAATCTGACTGTATTTGGGGAGTCATCTTCTCCTCCAGTTGTTTTTTTTTTTTTTTTTTTTGCTGTACGCGGGCCTCTCACTGTTGTGGCCTCTCCCACTGCGGAGCACAGGTTCCGGACACGCAGGCTCAGCGGCCATGGCTCACGGGCCTAGCCGCTCCGCGGCATGTGGGATCTTCCCAGACCGGGGCACGAACCCGTGTGCGCTGCATCGGCAGGCGGACTCTCAACCACTGAGCCACCAGGGAAGCCCTCTCCTCCAGTTTGTATTCCTGCTGGTGTTCCTCATCCTTCTCGTCCTCCCACCTTTTTCTCCTTCCTCCTCGTCTTCTTCTCCTTCTTCCTCTTATTCTATTATTATAATTTTGCTTGGATTTGTAAAAATTGAACATATCTAAGCTGTTTTACATAGGAACCGCATTTTAGTTTTTTTGTTGTTGTTCTTCGTTTTTTGCCTTTGCCAGAGATGAATCTGTCTTAATTATTGTGGAGTTAACTTTGGAAATATCCCCTCTGTCTCCTCCATGCTCCTTCCCCAGGGCATGTCCCATCCAGTTTGGGCAGGAAGCCCCTTCCCCTAGAACAGTTCATTATTTCTAAGTAAATAAAACTAAGTAAAACATCTTTTAGTTGTTACCCTTGTTTCCCTAAGAGGAGATATTTATGACTTATTTATTGATAATAGTGAAAATTATAAACTTAATATTAGTTATAAGCTTTTATGTAATAAATAAAAACATGTTTAAGCAAATGTTTAAGTGTACAAGACTTCATATGTATGTATATATATGTAAATATGTATGTGTACACACACACAAACCTACACGCACTGGAGCTAACTAGTAATGTTTCAGAGGAAAGAAGTAAAATGTTTAGGCAGTTAAATATGGATTTCAAAAGTTAGGTACTGCAGCATACTACACACACAGGCCCTTGAAAAAAATGGTTTATTAAATCAAAATGAGTATCTGGGAAATATGAAATGAATATGGAATTATTTAATATTTGCTAGAAACTAGCCTAACAAGATCATTGTAGAATAAATAATAATAATAAGCCGCTAGTATTTTAATTCTGTTAAATACTGTCAGCCAGTATTCTTCTCAGCATATTAAAAAATATAGTCAATAACAAAAATCACTACCACTCATTGAATGCATGCTGCTGCTAAAGTGTTATTGCATTTATTAATCACTGTAATTTAATTAAGTAGGGAATTTTGTTCTCATTTTACAGGTCAAGAGACTGAGGTTTGGGGAGATTAAGTAACTTACCACCTCTCACCAGGCAGTGGCAGTGTTATGAGTCAAACCGTGATTTTACAGACTCCAAAAATCTATACAAAATGTGAAGTTTACATTAACTCTGAAATATACCATCTTAGGCCATACCCTAAAAAAATAAATTCATGAATAAATTCAAATAAATTCATGAATGCTGGATCTCAGTGGACCAATAAGAGAAAATCTGAGTGTAGTATAATATCACAGGGGAAAACATGCTTTTTCACAGTAGACTCACTTTTTTGCTCTCTTTCTATATCACAAGGAGAAAGTTGCCAACATAGCCATTAATCTAACTCGTTATGACTAAACACTTGGTTTACATTTAACAAAATAGACTTCTATAAGCTCCATCAAACCTTGAACATTTTGGATTTTCAGATCTTCTGTCTTTACCTTCTAAAGATAAACATTTTCATGGATGACGGACTGTTTCCCCTTTCGTAATGGGTGTCATTATTGCTAGCAGGGAGTGTTTGGCAATTTCATTTAGCACAAGTCTGTACTGGAGGGTTCCTCCATATGGTCAGGACAACATCCTCTCCCGAGGAAACCAACTCTGAAAATGAAAACTTGGGAGAATAGTGACCAAGCCAATATAGGAAAATGGTGGTGAAAAAAGAATATATGGATGTTTTCCCATGCTAATTCATTTTGCTTTTAAAAAATGGGATTTTAGAATGCCTTAAGTTTTATTCACAATGAATGTACCAATTGTCTACTTTGTATTTTAGAAAATATTCTAGCATTATCTGGAAGGTCAGAGTTAAGTTGTCTTATTTTTTTCTATTCTATAAGCAGGATATGTAACAGGCTAAAGATGATTGTTGCTGTGCTATGGTGGCTTACTTTGATAATTTATCACACATTTCAGCCTACCTTGAATAATGTTTTTTTTAAATATGTGGAATGATTCATAATTTAAATAACCACAGAACTAAAACTGTACTGCTGTGTTACCTGAGGGGAAAAATGTCTCTTTTGTTAGATTCTTATTTTGATAATCTTATCCTCATTTCAGCTTCCTGAGCAATATGATAAACCAAGAGTTTTAATTTATAAATTCACTCTATTGCATTGATGCTACTTCAGTTCTAAACTTTTTCCTAAACGGAAAGAGGTAGAAATTTTTTTAAAACTTTATTGAGTTTTTTGATTATAAAATATGACATTAAAAGCATTTTATATTCTATAAATGTAGAAAAATATTATAAAGAAAATAAGTGTTACTATCAATCTAATCATGATATCATACTTGTTTTTTGTGTTTTCCAGTCCTTTTTTCTAGAAATTCACTTACATTTTACAGTATGTTGTTAATCTACAGGGATATGTCTTAGATTACCTTTTCTCATTCTACTCTCTCCTCATGGATATCTCATTAGTTCTCACAATTTTAGGTGTGGATGGGAGGTTGGAAGTCCAGCTTCATGGAGTGTGTCTTGTGCAGTCCCACATGGCCCAGGCTTTGAAGGGTCCTGTGCTTGGCTTGATGCTCTGTTGACACCATCTTGAAATTCTTAAAAATGTTTGACCAAGGGGCCTTGTATTTTTATTATTCACTGGGTACCACAAATTACATGGTAGGTGTTGGGTGTTTGTGATGGTAGTAAAATCCAGCCTCTTCCATTTCCAAAGTCATGAGCCTTGTTACAGTTTCCCTCTGCCAAAGAGGAGGGGTGCTGTTTTCTTTGCACAAAGGTGTCTGCAGCTTCCAAATCTCATGCCTGTGAGGCTGAGACCTCACAGAGGGGTGACTTTGTCTAATCATCTGTCCCGAAATGTTGGTTTTTTTCCCCTTAAATTAGGAATTATAGGCTACCAGTGATCCTGACCACAGAAACTCCAGTGCCTTCCAAATTCTTACCTCTTGTCAAATCCGTTTTCTGAATGTCATATCCACATTTTCAACTGCCTTGGATATTTCCGGTGGGGTAAGCTATGGGCAATTGAATCTTGGCGTGTATAAAACTGAAATTCTATTATTTTCCCTCTGAAAACTGCTTTATATTTTCTATATTAGATGTTAGATACTTCCACTCACTTAAATGCCTCCCTCTTTTCTCCTCTGTCATCTGCATCCATCCAATTCATCATCAAGAACTGTTAGTTCTGCTTCTTAAATTGCTTTTAATCCCTCTGCCACTATTTGGACGACATTATCTCAAACCTGAGTTATTCCAATGACAGTTTGAAGTCGATATCATTTTAGCTATATTTTCTCCTTTACAAATCCTTCTCCAATGTCATTACTGGAGTGATATTTTTAAAAATTGGTATCTGGTCATTTCATTCCCCTTTTCAAAACTCGTAGGGTAACATTCTTATTTTCCTAAATAAGGCTTCTAAAGCCATTCATATTTGACTTTCAATATCATCTTTCATCACAGCCCATCCTTTCCATCCCGATTTTCTCTCCTTTTCATTACTCAGCATTTTGATACTTCATACTGAATTTCTTTAAAAGTTTCTTGCATACCAGGGTCTCTCACTTCCAGGCTCTTTACCAGCTCATCTCTGTGCTTAGCTCATTTTTCCTCAGTGTCCATTCCTACCACCATTAGGATTAGCTAACTTTTTGACATCAGTCAGGTTCTTGTTTTCCTCCACAAAATCAACACACATACACACTCCACAATCATTACTTCCTTGACTATTTTTGAGGAAAACTTTTCTACTCCCTCCGTTATAGCCACATTGGTAGCCTAGCAATTTTTGAATGTGCCAGCTATGCAGCCACATTAGGGCCTTTACATTCATTGACTGAGCTCTCTCACTGTGATTCCTTCTTCCAGAATTGACTAACTCTGCCACTTCATTCAAGCCTCTTCTCCATGAGGCCTGCCTACCCTGATGATCCCAATTTATACTGTAGGTGCTCAACCTTTGCCCCCCTCCAGCCAAGCCACTTGCATTTACTGATCTCTCTGATATTGCTCTTCTTTTCCAACTTTGTTTGCCATAAAACTTATAATCTCTTTTCTAATATACTACATGATTTAAGTTTTTTTGTTGTTGTTTATTTGTGTTATCTGTGTACCCCCTTCTCCACCATTAGAATGTAAGCTTTATGAAAGTGGACATCTTTGTTTTGTTCACTGATGTGTCCTGAGAGCCACAGATAAATATTTGAACACAGGCCTGAGTATTTTCACACAGCTGACCCTTACATGTTATTATTTCAAAGTATATGGAATATTTTGAAATATTGATGCATTGTTGTCAATTTTTTAGCTAAGTGTTATACCAATTTATATTCCAACCGTGAATGAATCCATTTTTCCAAGTCTTCATTAGAAAAGAAGTATTACAAACTAACCTATATTATTGGTGAGACATGACATCTCATTTCAAAATTATTTTATAATTTTTCATTATTCAGAGATTGAACACTATTTGTATTTTTTATCAGATAATTTTTTTCTTTCATGGAAAAATCTTTGCATAGTTATAATCTTTGCATAATTTTCTATTTGAATCTTGGCACCTCCCTTGTATCTTTGTAATACATTTTTGCACATTAATTATATTAACCCTTTAACTTAAAAATATTTGACTAAAAATTATTGCTACTTTTCTCATAATTTGTCTTCTGCCTTTTTTGTTTGTTTGTTTATTGCCTATGCTAGCTTCATAAATACTTTTTACCAAGTTTATTGACCTCCTCACCAACAAAACTAAGGAGTATATCTTTTCTCTTTGACCTTTTCTTTCTACTGTTCTTTTGTACAAAACCTGCTTTTGACTCTGAAAGAATTAGTCTTGGCTTTTCCTATTATTTCTCAAAGCACTGTTTTAGGTACTTGCTTTTGTCATATTTCTTCTGTAGACTAACTTTAGATCACCATTCTGAATGACTAGAAGTTTTTCCTCAAGAATCGCTCCATGAAAAATGTGCCTGTGCCCATAACCTTGAGCAATATTGGTGTGATAGCATAGTCTACTTACCACCTCTTTTTTTGTCACTTCCAGATCTCAATAAAGTGAGAAAACAGAGGTTTTCTGTTTCTGGAAAGAATGGTTTAATTGGTTTTGAGAGATGATGATATAATACGAAGTGTTGTCATTGGCACAGTGAGGGTTTATTCTAGGCGGTAAGATTTAGAAATTAGGTTGGATGTCATGTCCTGATGTGTTTATAATGGCTCATTTGAGTATGTCTTAGGGTGGTATAAATGTATCCTGGAAACAGTATGGAGTGAAATCAGCTAGATACATGATCTTGCAAATTTGTTTAAATTCTTATTATTTTCAATTCAACAAATATTTACCCAGCTGTATGTAAAGCTAAAAATACATATAAAGTACTAGAAATATAATGAAAAACAAATCATAGTCATTTTGTACATGAACACACTGTCTTATGAAGAGGACAAACAGAGTCAATTGTGTTTCATCATGATAAGTGCTAAAATAAAGCATAAGGGTGCTGTGAAACACATAAGGAAGGATTTCCAATACAATCCCAAGGGACACAGGGAAGGTTATCTAGAGGAAGTAAAGGCTATGCTGAGACCAAATTTGTAAAGGAGTTAGACAAAGTTGTAGAGAAGATGAAAAAAAGGGCAAGAAATTCACAGGCAACCATGGCCACTTTAAAGCTTTTTGTTTAAATGATGAAATGATGAGATATTTTAAAGAAGTTTAAAAGAATAAGTGGTGGTGAAAACATGACTCATGGTGAGCACTACTTATTGTTTTTATTTTTGAGCTCATTCTATATGCATAGATGTGTCATTTGAAAATTACATTTCTGTTTGTGAATATTACAGATTAGCCCCCTTTTCACTTTTCATTATTAATAAAGAAGTCTATTAGAAAGATTAAAACTCTATGTTATTAAGTGTAGTAAAAAGCTACTTTGTTTTTCCAGCTTATATTTTTTATATAAGTATAAAGTTCTTTTCTGTTAAATAAAGAAAAAAATGTTTTGCTGAAAAATGTAATTAAGTTTTCTGCACATTCTAATTTGTAGCTATTGTCTTCTGTCTTTAGGGAAATATATATATATATTATATATATATAAATATGTCTCTATATATTTATATATATAATTTCCAAAATGTAAAAAAAGGAATGCATCACAAACCATTTCTATCATTGTATCCTAGTTTTAGTAAAGGTGATATGATAGATTTAAGGACAAGTTTATATAGTAAATTTAAGTAACTATAAATTAAGACAAAACTATTAATAAAGAGCAAGGATTATTTTTAAATGCAAAATTGCCTTATCTTTATCTAAAAGAATGTTTATTGCCCTTAGAATTAAACCGAATCGTACTTTGTAGTAAACTCTGGTGTGTATATTTAACAATATCATTACAATTATGTCACAGTGGAAAACATATTTGTTTTTTAATCTTTCATAGTGACAAGTAGAACCTGAATTTTCTGTCGAAAGTACATCATCCACTTTAATTGCCAAGAAGATAAGCATTTTTCTATTAACGTCAATGAATATTTTTTAAAATAGTTTTTATAAATTATGATGAACAATTTGACAGTCTTTAGGGTTTGTGCATTTAAATTTTGATACTTCAAAGAGTGAATAAATCCAGGTTTCAATTCAAAAAATGTGCAAAAGCCAAAATGTGTTATTATGCTTTTTCCTTACATACTTTACGGCCTGACTAGGTAAGATATACACATATCATTGTAGGGGCACAGTGAGAGATTTAGCTAGCAGATTTTAGATTAATTTAAACTGGTTTAAACAAAATATAAACCCCCAAATGTCTCTGTTATTCAAGATGATCAGGGTGTCAAAGATAAATAGATGTATTACAAATGTAAGACAAATAAACACACACACACATGCACAGACACACCTCTCAGAGTATTTTGAAAGTAAAAAGCCAGGTACAGAGTCAGAGAAATTCATCATGGTAATGAGACAATCATCTAAGGCGGAGGAAATACTAGTCCTTGATTTTTATAATTGTGATGGTCAAGGTATTTATTCTCTTTGGCTATCCCAAATTGCCAAAACAATCTTGAGAAAAGAGAGCAAAGCTAGAGGTGTTATGCTCCCTGACTTAAGACAAAGCTATAGGAATCAAAGTAGCATGGTACTGGCACAAAAAACAGACACCTAGATGAATGGAACAAAATAGAGAGCCCAGAAATAAATCCATGCACTTACGGTCAATTAATCTACAACAAAGGAGGCAAGAATATACAATGGAAAAAAGACAGTCTCTTCAATAAGTGGTGCTGGGAAAACTGGACATCTACATGTAATTGAATGAGATTAGAACATTTCCTTTAGGAAATGCTGATTCTTTTTGAAGAGCTTTAGGAAAAGTGGTTACAGAAATATACCTATAGAGGT
This sequence comes from Grampus griseus, assembly GCF_964374135.1. Taxonomy (NCBI): domain Eukaryota; kingdom Metazoa; phylum Chordata; class Mammalia; order Artiodactyla; family Delphinidae; genus Grampus; species Grampus griseus. The sequence goes on along the minus strand of NC_139019.1, from coordinate 37,367,143 downwards.
AGACATATTAAAACTTTTCACCCTTGTTAGTCTTAAATAAAAATTCATGTTTTTCTTTCTAAATAAACTACTGAGCATAATACAAAAATATTCTCTTCTATAAACTCTTATACTACATAAATATACCAAATGAATGAAATCATGTGGAGTCCAGAATCGATGATGATTTTAGCAGAAAACATGACAGTGATTTGTGAGTTTGAATGCTGGGTGAAAGCACAGATAATAATAACCTTTTGGACTCCTCCATTTAGAACTTGTCAGAAATACTGAATTCTATTGAGTTTAACTCTTGCCAATTCTATAGGGATACATCCAAATCTACAGTTTTTTAGAGTGAATTTTGGCTCAGCCTAGGTGTCTGTTACAGGGTTAGCCCATTAGCTCAAATTCATACTGGTTCTGGAATGCCTTAAAACACAGTGGGATTTATGTTGTTGGATCCAACAGTCTCAAAAACTCAAAACAGTCTGCACCATCATAAAAAGAATATTGCCAATCCTGCAATATTTTAAAAATTCTGCAAGCAGAGCATGCATTCAAACCATAGAAACCAAGTTCTTCTGTTTAATAACAATTTTATGATTATAGAACATATGAAAATGACCATAAATGTAATTAAAATTACTTTCATACACTTATTATGTGTAATCAAAATTCAATCACTAGTTTATTTTACACACTCATTATGCAAGCACTATTGATACTCAAACAATGACAATAAAACGTATATTTCACTTAGTTTCTACAGGAATTAATAGGAAAATAAATATCAGATTGAAATCATTCAGATTTTTTTAAATGATACAACTTATTTTTGAGTGACACCAGTATTGCAATCTTTGTGTGCTATTTATTTTATATAGACCTGAAACTAAATGAATATTAACAGGTAGTAAATTTCACTCATCCATTCTCTAGTCATTCAACATGTTTATTATAATTAACAGTGTACCAAAGACTTTGAGATACTAAGACAGTAAGATATGATCCTCCCCATCAAGTTTATGGAGACAGTGGCAAGAGAGAATTATAGAAGTGTTCAAATATGATGACCAGAAGTAAATAATGTGGAGACTAAGAGGAAGGGATATAGGCGGCTTGAGAAGTAAGCAGTGGCCGAATCATGAAGGGCCATATATGCTACACTTAGGACTTTGGCCTTTAAGTCAAAGGAGCAATTGGAGCATTGTTGAAGATTCCTAACCAGGAAAGTGATGTCATCATATTTGTGTTTTAGAAAGAAAACTCTAGTTGCAGGGTACAGGAAGGCAAATCTAGAGAGATGCAAATAATTTAGGAAGTTTTGAAATAACCCATGTGAAAGATGAAGATTGTCTGAATTAAGGATTTTGAAATTTAAGAACTTCTACAGAGGAAGATTTATAGGATGTAGTTAGTAATTGAATGTGGAGGGTGAGGGAACAGAGTAAGTCTGGCATAACACTGATGAAAGGCTACTTTGAGGCTTGATATGTATTCGTCCCTGCAAAGAATTCAGCTGGGATGTGGAACGTGGGAGATACAATTTTGGACATCTTCAGAGTGACTGGATTGTGGGTTTTAAAATTAAGAGGGTTGTCTTCAGTACAGGTCAAGGTAATGGAGTCCCCTGACTATAAGTATTAGTTGAAGTTATGGATGTGGAAGGATCCCTTAGGGAAAGTGTGTAGAGTGGAAACTGAGTAATTTCAACTCCTAGAGAAAGCAGAGAATGTGTAGCTTAAGGACACTGAATAGAATTGACCAGAGAAATGCGAGTAAACAAGGAGCAATGAGGAACATTGAATTACCAGAAACAGAAAACAGTGTCAAGAAGGAGTAGATATAACTTGGTGAATATGAAGGAAGGTCAAGCAAATGAGATTTGGAAATTGTTCAATGATGGCAACATGAGATCTATGCCAATTTTACCATGAATGTCTTCAGTTGATAGATAGGTGACACCAGGTTCCAAAATGTTTAAAAGTTGGATATAAGGAGAAAAAGTGAAGAACGTGTTAACACATTTTTAGTATATTTGAGAAGTAGATGTTATTAAAGTGGATGGAGTAGAATATAGGTACACTGTACAATTTTTAAAATACATGTAGTAAAGATTTAAGCATGCTTAAATGCTGATGAGGAAAAAATATAGAGAAGAGTCTGAGAAGGAAGAAAAGGGATAATTAATAAAGCAAGGTCACTGAGCATATAGTAAGATTAAAAAAAAACAGAAAAAAGAGACATGTCATGCTGTAAGAGCAAGAAGGAGAAAGGATGCAAATGTGTTTCTAAATGACAGTATATTTTCAATAAAATTGGATGTTAAATATTTTCTTGTGATGAAGTGAGCAGGCAAGGTGTGGTAGACTTTGGGAGACCTGAGAAAGTTTGCGAATCAGATATGTGCAGTCTAGGGACATGCCAATCTCATTAAACAGCACTGAAAACCTAGTTGATTTTAAAACTGTGAGCTAGCTGTGCAGTTGTGGGGTTCTCTCTAGCAGTATATAGAAGCTCATATATAAGAGTGAGCATGTGGACAGTCAGTTAATCTTGAAACAGGATATTACCATGAGAATAGAACAGAGGAGAAGAGAATTGACAATTTTGATAAAATACTTGTTGAAATAATGGATTTTTGTGTCAGACTGCATAATGAAGGAAATGGTGATGAGCAGAGTAGAAAGTGGAAGAAAACAGAACTTTTCAAATACTACTCATCTCAAACAATTGAAAAAAAAGACAATGAAAAATAAAAACTAGATAGAAAGATGTCATCAGAGGATTAATTTTGCTAATTAAAACCTTGAATAAGGACAAGCTACAATGATGACAATGTCTATATGGATATTGATCATGTAACTGAGATGTGACAAAGGATGACATATTCTGGAATTACTGGTACCAAAATTACAAACAAAATTTGTATATACATTTATTTCATTACAGGTACATGATAAGAATTCTCTTCAAATCAAAATCTCCATTCTATTACCCACAAAAATAAGAATTTGGAAAAATATATAATAATCCCAAAGTTTCCATCTAGTAAACTGTGTCACTTATTTCTAAACTGGGAATTCCTTCCCTCCCTCCCTCACTCCCTCCCTCACCCTTCCTTCCTTCCTTCCTTCCTTCCTTCCTTCCTTTTTTCCTCCCTGTTTACTTTCTTCTATTTTGTAAACATGCATTGAGTATTTGCTTTGTGAATGCAGTCCTTGACCTCTAAGGGCTCACAATCCAGCGAGGACACAAGTATATAAACACATAATTATAGTCAAGTATCAAACACTTTTAAGAGTTATAGACTAGGCCATATGGGAGGAAGCTCTTAATTCATTCCCTGGAGAGGTCAAACAAGTCTTTCCTGAGGTAGGTATGTTTGAGCCAAGTTTTGAAGTGTGAATAAGCTCATCAGTCAGAAAGGGGATAGAAGGAAAGAAATTATACCAGGAGAGACTATTATGTAAATGGATGCAATCGTGTTGTGTAAAGGGTACTACTATGGCAAATTTGGTCTGTCTGCGGTATGGAATACCTAGAGAGGAAGGGTGAGAGGCGATAGTGAAATGGTAGACAGAGGGCAGATCACAAGGGGCCTTTGGAGTTTGGACATCATGAAGATTCTCTGGATTTCTAACAAAAGTTCAAGCAGCGAACTTCCATGATGAAGTTTGAGTCATAAAATGGTAGCTCTGGGGCTTCCCTGGTGGCACAGTGGTTGAGAGTCCGCCTGCCGATGCAGGGTGACACGGGTTCGTGCCCCGGTCAGGGAAGATCTCACATGCCGCGGAGCAGCTGGGCCCGTGAGCCGTGGCCGCTGAGCCTGCGCATCCGGAGCCTGTGCTCAGCAACGGGAGAGGCCACAGCAGTGAGAGGCCCGCGTACCGAAAAAAAAAAAAAAAAAAAAAAAAAAAAAATGGTAGCTCTGTATGCCAAGTAGACTATATTTTCAGAGAAGATGAGACTGGAGTTTGGAGATATGAGGTAATTAATGTTGAAAAAACAATGAGAAACATGAATTAAATCAATTACAACAAAGCCTAACACAATTTTATGAATGGGAGAGGGACTTGACAAAGTGATTCTAAATATATTTTTAAATATGTGCATGAAATACAAACTACTTACAAGGAGAATTATTGAGAGTGGGTAACTTAGAGGCTGAAAAATATGCTACAGAGATAAACTAATCAATGAGTTATTGGCATTTGACTAGATCAACAGCTCATTGGAACAAATCAGTCAGTCCAGAAAGAATATGTAACTATGAATGAGTTGTGTAAGTCCTTTTATATTAGGGGTTTACAGAAAGGATACATTATAAAATAAAGATTTCTGATTCCAGAAGATAGATAAGACACATAGGTGGGCCTTCTGTCCCTCTTAAGACTCCAGCACGATTAAACAATCAAAGTGAAAAAGGAATGCATGTATAAAACAGAAGGGAACAAGAACAGGAGACTCTTATCTAGAAGAGAAAGTCCTCAAAGTTTTTAAAAGATTGAAAACCAAAGGGAACAGAATGAGGGCTGGCACAAGGAGAGAAAATCACATTCTGGAATATGCTACAGAAGGGTCTGCAAAGGAAGTGAGAGCCAATCTGTACTGTGAAACCTCTGAGACATTTGGAGTTGGAGTTAGAATGCATAAGGCAGGATGTAATTGAGCCATAGGGCTAACATAGGAAGGGTGCTTAATTTAACGTCAAATGACAACTCTGTGAGTCATTACTCATAACCCATCTCTCACCCCCTTACACCCACACACACACAAAGAATTAGGGCAGTTTTCACTTATCCCCATGTACAATTCCTCTTCTTTTCACTAAAGAAATTAAATTCATAATTGGGGAAAAATACAGTTTCACTAGACAGTGGGAGGAATGGAGTCAAGTCTTCAAATAAAGTGAAGGAAGTGATTTTCAATCTAGAATTCTATACCCAGACAAGCTATTGTTAAAGGAGTAGAAGAGAAAGATGATCTCACCCATGTCCCTACTGCCCTAACCATTTTCCCACCCCAAATAAAGGTATAAACTAAGTATGACTACTACAAGATGTGTTAAAGGAAACAACAATTATGAGAGTTCTGCAGCAGGTCTAGAGAAAAATGAATCCTGCTTAAAACAGGTGGGTGGTCTCTGGAGAAAAAAGAGTTTGTGTGTGTGAGTGTGTGGTGAAGGTGATGCCATGAGCACTGAAGAATCCTGAGCCTAACATTGTATTCTGCATAGAGCCATTATTTGATAGGTGGTTTTCTGTTTTTTGTTTTTTTTGCGGTACGCGGGTCTCTCACTGTTGTGGCCTCTCCCGTTGCTGAGCACCTGCTCCGGACGCGCAGGCTCAGGGGCCATGGCTCACGGGCCCAGCCGCTCTGCGGCGTGTGGGATCTTCCCGGACCGGGGCGCGAACACGCGTTCCCTGCATCGGCAGGCGGACTCTCAACCACTGCTCCACCAGGGAAGCCCGTTAGGTGGGTTTTGGTGATAAGAAAAACTAAATTTATACAAAAATGGCTTACCGCTTTTAAGGGTCCTTCCACATATATCAGTTTATGTGCTTCTTATAATAATTCTGATACTTAAGTATTTTCAACACTTTGGTTGGTCTGCCAGATACCGTGATGCACTATTATCTGAACTGATGAAGCATTATAGTGCATGCTTAGTTCTGGAAGGTGTCCAACTAGTATATCTGAAACCATGCCATTTTCCAATAGATCAAATCTTACTCAAATGTTTCTTGGGTCGCTAGCAACTTTTCCAACTCTTGCATATTTTTAAAGTTTTAGTTTCTGGGAATTCTCTGGTTGTCCAGTGGTTAGGACTCTGAGCTTCCACTGCAGGGGGCCCTCGTTCAATCCCTGGTGGGGGAACTAAGATCCCGCAAACCTCATGGCATGGCCAGAAAAACCCCCAAATAATAAAGTTTTAGTTTCTTTTTAGGAGGTTGCAATAATAATATATCTTTCTCACTTATTAGGTTTCATCAAATATCATAAGGTGATTTATTCACTAAGATTCTTAGTTCTATTTTACTGGCTTCATACCCAAAATCATGTATTTAGTGCTTTCTTTCCAAGGCATTTGCCAAGACAGTGAACCAGCACCACTTCCTCTTCCAGAGCATCAATGACACAAATCCACTCAAATAAATTAATATTTCAAATTTGACTGGCTCATCTAGCCAGAGCAGCTAGCTGACATGCCAATGCCTGTTGTAACTCTGATGGCCACTACTAAAAAATTATGAAGAAGCATTTTCATCTTAACAGTTTCTTTCAGAAGTCAGCTTCCCTTTCTCTTGTTTCCCCTGTTGACTTCTGGCAAATGGTAGAATGTGCTGGTTGCACATGACCATTCATACATGATGAATGGAGGCTGGGGATGTTGAGAAAGACACTGTGCAATTTATCTAAATATGATGGCCTCTGCCACATTTTATTTTACCATGCATTTATATTATCATTAGTTTTATTATACTTTTATTTATGTGTTTCATCAACAAAGGCGTAGGGAAATTACTTATATAAAATAATGTTTCACCTCTGGTTTCTCTTCCATTTGGCGTGTGTGTGGGGGTGTGGGAGTGGGTGTGTGTGCGAGATGTTGGCTTCCTTGTGTGTTTCACTTTTTAAAAATTTGTACTTCTTATTTCTAAAGTAAAGATATTATGGAATTTTATGTGTAGAATGTACTTCAGAGTTCATTTACCCCATTTTCTTTCTTTTAGTTGAAAAGCTAAGGCAAATTTTTAGAAACTGATTAATGCAGAACTTCAGTCTTATGGTTTGAAATTATGCATTTCCCCAATAGACAAGTTTTTTAAGTCCTTACATGGCAAAACTTGTGGTTAGTAAGTGTCTTTTGATTTCATCTTAACTTTGGTACTTAACAAAATAATTGCTCAAAGATTTGAAAACTATATATTAGGTGTGAAGCAATTTAATGTTCCATGCAAATGTATATGACAAATTTTAAAGGTTTTTACCATACTACAAACGCTACAACTTTCAATATTTTCAGCCAAAAAAATTGGTTGAGATGCAAAACATTTATCATCACTTGTGAATTTAACAAATTACATGAATGTGAGACCAAAAATATTGAAGCAGATTCTTTCTCACAGAATGTATAGAAAATGGAAGATATAACAATATATAATATTATTTTGGGGGTATACTTAAAAATATATTATCAAGAGACCACTAGTGGACAAGTTAATAGAACTTGATTAACTGAAAATTAGTACAAAAATTCTTTCTGGCTGATATATGAATAGAATGGAAAACTATGTCATATTACTTGATAATTTCAAAGCAATTCAACTGTTGTTTATTGACTATGTAATATCTACAAGATACTATCTATGGGAAAACAATTTACAGAATATATAAAATGAGTTTAAACACCCTCTACTTTATTTGCTTTTATAGTTCAGTTACCAGAGATTGTACACTGAAGTGGTCTCTCTGTTTTAAGAGTGTTCATTTTTTAGATTAATTTTAAAATACAAATTTCTGACTTGAAGTCTCAAAAATAAAATATCTGTTCTTAATAACATTAGGTACATTTCTCTATTTCTTTGTATGGTATATTTTTCAAAAAGGCATAAATTCATGTGATTGATTTTGTATACTGAGGAAATAAACTACATAGTAATAAAAACTAGAATACTTTTTTTTTTTTTTTGCGGTACTCGGGCCTCTCACTGTTATGGCCTCTCCCGTTGCGGAGCACAGGCTCTGGACGCGCAGGCTCAGCGGCCATGGCTCACGGGCCCAGCCGCTCTGCGGCATGTGGGATCTTCCCAGACCAGGGCACGAACTTGTGTCCCCTGCATCGGCAGGCGGACTCTCAACCACTGCGCCACCAGGGAAGCCTGACAACGGTCTTAAATTGTTTAATTTAATTACTTTCTTTTCCGTAGTACTAATCCAGTCAACTCTCTTCTTAATAGGACCATTTTCAATATTCATTTGTAATTTTATTTTCCCAATGTGTAAGCTACTTCTTAAAGTAAATTAAACACATGGGGTTTATGCTTGCTTTTTCGTTTTTCTAGGGCATTGTCCAATAATTAGATGTTCTGTTATACTACACAGTCCTCATATAAGTTAAAAAGATGTACTACTTTTTCCTAAGGAGTTTTAAAAATGTGAAGATTTGGGTATATTCAGTTAACAAAATGTAACCTATCATAAGCATTTTTTATTTCTGACCTATTGCCATTCGTCAGATGACGCTGACTTGAAATTCCAAGGAAAATGAGTGATCTTAGTAGAAATGCTCTATCTCAGTTAGGTACTCATTAACATTGACCCATTTATGCAAATTCACTGTTAGATGAATAACCTCTGTGGGAGAAAAAACATTTGCTGAGCAAACTGTACCATCAGACATTGTGCTTCCCAGTTTTCAAGGTTTGTACTTTTATAGTTTCCACTATAACTGTTTCCTATCATTTCCTACCAGAAATCTTCAAAGAATCCATATTATTTTATCATTTTTCTTATGTTTTCTTCAACACTCGTGATCTTTGCTTTTTCTCAGGCTACTAAGGCTAACAGAGCAATTTTTGCATGAAGAGATACTTTTTCTAAATGTTTAGTATAAGGAATTAAAATCCTATGTAAAAATATGTATGACTGGAAATGGCTGATATATTTTACAGTATCAAAGTAATGAAACAAATTCCTAAAATCTAGGTGATAGTCAAGATAAATCATAGTTAAGAAACATGACAATTTTTTTACAACTAAAATAGTTAAATTTTTTTATTATATATACATATATGTTTGTTAAAGAACTATATGGGCATGATCAAAATAACACATGCATAGTTAGCTATATATCTTTGACAATCATGATTGATAACTAGTATATTCTATTCCATAACTACACTTCTGTAAGTATGTGGTTGTTATGACCTTATAAGTACTGTTTAGTTTACCGCAGAGTTATGTGATAAAGCATAGCCTTCTCTATAGTTCCAATGATGTAATATCTGTGCCACTTCAAAAAGAATGCTCAAATAGATGCACATTTTTTTTAAAGTTTCATTCCCACATTTCAGGAAATGAAGTCAGCCTTAAATATCTCTACATTCCCCTAATATGTGGGGAGGAGGGAGAAGGAAAGAAGTACAGGGTAGCTATGACACATACGTCCTTCAGGAAGTCGGATTTTGTAGCAGGTGGTAATTTGCACATGTAACTGTGAAAAGAAAACCACTTTACCCACTAGGGCAGGCCTGCTCTCTTTCTGTCTCAAAGTTCCAGTGAGGAGAGTTTTTTTGAGAAGCTAAACTGAGAAGAATATAAAGGAAAAAAAATTAGGAAAGTACCTAGGAAGTGAAGATTCTTTTTCAATTTAAAACACTTTGGAGGAAATGAGAAATTTTATTGTTTCTAAATATACAGAGTAAAACTAGTGTAGAGGAAGTTAACAGTTCTGAGGAAAACATAATCTAGTAATTATAGTAATATGATATCGCCACCATATCCAAGAGGATAAGGGATAAGCAGAAGGCTTGTATTACATGTGTCTTGGTTTTTAAAATTTTATTTTTATATTAATTCATTTTTGCTATACTTTACAAAAGTGTCCACAACTGACAAAGGAGAGAGTTAGTGTTCATCACAGATTGAAGATCTCTGAACTAATTATTTAGGTTCCTGGAGGAGAAAAGAAGATCAGATTAATATCAGAAGACACATCTTTTGATACTAGGAAAAAGCCAGTAAGAAAAGCTGCAGGTATATGTTTGCTGGAAAGCATGAGGGATCAGAGGTGAAGGAACTCAAACATAAGAATGTGTTTCCGGGCTTCCCTGGTGGCGCAGTGGTTGAGAGTCCGCCTGCAGATGCAGGGGACATGGGTTCGTGCCCCGGTCCGGGAAGATCCCACATGCCGCAGAGCAGCTGGGCCCATGAGCCATGGCCGCTGAACCTGCGCGTCCGGAGCCTGTGCTCTGCAACAGGAGAGGCCACAACAGTGAGAGGCCCACGTACTGCAAAAAAAAAAAAAAAAAAAAAAAAGAATGTGTTTCCTTTGGAAAAGGTAACATTTTAAGCTGAAACTCAGCAGGATAGTCATGGTCTTTGGGGACATGAGAAGAGAGGAAAAAATATTGGATAGATGGTAAGAGGGAAAATCATAGGTACTAAGAATAGAGAAATGCATAGACCAGAGCTGAGGACTTCAAATAGGTTACTGTTTTTTAAAAGAAATTAGTATACACAATCTACAGTTTCCTATCCAGTAATTTTCATTAGCTCAGGTATAGAAAGTGGCTGTTTTGATTACTCAGAAGTTGACATTTTGCAGAAAAGGGCAGCGGAAAAATACAGAGTCCTTAATAAATGGAGATGTGTGGTGGGTGGGAATTGAGAGGTTGTAAGATGCCAGAAGTGAGAGAAAGTTATGGGTGGAATAGCCAAATAGAATGGACACTGAAGAGAAGGAATTTTCCTGTCACAGCTAGACAAATTATTGTCTGAAAGTGGCAAAGGGGACCTCAGAAAATGAGGGCATTGACATCAAAACCTAAGGCGTATGAAGTATGAAAGAGTTGAACCAACTCTGTTTGAGAAAGTTACCAGAGAAACTGAGTCTTTGGGAAGAGGACAGGGTGCAGTCATAAGTCTCAGGAAAAGCAGAGAAGGAGAGGAAGAATTTTATGATGAGGCTGAGGGTACAAGAGAATTAATCGACAATGTAAGAGGAGTTTTGAAGTGACAATGGAAAGAAGAAACCCTCCAAAAAGCACCCCACAGCAAGAGGATCTAATAATAGGTAGGTGAAGCTAAGGAGTAGATAACTGCATTTTGACTATGGACACAGGCTGATAAAGATTAGAGGCCCAGTTGGTTGACTTTTCTGAAAGTTATGGACTGGCCATTTGAATGAGATCCTAGATAGAGGAGGGACTGATGAAATTAGTCCAATGAGTGCAGTCATTATCAGTGTTCAAAGAGACCACTGTGAAGAATACTCTTCTCTCATACACCAGATGAAACCTTCTGCACTTTACCTAAAGCATGGTAGGATAATCTGGATAGTTTTCAAGGTAAGAATTGCAAAAGGTGCAAAAGGACTCTTAAAATATTTATTTTACTATTGATTCGGACTACTGCATATTGAATTCTGGATATATGTTAGCTATGAAACGGACTAAGTTGCTAAATGTTTGTTTTCTTGTATTCTGTGTCAACATGGCATAGAGATACTCCATCTAAAAGATATATCAAGTTATGCAGGTACAAATACATAAAGATAAACCAAAGAACCTGAACTTATTTTAATACCTTAAAAATAAGAATGTTCTGTGTCAAGAGAGCCATTTCTGACCCATTTGATTTTCTTAATATTACATCGATAAGAATTCTGAAAGCATATTTGAAGCCTTCAATCAATACTGAGATCATAGAAGCAGCCTAACCTATAAATGATTCCCATCGGTGAAATCAAAGACTAAGAACAGATCAATATATTCCATGAAAAGCCTTAAATTGACCTTTTTTTTTTTTTTTTTTTTGCGGTACGCGGGCCTCTCACTGTTGTGGCCTCTCCCGTTGCGGAGCACAGGCTCCGGACGCGCAGGCTCAGCGGCCATGGCTCAAGGGCCCAGCCGCTCCACGGCATGTGGGATCTTCCCTGACTGGGGCACGAACCCATGTCCCCTGCATCGGCAGGCGGACTCTCAACCACTGCGCCACCAGGGAAGCCCAAACTGACCATTTTTTGGTTAAGTAAAACATAGTAAACCAAATAGTTAAGGATTGGTTAAGTCTCACCGATTTCATAGGTGGGTTATTAGATTGAGAGACCCCTGAATCCAGCTTATCAAGAATGAGTGTGGAAGCATTTTGGAATCAGTCACTCTGCTAATTTATGGATATCTCCATATAACACAGTTAGGGATTCGACCTTTTAAGAACAGGATAGTTTATACATTGCTCCTGGGAGAAATATCACAAAAAATTATACTTATGGTGAACAAATATGCAAATATTAGGGCAGGATTTGGGATTCGGAATCAAATTATCTTACTCAGATAATTCTTCCAGCAATTCTATCTGGAGTTATTAGACTCCATCTGGGCAGAATTCTAGAACTATAATATTATAAAAGTAATTCAATGAGTATCTGTGACCAGCTCTTTCCTCTCCTTGAAGTCATATGAAAAACACAATGTTCTGAGCTGGGCGAATGTAAAGCACAGTGCCTTCCACTGACATATTTTGTAGTCTAGTTTTGGTGAAAATAAAATTAAAGCGCTACCTTTCAAACTTATTTTAATTATCTTTTTTCTGTTGACTCTTGTAAGTACCACTTAAAACATATTGCTGGTGGGTCAGAATGGTCTGTCTTTCTGTTACCCACACTCTGAGCACGCAAATCAGGTTTCAGGTACAGATTACTTGGAAGGTAGAAAATAATGAAGTTGTTTTTCTTTTTTAAATTCCTTGGTTTACAACACAAAAGCGAAAACTTTCCACTCTTAAGATCATAAAATGTTACTTTTGCTGTTATTGTTAACCCCCTGCAACAGTCTCATTCATTCATTTAATAATTTACTTAACAATTTACAATTGATTTAACAATTAATAACTACAATTCATTGAACAATTTGAGTGTCATCTACAGTGCTGTTTTTGAGTTGTCAGGTTTGCATGCAGGAGCGCTAAGATAATAGATTTAGATAGGAATTTATCACTTTAGGATTTCTACCTCATAGATGGAAAAAAGCTGAAAATATTAATTAATTCATCAATGATGTTGGCCACTTGATCAGGAAGTTGAGTAAAGTTGCCCTGAGACTTATCTTACAAGCTACCCTTAGACAATAAGAAGTTATGGCCTTGCTTAAAGTAGACCAGATGTTTCCTTTTTTGGTTAGCGTGACTATCTGCAGATGTATGTGCTCCATAAGGAAGCAGTCTTCTCATTCCAAATCTTCCATGAGCAAGGTTTTACCAGGGCCATTAATAATCTACCATATGATTCAACTATCCCATTTCTGGGTATTTATCCAAAGAATACAAGAACACTAATTTTGAAAAGATATATGCACCCCTATATTCAAGCAGTATTATTTACAATAGCCAAGACGTGGAAACAGCCTAAGTGACCATCCATGGATGAATGGATAAAAAAGATGTGGTATACAAATACAGAGGAATACTGCTCAGCTATAAGAAAGTTGGGATCTTACCATTTGCAACAACATGGATGGACCTTGAGGATATTATGCTAAGTGAAGGAGGTCAGATGAAGCAAGATTAATGCCATATGATTTTACTCCTATGTGGAATATAAAAAATAAAGAAACCAAAAAGAAACAAAATAAATGAAGAAACCAAAACAAACACTTAGATACAGAGAACAGAGTAGTGGTAACCGGAGGGGAAACAGCATGGGGTGGACAAAATGGGTAAAGGGGGTCGAGTTTACGGTGATGGATGGAAACAAAATTTTTGGTGGTAAGCATGCTGTAGTGTATACAGAAGTAGAAATATAATGTTGTAAACATGAACCTTATATAATGTTACAAGCCAATGTTATCTCAATTAAAAAATAATAAATATTAAATAAATGAATGAATAAATAAATATCTCAGCAACTGGTCACATGTGAAGCTTATGCCTTCCAGGGTGTATTAATTATAAGAGCTCAACAGACAATCAAATCGGGCCCAAGCAACTACACATATTTATGTATGCATCAAAAGTAATACTATATATGCCATGATGTCCTTTTGTCAGGTAGATAAATCAGGATGGAGCTACATGGATTTGACTATTTGTAATTAGCTTTTGATATTAACCAGTGTCAAAATAGCCAACTTGCTGTGCCTCTTCCAATGTTAGATTTTGGAATAGCTCCAGAAAGTGAGATCACTTTTGAACACATAATGTTAAAGGCCCAAAAGGGAGACCGTTTATGAAATTAATTATGTGAGCACTCTACAGTAGAGTTAGTATATAAATCTAGCATGAGTATAGTATACTAACATTGTGAAGTTAGGAATAGAAATGGGGTAGAGGTTAGGCTTAATTCTAGGGATTATCCTGTACCATAGGAGTTCAGTAATCACATGGAAGCAAAACAAAAAAATTGTGTTTCTAATATATTATGAAAGGCCTTATAACCCCATTAACTTCCTTTATGAAAATAGTGGTTCTGTTTCTCTGGAAAACAATTTAGAAATAACAGGGTTTTATTAAAGGAATTGGTGAATAACTGTTAGAATATGTTATCTTATTTCAGTAAATAATCACTTAAGACCTTACAAAAAGAATCCATAAAAGTCAGCTATACTGAGAAAATCCATAAAAGTAGAAAATCTTCTAAAAGTAGAAAAGTACTTTTAGTAGAAAGTACTTTTAGTAGAAAAATCTTTTAGTAGAAAATCTTTTAGTAGAAAAATCTTCTAAAAGTAGAAAATCCATAAAAGTCAGCTATACTGAGAATGGGCCCTAATTCTCTGTAACATCCCAAACTTCATTCTAAAATCTTATAGTTGAATGCCGGTTGCTGCCCATATTTTATAGTTTACAGATAATTGGCAGACAGTTTCAGATATTGTTTATTTTAGATAATAAGGTTGAGAGGAGATTAGTTTCTTGTTTGATCCAGAAGTTTATGTTCTTCAGTTTTACCCTATTTCTCAACTATGTAACACTTACCCAAAAGACATATTGTTCAATATGTCCATTTTGTCAGGAAATGCTTAGATATAAATATAGAATTCTATTACTAAACAAAAAAATGAAATCCATGGTGATTTTCTTTCCCTACTTTAGTAGTAAAAAACTTTTTTATTGTATTTTACTGTTACTTTTAATGAAAAGTTATTGATAAAAATGTTGGTACTATTTTATTTTCAAATTCAGTGACCAAGAAATATCAGAGGAAAGAACATTAAAAGGACTTTTCTTTGGGTTTGCCAAACACAAAACCAAATTAAAAAATATGTATAACTGATTGACTTTGCTGTAACCTGAAACTTAATACAACATTGTAAATCAACTATACTCCAATAAAAATTTTAAAAAATATAAAACAAGACTTGAAAGTCACAAAAAATAAAATAAAATAAAAATATTTTACAAGAAATAAAATTCTTAATGCTTTAAAATAAATTGCTACTCATATAAGCTGTCTGATATCAAAATACGTGATCTGCTGACTTTAAAATCCAGGATCCCAATCTTACTTTAAAAAAAATTCAGAACAGTGTGTACATTCCCACAAAGAAGGATTTTTTTTTTTTTTGCTCACTCTGATTACTGTGTCATAAAGGAAGATTATTTAAAGAAAGAATTAATGGCTAATAGAAATATATCAAAGTGAAAAACAATTAAAGATAAATTTGCTGATTTTATAAAAGCAAAACGCAGCTGTGCTGTCATGTTACCTCTACACACTTCAGTATGCATTTCTTAAGAATTATAGAAGTTTCCTTACCAAGATATAGTTTCTAAATCAAAGTATTAAATTTGCGAGTTTTTTTCCTGTTTCTCAGTTAATTTCTCAATACATGGTGTCCTCATTACTTCAAAAATAGACCATTCTTTTGGTGAATTATACAAAATGTGATCCTAAGTATCTCAAGGTGTCGTTTCTTTGTGTATTTATACATATTTATTAATTTTATTAACTCAGTAGCCCTTTAACAATTATACATCAGCTCCCAAGTGGATTTTGTTATTCTAGACTAGGTGAAATATAAGCAGAAACCGTATTAGCAATGGAAGAGTGATATAACACATGAGCTACTAAAGAAAGGATTCAGGTTCTGAATGAGAAGTTATAAATATAAAGCTCTGTGTAAGTTTCCACTTGTAAAATTCTGATGGAGAATGTTCATTTGTCATAATTTTTTGTGCTTTCTGAAATAATCTAACCTATCATAATGGATGTTGTGAAAATACAAATAAAGTTTCACAGGAAAGGGAAACCTGTAGCATACAGATAATACAATGGACATAACAATTTTAATTTTTAAAATGTGCTGCCCAGTTGTTTTTTAACCATTCAGAGAACTTTTATCTCAAAAGCCACTATTCACGTTCAATCTGCACAATAAAAGAAGTAGCTCTAACTCATATAGCTATAAAGTTAACTGCAGTTAATTGTCAATCTTCCTTTATGTTTTGCAATTAAACTACTTTTGCTAATGGTTTTCAGTCCCTGGGTTATTTTTTTGGTTCTCAACAAATCTGTTAACAAGGAATGAGAAGCAGAGAAGCGTGTGCCCATCATTTGTCAAATTTGCTAACTTCTTTTAAAGCACCTTTGCTAAAATGCTTGGAAGGACAGTAAGTGAAAAACTACTGGCAAAACCAATGTTCTTTAAAACATGACTCATCGATTTAATGTATTCATGTCACCTCTGTTCCTCATGGAGAACCCACAGTTGGTTGTAATACTCATAGAGTGCCAGACCTCAATGTAAGGATAAAGACATGCAATCTCTGTTTCTATTTGTAAAAGTTCTTTCTGTATTTTTATTAAATTGATACTTGCACTATATAATGTCAATGTCTACTGACATTGGTAGTATTCTTGACTTTTAAAAATTTGATTATAAGAATTGATTTTATATTTTGGTCAACAGATTTTCCACATGACATATGATCTCGCCAGCGCTGTGGTGAGAATTTTTAACCTCATCGGCATGATGCTGCTCCTGTGCCACTGGGATGGCTGTCTTCAGTTCTTGGTACCACTGCTGCAGGACTTTCCACCAGATTGCTGGGTGTCTCTAAATGAGATGGTTGTAAGTAATTCGTATTATTTTACACTGTGTTTTCTACGTTTTGCCAACAAGTTCTAAATATTTATGTTAGAATGATCTAATTAGCCCCATAAATGGTGAGAGAAAACTTAATTTTGCTTCTATGGATATAAAATCAGACGTTTCTGTTTCTAGAGCTAAAGTTTATTTACATGAAATGTTCCAGGGGGATGTATATGTTACAGCCTCTATTTTTTAGATATCTTACTCTGTGTATATTGAGACATTTTATTTCAAAGGTACACACACATATAGTCATAGTATTGTACAACATTCTTTTAAAAATGCCTACTGCTCAGAATAACTTCTTTCTTTCAACATGATTTTAGCATTTACTGTGTTCAAGACATGCAATTCTAGGCATTGTAAACATGCAGACATGTTTCATCAATGTAAATGCAAATGAGATATGTATGACATGCAATGATATTTCAGATAGTACTTCCTTCTAGTGAAAACATCATGGGAAAGATAGCCTTTAAACTTTACCATAAAAGACATGTAAATATAAAAATGTCTGTGAAATAGAAATTTGATTTACATAGTTAAGTGTACTTATATTCACATTTAATTTTAAGAGCATTCATTTTGATATACATAGTGCAACACTCACAAAGGAATGAAACAGTTGTGAATTTTTTTTAAAATTAATTATTTATTTATTTTTGGCTGTGTTGGGTCTTCGTTTCTGTGCGAGGGCTTTCTCTAGTTGCGGCGAGCAGGGGCCACTCTTCATCACGGTGCGCGGGCCTCTCACTGTCGCGGCCTCTCTTGTTGCGGAGCACAAGCTCCAGACACACAGGCTCAGTAGTTGTGGCTCACGGGCCTAGTTGCTCCGCGGCATGTAGGATCCTCACAGACCAGGTCTCGAACCCGTGTCCCCTGCATTGGCAGGCAGATTCTCAACCACTGTGCCACCAGGGAGGCCCGTGAATATTTTTAATATATATATTCACAGATATTTGTTCTCTCTTTAAGTTCTCATATTTTCTTCTTGCATTACATTTTAATTACCTTATATTTAATAAAACGTTATTTAAGTTAACTGCACATCAGAATAGCCTTCTCTTATGTTTCACATTTTATAGGTGGTAAATTTTATGAGACTTTCACAGAATTTTAACTTTGGCATAAATCGAACACCCTCTTCTTTTCCGGACTGTTCTATTATTAATTTCATAGATTGTTATTGTAAAAATGACATAGACATCTTAAGAATATACATTTTTGTCTCCTAACCAATGAAGCTCAGGCTTTGTGTTTGAAGGCAAGAGGGGTTACAGCACATGTTGAGAAGAATGTCTTGTTTTCTCCCTTTTGTCTCTTCTTGCCTATGTATTTTTCTCCCTTCCTCCCTCCCTCCTTTCCTCCATTCTTTATTCCTTTCACTCCTTTCTTTGAGGCCCAGTATTCACCTGGATCTCTCCTTCATTTCATTCATATCTGCTTAAATGTCACTGCCTCACAGAAGCCTTCCCTAACCACCCTAATATATTACCCAATTTGTTTATATTTTATCTTAAAAGAATTTAGCAACACACACGCACATGGGCATGCACACACACACACTTATTTGTTATTTATATTTTTCTGTGTTCCCCACACCAGAGCATAAGTGCCATTCAGTCAAAGAATTTGTCTGGATTTTGTTCTATACTTTATCTCCACTGCCTACAACAGTGCCAAACATAGTAATTTGTTGTAACCTAGTCACTTATCATCAAAAGTTTGAGAAATGTTCTTTATGGAACTTTCTGTATCTAAAAAACAAACCAAGGAGTTTGATGAACTCTCTTTTCAAATCTGTGTAGTCTCATTGATTATAGATCTGTCACTTTTCTTATCACTGAAGGAGCAAACATAAAGACAGTACTAAGATATTTGGGGATGAGGAAAAAACAACGACTCTTATAAACTCACGGCTGACTGAGTGAATAGTTATAAAAAACACTAACACCGCTGCCAAAAGATGATTCATCATTGGCACCAACTAATATTTAAGTTTGCAAATAATTATTATTTTAAATTTTCTCTATGTATCTTTTAAAAAATAGCAATTGTCATTATTGAAAGAGTAAAGGAATTGTTATTAGGTATCCATAAATGGCATATAATTGTATAATTATAATATTAGGAAATATACTAGTTAATATGTGTAGTGGTAAACACATTTAATGAAGAAAAATTTTAATGTCTTGCTCATTTTTCTTTAAATGCCTGTATATGTGCCCATTTGTGTCTGTGTTTGTTTTTAATCTAACATAGTCAAACCTTTGCTATATTCTGATGTTGAACAAAATACCTTTCCTGAATTTGCAATTTGCTTCTTGGGTTTTTTTCTTTTTGGCTGCAGTTTTACTTAGGAAATTGGCTCCCATTTTCTTTCACATTTATTTAATATTATTTCCACGTCTAACTCTAACGTAGAGCGTAGGAAAGAGTTAAGTCTTACATTCAACTATAAGGACCAGAAATTCTTCTATATTGTGAATATTAGTGATATGAAGGAGATAATAACCATAAAAAAGACAATTTTTAATCAATAGAGAATCTCAATAGTATCTTTTGACCTTGAAGATATTATTTTCTATCCTAAAGTTATTGAGTTCTCAAAAAACTTCCATCCATCACAACAAAACAGAGAAAAGTGTATTTACATACAAAGAGGGTTATAAAGGAGAAATGAAAGTCCAATATAAGAAAAAAGCACTCTATATTTACATATCATGCTTACTGTATACAAACCCCAGTGCTCTGAGAAAGGCTATCTTATTTGGTCCTCACAGCAGAAAAATGAGGTATGCACTATTTTCCTCCATTTTGCAGTTCAGAAAACTGAGATTTTTAGAGGTTAAACTAATTGTTCAGTGTCACACATGTAGTAGATTATAGAATCAAGATTAGAATGCATATCTATCTGACTCTATAATTTCTGTTCTAAACTACGTTAGAATACCTTATGTTGCACAGATTATAGAAAACAGTTTAAAAAACTAGTTACAAAAAAAGAAACTTGTAGTCACAGCACACCAATTATAGTAAAAAGTCACTTGAAAATCAGCATTTGAGCTTTGATACTAAAAAGTGGCAAGACTGATATGAGACGTAGATGTAGAAAAAGAAAATCATATTGGGAAGGCCAAAACTGGGAAGCCAGATCAGGGTGGATGCAGGACATGATTGATGCTAGTCATTTTGGGGTCTGGGCTTGACAATTGTGCTTTAACATTTGACATTGGTACTAAATGATTTAAGATAATGATTAGGTAGAGTGTGCAGCGAATTCCTTATGCCTTCCTTCTTTTCCATATCATGCTCTTAAATGATTTATATTTTTAAGTACTATTTTGAATCCTCCTTAACCATTTTTGCATTTATATCTATATTCTTATTTTCATATATATATTTTTTAAATCTTTCTTAAACACATTTGCATGTATATCTATACCCTTATCTCTCTATATATTTAAATCCTCCTTAATGATGTTTACATTTGTATTTATATCCTTATCTACATTTATACATTACTAGCTAGTTATCCATATATGCCCTAAGATGACAAATTCAGAGGCATTGCCATAACTGTACTATATCACTAACTGGTAATTTGTTCAATATATTTATTGTTATATTAACTATTTCTAATCTGCATTTTATTCCATAGAAGTAAGCCCAATTCTTCTTAGCTAATTCCTTTCCAGTCCTTACAAATTCCACTAAAATAATTGCTTAAGTAATGTTTTTAAAAAAGTCAGTCACTCCATTTATATATGACTGATTCATTTTGCTGTGCAGTAGAAGCTAACACAACATTGTAAAGCAACTATACTTCAATAAAACTTAATTTAAAAAAAGTCAATCACTAACCATGGTGGGCTACTTGAACTGAAGAGGTAAGAGATACTGACTTGCAAAATGCAACCTGAATAGGAATTAATCTTGCTATGCATTTGTAATATTTGCTTTTGTTTCATTCAAGAAATGTTTGAATTATAGATTTCTGTCTGAATGAAAATCTTGGATTTGCCAGATAATTAATGTTTAACAAGATTAATTTTGAAAATCTTGTCATTCCCATGATATTTTGTGACTGTGTTTTAGGTGTATCACACACACTAAAATTGTAACATTTGATAATTAAAGGGATCAGAGGCAATGGGTTTTTGGTCTAAATTATAAAATATTATAAAATACTCATTTGAGAATCTAACTAAGAAAATAAAAAATACAGTGCATCTGAACTTGCATATTAATCTTGACATAATTTAGGGAATGACTTTACAGAATAAAGAAGGATTTGCAGCTAAATAATACATTCCTAGAGCAATGCGTCTCTAATTGAAATCTTCAGGTTTCCTGTCAAGGAGTCTACAGGGTTTCTCCCAGCAATCTGGTAAATATATGGATACATGTTGGCAATAGTTTGAAATGTTTCAATGTAAGCATATTATGAATTTAGTATCAACCTAAATACAGCATCTGAATTTACCTTTGTGGTTGAAGTGCATTGTGCCATGAGGTGCTATATAAAATAATTCTGGCATATAGGCTTAATAAATACATGATCCATTTGTACCAAATGAAGGCTTAATGACATGATATTAGACGTTGTACAAATTTTTCACCATAGGCAAAATGGAGAAATAGGTTTGAAAACTAAGTCATTCATTACATAGTACATAATTTGTGTGTTAAACTACATACTCTAGGAAAACTAGTTCTATAATAATCATCACTATATTTACCTTGTATACAACTATTTGGTTTCAGCAAACAAAACAAAACAAAACATCATCCATCACAATAAATTTAAATTGAGATGTGTTTATTAATTTATTTTTGTTAATATTTTGTTTGTAAATTTATGTCTGTTTCAGCTTTACAAGAACTATAAGGATAAGAAACATATCTAGTTTTATAGTTGTGTTTATTTGAGTAATATCATCCTCAAAATGATTTAAGCCAACTCAAACATCATTCCTTATAATGTTTTATTTTCTTGTTATTTGAGGGAATCTATGCATTATTTCATCTTGAGAGATGCCATTCTAGAGGTCAAGCAATGTGCCTTATAAGTATCTGCGTACCCCACATGTCCTGTACCACTCTTGCACATATTACTAAATAAATATTAATTATTTATAACCGAATGGGTAATTAACAGCAGCATTTGAAAATTATGTGTAAAGGAGTTATTCTATTGTGCATTTAAAATGTTGTTCCTTGGATAATTTGTGTTATAATAATGTGTACATCAAATGATTTCTTCAAAGATATGTAATCACTTGACCAACTTGTGGGCAATATAACGTACTCAAAATTCATGAAATCCAAATCAATGAGCTTCTCGAGCCTTTCATTTCTATATAAATGACAATATTTTTCAGCAAAACGTTAAAATGTATGAACAATACTAACTAAGACTATCAGAGGAAAAAAAAAGATATAAAATGTCTGGAAGAGTCTAATTAATAAAACCTATGTGGAGAAAATAAGAGATTTGATTGAAAAATCTAGATTACTGTGCAATTTTATTTTCATTTGAGGCAATGTGTCAGGGACACTTACTAATAACCAAAAGGCCACACACTATGCACATTTTCTATCTCCCTTCCAGTTGGATGGGGCCCTGTGATAGTGATGGTCAGTGGGCTCTGAGTGACAGTATCATATTTTACTTGTAAGTCTAAGCAGTGAAGAGGTGCTATGCAGTCCTCCAGTTATCTTTTTCCTCTCCAGAGGCTTGTCTTTTAATGTGTAAACCACACCATAATATAGCTTATCTTGGCTCTCCTAGACAGCAGAATAGAGAGGGAAAAAAGCTGGCAGAATTGAATTTATAGAGACACATTCCAGAATTGCGTCTACCCCTGCAACCTCTGTGATTTTAGGCAAATCGATTAACTTTACTGTAGTTCAGCTATGAAATGAGGGTATATTATTTACTCTTTCACTTAAGCAATCTTATTGAGTACCTGCTTTGTGCCAGGCATTGTTGTAGGCGCTGAACAAGCAGAGAGAATGACACAAAGTCCCTGCTGTCAGAGTGCTTACATTCTAAAGAGCTTTTGTTCATAGTACTTCTTCCTAGGTGTGAAAACTATACAGAGATTAGATAATTAGATTTCCTAATCTAAATGAATAGAAAATTATGTACAAAAGTCATTAATATAAATTTGAATTGTGGCCTCTGTAATGTGAGCACTGCCCAAAGAGCAAGGAGACAAGTGCTAAGGAAGTATTGCCCTCTTTCTGCTTGCCAAGACAGGTACACTTGAAAATGTGGCCATTCTTCCAATTTTTCCCTCCCTAATTTAGCCACCCAGAGAGTGCTTTTTTTTTTTTTTTTTTAAACTCACATAACAGTGTGCTAGTGGCAGCCTTATGTGGATTGAGCTTAAAGACTATAGGGGGTATAAACCAAGGGGTGTGGAGACACAAAATAGGGAGACTTGTATTTCCATTACTGTCAACTGGTTTTCGATCAGGAACATTCGACAAAGAGTGGGGATTGAGACTCCAGTCACTTTTAGCTCAAAAACTGTAATAGTCAAAATAAACGTGTGCTGGGGGGCTAGAGTAAAAAGAGCTGTTTATTGGTTTTAAGTGAATGATTTGGAAAAAAAAAAAGGAATACATATTATTCATATGCAATTCCCCATATACAAGTAGAATACTGAAATTTAGGATGACTATATTATTATCTATTGATATTCTAGCAAATGCATAAAGATAAAATTAAAATAGATTCACTTTTTGTTTTACAAAGCCCATAAACTAATTAGATAATGACTGATTGAAATAATACAACTGAGATAATATAATTAAGACATGAAACTAGATATCTCTTAATTAAAAATGTATTTCTCCTCTCTTGAGGTCTAGCAATGTATTTCAGATTTGAATTCTATACATTATAAATTATAGTATTATATTACTGATTTTTTTTCTAAGTACAATGTGTTGCCTTAACAGAATGTTTTAAAGCCCTAACAAGATGTAATTAATTTGCTGACAAGTCACTATGTAGCTTTACTGAGAAAAAAAGTGCATTCATAGCTCTGATGAGTTATATAACAAAGTAGGTCAGCAGACTGCTGAGTGCTGTGATTCTCCTTTGTTGTCCTGTTTCTGCCTATTAGGAAAGCCAGCCTGGTGACTCTTCTCTATTAGATAGAAACACAACCTCTTCACAAAAGTGAAACAATTCACATGGTGTCTTCTTCCTTGTCAGACATGTATTCTTTTAGGGGAATCAACATATGGAAATAAATCATAATCTGACATTTTGTTTTCAAATGAAATGTACATTTCAGAAAACCTCTAACATGAATTATAGTTCCATAATAGAGAAGGATAAAGGATATTACTTAAATTATATATTAGCTATGACTATAGTAAGATGCTTCAGTGATAACAAGACCAATCCATAAGTTCTAAAATTAGTTTTCTTATATAGACTAGCTTTCAAATTTTAAGCAACCAATGGCTAGACCAAGCTCCATTCATGACATTACTTTATCTAACAAGTGGCACCAACTAAAATTGGAAAAGAAACAAAATATCTTACAGTTCAATATTTTCTCCAGGAAGATTAATTTACTAGACTTTGCTCTCCATCTCCATATATATTATATATATATAATATATATGAATTTTGTGGAGACTTTCACAGATGTAATGTAATGGTACATGTAACACATTATTGTGTCTATTCTAAATAAAAGGAAAGCACATTCATTCCCATTTTGCAAATGAATAGTCTGACCCAGAGAATTGTTATTAGATTTACATAAAGCCAGAAGCAGACAGTATGGGAACTGATGATGAAATCAATTTTTTCCCCTGAATTAATGCTGAACCTACCATAGCATTTTACTTCATGCGCCCCAAAGACCTTCATCCATTATAAGTTGTCAATTCATGTTTACAGAAAACAACTATAAATTGATTGTACCAGTGTAAGAACTTGGAATATATATGAAAATATTTGAAAAACTCATTGCGTTTTGTATGTGTATGTCGTTTTTAAGGTTTCTCGTTTTACTACTTTCATAAAACTGAAAATCTGGCAAAGAAAATTCATTTATTCTGAATTTCTCATTTACTTAGGTATCACATGACATGAAGAAAGCCACGAAATAAGTGAGGGATATAAGAAAACAACAGTGGGAACATTATCTGAATCTTAGCATGAACATTTTCATAGTCCCATTATATGCTCCATTATTTCTGAGTAGTTTTTAAAGATGCAATATATTCTGGAAATGAGTGATCACTATGAAAAATTGAATTTGGCTTGTGAACCTTTATTTTATTTCAGTTATTTTATATATATATTTACAATGTGCCAAAGAGTATAGGCAATTTATCAAATAAGATATTAAGAATATGTACTAGAATCATTGGCTGGTCTTCTTTATGCTTTGAGAATATAGAGATGGGTACAGTGTGACCAGCATTTAAATACTCTTCTAGTATTACCAGCCAGGTGCCTCTACCTAAGGAAGCTCTACCTAAGGAAGAGTTAATTAGCACCTGATTCTGCTGTACAACCTGCTGACTCATTCCATGCCTAGAGTTGTGAGCACATTCATCTGTGGACTGTAACCGTTTATTCTAATTGTATAAGCTTGATAATGATGAAAAAATCACATAGGAAAATTGAGAATTCACCACCACCACATCTTTGTAATTTATAAAAAGATATATAACAGTGAACCCCCATATAGCCTCTATACTCCAATAGCATCTTCCAGGGCATATCATAAAGCCAACAAAATTTTTCTCTAAATGTATTCTAATGATAGAAATAAATATTAATTGTAATATCTATTTACAGTATCCACCAAAGCAATTGACTTACATACACAGAGCATTTTGAGCTAGCCTTTGTGGTCAATGTGGTAATCTAAGATCATGATTCCTGCATGTTTGGAAAGGCCTTCCAGTATAAAAATTTTTTTTAAAAATTCTTTAATTTCAATTGTATTAAAATGAGGACACTATTCAGTTTGACCATTTCAGTTAGGAGTAAATAAACTATGTTTTCATCCTTTAGGTGATTTTTTTTTTTAAATGTATTTGTTCTAAGGTAAGCTATTGATTCATATTTTTTAAAAATATTTAGTTAAATAAAATTATAACATGATTGGGAAAAATACCATTTCAGGCAGTACCCATTACTAGCTCTCCACTACTCCCAAACTAAAACTAAAGCATTAATGCTCTATTAAATCATTACGTTCTGTCTTGCACTTTTGTAATTCTGCTCTCAACTAGGTTATCAATTATTAAGGAAGAAGAAAAAAACAGAAATTTGGCATACGCATGTAATCAGTAAATCAAATTAAAGTTTGTATTATTCTATAACAATTATACAAGTCGTTCTCCTGAGGGTAACTTTCCATTTCACTCGTTGATGTTATAATTTGTCTATAAGTTTTCATTATTATTTAACCAGAAGATCAGAACTTTTTAAAAAATAGCTCTTTAGAAAATGATGAAAAAGATTCCATGTATTTATTTTTATACAATGAAATATATAAACATGGAAACCTTATAAACGATAGGTCTGGATACCATTTATATCTGAAAATTTATGAGAAGGACATGTTCTAATGTCTCCTAATGTATTTCTCTATCATTTAATTTGTATCATAATGCATTGGGTGAACAAATTTAGTGTTCTATAAGAATTAAATGACAACAAAATTTGAAAGAGAAAGGGGAAGATAAACCCATTATTTTACATAAGAATAAAAACTAAAAGACAAAAGTAGAAGATTAGGAACCAAATAGTTAATACAATAAAGATAGATAGCCTTTTCTCCTTTAGGCTTTGTTTCTACTGTTTAGGTCATCGGCCATTTTCACTAGATGTCTTTGAAGCCAGCTCTGTTTCTTCCAAAGGAAAGAAAACATACCTTTATCATCACCAGCTATTGTTTAAGATAGCTGGTTTCTTTTGCTGAGCTATAGTCTCGTTAAAATCTTTTATTTCTCATCTAGTAAGTAACAATATGTTCATGGGTATATTTCTACCAACTTTTTTTTATAAGAACCTATTACAGTACAGAGTTATAACTTCTACCAGGTATCTAATATTTAGTATATGCGAGAATTCCCTGGTGGTCCAGTTGTTAGGACTCCCCACTTCCACTGCAGGGGGCATGGGTTTGATCCCTGGTCGGGTAACTAAGATTCCGTATGCTGCGTGGCCAAAAAAAAAAAATTAGTATATGCAATCAGGTATTATTATTATTTGATTCTTTATGCATCTATCGGTTTTGTGACATTCATTCACAACCATGCTCAGCAAATTGTCTATATTCAGTTATGAATGAAGAGCTGATTAATTACAATGGCATAGCTTAACAATGCTTCTTTACCACTTAAAGATACTTTTACATACAATAACCAATGTTATGAATATATTATGACTAAAGGAGACATTCAAAAGATCTGGTAAAGTTCATAAAGAAAGTTGGTGATAGAACCACATCTAGGACAGGAGTCTCCTTACTTGCACTAGCCCCTATTTTCCATTAATGCATGAATGAAGACTTGTTGAAAACTTTGAATGAGGAAATCATACATCCAGATGATTCAGTAAAATGGAAATTCCCTTCCTTTTCATTGCTTTCTTAATAGAGAGCTTACCAGACCCTTCTAAAGGAAATAGTTTGAGGATAGCCATAAGTAAAACACATGGCCTTGGATTTCCAATATTCTAATGTGTAGATAGGGGCATAATGACACAAATTCTATGGTAACTCATCAAATTTGGTGGGTTAAGATACGTGATTGAAATATGGGTTTCTTTAATAAGAATTTGACCTAATTGGAGCAGACCATGTGTCAAGTAGGTGCCCATTTACTGGAAATCTAGTATGTTAGAGAAGATTGAAATAAAGAGGTATAGAGAAAACATTAATAAAGAGATATTATTTAAGGGACATACAGAAGGTTCTAAGCTAGTTAAATGGGGGAGGGTTTGTGGCACATCATAGCACTGGGAATGGGTATCGGTGATGGAGACTGCACACTTACTCTCCTTAAAGCAGAATATTGACAAATTCTTGCCTAATGGACAAAATTATTTCCTAAAGCAAGCAGCAGTGATGAGCGTCTATTTCAAACAAAATTGAAGAATTTGTTGGTTAGTGATAAGTGATAAGAATCAGAAAGGAAGCATTCAGATAATCTTGAGCTAAATATGAGAAATGGTATTATTGTAAACTGGCTAAGCATGGTCAAGCTCTGGAAATAGATTGGTTAGATTCATCTACTGGTTCTCTCATACTTACCAGCTGTGTGACCTTGGATAAGAGACTTAGCCTATTTATGCCTTGGTTTTCTCATCTGTAATGTGGGGATGATGATTATCTTTACTTCACAGAGTTTGGAGTAAATGAAGGAACTTATATGTGCCAAATATACAGAACAGTTCTTGTTAAATTTCTCAGCTCAATACACACAAGTCATTAAGAGTTGTAGTTGTGTGTGAACTAGAGTTGATTTTTCTAGTCTATAAATTTGTACATAACCCTCCCATTAAAAAAAATAGTGATTTGAGAGCTTGAAGTAGAAGCAGATATACCATATACCTAGAAATATTAAATGGCATGGAAATAAAAAGTTTGTAATGCATAAGCCTGGGCAAAAACAAAAAAAAGGAAAAAACAGAATCTGAAAGTAAACCCTTGCTTTTATTTTCCTACCACCTACAGAAATACTAGAGAAAATGGGCTGAACCCATAATGATAGCTGTAAATAACATTTAGAATGAGGGAAACATTAATGACATTAATAAAAGTTGGAGCAAAGACCAGGAAATGGATACCCCGTTCACTTGGGATTCATGGAATGATAATAAATGATAATAAATGACAGAATGTGGAATACTTTCAATTTTATTTAATAATGTCTTTTGTGAAGTGAAATATCAATATTTTAAACTGAGTAGACAGAAATAAACTCTAGGGAAATTGAACTCCAAGTCAATACTTTGGTACTCCAAATGGGCTGGACACCTGGCCCATGTGAATTGCACCTTAAAATGGTGATATCTTGGAGAAGAAATGGTGGACTGATTGCATAGATTCTTTCATAAACCATGAAAATGGGCAAAGCACTGATTGTCCATGGTATATGTAAATAATGCATGAATTGACAAAAAGAGAATGAAGAAAGATGCTGCTAATTACAATCTGATATGTTTGATGTTAATTCCAAACAAGACTCTGCATGAAATTATAAAATAAATTGTTTGTGAGCACTGAGAAAAGGTTGTGTTTATTTAATGAAAGCAAGTCAAAACAGAGCAGCCTTTTTCTCACTTTTATTCTTTTATATATAAGATACGAAAAAAAGATTTGTTGAAAACCTTGCTAAGGACATATACAAGTCCACTATTTCCTTTTTGAGGTGAATATTAGACTGGTACATGCAGTTTATAGAAGGCTTTCTGCAAGGATTTTCATGACATCTTATTATGAAATATTTGGACTAACAAAAATAGAATTGGATGGGTTAATAAGTGGCTGAGTGCATGTTTTCTGCTCTCACACACTAAAGTGCAGATTAATAGATTGATGTCAATATAGAAGATGTTTAGTGGATGCTAGCAAGATATGATGTCTTTTCAACATATTAATGTGATCTGAGGTGTTTTCAGCATATCAATAATAATTTGACTGAAGCCACCAATGATGCAGCCAACACGGAACAAAAAAGACATTGCTAATATACCATGTTATAGATTCGTATTTAAGAAGATATTGTTATATAGGAAAATGAACCAAATCTAATAGAATGGATTTTTTTTAATGTTGCCAAACATAAGGTCTTATAATAAGAATCAAAAAAAAAAAAAAGGAAAAAGACAAATACAGGAATCAGACATGGCTCAGTCAAGGATATGAAAAATACATAGGATTTTGGTGACTATAATTTCAATATATGTCAATAATTGAGATACTGTCCATGTTAAATAAATTTTAAAATCCTAACCATTAATACTTTTAAAAGAAAAAGAATTAATTTTGGGTATCAAATTCTAAGATCTTATAATTCTACAGGTAATTATTTTCTTTACAAAAAAGGACATTTATTTATTTACTTATTTGGCTGCATTGGGTCTTTGTGCCTGTACGTGGGCTTTCTCTAGTCGCCGCGAGCGGGGGCTACACTTCATTGCGGTCCACGGGCTTCTCATTGCGGTGGCTTCTCTTGTTGTGGAGTGCTCTAGGCACGCGGGCTTCAGTAGTTCTGGCACGCGGGCTCAGTAGTTGTGTCTCGCAGGCTCAGTAGTTGTGGAGTACGGGCTTAGTTGTTCCACGGTATGTGGGATCTTCCCAGACCAGGGCTCGAACCTGTGTCCCCTCCATTGGCAGATGGATTCTTAACCACTGTGCCACCAGAGAAGCCCCGGCAATTACTTTCTGATCAGAAGATAGCCAATTAATTATCTCTTTCTTTTTTTCCTAATATCTTTATTGGAGTATGATTGCTTTAGAATGATGTGTAAGTTTCTGCTGTGTAACAAAGTGAATCAGCTATACATATACATATATCCCCATATCTCCTCCCTCTTGCGTCTTCCTCCCACCTTCCCTATCCCACCCCTCTAGGTGGTCACAAAGCACCAAGCTGATCTCCCTGTGCTATGCGGCTGCTTCCTACTAGCTATCTATTTTACATTTGGTAGTGTATGTATGTCCATGCCACTCTCTCACTTTATCCTAGCTTACCCTTTCCCCTCCCCATGTCCTTAAGTCCATTCTCTACATCCTCATCTTTATTCCTGTGAAATATAAATCCTCACTGGTTATCTTTTATTCCTGAAATTATGCGTTTAAAACTATTTTTGATCCATTAATAAATTCATTTGTATGTAAGACAAATTAAGGACATTGTGACTCATTAATAATTAACTTTGATTTTCAATAACCATTTTTCTCAAATAGCTCACTTTATTATTTAACAGAGTGTATAGGCATTAAGAAAACATTAAAGCACATTTACATATTGTAAAAACCTAGGGAGAGTGCAGCTGAGAGAATGGAATTATGCCAAATTGAACAAAAGAGATTTCATTATTTTTACACTTAATCTTTTCAATTATGTAAACAGGAAACAAAGCCTCCTTGTTTGCAATGTGTCTTTCTTTGTAGTACATCACTTACTCTGTAGCTGAATTTAGTTCATAAATTTATATCACTCATTTTGACAGATCACTCTGATGAATTCCTTGATTGAGAAACTTAGAAGTAATGTGGCTCTGCTTCCACAAACCATTAACATCTTGTCTCATTTGTTCTATTTTTCTTTATTGCTTGTAATAAGAAAAATCTTTAAAATTATAACAAAAATGTTCTCCTAGAATTATTAGTCATTTGCCAGTTTCCATTTGGGGCATGATCAGAGCAAAAGATTACTTATTGTTTAGGTTGCCGGAAGAAAGTCAGAAGCTGCATATTTCACATTTGACTTCACCAAAAATAATGCCATTCTTAATATAATTGTGATGCATCTGTTTGTTTTTTTCATTGCAGCCAAGTTATGGAAAATTGAACTTACAGTGGCTTAAAATGCTTATCTCTTTATTTAGAGATAAAAGAGATACTAGATCATAAGTTAACTCATCCTCTCTCTATGAATCTTTCATTTGTGAAATTACATTTCTTTAGAGAATCCAGAGCAAAGTTGGGAGAAGGAATATGAAATAAACAACCAATCAACCAAACACCTGTAACCAATTTCATCAATATTAATAGAACACAACTAATCACAGCCTTTATATAGCTCATTTTTCCACTTATTTCCCAATAATTTGATGCAAGAGAGTTCAACGGCAAGAGAAATGGGGAAAGTATCTGAAATTTATTCTAAAAATTAATTCTTGACTATGGAATTAATGCAAGTTCAGCCCAGTCTAGCATAATGTCCCATGCTATACTTCATGGAACATACTACAGTTGCATATACAACATAATACAAAAAATCTTGCTTATCAAATAGTTATGTAATATATTTTAGAATATTACATTTAACATGACAGGAATGAAAAATATTTCACCAACTTTTTTTTTAACATCTTTATTGGGGTATAATTGCTTTACAATGGTGTGTTAGTTTCTGCTTTGTAACAAAGTGAATCAGTTATACATATACATATGTTCCCATATCTCTTCCCTCTTGCGTCTCCCTCCCTCCCACCCTCCCTATCCCACCCCTCCAGGCGGTCACAAAGCACCAAGCCGATATCCCTGTGCCATGCGGCTGCTTCCCACTAGCTATCTACCTTACGTTTGGTAGTGTATATATGTCCATGCCTCTCTCTCGCCCTGTCACAGCTCACCCTTCCCCCTCCCCATATCCTCAAGTCCGTTCTCCAGTAGGTCTGTGTCTTTATTCCTGCCTTACCCCTAGGTTCTTCATGACATTTTTTTTCTTAAATTCCATATATATGTGTTAGCATACGGTATTTGTCTTTCTCTTTCTGACTTACTTCACTCTGTATGACAGACTCTAAGTCTATCCACCTCATTACAAATAGCTCAATTTCGTTTCTTTTTATGGCTGAGTAATATTCCATTGTATATATGTGCCACATCTTCTTTATCCATTCATCCGACGATGGGCACTTAGGTTGTTTCCATCTCCGGGCTATTGTAAATAGAGCTGCAATGAACATTTTGGTACATGACTCTTTTTGAATTATGGTTTTCTCAGGGTATATGCCCAATAGTGGGATTGCTGGGTCATATGGTAGTTCTATTTGTAGTTTTTTAAGGAACCTCCATACTGTTCTCCACAGTGGCTGTATCAATTTACATTCCCACCAACAGTGCAAGAGGGTTCCCTTTTCTCCACACCCTCTCCAGCATTTATTGTTTCTAGATTTTTTGATGATGGCCATTCTGACTGGTGTGAGATGATATCTCGTTGTAGTTTTGATTTGCATTTCTCTAATGATTAATGATGTTGAGCATTCTTTCATGTGTTTGTTGGCAGTCTGTATATCTTCTTTGGAGAAATGTCTATTTAGGTCTTCTGCTCATTTTTGGATTGGGTTGTTTGTTTTTTTGCTATTGAGCTGCATGAGCTGCTTGTAAATTTTGGAGATTAATCCTTTGTCAGTTGCTTCATTTGCAAATATTTTCTCCCATTCTGAGGGTTGTCTTTTGGTCTTGTTTATGGTTTCCTTTGCTGTGCAAAAGCTTTGAAGTTTCATTAGGTCCCATTTGTTTATTTTTTATTTTATTTCCATTTCTCTAGGAGGTGGGTCAAAAAGGATCTTGCTGTGATTTATGTCATAGAGTGTTCTGCCTATGTTTTCCTCTAAAAGTTTGATAGTTTCTGGCCTTACATTTAGGTCTTTAAGCCATTTTGAGCTTATTTTTGTGTATGGTGTTAGGGAATGATCTAATCTAATACTTTTACATGTACCTGTCCAGTATTCCCAGCACCACTTATTGAAGAGGCTGTCCTTTCTCCAAAAATTGCATGTTACTACAAGAGTCAACTAAGTCAGCAAAAATAACCGGTAATTTTTGTTCTCTAAATATACAATTTAATATGTAAATTGGACTGCACATAGAAAATTCTTTAATAATCACATGAAAACTTGAGGCTATCAAATTAAACTAGCATTTGAAAAATAAATAAAAATAACTAAAAAAGAAAATGCAGTCAGTTTAATCAAAAGGTTTTAGCCAAACACTATCTGATTTAACCAAATTGACTTCAAAATGGATAGCAAACTTAAATGCCTAATGAGCCAATACAGTAATATAGATGCATGAATTAGAGCCAGTGTAAAACAAAAAGCAACGTCTTGCCTCTGGTGAGCTAGGCAAAGCTTATCCTAAGGGACACACCTGCTCCTCAATTTCATCTGATAATTATCACATGGAAGTTTATACCCAGTGTTGGCCAGAACTATCAAGGAAAGCTGGATATTCAGATTTTTATGGGAAATGCCATAACTTTTTAGATATAGCAACTAATACACACACGAACACACAGAGACGTACACAGATACACATACATACACAGCATACCTTGTTTTATTTCACTTCAATCTATTTCATTTTGCAGATATTTATTGTGGTTTTTACAAATTGAAGGTTTGTGACAACCCCCTGCATTGAGCACGTCTATCAGTGCCATTTTTCCAACAGCATTTGCTCATTTTGTGTCCCTGTGTCACATTTTGATAATTCTTGCAATATTTCAAATGTTTAAAATTTATTATTTTATTTGTTATGGTGATCTTGATCAGTGATTTTTGTTGTTATTGCAAAAGGATTACAACTCACTGAAGGCTTGGATGACGGTTAGCATTTTTTAGCAATAAAGTATTTCTTAATTAAGGTATATACATTGTTTTAGACACAATGCTACTACATACTTAATAGACTCCAGTGTAGTATAAACATAACTTTAATATGCACTGGGAAACAAAAAACTCCCTGTGACTTACTTTATTGTGATACTGGATTTATTTCAGTGGTTAGGAACCAAACCTGCAATATCTCTGAGGTGTGCCTATAAGCACAAAAATTATATATATACATACACAAGTATATATACAAAATGTATATTATATTATTTAATTATATATACTTATGTATCATTTTACATCAATATTATTTTTTAAAAATAATGTATGCCAAAATAAAAAATGACAGCAAGCTTGATTTAGGTCCAGTAGGCCATCAGTTTCCAACTTCTGAAATTAATCATTTAGTTCATAAGGTTGAAACCAGGATTACATGCTTTGTCTCTGCATGCATTGGTCCTTTCAGATTCAGGCCCTAACAGAATTCCTCCTTTTTCCTCCATTCACAAAAGGGAAAAAAATCGATTAATGTAAAAGGGACCTGGGGAACATAGGAGAATGGGAATTTGTCCACATTAGTGACTCAGCCTGCTGTTAGTGATAAAATCAAAAACATATCCAGCATCTTAAATTTATCACTAGAGATGTTGTTCAGTTTTAACTATGTAGTGTCCAGGCTGTACTGAATACAATTTGGAAGAGTATCGTACAGTACTTAAGTATAAGACCTCCTCCCTCCACACCACAGGATCTGTTTGCATCCACTTATTTGCATGAGATTAGGATGCATTAGTAGCATTTATCTATCATCTATCTATCTATCTGTCTACTTATTTACCTGCTTACCTATTTATTTATTTATTGACTGACTATTCTTGTACCCACTGATCAAGAGGGAAAATAGACTGATAATCAAACAAAATCTTGCCCTAATAGTTGTCTATTTTTTTCCAGGAATATAGAAAATAAACAAAATAAAGAACTATAAAAGATAATCCCAGGCAGCACAAATCCTATTAAGAAACCTCAAAACGGAGCACAATACAGTGACCTGGGTCAAGCAGATCTATTTAAAGGCGTGTAGTCCAGGATGAAGGGACAGCTGACTGGTGTAGCTGGAGTGGCGTGAGAGAGGAGTACAAAAATGATGTTGGAAAGATATCCAGGGACCAGCCAAATCACAAAGGGTCTTGTAAACCGCTGGAAGATTTGGGGTTTTGTTCTCTGTAAAATGGGGAACTGAATGAGACCCAGTGGCCTACGCTGTGAAAACCCCTCCCACTGCAGAATGCAGAGAAGGGAGTCCTGTTTTCCTATTTCACAGAACAAGTTACAACACCAGGCACTAAGGGGCAGGAGTGTGAGAACATGTCTAAGTAAGGTGACAGCAAGCAAGTGGTTGGGCCGCAGCAGTGGAGCCCAGAGCAGTGCAGAGGTCGGCTGTGTGTAATGAAAGCTGCAGGCAGCAGGGCAGAGCAAGGGAGTTTGACCTGAGTAGTGAGGTCCGGACGTGGGGCAGCAGCTGCCCTCCCCTGGGGAGAGCAAGGAAGCACAGTGGCCTATGTAAGTAGGTCAGACTGATCTGAAACATATGTGACGTATTCCTTAGCATTTCAGGTGGAAGACGGGGCCTGAGTTTCTGGTCATGAAGGTGGGAGTGGCTAAGAACTTAATTTAGATATAAATACTAAGCTGACCTCATGTTTTTCTAAGGAGGGATAATTTGGGTAGATTTGTTCTTTTGTTATATCAGTCAGTCAACGAATATTAATTAATTGTCTGCTCTGTGCCGGGCACTATTGTAGGTACTATTATCCTGCCTTGGGAGTTCTACATTCTAATTGAACTTGTTCCTATACAAGGAATAATTGGGAGTAAGCTTGATTTTCTCAGGTATCATGTTCAGTGAAGAGAAACCAAAACAAATGTTTGATTTCTGGCAGTCTTGGAACTTTAGTGATGCTTGAGCTCTTTGATTTGTTTCTGTCTTCATTATTTGAAAGATTCTCAACATGTATGCCTATTGAAGCTGATGCTTTGTCAATATGTATAATGACATCAAACATTAATGTTTGGGCTTCCCTGGTGGCGCAGTGGTTGAGAGTCTGCCTGCCGATGCAGGGGACACGGGTTCGTGCCCCGGTCTGGGAAGATCCCACATGCCGCGGAGTGGCTGGGCCCGTGAGCCATGGCCGCTGAGCCTACGCGTCTGGAGCCTGTGCTCCACAACGGGAGAGGCCACAACAGTGAGAGGCCCGCGTACCGCAAAAAAAAAAAAAAAATTAATGTTTGATTTTTCTTTCTACCTTCCTTTAATCTCCTTTAATATCACTACTTCTAGGAAGTCTCTGTTAAAGTACTCTGTGTACTTGCATTTATATCGACTGAAGTCGTTAGGAATCCATTTTTAAAAATTAGGCTACAATTGTAAAAGTAATATCCTGTTGGTTAACTGGCCATCTTCTTTTAACCCTCGAGAGCATCTTCCATGTCTCTATGAGCCATTTGCTCTATTTCACTCTTCTTATGTAGTGATACCGAGTAACAACTTCACGAAGGTCAAACGAAACCCTGTTTAAATAAAAGGGAAATTTGAATTTGACTCATTTCCTTCTAAAAAAGACAACAGATAACATATTAATTTGCAGTATTTCTCATTTTAGCTAATCATTATACTTCATTTTTTTCTTTTCCTAGATGAAAAAACTTACTAGAAAGTATTAAATCACTCTGTGTATTTAATTTGAAGGCTAAAATATCATTTGGCCTGTGCCATTTCTCTGATAATGATACAGTTTCTTTTTATCAGATTTGCATGATAACCACTCGGAAGCTGAAACATATATGGAATTATGTCAGAGAGAGAGAGATTTTCTTTGAGGCATATACTTCAGTTTAAGAAAAAAAAGTTACATTCAGGCTCCTATTTGTTTTTCTCTCCTCACTCCATCACCTAACACTTTTCTGAAACAGAGAAAGCTGCAATTCAACTCATAAGGAAACTATTTCTTAGGTGTCTTCCAGTGAAATTTTAATTGACTACTGGTAGTTGAAAACATAAAATAATCAATTTATTAAATGGAGATAGGGCTCTATTAACAATATAATCATGAAGTGAGAATGCACACAGAGCATTCACTGAAATATATCTTCCAATTCTGCAGAAGAGTCACAAATTTTCTTTTGACAAAAGAAAGCAATTCATGGAGCTTAAGCAGTACGCAGAAAATTGCAAAATTCTTTCAGTGCAATTGCTGTCATATTAAGCATCTGATAGCTGTGCATGATTATTTTCACAGAGGTTGCTAGGAAGAGAGACATAATTTAAATGCATATTCTTTCTGTAGCTACGGCTACAAGAAACATAGTTGGCACTACTGGGGACCAAAATAATTAGAGTGTGCTTCAGCTCACTTGGCAATATTACTTAATATTTGTGCTCACTCTATGTTAGGAACCCTGATGCGCACCTCATCTCATTTAATCTTCACCAACTCTAAAGTGTGCATTGCTAATCTCAATTTTATAATAAAGAAACTTGAGTTCTGAGTCCTTAATATCTCTACTGTAAATGGTAGAGCTGAGATTTAAGTCGGGTTTGTCTAATTCCATGCCTCAAAAGCTCTTTCATGGCTTAGACATTCTGTCTCAACATCAGGACTTTGTTGATTATTTAGTGTCTTAGCTGGGGCTGCCATTATAAAAAGAAAAGAATACCACAGACTGGGTGGATTAAACGACACGTATTTATTTCTCACTGTTCTGGGGGCTAGAAAGTCCAAGATCAAGGTGTGTGTCATTTTGGTTCCTGGCGAAAGCTCTCTCCCAGGCTTGCAGATGACCATTTTCTCACCGTATCCTCACGTGGAGGAAAGAGCAAACTCTCTGGTCTCTTATCATAAGGTCTCATGACTAATGCCATCATGGAGACCTCACCCTTATGACCCCATCTAAACAAATTGCCTCCCAAAGGCTCCATCTCTAAATACCATCCCATTGGGGGTTAGGGCTTCAGCATAAGAACTTGGGCAAGTTGTGTGTGGAGGGGGTGGAGAGACACAATTCAGTACAGAGCAACTAGGTTGTTTTGATCCTTCCTTCCAGTTTAACCCCAGCCAGGCACATCTTTCAGGTGATCAAAATTGGATGTGTCAGTATGTTAATTTTTCATGTGTCGTGGCAGCCAGTTGCTGATGGTCCTGCCTCCTGATATTCACACTTCACATATTGTACCAGGGTTGGTTTGTGTTACCCAGAAAAAAAAAAAGATAAAAGTGCATCTTCTATTCTCTCTCTCTCTCATCCCTTGCTGGGGAGGGTGTGCATGGGGACCCACCTGCCATGTGTGAGATGCCTTGTGGAAAGGCACTAAAGCGTCCTGCCAACAGACATTAGTAGCTGAAACTGGGTCCTCAGCACTCCTTTGGACGGCGCGTGCCTGGCTTATTTTTGAACTGACTCTCTCATGGGAGATTCTGAGCCAGAGGTACCCAGCTAAGCTACTCCCTGATTCCTGATTCTCAGAGACTGTATGAGAAAATAAATGTTTGTTGCTTTAAGCTGGCAAAGTTGGAGGACATTTTCCTGCACAGCAATAGATAACTGATGCACTTGGCATTATATTTTTTTACTTTATTTTATGTCAACCTAGCCAAAGCAGCCTTCAAGTCATTCTTCTTCTCCACTGAGAGCACCCCTCAAATCTTACATTCTTCATGAAAGTTTTTATTCACTTTGATACTCTCAGATTTTAAAGTTGTGTCCTGAGTTAAATGCATAATGTGACAAATTTGTCATGTGCATACAATGAATGTGAATGTAGGTCATTAGGAAATATTCTTGAAAATAATAAAATAAGTAAAATGCCTCCACTATAAATTAAGAATTTGTGGTTATTTGGAACCAGAATAAAATCTGTCTTCTCACTACCTTTGAAGAAATTATTACTAAGCAAATTAAAAAGCATTTATAAAGCAATTATACTCCAATAAAGATGTTAAAATAAATAAAATCAAAAGCATTTGTTTGTAAAAATAAAATATGTTAAGTAAAAACATTTCATAATTTATACTTTGTAATCATGTAATAGGAAGTTTACATTTACTCATGTCAATGATTATGACACAGTGGAACTGATTCTCCTATGTGGCTTGAGCATATCCCATTTATTTATATCTAAAATTTGCATATGCATTACATTATTAACCTAATGTGTATACTTAAGCATATCTTTGCTAGTGTAATTCCCAATTGATACTTAAACTGGCATCAAAACTGCATTTCTTCCTAAAATACGCTGATGCTGACTTGCCACCAATTTTTAAAAATTAACGTATAGTTGATTTACAATGTGTTAGTTTCAGGTGTATAGCAAAGTGATTCCGTTATACATGTGCATGTATATATATATATATTTTTGTCAGATTCTTTTCTATTATAGGTTATTACAAGATATGGAATGTAGCTCCCTGTGTCCCTGTGCTATGCAGTAGGTCCCTGTTGTTGATCTGTTTTATGTATAGTAATGTGTATCTGTTAATCCCAAACTCCTGAACACACTCACCTGGATCTAGAGTAGGGGTTTTTGATGTTTTAACATTGAGAAGGCAACATCATGCCAAGCAGAGTACTAGATAGAGAATTAGAAGGACTGAGCTTTAATCCAAGTTTTCCCTTTCTGCACTATTTAATCTTATAAATAGAACTTATTTTCTGTAAACTCTTTACTTATCTGTAAAATGAGGAAGTTGGACTTAGTAGTTAGCCTTAGAATTCTTAGTATTCGGTGAAAAACTGAGGACCAATATGTCAAATAAATGAATATGTATAAAAAATAAAGTCTAACTTATCTGGCTGAAGTAAGGGTGGAGCCCTGGAGTCTAGGCTTCCATCTCCCCAAGTCCTTCAAAGGCCCTGTCAATGTTGGGAGCATGGTGTGACAACCTAATGGATTAGATGCTCTTTAGCACTATTGTATTTATAATATTACAAAATTTTATTCAGTAGAGACCAGTTAACAAATATGTTATTTGCCATGAAAAATATAATCTGAATAAAGTGCTTTTCTTTTGGAGCTCTTGTCAATTCATAACCACTTCTTTTTACTAGCTTATGAATAAATATTACCATTTCATTGTCATTATATCATAATTAGTGACCTCTATACATAGGCCTATATCAAAATTCAACCAACCTGCCATGTG
The DNA here is from genome assembly GCF_964374135.1 of Grampus griseus. Lineage (NCBI taxonomy): Eukaryota > Metazoa > Chordata > Mammalia > Artiodactyla > Delphinidae > Grampus > Grampus griseus. Next base: position 37,326,797 of record NC_139019.1, on the reverse strand, counting down.
AAATAAATAAATGTAACAAGTGACACAGGTGTGATAAAATGCAGAACCTCCTCTCTTGTCTTAAGCATCAGATGTTTGAGCTAAGAAGAACATCTGGGCCATCTCGTATAGTCTGTTGGGTTTAGGTAACAAATTCGTTATTGGCTGTGTGTGCTGGGCTTAAAGCCCATTGGACAAACCCTGAAACTCTGAGTAATCTACTGCCAACATAAAGTAAAAACTGTGGGAATGAGCAGATCTGTGCCATAAGGAGGCTTATCTGCTGACATTCACAGAAGCCGTACAGCATGTTGCACACAAGTACTGTCTCTGTATCCTTCAAGTCATGTGTTTATATACATATATATGTATGTTAAATATTTGTAAATACAGAGGAAATTGAAGCTTAGTCTTTTTTGTTAGCATGCATGGGATAATTCAGGAAGTCCAGATAAAATGCTCAAATGATGGGATCTTCAGTATGGTTAAATTTTCTAATGAGCAGGAGTTCCATTTTGGTTTCGGGGGTGGTGGTGGTCTGTGAAGCAGATCTGAAATGCACACTCTCTTGAAAACATGCGAATATTTCATTTTCTGTGGTTTGTTTTTCCTTAAATGTTCTATAGAAGAAAACAATAGCTCTCATAATTATTAATTTTATCATGTTTGGGTGAGTTTATCTTTAATATCTTTTGCAGGGATTGTGAATTGACTTTTCTTTAAAGAATGTTAAAAGAAAATGTCATTGAGAATTTTGATTAGTAGATTTCAGATGATCAAAGTCTCATGTAATTCCTTTTATTCTCTTCATGGATTTTTAAACCCACACCCCATCTCCAAAAGTGTTATGAATGGCTAGTTTATTCTTTTATGTCTAACAGATCCCTTTGATTTTTAAAAAATTTAGTCCTTGTCATTAATAAAATCTAGTTGCCTGAGCCTTTTCTAGAATATAAATGTGATATTATCTTATTGATAGATTTTTCTAGCTGTTTTGCTGGAACCTATTTACCAAAAAGCAAAATCTATCTAATCTTCTTTCTTTATACATCACTTTACTAAAAAAAGGTGTTGTATGTTGGGATGAGTAATTTTTCAGAGGAAGTTAGAAAAGAAAATCAACTTTTTAAAACTTTGTAAAGTGAAATATATATGTATGTATATATCTACTAGTTCTTTTCTACAAAAGATACATCAGAGGAATAAAATGCCTTGATAATATTTAAGCTAAGGTTATCACATTCATGTCTTTTTAAATTTTTCTGCGCTAATAAATTTCCCTTTTTAGTACACAAATTAGTGATTTCATTATAAATTTGTAACATAAATTATATCTCAAATTAGATATTTTCTTACATCTTGCCAAAAATATAATTAATGTTATTCTTACTCTAATATATTGGATATTTTTCATTAGCCTTGATTTTGGGCCCTTTTGCATTAGTCTTAACCTAAAAGTAATATGGCAAGTCGCATTTTAAGAGAAATAACCATAATCTATGATTACAATATTTTTTAATGCTCTGTTGGCTCTTTTGATGATAAGGACTGTAATTCTTTTAGAACATTACTATGATATATTATGAAAATAAACTTTATTTTGATTACTCTTTATTTTCCTTTTCAAAGTCGAAAGACCCAATGATGCCCTCTCCATTGAGTTGTTGTAAAATTTATAAACATTGTCTATAGAATGCTTAGCACATGCGGCATATAGTCAGCGCTCAAAAATTTTAGCCATTAGCAATTTAGTCTTTAGTCCCAATATTTGACAAAACTGTCTATTTCAAATTCATCCATATTCTTCATCGTTGTTCAGTCTTTGGCCAAATACCTTCTCAGCCTACACCTTTTGATACTGACAATTCTAACTCTCATTTAATTTATTATCAGGAAAATGTCACCCTTATCCCTCCTGGTTGTATCTACTTTAATTTCTGTTTTCTGTTTTTTTGGAATTCTTCAGTTCCATTTTCCTCCTGGATCCCTACTGACTAAGCTTTGTCCGATGTGCAAGGAATAATAGTTTGTTTCATTTCAGAAGGATGCCTGGGAATATTCATTCCAGTACTGTGTAAGCCTTTTGGATTGAAATAATTCTAGGGCAAATGTTTTAGGGGGAAGAGCCCGGGAATGTTATCAATATTTAGGAACCCACCATCTTGTACAGCTTTATAAAAATGCAAATTTTACCACTTTCTTCATAAATCCTTACCTTGTGTCACAAGATTCAAATATTAAGTCTATAAATCCTCATAACCAACTTAAAATTCATTTCTTTTTACTCTCTCCAGAGAAGTGAAAAGCACTCTGAGCTGTAACCTGACACCTGCTATTAAATCACCTCTACTGAATACACCTTATAGGGAGAGAGCAATTCACCTTCATGTTTCTCTAACACTGGGACACCACTCCAGTTTGATTGACTAGTGCACCGTGCATGTATAATCCTCCCCCTCAGATCCCATTGGTTAGATCTGAGGGTATACCAACAGTTTTTGCATTTTTTCCATGTGTGGTATTTTATCAGTTTGAATTCAGTCATTCAGCAAAGATTAATTGAACACCTACTATAAATCAGACATTCGCTAAGTCTTGCAAACAATGAAGAAAGGAAAGACATGTTTTGCATTTTAGATTCACTTCAAGAAAGGAAAACAACTAATCTGAAAAAGGTGTATTTCCTGAGCATTTCAACCTTCAGAAAAGCACATAATATTTGCACATTTCACCACGCTAGCCGCAAAAGAGGAGAAAGGAAGAGAAAGAAACACAAGCAACTATGCCTTCGTACCTGGAAAGAAAACATTGACTAAAGTATGATCTCATCACAAATCAGCAACTTGTTTTGGATAGCTGGTGCTATTGGGGATGTCATTGCTACCTATGCTTTTTGTAATGAAAATTTCCCTAATTATCAAACAGAATTTGATGAATATTAGATGTTCTGTTCTTCTATACTCATTTAATTATGCAGAGATTTACAAGAAACAAAATTGGGGGATTTTTTAGGTGTTTGTTTTTATTTATGCCTAGAGGTAAAAAATACTTTGGACTTATAATTGGCTCAATTCTTATTTATATTGCTGCTTACAGTTCATTCTCTTGTCCTTCTTCCTAACATATCCAGCTTTGATGTCCTCACTGTTGTTAACTACCACTCCTTATTATAGTCTACCCCACTGCCTCTCCTTCCCATGCAAATTATTTCCTATGTTCCTTGAAGGATTCAGCTTCATGCTCACTATCACTGTGTCCACCAGTACACCTGATTTTTTTCTTGTGGATTTCAATATCCAAACAGATGACTCTTCCAGCACCTCAAACTCATCTCCTCCAGTGAACTTATCCTCCACTCTACCGCAGCTAGTCTTCACACACAAGTAGTCTTTTTTTTTGGCTTCATCATGCAGCATGTGGGAATCTCAGTTCCCGGACTAGGGATTGAACCCGTGCCCCATGTAGTGGAAGCTCAGAGCCCTAACCACTGGACCACCAGGGAATTCCCTTGCACAGCTAGTCTTTAGGCAAACATTTTTATTACCAATCTAATTCTCCTTCACAATCTCAACTTCAAATATCCTGCTTTCAAACCACCACCTCATAGTTTGCCAGCTCACTACATTTCCTCAATTCCAAAACTCCCAACACTTTTTACTGCCCACTGGAATCTTTAATCAATTAATTGACTGTACTTTCTTTTCCTTATCTTTCATGCAACTCATGTCCTCACTGTCCCTCCAGAATAGGTAAGAGTTCTCCCTCCCCAGTTATCAGCACCAGACAAAGTTTTAATACACAACCAGCACCAACTTGTCAGCTGTGTGTGTGACATCCTAGAAGTGAATTATCTAGTCCCAGTTGAAAGACCCCATATAAAGCTTCACAGATCAGGGGTGAACCATTCTTGCTGATCTCTGCCCAAATTTTAGATCCCTGAGCGAAGTAAGTGATTGTTGTATTTTAAGCCAGTAAGTTTTACAATGACTTGTTATGTAATAATATATATTTGGTTATAGGGACAAAATCTTGATAATTTAATTGCTGTCATTTCTCAGAAACTCTGTGATTCTTGGAGTGCCATTTAAACTCTTCAAGCATCAATTTCATCATCTGGCAAAAAAAGACAATTATAATCTCTACCTCTTAAGGTTATTTTGAGAGCTAAATGAGATAATGCATTTAAAGTTCTTAGAATAGTCACTTAGCTTGTAATAATTTCTCATTCGTTTTTGGTGATTATTACTTTGTATAATAAGTACTTTCCTCAGGGTATAAAATCTTGTTTCCATCTTTTCTCTCAATCCTCTGTTCCTTTCTCTCTTCAGATTATATATAAAATATATTGTATATCTATATTTTATTAATATATTTTTAACCTTTTCTTGGTCTTTCCTATTGTTTTGTTTCTAATTCAGCTTTTTCTCTCCCATTTTAATGGACTGTTTTACTCATTCCTGCCTTTCTATCTTTCTTCTGTATCATCCCCAGGCCAAATTTGATTTTCAAAAACTGTAGTGTGGTAATAATGTGTGAATTTAATAATACATGAAATATGTTAAATCATTACAAATCAGACAAAATGTTTAATATGAAAATGTGCAATTGCCTTTATTGCTAGCAAATCAAAATTAATAATTAAATGTGTGTACAAACTAGCTGTTAACCACTTAAATACAAAGTTTACTAATATAATTCATTTTTACAAATTCGTAAAGTGTACATGCTAAAGTAGAGTGACTTGAATATTTTTTAAAAAGTTAATGCTTCTGCATTGCTTCAAGTTAGCATTAAAATGATCAAAAAGCAGACATCCTAATAGAGAGGAAGAAAAAATAAACACCTGAATGACCTTGACATGGATAATCAAAATTTTAAATAGGAGAAAATTCAAAGCAGAGATGAACTCATAGTAGAAAATTTGAAACTGACTAAAATCATGTCTAAAATCAAATTGTACAGTGTTACTTAATTTACATATAGTGAGAATATGTAGAGCAATTTTTAAAAAATATCTACTAGTTATGTTTCAACTATGTGCCAGGGGCTTTGCATTCATTATCTCATTTAATCCTTGTAATGATTCTGCAAGTTTTATCTGCATTTTTATAAAGGATAACAGAGGCTCAGAGAGATTCAGCGGCCTCTCCAGTATAAAACAGCTAGTGAGAAGCCAAACATAAATTTTAAGGACCATCTCACTTTAAAGTATGCCCCCTCTTTCCACCATACTGCAGATTTTACAGGCTAAAGACAAAATGTTCTTTTTCAGAAAATGCCCTGAAATTTTGAAAATGGGAAGTAATCAAGAATTACCTCCATACAATCTTAGTAAAGTAGGATTTGTTCCCAGAGTCAAAGATTAGTTGAGCAAGGACATGAAATACTCCCTGTACTTTAAATGACTTAGAAAGAATGTCATTATGTATTGTACCATAAATCCAATCAGGTAGTTTCATCAATGCTAAATAATTAAAGTCTTTATGGGTTAATACTTAAATTGAAAGTGTTTTTCTAGTTTATATATCAAAGTTCAAGGTGACCTTTATTCTTTATAAGCATTTTACACTTTGTTTTAATTGTACAGATTTTTAAAAATAACTTGTAGCCAATAAGCACAAGTAAAAATAAAAGTAATTTAGTGGAACCATGCATTTTATACACAGATCCATATATTAGGAATATCACACTTTTCCACTACTAATTAAATCAATACAATGTTAAGACAATAAATTTTCTTCACAAATGATGTCATCAAGGTCCACAATTTGGTCAAACCTAATAAAACACCCCTATATTTGCAGGCTGATTTGCAGGAGAAAGTAGGGATATCTAAAAGAAAAGGCTGAATAGATTTTGGAGAATACATAAGTATTCAGATATTTTAGAAAGAAGCAAAAGGATTTCTCTCAGCAGAGCAATTATAAAGCTTAAATGTTAAACCCAGAAAATTGTGGAGGGTGGAGGGTTTTTTGTATTTGTTTGGGGTTTTTTTTTTTTTTAGAGTTTTTAATAAACTAAAAGCTGGGTTTTAGACCATTGGTCATAAAAAAATTTTTTAAAAAGATAAACTAGTGAACTACATTCAAAGCACAGCCATTAGGGTTTTTGTTTTTGTTGTTATTTGACATTTAAGGGTAGGAAATTGCAAGGTACAGTATTCAACTCTTGGTATTTTGGAAATGGGCAGCTGTAAAAAACACCTTAGGAAGTAAACATTTTTGAAAATATAGAGCTGACCAATGTCAGCTAGCTGTGTAGGAGTCAATTCACAGAAAATACTGCTATGCCAAAGCAACTTAACCTTATTTCATTTGGAGCACAGCAAGAATACTTGAATATACGTTTCATATTATAGCGTAATTCATATTGTAAATTATAGGCATATAAATGAATTATAGGCATGTAATATGAAGCACAGCAGGACAACTAAACTATGCCTTTCATCAAATAGGCATATACACTGCTGAGTTTTTGTTGTTTTGTGAAGTTAGATTATATTTTTCTTTTATATGCTCTGTAGTTAAAAATTTTCCTTTTCTTTCGGTTAATAGGTGATTGAAGAAGGAATGTGGTTTCTTTCCTCTGTAGTTAAATACAAAAACACATGAAACTTTTAGGGTTCCTATGGTGAGCAGATATAAGTGCTTCTGTACGCTCTTCAGGGAAAAGTTCTTGTTAAAATTCGTGCTCCCATGAAAAGAAAGAGGAGCTTTATATGACTTATCGTTCTCAGTTGCTCCATAATCCATTTGTTTGTATTGTTCCAAAGAAATGATCCTTAAAGGAGATGGAGAGAAAAGGCATTCAGAGTACATGTAAATATTGCAGTGTAAGAGTCATACCCATTAGATCCATCACACTTTATCTAAACAAGTTTTCCCTTTCCAAACAGTTAAATAAAATTAACTGCTGGGAGAGATGAAGCCATTCTTTAGACGAAGAGAAAGAATGGAAGAAACTTGCTTGTCCAGGCTCAGGAAAGTAAATGTCTACTATCTTTTATCTCATTCTTACAGAATTACAGCAACACTGTTCATCACTCATTTTTGCTTCCATGTCATCAAGTTCTAAATCTTAGTTTGTCGTATGCTTTATGTGTGTTCCTTCTGCTATTCCGAAGTATTGGTCTGCTTCAAGTCATCATTATTTCATATTTAAATTGTAGGTAAAATCTTTTAGTAAATTTTCCAGCCTCTCCTTCTCTCTTTGCATGATTCCATATCACATCTCTTAATCAATTCATGAATCAATCAATAAAAATCAATCACTTTTCCAGTCCAGGATCACAGTGACTCTAATTCATTTCAGACTCTAATTCATTTCTAACCCTAACCCTAATCTTAATCCTACAGCATGGAATTACTTCAAAGCTCTTCCCCAAATGCCTCAAACGTGTCATCTCTCACTGGTCCATTACTCAGCCCCTTACATGCTTAGTTGATCCTTTGCTCTCACTTACATGGAATTAGATTATTCTGTCCTGTATATCTACCTTCTCCTTGCTCTCCCTTTCTCACTACCATCTTCATATGAAATATCCTCTGCCATTTTCCCAGCTAAAATTATTAAATCACTCTGTAGTGCTTAAAAGTATTACCTGACATCATTACTAATAAGTTTCCAGAAATTAACCTATAGTTATTTCATGCATTCTTGTTATTTATCTTCAAGTATTTAATGCAGGATTTTTGAGTTTACCAAATTATCTGATAATTGAATTTCTTAGTATTAAATGAAATACCAAACAGAGGATGTTAATCACTATTATGTGAATATAAATTTTATAAGTGCTTTATTGTGTGATGCACAATGTAAGAAGATACAGGCTGTTAACTGAGAGCATGCATCACTGTATTTGAATTTATGATAATGATTTTATACTATTCCTATCAACAATGGGCAAATTTAACCGTTTGGCAAGAAAATATCAAACCACCACGCATCCATTGTTAATTACTCATTATGTGTGAGGAACTATATGCTAGTAATTGTAGTAACATATCAATGCCATCTTTCCTGATTTCATTATGTTTACATATTAAGTACCCAAACTAAGGACCGTTCATGAGAATTATAAGAAATGACTCCTTGATTACAAACATCTTTTATCATTAGGGATGATGCAAATACTTTCCTATGAGTCATGGCACATATATTTATAAATCTGTGTATATATTATATAACTTATAGATATAATATATAAAATATGCACAATATTTTAAAAATGAGCATGTTTTCCATGATAAACAGTAGCAATAGAAATCATTCTTTTCTATTATTTATACATTTAAATAAATGTATTTATTAATGAAGACCTAAAATACTGAGACTACATTTTGTATTTTCGATAAATTTTCAACATTGTCAGCAATAAACAAAGTGAAAATATATATACTGGGAATATGTTAAGGTGTATTAAAGAAAACAAATCCCCAAATGCAGTTTAGAAAATAATTTAATATTTGTAATTTAATAGTGGCATTCCATCCCACCTTACTAGTGAATGTAATATTTTTCCCAGTCTTTGGAACAGTTTGGCAAATTTGTTTATTTAGAGTTGGTTTTTGTCCCTATAACTTTTGATTCTGAACCTTAGGTGGCCTTACTCAGAAGATAAATATTAATTTCCTAATTTCTATACAAGTCATAAGCACTTGGTTTCTTGGTGTATTTTTTAAAATGAAGCAATTAATGTGTAGAGTTAACTCTTAATCACAACTTTAATGTTTTTATTCTTTTAACGAACTTAGGGTTACCAGGAGGGAAGGATGGGGGGAAGGGATGGTTAGGGAGTTTGGGATCAACATGTACACACTGCTGTATTTAAAATGGATGACCAGCAAGAACCTATTGTATAGCACAGGGAACTCTGCTTAATGTTATGTGGCAGCCTGGATGGGAGGGGAGTTTAGGGGAGAATGGATATATGAATACGCATGGCTGAGTCGCTTTGCTGTGCACCTGAAACTGTCACAACATTGTTTATCGGCTATACTCCAATATAAAATAAAAAGTAAAAAAAGAAAATAAAGTAAATCAAAAAAACATTTTTTTTTCTTTTTGCGGTACGCGGGCCTCTCACTGTTGTGGTCTCTCCCGTTGCGGAGCACAGGCTCCGGACGCGCAGGCTCAGCGGCCATGGCTCACGGGCCCAGCCGCTCCGCGGCATGTGGGATCTTCCCGGACCGGGGCACGAACCCGTATCTCCTGCATCGGCAGGTGGACTCTCTCCCACTGCGCCACCAGGGAAGCCCAGTAAATCAGAATTTTTATGAAGTACTTTTTATAAACAATGAACTTGGCAAGATCAGGGAAAGTAAGCATGTGATCGACATAGTTCTCACTCTCGAAAAGGTTTAGCTGGGAAGAAAAGAGAAAGATAAAAATACATAATTTAAAGAATATCCCAAGAGAGTAGTGGAAGGTATTTTGGAGTTCTTACATTCAGAAACTCTTTAGTCAACCTCTGTCACGTGCCAGACCTGGGAGAAGTCCAGGCACATGATGGTGAACAAGGGAGACGGGAGCAGAAGTTGTTGTATGGATATGTTAGCAAGTGAATGTTTTACAAATGCAAATTGTCATAGCGGTTCCAAGGAAATGTTGCCACAGAAGAGGCAAAGACTGAGCTGAATTTTGAAGAACGGATAGATTTTAAATCTGTAGAAAGAGGGGAGAAGAGCTTCACAGACACACAGAATATAGTGAACAAAGATATCCCTTGAGAGGAACTCTGATTCAGAAAAGTCTACAGGTTGTTTGGGAGCGAGGAGGAACTTGGCTGCAATGTAGAATTTGTGGAGAAGCATGGAGATAAAGTTAGACAAGATAGAAAAGTAGACTGAGGCCTGATTGTGGGGTCCCTTGAGTGCTGGGCTGAAGGAAGCTGAGTTTAGGAGATAGTCACTGAAGGACTCTTATTTATTTATTTTTTTTTGCGGTACGCGGGCCTCTCACTGTTGTGGCCTCTCCCGTTGCGGAGCACAGCCTCCGGATGCACAGGCTCAGCGGCCGTGGCTCACGGGCCCAGCCGCTCCACGGCATGTGTGATCTTCCCGGACTGGGGCACGAACCCGTGTCCCCTGCATCGGCAGGCGGACTCTCAACCACTGCGCCACCAGGGAAGCCCAAGGACTCTTATTTTTAAACTGCCTGCAGTAATCACTGCCTAGTCCCCTGTTTGAGCCTAATGTTTCTCCCATTAACATCTCATCAATGCAAAAGTGGCTGCAGGGTAACTGAGGAAACTTGTGAATGGTAGAGTTGTCAAAGGGACGGGATAGTTGATGGATACATATTTTTTCAAGTTGATAAATTATGGCAAGTGAAAGGACAATTTGCTGACATTGGATTAGTTTAAAAAGTAAGCCTAAAAAATATTTATGAGATAGATGTTAGACTTTTAGCCTGTTTAAGTCATATTGCATACATAGGTATCTCAAACTGATAAGGGGACTGTCCACACATACATACCTATGGTTATAATTATTTAATAATTGTAAATTAGAAAATTTTATTCAACATTGAACTCTATATTTTTCAGATCCTCGCCTTTAAGAAGGAGTTGTAAAAACATACATGCATATCTAAACAGTATATTTTACAAAGCATACTGTTTGGTTTTTTTAACTTTATGGAAAGGTTTAATAAGCTCTGTATTCATCTTGTTGGATCTGCTTCCTTCACGCATTATTTTGTTGACATATTCATCCCTGTCATTGCAATGTTACTGTAATTCACTTATTTTCAATGCAGCATAATATTCCACAATGCACGTATACTGTTTCTAGTTCTTTCCAATTAAAAGCCATGCTTCTGTGAACATTCTTCTTTACACACTTATTTGTGCAGGAGTTCCTCTTGGGTATCTAACTGTAAGTGGAATTGAGAAATTGTAAGATATGTAAATCACATGAATTAAACAAGTTAGCTGTCACTTCTGGGTTTAGGAATTAGAACCCTGTGTAGTTTTAGCATAGTCCTGGTAAATTTTGAGGGAATAGGTTGAATACAAGGTAAGGAAAGGGGAAGCAGGGTTTACTAGGGCACCTGAGTAGAACTCTGACCTGAATGTATCCAAGAGTGTATGGTTTGTGTGAAACTTGATTATGTTCTGTTATGAGTTAGAGAAACACAGAAGACTTTATGTTACAGAAACATGAGATTGCATTAAGTAAGCTCTACCAGGTAGGTAGAAAGATAGGTGATCAAGGCTGGGTTGCCACTTCCATGATGTTATCAGATCCTGGCCTCCATCTGCCACAGAGTAAGACTGTTGCTGTCACTCTTGGGAAGACTTCCCTACCCCAGCCATCAAGTGCACATTTCAGGCAAGAAGAAGAGAAAGGGCAAAGGGCAGAAAAGGGCAACTCCAACTGAGATGGCCTCTTAGGTTTCCAGAAACTCCACCCAGTAACTTGGACTTTCATCTCATTGACACGTGGTGAATCACTTGGCTGTCCCATTCTTTCAGGAAGTATAAATAATGTCTTTAATTAAGCTGGGCATATTGTCACCCCAAATTGTATGGGGTTCTGCAGGGGAAAAGGGGATGGATATTGATAAAGTGATCAGTGGTGTGCCACAGGATGCAAACAGAGTGTAAAATAGGCATCCGTTGTCTTATAATCAAACAAATCGTCTCTGTGTCTAGAATAATAGAAATACAAAATTTTAGAGGCAAAAATAAACCTTTCATTCCAGAAGTTCAAATTTGCTTTTTTAAAATGGAAAATGCTTAGAGAAGGTAAATGACTTTATTAAGTTCCTAGAATCATTAGTGACTGATCTCTTAAGCCAACATTTCTTGACTCTCAGGCAAGTTTATTTCTGTTTCCCCATGTATTTCTCCCCTTTCTACCAGAAGCACTACACAGGCAGGGTCCCCACAGAGAACACACATGGCATTCGCAAGTTGCCAAGCTGAAGGAAGTTTTATAAAAGAGGACTATTTACCAAGTTGTGAGTGGAATTTGGGGACCACGAGAGATAGCAGGGTGCCCAGGATGGTAATCACAGAACTGTTCCCAACACTAAAACCCAGAAAAGGGAGTCTTGTAGATGGGGCTGCATTGGCAGGAGTAGTCACCTTCAACAGAAAACATAGCCCATGCACTCTCTTCAAAGCGGAAGCCCAAAATACTGACCACATTCTCCTTCCCTCTCATCATCTGTCAGGGTTTCCTGTTGACTTAATCCAACTGGAAGTCAGAAGCAAGGGAGCAAGTTACTGTGTAATCCAAATGGGTCAGTTTTCTGGGCAAAGGATAGGGTAGAGAGGGGTGAAGGACAGACATGGAAGTGCAGGCAGATTTCCAGCTAATTCTGAGATCTCCAATAGAAACACTCACTTATTTACTCAAATATCTTAGGGGACTTCTGGCGTTAATCTTAGGATCCAGCTGTTGACAGTTATTTTGATTTATCAGCATCAGAATCTAAGTGGAAACTTATTATTATTTTCCTCACGGGCTTGCCAACCTACACCCATGCCCTTTTTCCTACTGTAACGTCATTTGGAAAAGATCAGATTGCTTGGTTTAAAAGCTGCATGTAAAACAATATTAAATAGATTACAAGTCCATTAATGCTTTCAGCATTATTTTTTAGCTCAGATGAGCTCTGATAGGTAATTATCCTTATTTTATATATTCATGCATAATATATATGATATATAGTTAATTATATATTAAAGTAAATAGAAGCATGTAAAATGGGGCAGACATGTTTAATGTTTATGTTTGCATATATTATTCAATAAATATAGTTTAATGAATATGTCTTCTCACCTTTCTTTGCTTGCATTTCAACATTATAATCACTTTTTCTTCTGGCATTCAAAATATGGCAGGACACGGTTAAAAGTTAAATAGAGAAATGCGTTTTTATCTACTCATAAAATCAATTCACAAACTACTGTTGTTTTTTTCCCCTAAGATGTAATTCACATGAAAAGGTCACTTTGGAATTTTGAGGTGCTCCCTTTTCCCCATGCACACTTGTGTGGAGATAATGCTTTGCGCCACTCTAATAAGAGACGTTCCCTGCCCACCTCCAGCCTTGTCAACCTTACTTTGTAAAAATGTACACCACAGTGTATTTAGAGTTTCTACTTTTTTCAACTTAGTGTTTGTCCAGTGGTCTGAACATGATTTTGAAATCCGCCTGATGGTTGTTGTTCCTGTTGCTTTTTGGTTTCTTACCCAGGAGGTGTTTAGAGGATTGAAATTTTCCACCATGAAGTCATACACCTTTAGCATGACCTTGATTTTTTTTTTTCCTCTGCACTAATGAGACCCTGGGTAGCTCTTATTTAAGGAAGCTGCTTTTGTATGCTTGGCCAAATTAAATTGACCATAGCTGATTATGAGTAATGTATTGTTTTATTTATTTATATTTCCCAGTATGTTCAAAAGGCCTTGAGAAAAACTCTTAGTTTTGCTTTGAGTGTCACAATCAAGAAGATTATACTGTATGCTTTCCAGTCACCTGCTGGAAGCAATGACCTTGTATTTATTTTAGCAATGAAACTGGATATAACACAACCGCTTTCTCTGCAATACCTGTGGCATAACAAAACAGCAGTTTAAAGATCAAATACTACAGGACCTAATAAACTTAAACTATAGATTCTGCCCCTAACTCTGAGCTTGACCTAACAGTGTGAAAAGCTGGTAAAAAATGGTTCCCTGATAATTGCTGTATTTTTTCCAGAGAACAATATGTTACAGAAACATTACATTAACATAGTAGGCAGAAAAGTAAATCATTAGTGGTAATTTGTTTAATACTAAATTATTAGTAGCCACTTAATACCTCAGGCTATCCATCAAAAACAGTCCACTAATATTTAATGGCTACACACTATGTGCCTGACACTGATCTAAGAGAAAACTGCATCTGAGTTTTGAGTCCTACACAATGTCAAACTAGTTCAGGGATATTGGGAAAGCACCTTCAAACTTCAGTGTATTTAAGTGTGTTCTCTGTTATTTGGTCCGTACACAGGGAATGATTCTGGCAAGCCCAGGAAATTCTAAGATTAGGCAATATAGAATGTCTGCATTTTTCTATCCTTTTTTAATTTGTTGGGGGTATGGGGGATGAGCAGAGGAAAGGATAAAATTCAGTACCCTCTATTCACCAAATATGCATGGCTTATTCTTATGTGGAGAAACCTCTGCCATTTTATTCTCGACCCTAAAGAGAAAATCAGAGCATATTGAGAACAATCATATCTGATTAATTATGTTTTGGAAAGTAAAAATAGTGTGGGGGGTTGTGTTTAGTTTTTAATATGCACAAGAATCATCGGAAGCTAAATGACAACACTGTATAAATCAGTTTAATATCAAGCACCACTTACAAGATGGTAGTATCTGGTATCTTACAAGATGATATAATCTAATTATGACATAGCATTCATCACAGAAGTGTAATTTGATTTTTAAAAACTTGGAGGGGAAACAACTGGCCAGAGTCACAATCCTGGAAGAAGTACACAGAAGACAATCATGATTATTAAGGAGGCCAAGTTATTTTCCGTATTGTAAATACTTCATAATAGAAGTAACAAAGTCCAGGGCTTAATATGGACTAAAACCAAATGACATCATAAGATGTCCTGGAGGGAAGTACTGGGCAGAGAATGGGAGCCTGTATGCAATAAGAAAGGGGGCAAAGAGTGATTCTTTTAAATTGTTGTTTATGGGTGCTTGGTTGGTTGCTCTGTGATAAATATGTACCTTCAACCTGCTAGCCTGAGAACTATTTGGGTAGTAAAGTGGAAGCAGGTACTGCTTAGCTGCTTTTCTGCCCAATGCTTTGGGTCCACCCAGTGGAGAGAGGGGAAGTAAACTGAGCTGGGGGATTCAGGAACAGTGGGTCTCAGTGCAGGTAGGCTCAGTTTACATGAGTTCTGTTTGAACACACAGAGTTTGGGACTTCTGTTCAGAGCCAAGTAGAGGACATCCACATAAATAGTTAGGGCTACAGGTCAGGAGAGTGGTCTGTCTTATTTTGATGAATCAATATGTTTGGGGTTTGATGCTTGTTTTATGGGAAGAGGCAGCATGGAAGAGGGAGATAGATTAACAAATAAATAAGTTCTTGATTGGAGTGAAACCTGTCATAGTTTACTCAATAGTGAATAAAAATATGTAAAGAACAACTCCTTCTGGGTCTAGTAAATGGCATCAGAACCCCTGTGATGCTTTCAGATTTATATGTTGATAGGATAACAAAGGTCAATTGCTTATGAAGGTTTGTTTTCTGGAACTTCTTTCCTTTTCAAATGGTCCACTTTATTAATATCCAGAATACACAGCAAGGCTCAGTTGTTTTTCTTAAACTTTGGGGACAACTTGTTGGTCTCTTAGATACGTGAATTCTATTTCTAGTATAGCCTAAATCCCTTGTGTTCTGTGTTCATAGGTATATTTTCGATCAAGAGATAATATACCATGAACCTACTTTATGAAGATTTAATTTAAGGGGTAGATCATTGCCTTTGAAAATGCCTTAGTTCACTATTGAATTTGTCTTTAGAAATGTTTTAGTGAATTCTGAAATAAATTTTTTTTGATAATGTTATCAAGATCACTACTTTAACCCAGTTTTTCTGTCTCTCCTTATTCCTCTGATTGTATTACCATTCTAAATACTAAGTATTCTTCACCTTGTTTTCTACCTCTGAAAGTTCTCTATCTAAACTTGGTAGAAATATCTGTCCATTGTATTTGTGCAATTTATTCCTGCATAATGTAGCTAACAAAATATGGAGAAAAACACGTAATTAGAACCAAATCTGAATGCCTTCAAATTGGTATGTACAATTGAGATCCTCAGGCAACCATCACCTATTGGTTTATAAAGAATGTCAATACATTTTACCTCTTCTCATAAAGCTGCCCTATATCTCGACAGTGTTAATGTCAGGGAAATTTATAAAAATAATTAATTAAAAATATTTTAATTTTTTCTTTCTGACTTCTATTGATACTCACCTTACCCCATTGCTCAGATTTCACTTTTATTGTACATGATGCTCTGGGATTTACTCTTTTGGGTGCTATTCATTTTCTACTCTAAGTTTCTATAATCCTTTCTATTCCTTATATGGAGACATATATATTTGACTTTTTATCCTTTGCCAACCTTCAAGGGTGACTCTCCACTAACCCAGCATGCCACCTCACTCTAACAGAATAGAGGATAAAAAGAATAGTTGAACCATTCCATTCTAACCACATAATATATTTTCAGTGATAGCCAAAGGCAAGCCATGGACCATTCCAAAGCAACAGCAATCTGCCTGTGCCTCATCATATATACCTGATACACACTGACTCCAATCCTATCTCTTTGCAATTGAAAGGTCCTACTTCTGACATTTGCTTTCAATTTTATGGCATTCATGCCTCATCATTCCCTAAAGAACTCATCTTGGGATGCTCTTCATGCCTTCTCTGCTTGGTGCTACCCAATACACATCCAGTTCCAGTGTCTTGAGAGTCAACCCTGAACCCTACTGGGGCCAGCCAAGGAACCTGCAGGCCACAGCAGAAGGATATACTGACTTTAGGTAATGTACAGGCATTTAAATCATGACCTTCCAGAGAACGTCATTGATTTTACTTTCTTACCTAGAACAGAGAAACTCAAGGTGATTTCTAGCATCTTAGAAGAAGATATGGGAGAGATTTTTGAGTAGGCCATTCATTGTCTTGTTTCTCTGATTGGAGAATTTGGTAGTCTTCTTCCAAACCTCATCTGCAATGTGATAGAAGTTGGCTCCACTGTGGTTTACTGCTGCTTCAGTCTCCACTGTCCGGAAAATCTAGTGTCACAGTGCCACCAGGGACAGCACACAGGTTGTACACTACGCTACACATTTTCTAGGCAAGGCTTGGGTACACATACACATATACCCACACCAAAACACACACAGATGATTTTGTTCACCTGTCACTAGGGTCCAAAGAAATTGAAGATGAAAGACTATTTACTCATTGGAGCAGATTAATCATTTTAGAACTAGATTGGGAAAATTTGGCATGAGTCATGGAAGCAATGCACAAGAGAAATCATTAAGCTTTGAATGTTTACTTCTTTTTTCTGAACAGTCCCTGTTGACTGAGAAATGCATGCTGTTAACTGTTAAGGCATTCTCTAGCTTTGCCAGTAAGCCATGGCGTTGTTTCCTTCTGCATCAGAGGAAGTTAAGGAAGGCATATATGTGACCTGTCTGGCTGTGTTCCTTAAAGTCAGTCTTCCAGTTTGTGACAAATTTGACATTTTGCCTGATTTAGATGTTATAGATCAGTCTTCTACAGGAATTGCACTAAGTCATGCCCCACACCCAAAGTGGTTAGAATTGTGGGCTGTGTTGGCATTAGGTAATATTAGACTTGAAAACAAGTAAGAATTCTACCAAAGGATTTAGGGACACTTCATTTCTGGTAGCATTTGCCTTTTTATTATGATATTTTTTATGCAGAAATAGACTAAAACCTGCTTCTTTCCTAAAACTTAGATAACCTTAGTTTTCTTCTCCATGCCGTAAGAAAATAGCTAAATGTGCTCATTAGCAGAATTTCAAAGGAATCTACTGAAATTCAGTGGGAGCTTTCTTCACATTTAATATTTTCTTTGGATAGTAATGCCATGGTTGAATATGGGACAATCGTCCATGTATTTTTGTTCGGATTTAGAGAATTGAAAGGAGCTCATCAGAGATGGGACTTATGTCTGAATCACCATTTTCGTAGTCTTGTAAGCCAACAGAACCAAAAGCTGGAAGAAAAAGAAGAAGGGGAAAATAAAACAGATCATTTCAAATTCTTTTCTTTCTGCTTTATAGTTTGTTTGCTTACAGATTTCCAAGTCAGTCTATATCTGAATTCAGGGATATGGCTGAAAGAAGATAGTCTGAGCTTTGAAAAGAAGAAATTCTTCTCTCTCTCTCTCTCCTTTCCTCCCTCTGTCTTTCTAATATATATAGACACACACACACACACACACACACACACACACACTCACACTCAAATGTGATGTGAGTAGACAATTGATTTATCACAGACAACTGAGACTGTAGCATTTAAGCTTTGTAGTACTAGTAAAAAGGGTTTTTGGTTTGATTCTATTGATCAAGAAATATGTTTTGCCTTTCTTAATTAAAATATTTGAATTTGAATTTTATGTGAAGTTGCAGGTGACTTCAAGGAGTCCACACATTATAAGACTTACATTTGTGGGCTTCCCTGGTGGCGCAGTGGTTGAGAGTCCACCTGCCGATGCAGGGGACACGGGTTCGTGCCCTGGTCCGGGAAGATCCCACATGCCGCGGAGCGACTGGGCCTGTGAGCCATGGCCGCTGAGCCTGCGCGTCCGGAGCCTGTGCTCCGCAACGCAAGAGACTTACATTTGTATAAGGCTTATATGGATTTAGAAGTCAAAGCAGAATATTCTCTCAGATCAGTAGCTCTGACACAGAAGCCCTGCATGCTAAGAGAACACTGAATACATGTCATAGAATAAGAGCTTTAAGTTGTGGGTTAGGCTCTAAAAATAACTCAAAGTGCCCAATACTTTCTGCCTTTTGCACAGCCTTACACAGTGGAGGATTTCCTAGGCTTATTTTATTAGATTGAGTAAGCAATACACCAAGTGCTAGCGTTACTTGTAATTGAAAGCTTTATTTGTCTGCAATTTAAGGTCATGCCTTTAGAATTAAATAACATGTACTGTTGCTGATCTGTGTAGCTGCTACTTTGCTATGAATAAGAAGATGCATTTTAAAAGTATTTTTCTGAAGTAACACAATAATTTTAACTGGTGGCATTTATCTTTCAAACTTGTGATTGAAATAACTTGAGCATAGGGGAATGGTTTTCTATATAATTTAATTAGCCAGTGATCTAATAAAAGTATATTTCCCTGAAATAGACAACTCAAGGGCAAGATAAGTTATACGTTATCAAGTAGATAACTCAATACAGATTATAGTGGATGGCCTCATCATTTTACCCAGATATACTGTGATAACAATTTGAATTGCAACTATCACTTTCAGAATGGAGATAGTTTAACCAGATCATGGTTGATTTTATTAATTTTTATTTTAAAATAATGCACCAACATTAAAAGAAATGTGAGGAAAAATATCCATGATCTCAAGTATCATTAAATTTTAATTTATAAATATACTTAATGCAAATTTTGTATTTTATCACCATTATTGAAACAGGAGAGAGTACACTTAGAACTCAGAGGATTAATTGACCAGGGAACACGTCTAGAACAAGCTCTTAAAATGACCAGACATCATTCTTTTTACAATATCAGCAATTTATTATTCAGTAGCTTTATATTTTATTGCTAAAAACTGTTAAACCCTCCTATAATGCAAAAGCATTGATGTCAGAGGTGCAAATGTTTGTAAGCAGATCATAACACTACAAATAAGAAAAATAAATTTCTCCCACTGAAAAAATACATGTAACCATGTCATTGCCAAAAATCATGGCTTTTAAATTAGTTGGAGATATTGCTATCAAGAATACAAATATATATCCCAAGAATTCAAGAGCTTCTATCATGTGAATGGAAGAGAAATAACTCACTACTTCCTAATACGTTTAAAAATATAGTGCTGGGCTTCCCTGGTGGCGCAGTGGTTGAGAGTCCGCCTGCTGATGCAGGGGACACGGGTTCGTGCCCCGGTCCGAGAAGATCCCACATGCCGCGGAGCGGCTGGGCCCGTGAGCCATGGCCGCTGAGCCTGTGCTCCGCAACGGGAGAGGCCACAACAGTGAGAGACCCGCGTACCGCAAAAAAAAAAAAAAATATATATATATATATATATATATAGTGCTAATGTTACATAACAATGTTGATAAGTCACGGAATCAATATAAGACGGTGTTGGTAGGGTCTCTTTCTTCTTGTGCACTTGAGAGTTAATATTCACTTTGCACAGCACTGTGCTATAGGGGAAATGCTGCATCATATATATATATATATATATATATATATATATATATATATATATTTTAAGAAATGTTATTTCTTTTGGCTATCTCCATTTTGACCTTACACCCAACATTGCTGGCAGTCTTTACCACAAGTCTTCTTAGAAATGGCATGCACAATATTCCTACTGAATAATTCATTTAGCATGCGCTCATTGAGTTGATTTCTACTTGTCTTCCTAGTGACATTATCACTTAATATGATCTGTAACAAAAAGTCACTATGTTTCATTCAACCAAGATAGGGACCTCTTCAAGAATGTTGTGTAAATGTTTTGGTTTGTAATAAATATATGAATCCAATAATTCTAGGGGATGTGTTTCAAGGAACAAAAAAATTTAAATTAATACTTAAAAAACTGGGATAATTCTATTTCAATTACTAATCAATATAAAGTTTGCTCCCAAAGTCTGTTGATGGTTGGTTATCATTCTTCAGCACTGTGAAATTGAGGGAGAACAGCTGTTTACTGCCCTGATTCTGTTCTTTTATATACAGATAAAGTAAAATCATGGCATATTCAAGTAAA
Source organism: Grampus griseus (assembly GCF_964374135.1). Classification (NCBI taxonomy): domain Eukaryota; kingdom Metazoa; phylum Chordata; class Mammalia; order Artiodactyla; family Delphinidae; genus Grampus; species Grampus griseus. Next base: position 37,306,255 of record NC_139019.1, on the reverse strand, counting down.
CACAGTATCTTTGGAATTGGCGACCTGTTTTACTGACACTTCCTATGACTTCAGGCAGATTATGTTGTGCTGTATTCCTTGTCTTCAGTACTCTTTAATGCAACTTTCAATCTGATTGGCATTGCTATAGCTGATATAAGTAGTAAGTGTATTCAGTGACTGAAGAAGTAAATTGAACACACTGATGGAAATTTGGTAACCTAGCGCAGCTAAGCTCATTCTCTACCTGGATTTCTAGTTCTACTACTTTGTTATCTCTCTGATTTTTAATAATTTAGCAATTTATGTGTGAATTTTTGAGTCTCTAAATTCTATGTGTCAGATTTTGCTAAGATTTTACCTACTTAACATATCCATATTTGCTTTCAAGAGATGAAGAGTTAATTCAGGTATTCAACAACGGAATATTTTGGCCTCCTAACGTAACAGAATTTTAGTTCATGTGATAGATGACAAACTGGACAACTTTTGTTGCCATGGTGGGTTACTAAGTGGCTTAGTTTGACTTTGAATATCCTATGTCAGGAGATCTAGGACACTCTAGAAGAAACTTTTCTTTTCTTTCTTTTTGCCATAGCCCTTAACCCTGTCCCAAATTCAGTAGCAGTACAAACCAGGGTGTCAAAATAAATGCCTAGAAAGGATTTTAAGTAAACCTAGGGAAAGCTCAAAATATATTTTTTCTAAATGAAAGTTCCTTGATGGAATAATCAAGTGATCTTATATATATTTTCATTTAACTTGGCTCAGAACGTTTTCGTCAAAAAAATAATCAATTTCAATGATACCTCAGCGAAGTGATGAATTAAATGAGTGAACATTCTGAATAATAAAAAATTAATCTATAAGGAGCAATTTGTTGGTAAATCATTACCTAAAATAAAAACAAGATAAGCCCTAATTAAATCAGAGCTCACAGGTAATTTATTTGTTTACTTTCAATAGGATTCAAATTATATGTTAGTTGGTAATATTTGGATTGTATAGTAAAGCACTATTAGTATACAGTCTCCTATTCATGGTATTATTGATGTACACTAAAATATGATAGGAACATTTTTAAAAGATGAAAAGAGAACAGCTACATAATAAAATAAATAGGACATATTGGGAATAGAAACCTTCCTGGATTTTTCACAAAACCCTCTAAGATTCTATCTTTCCTTTCTTTATGTCTGCTCTTTGCCTTATTTTAATTTACTATGTTAAATAGGGTTGAAATGTGAAATTTGGGCTGGTCAGTTAGTCTTTCACCCTCAATATTTTGCCTGAAATTATAAATATAATAGGTTTGTAAAGTTGAGATAAGTATCATACAGTGGTTAATAATATGGTCTCTAGAGCCCAACTGCCTGGGTTAAAAAAACTGAATACTCCACTTACAAACTTGTAACCCTGGGCAAGTCACTGTGTTCTCTGTTTCAGTGTCAGCATTTATCAAGTGATGATGAGAATTGTGTGATGATAAGACTATTCTGACTTAATATAATAATTGGTGCTTTGAACAATTTAGAGCCATGCATGTTGTTTTTATCATACTGTTTTTCAAGAATACGCTGTATGTGTGTTTTTATCACAGTCAATCTAAATTTCCTGCTTGCATCTTTTGTTTCTAGGACTGTAATGGTGGGTGGGGATGGTGGGGAGAGTAGGAGGGGATAAAAGACGATGGAGGTAATGGTATAAAATACCATTCCTCCACTTGGGATCCTTTCAACGACAGCCTTATAATCATGGTTGCCACCACATACCACTGTGAGGGCTGGATTGGCTCTTGTACACACAAGAGGAAAAAAAAAGAGGAAATTCAGCATCTGAAGAGAATGATACTGGTCTCATAAAATAACAGAAAAGATCCTTCCACCTAATCACTCTCCCCCATAGGAAAAGCCTGTATTGCATGACTCTTTCTATTTTTTTCATAACCCCCTAAGGTATTCTACTATCCTCTTTCTTTTACCATTTCACAAAGACCTGATATACTAAATTCTATAGGTCTTATCTCCTCAAGATTATCTCTTGTTGTTTTATACTTTATACTTTTATGCTATTTTAGCTCTCATTTCACCTCCCTTAAACTTGTAATAGCTCTTAAACTGACTTCTGTATCTATTGTTAAGTCTACAGTCCACACTAGGACTTCTCAACCTCACCACCGTTGGCATTTTGGGCCGGATAATTCTTTGCTGTGGGAGAGCTTTGCTGTGAATTGTAGGACATTTAACAGCTTCACTAGCGTCTACCCACTAGATGTTAATAGCTCCTCCCCCAGTTGTAAAAACCAGAAAGGTCTCTCTGTGTTGCCACATGTCCACTAGGCAGCAAAGTCATCCTCAGTGGAGAACCACTGTGCCTCAATGCTTCCTGATCAGTCTTCCTAAAGTATTGTTCAAATCATACCATGCCCTGTCGAAAAACTCAGAGGCTTCTCATACTGAAAAAAATGTTCTGAACCCTTCAGATCTGGCCATCACCGGGTTTCCTAGTGTATTCCTTAGTCTCTTACATATTGTCACTACAATTTAGACTGGCTGATCCATGAAAAATTCTTCCGATAGATGATAGATAGATAGATAGATAGATAGATGATGAATTTTCTGGGTTTGATGACTGTCCTCAACCAGAGTTTTCTCCCAAGTACCCTGTCCCACATCCAGCATCATCTTTCCAGATTTTTTCCTGCTTAAAACATGGTCTTGCTCAAATTTCTTCACATAGTAACTTAGTTTAAACCCCTGTTGGAATTGAGAGGGGTGTTTGATATATATATGTGTATATATGTGTGTGTGTGTGTGTATAGTCACTGTAATTTAAAACCATATGGTATCAGCATAGAAATAGTCTAACAGGTCAGTGGAGCAAAATATTGACCCCAGAAACAAATACCAATGATGTACGTAGACAATATATAACAAAGGAGGCATTTTTCTGTCCGTGGAGATCAGGTTGTTCATTAGTGTGCTGTCTCAAGAGAGAATCCTTTTAGAATGAAAGAAAATGTGAACTTCATTCCATATACCAATGGAAATCACTTAAGTAAAAGATGTAACTATAAGTAAATATAAAAATAACAATTTCAAGAAAAACATTTAGGACATATGAATAATGTCAGATTTAGGGAGTTTTTGAAAACAATACAGGAAATCCAGTAGCTGTCAAGGAAATTGCAATTTATTTTTCTACATAAAATGACATGTTTGTATAGCAAAGAGTAAATAGGCATAAATATTTAAATCACATAGTTAAAGAATGGATATCAAGGCTTCAAAATATTACAGTATTACAAAATAATAAGGAGAAATAAGAATTTCATCAGAAATGAGTTCTAGTTGGTTAATAAGTATATGAACATCTTCTCAAATTCCCTAGTCAGGGAAATGCAAGTAAGGGTAACAATGGGTAACTATTTCTCACTATAGAAAGTGACGCAGTATATTTTTTCTTGTTTTTGGAAAAGTTACAGTCTTTTGAAAAATCTGGTAATATATTTTAAAATCAAATTGAAAACTTTACCTTCTGACCCAATAAACATTTTCCTGGGAATCTGATTGATAGATGTAAGGGTTATATGTAGTAGGTTGTTTACTACAGAATAGATTGTAGTGGAAAAAAACTAGAAAACAATAGGCAAATGGATGAATTAACTATGGCATCAACAATTATATGAAGACTAGATTTTTGGAGGGATATTTCTGTGATAAGAGCAATATGAAGAAAAAAATATATGATATAATCCATTTTTATAGGGGAAAAAAACAGAATCTCAGAATGTGTGTGTGTCTGTGTGTGTTTGTGTGTGTGTGTGTGTGCGTGTGCGTGTAATTATATCAGCATGGGAAAAGGTACAGAGAAATCTATACCTGATTTTTAGGTGGAGAGAAAGGGAGAGAAATATGGATAAAACAAGAGTAGAAAAGTTTTCCGTGATTTGAAAGGATCAGGAAGCATGTATGATATAAATTTATTTTAACTCGTTTAAGAGAGTATGCCTGCTGAGTGTGCCTAAGGAGATAAATGAAAATGAACATAAATGCACATTCTTATTTAAAATAGTTTGGCTGCTATCTAACTGCATTATTTTGTGAAATAATACTCCAGCTCCACATGCTGCTTCCCCTCACAACTAAACAATATGAACAGAATTAAAGTGCAATCTCCACTGGACATCCCATTGGACTTTTGAATGATTTGCATTATATCTAATTTCATCAACATGAACAACATGCTTTTTCTATACCCCTGTATAAAGGAAGGAACTCTTGCATTAGATTTAACATAATAATCAAAATTTATTTATTCACTCTTTCTTTTGACAATAATAAAAGTGTTGAGTGTCTGCACTGAATCATGTAGTTTAGACTCTAGAACATGATCAACGTGTCATGGCCGTGCCCTAATCTATGAGGAGATGCAGGCACGTGAGAAGATCATCATATAGGGATAGAAGTCACCATGACATGTGAATACCTGGAGTTCTCTAGGAGCCCCAAAGAGATTTAAAGCCAGAAAGAAATTAATCAAGCTTGTTTTCTTTCTACCTGTTCTTTGAATGGATCATAGGGATAAAAGGCTTTTTGTTTACTTTATAGTATGGTTTGTAATGAATCCAATTTTAGTATTATCAGTATGTTATTGAGTTGGATTTCAAGAATGAAATATCATTTTAAATAATATGTACATTCAAAATTTTTATAGAACACATTGCTTGTTAATTAAGTATTCCACTTCTTGGTCACGGAACATCTAGAATTTGGGGAACCTTAAGTGTATTCCTGAGAGTAGTTATATATATATACATATGAACTCTGTTCATTCCCCAAAATTAAAACTGTGCATGGGTTCATTATACAATTTGCGTTGTATAATATAATATACAAATAATTTTCTTTCTTTAAAATTAAATTTTATTTTATAGTTCTCTCTCTCTGGATAGTTTACTGTGGCAGCATGCCTTTATTATATAAAAAAAAAATAAATTTCACTTTAAGAACCTTAACTCTTTCAACTAAAAGAGACTAGTTAGTTTTCATTTGTCAGCAGCCATATACTGTTCCAAAGTTTATGAGGTTGGGTTTTTTTTTTGCGGTACGCGGGCCTCTCATTGTTGTGGTCTCTCCCATTGCGGAGCACAGGCTCCGGACACGCGCAGGCTCAGCGGCCATGGCTCACGGGCCCAGCCGCTCCGCGGCATGTGGGATCTTCCCGGACCGGGGCACGAACCCGTGTCCCCTGCATCGGCAGACAGATTCTCAACCACTGTGCCACCAGGGAAGCCCTGAGGTTGGGTTTTTAAACCTTATCATGTTCTATTTTAATCTATAAATTTGATTTTAGAAAGCCCTATTAAAACAATGAACAAAAATATCCATATAGATTCAATATATTTCTTAAATTTATGATAATTTAAGAGTTAATTTGACAAAGGCAGGGATGGCTTCATGGGTATGTGGTGTATGACCTGGCTGTTGCAAAGGGACCTACTTTGGGAAGGACCCTGTGCTTGGATTAAAGCTCTGCTACAGCCATCTTGAAATTCATAATAATGTTATCTTTGAATTTATGTTTTGTATGTGAAGTCCACTGGGACAACAAAGCATGAATATGAGCATCGGAGCTGCCAGGTGGCAGCTGTGCATACACAGGTCCAGGCCTGAGGGCACAGCAGGAAGTACAGAAGCCAAGCAACGGGCCAGGCAGCAAGGCACACATATGCACGCCTCAGCAGTCTGGGATGCTATACGTCCCCAGTGTGGCCAAGCCGGAACTGGGCTCAGGTTAGCAGTGGCAAAGGCAGCAGCAGTGTGACATAGGAGGGGCTTCCCATGCCAGCAAGGATAGGACCATGGTAAGGGCCACCTGCCTATCAGTCTCAGGAGCCCATCTCCAAAGAATCTACACAAATATTAAATCTCTTGCCTAAGTTCCAAGACAGAACCTGCAGAGCTCAAGCAATAAACTTTATCAATAAATTATTACAAAATAAAGGAGTTCACATGGCCACTGAAATAAAGGTTATCAGGGAGTTATTAAAGTTCTTGAGTGTGAAATGTCCAGATCTGAAAAATCCTGCAACACTGCAAAGCAAATATACACAAGCCTAGAAATACGGATTACATTTACAGATCATCACATATAATGGAAAATAACACTATTTTCATATGAAATTTTAAATAAGCCAGTTATTAACAAGGAAGACAATTTTTAAATTAAATTTTCCTTGTAATTGAAAATATAGGGGCTTCCCTGGTGGCGCAGTGGTTGAGAGTCCGCCTGCCGATGCGGGGGACACGGGTTCGAGCCCCGGTCTGGGAAGATCCCACATGCCGCGGAAAGGCTGGGCCCGAGAGCCATGGCCACTGAGCCTGCGTGTCTGGAGCCTGTGCTCCGCAACGGGAGAGGCCACAGCAGTGAGAGGCCCGCGTACCGCAAAAAAAAAAAAAAAAAGAAAATACAGGAATAGAATACATAAACAGGCATTATGGATTATATAAAAATCATGAAACTACTTTTGGTTTCTTGTACGACCTGGGCAAGTTATAGGAAATGTCAGAGGAAATATTAAAATATCATTGCATACATTTACATTTAACATTAAATTCAGTATAAAAGCAGTGTGGGGCTTCCCTGGTGGCGCAGTGGTTGAGAATCTGCCTGCCAATGCAGGGGACACGGGTTCGAGCCCTGGTCTGGGAAGACCCAAATGCCGCGGAGCAACTGGGCCCGTGAGCCACAACTACTGAGCCTGCGCATCTGGAGCCTGTGCTCCGCAACAAGAGAGGCCGCGATAGTCAGAGGCACGCGCACCGCGATGAAGAGTGGCCCCCGCTTGCCACAACTAGAGAAAACCCTTGCACAGAACGAAGACCCAACACAGCCAAAATAAATAAATAAATAAAAATAAAAGCAGTGTAAAGCTTCTTTGTTGTGATGGAATTGTTCTGTACGTTGACGGTGATGATGAATACAGGAACCTACACGTAACAGAACTGCATAAAACTAAATACACAAATGAGTACACATTTAGTGAAATATGAATGAGATCAGTGGATTGTAGCCATGTCAATTTCCTGTTGTAACATTGCACTATAGTTTGCAAGATGTCACCATTCAGGGAAACTGATGAAGGGTACGTGAGATATTTCTCTATTATTTCTTACAATTTCCATGTTAATCTATAGTTATTTTAAAATAAAAACTGTAATTTAAAAAATCACATTCAGTTTCATAAATGTGATTTATATGAAGAGTTAATCCTAATTAAAAATTATTCCATGAGAATTATCAGCTCCAAATGTACTAAAATGTATACATTAAAATAATTTATCGGAGCTTCCCTGGTGGTGCAGTGGTTGAGAGTCCGCCTGCTGATGCAGGGGACACGGGTTCATGCCCCGGTCTGGGAAGATCCCACACGCCGCGGAGCGGCTGGGCCCGTGAGCCAGGACCGCTGAGCCTGCGCGTCCGGAGCCTGTGCTCCGCAACGGGAGAGGCCACAACAGTGAGAGGCCCGCATACCGCAAAATAATAATAGTAATAATAATAATAATTTATCAAAAATTTATCCTAATGTCCCAGGCTATAAAATACTCTTAATAGTTCCAGTAACAGTTGCATCAACAGAAAGATCTTCCTCAAAATTAAAAATGTATCAGAAATTATTTGTGATCTTGCATTAGCCAAAAGCAACATGTCATTTTCAATTTTATCACTGAAGATGAAATTATTAATTGTATGAGTTTTGATGACCTAAGGAATGAATTTGTCAGAAAATTACGCCAGAAAAATTGTATGATCAATCAAGATATCACAGTAGTATAGTATTACTTGTATTTTATATAATTATGACAGCAATATTTCACTTTTTGAAATGTGTAAATTTGTGTTGTTACTCAACCAGCACTATTTTCCTAAGTTTTATAAGTAATAAAATGTTTTAAGGAAAAGTCTTTATATATTATTATCTTTAACAGTATCCTTTTTCCCTACATTTTGCACTAAAACGCTTCAGATTTTTATTTTGCACTGAGTCTCATAAATTATGTACATCCTGGACTAGGGAGTTTGAGACAAATTGATCAAAAAAGTCCTTTAAATTTTATCAGACACTATATAAAACATATTGAACAGCTTATTTTTGTAGAATTGAGCTTAGAATAAAGTTTTGAAATGACATCAGAAATTGCATCTAATAACTAATCTCTGAAGTCAGGTTTTTTTTTCAGTGTCTGCCAAGATATTATTTTGCTTATGTTATTCTATTTTATTTTATTATTTTATAGAAAGCCAACAAGATTCATCCATCAACAACCCTGCCATTTGAATTTCAATAAACATTACTCACATGACTCAGAGAAGGCTTCAAGGAAGTCTTTTCATTTATCAGATCTGTATTTCCAAATTATGTTTATTTTTCATTTAAGACATATAGGAGTAGGGACTACACAAGTCTACCATTTGGACTTTCAAAATCTAACATCATGGTTTTGATAAAAATTCCTATACTTAGGCCTATCTGCTTCACATCTATCTGCAGCATTTCTCAGCTTGCAAATATATTGCTAGAGAATGACCAGATTTCCTGGAAACTTTAAAATGAGCTAATCAGCGTTCATTCATTATCCCAAAAGGAATGTTTAGTTTTTAAAATAACACATCAAAAACTGACTAGGATTGTGTATTATAACAGTAGACTATTTCTATTTCATTTTTCTGGGTAAGCGTTGAAAAACATCGTCATGTGATTAGCTACTGGGGAGAAGTACCTGTGTAAATGCTCTATTACAAGAATGTTGTAATGCTTCTGTGTACGGGTCATACTTTCTCATGGTTTTTCTTCTGCTATCCTAATGGTTCAGTCTACTTCCTCTTTTCTGTTGCAGAATGACTCTTGGGGAAAGCAGTATTCATACGCACTCTTCAAAGCGATGAGTCACATGCTGTGCATCGGGTACGGAGCCCAGGCCCCAGTGAGCATGTCTGACCTCTGGATCACCATGCTGAGCATGATCGTGGGAGCTACCTGCTACGCCATGTTTGTTGGCCACGCCACAGCTCTAATCCAGTCTTTGGATTCTTCAAGGCGGCAATATCAAGAGAAGGTAATTTGTTTTATCTCTAATACGTTCAATCAGCTAGTTTGTAAACTTAATTGTGTTCAGATAACTAAACTATGCCCTCTATCAAAACTACAATGAGATAAAATGTTTAAAGGAGGAAAACACAATCTGTTTCCATATTTTGAAGTGTCTTCAAGGTGGTCCTCGTAGCTTTTGTTTCCAGTTTCTCTCTTAAATAATACATATTTTTTAAAAAAATCTGAATTTTCATTCACAGAAAAAAATAGTTACCTGTTTCAAAATGTATGAGACTAATTTAAGGTATTATCATTGTTCATGTTCTATAATTTTTCAACAGTTAAGATAATATAAAGACTTTTCTTATACAGTTAGAAAAATATGTTGTTAGCTGATTAAATGCAGACAGGCAGCCATTGCACGTCTCTCTGTGCCTCTCTGCATGTTACAATCATAATTTATATTAAGTCCATATGCATAGCTGAACATATGTTGCCCTTGTAGCTAGATAAGTCACCACACACCCTCTTTAAAATGCATATTAACAGCTGCTATCATACATTCACATGCACAATATGTTAATTTAAATGATTGGTGCTCTAAACTTTTCTCAGAAGAGAGACAAAAAGTAAATTCGTTCACTGATTTATTCATCGGATTTTTTTAATATGCTGAATTACTTTGGTTGGGACTAGACCTTGGATAATCAGCCAGTACTTATATTCTTCACCAAATATCAGTAACTTTCTGACAGGTAAGAATGTGGGGGTTTTTTTTGTTGTTTTTTTGTTTTGTTTTGTTTTGGTTTGGTTTTTTTTTTTTGCGGTACGCGGACCTCTCACTGTTGTGGCCTCTCCCGTTGAGGAGCCCAGGCTCCGGAAGCGCAGGCTCAGCGGCCGTGGCTCACAGGCCCAGCCGCTCCGTGGCATGTGGGATCCTTCCGGACCGGGGCACGAACCTATGTCCCCTGCATCAGCAAGCGGACTCTCAACCACTGCACCACCAAGGAAGCCCAATAAGAATGTTTCATAACTGAAGGAAGACTTTCTAATGTGGTAGCTCTGTTGAATATGACAGAATATATAATATGCACCTTGCCAAAGAACATATCTGAAAGTAATGGTTAAAATAGTTCTAGAATACGTCTCTTGGTGAGTGATAACAGCTTAGACTCATAATTACTCACAAAACAGCCAAAGATCTTTCATTTGTGGCTTTATTTACAGAAGTTTTCAACACTTTAGTCACACAATAGGAAAAAAGGGAACCTAGATACTTTATTTCTCTTGAATTTAATTACGCTGCCACCAACTATTACAGTGAGCAAGCTGATGTTTTATTACTGAAGTAATGAAAAGATGAACCACCAAAATAGCTTCAAGGTTCATTTTAAAATAAAGCCTCCAATTAAACTGCAAAGAACAAAGCACATAGTAAGGGGAAAGAAACTTCATACGATGGTGATTTTTAGTAAAAATTATATGCTCAATAGAATTTGGGCTAAATTTATGGGGATTTGAGATAAGACTACATGTATGTTTCTGTTACACTATTTCTTTTTCCCTTTCAGTGGATATTGCTTTTCATAAAAATGCTCTTTCCCACTTCCTTTTTACCTACATCATTGCTACATATTTTCTTAAAAATAAACAAATCTTGGGCTTCCCTGGTAGTGCAGTGGTTGAGAGTCCGCCTGCCGATGCAGGGGACATGGGTTCGTGCCCCGGTCCAGGAAGATCCCACATGCCGCAGAGCGGCTGGGCCTGTGAGCCATGGCCGCTGAGCCTGCGCGTCCAGAGCCTGTGCTCCGCAACGGGAGAGGCCGCAACAGTGAGAGGCCCACGTAACGCTAAAAAAATAAAAAATAAAATAAAATAAACACATCTTTAATTTCTAGAATTGTGTTTATTAGCATTGTATTGCCTATTAAGTCAATTCACCATTTTTATGTTCTTAGACCTGCTCTATAAGCCATGTTTAACTTGGCAACCCAATCTATTCAACTATGTAGTCATAAACATTTACATGCAAATATGTTATGATGTTCTTCATAATTCAAGTCATCAAATTCTTGATCTTACAAGTGCTTAATAGAGGGCAAGGATACTGGGGTAACTTTTTGTTACTTTCTGACATTTGAAGCAATTTAGTCAGGAATAGCTGATTAAAGAAATATAATTTTTTTTGGTCTTCAAGATCTGTCAAGAAGTTTGGTTCTAGAATACCGTTCCCATTTTCTACTCAGCATAATTTAGGTCTTAAAGACATTGTGTTACTTTTTTAAATGTATACTTTCATGAACAATAAATGTCTTATTTTCAATTCAGTCTTATAGAATTGTTCTGCATAATGTATGATTGGCTTGCAGCTTCCTTTGTGATTTGGCCACTTTGGGTTTTTTTTAGATAAACTACTCATAACACAGAATTCACCAGTAACTGTTTTAAAGTGTACAGTTCAATGGTGTTCAGTCCATTCATAATGTTGTGCAACCAGCACCACTATCTAGTTGTAAGACACTTTCATCCTTTAAGCATTAAGCAGTCACTCCCCATTTTCCCCTCCCCCATCCCAAGGCAACTACTAGTCTGCTTTCTTTCTATTGATTTCCCTATTCTATATACTTCATATAAATACAATCATATAATATGTGACCTTTTAAAATATTTTTGCGGCTCATCCAGTTTGTATCATGTATCAGTGCTTCATTCCTTTTTACGGCTGATTAATGTTCCATTAATTAGTTAGTTAATGTTTTGTTTATCCATTTATGAGTTGATGGATTTTGAGTTGTTTCTACCTTTGGCTACTGTGAATAGTGCTGCTGTTAACATTCGTGTACAAGTATTTATTTGAGTACCTATTTTCATTCCTTTAGGTGTATACCTAGGAGTGGAATTGCTGAGTCATATAATAATTCTAGGTTTAACTTTTTGAGGAACTGATTAATTATTTTTGTAGTTAGTATTTGTCTTTGGGTATTGGAACCATCTGCCATGGATGTCTGCAAAATTAGTAGTGATACTACTTTCACTGCCGTGTATCCAGTAACATATTTTTGATGCAAAAGAAGTGAGCTGTAACCAATAGCTATTATAGTAGCCTTTCAGAATGTGTTGGTCTTCAACCACCTAATCTGGCTCCAGAATTCATTCCTCTCCATCACTTACCATATTCTTTGTCTCAGGTGAACATATTTTTAAGTCTAGTCTGCTACAAGTCACCTAGCCCACAATTTTACTTTGGAATCTCAGAGTCATTTAATTCTTCCTTCCCAGGGAACATCTCTTCAATCTGGATCCCCCAAGTTTAAGTAGTTCTATCATCCCGAGCAGTAGAATAAGGTCCCCTGATTATGAGATCCTAATCTACACAATATACCAATGCTGATAATCTGACAGGGTTATAGTGTCGATCATCCTCATTGTTATTACTTTCTCTCTTGACCAAAACAATGTGTGATGATCTTTATATTGTCACATTGCAGGTTAAACTTGGACTTGAAGCACATAGTATGCTGCTCATTTCATGGGCTATCATATTTTGTATTCTTTTACGTTTCTGACAGCTATGTTTCCCCTTCTCTTAGGTATAGACTTTATGGTGTAAAATGCATAGTATTTAAAATGTGCCTCCCCTGATGCTCTGCTCTGGATTACCAGCAGTCTGCATAGTTTCTGTTACTGGTTACTGAACAAGCTCAACTTTGAAATATCCAAACACAGTGGTTTGGTTTGGTTTTGTTATTTTTATCTCCAGTTACTGTTTTTATTTAGTGAGGTTCATCTTTCCTGGGCAAATTAAATCTTTCCGCATCCCCACCCAGGACTTTGTGGGACTGGAAGAGCCAGGAGTGAGAAAGCTGGGCTTGCCCTGTAGGCTCACTTCTCTCTTCTATTATAAGCCTACTAGGAGCTGCTGTTATGTCTTCTCATCAAGGTGGAAGATAGCAGTGAGGAGGAAAGGGAAGGGAAGAGGCAGTTTGGATGTACCTGCTAGAGCTGTTAAACTAGTGTCCCTGGGTGGGTCTGGCAGATAAGTAAAACTGGCACTTTCTTTGAGAGATCCTTTGGGCATTTTAGGTGAGCCCCACTGAGTCCCTGTACTTCCCTAGAAGAGGCCCTGAGAATTTGGCAGTCATCTGCAGCCTCTTTCTGCTGAGGGCTCCTTGCTCTGCCAGTGGGCACTCTTGGACGGGACCGAAGATGTAGTGCTGGCCCTCCTATATCACTCAGGTCTGATCCACAGAGAAGCCCTCATGCATCCCTCTCTTAGCCCATCTCTCAGCACTGCTGCCTCCTCCACCAAAGCAATGAGGAGCCTGTGTCTAGCCTTCTTCAGTTCCTTGGCAGGAGTCAGGCCCCAGTGTCCACAGGCTATTTACATGTTTTTGGAGGTGATCAGACCCCAGACTCACGTCTCTCAACTAGTGAACTTACTTCAAAAATCCCCAAGTGATTTTCTTGAAGCTCCCCCAACAGGTCAAGTGTTAGAAGATAGCCTCCCCTGTCCCAAAGCAGGCTGGGAAAGGGACTCAGAGAAGAGCAATCATTCTCCTCAAAGAAATCGGTTCCCTATCGTCAGGAAAATTCTCACTCTGCTCTCTGACCTCTGTAGACCTGCAGAAGTCTTGATCCTTGGATCATCGTTTACAATTGTAAATCCATGTAGGAGAGAGGAGCCTCAGAATATCTATCAGATATTCTGATATCGCAGATGAGCAGTTCAGTGAACATGAGGAAGGAAGAGTAAGTCCTAGTCTAGCAGCTTTTTAGACCTTTTTTTAAATCTCAGCTCTTCTCAAAGCCTCTTCCACAGATAATGGAAATAAATCATAAACATACACATATGTATACATATATACTACACATGTATATATATATGGTTTATTGTTGAATTACATGTATAATTGTTTCCTGGTCAACTGAGTTTGGAAATGTTGATTGAAACAATGAATTGAAAAGGTTTTTTGCTATAAGTTTGTGTGCCCTGAGCATTGAACATTTTGTCTCTTCCCTCTATGCCAAACCCCCACGTATTTTTTTTTTTTTTTTTTGCGGTACGCGGGCCTCTCACTGTTGTGGCCTCTCCCGTTGCGGAGCACAGGCTCCGGACGCACAGGCTCAGCGGCCATGGCTCATGGGCCCATCCGCTCCACGGCATGTGGGATCCTCCCAGACCGGGTCACAAACCCGTGTCCCCTGCATCGGCAGGCGGACTCTCAACCACTGCGCCACCAGGGAAGCCCCCCTCCCATGTATTTTAAGTGATTAATGTACACTTTGGGAAACATCTATCTAGACATACTGCTCACAGTGACCATTCCTTTTTTTTAAACTGACCTTGGGTAGTTACCAACTTCTCTAGATATATCCACAGTTCATCTAGTCTTGAAATGAAACTGCTTTAGATCACTGTGTCTTTATACTGTTGTATCTTAGTCCTTACACTTGGGCACCCCTGGGAAGCCTACTATTATATCTAAACTTGACACTCTCTTTCCTGTCAAATAATTATAGTAATAGCAGCTTTTAGGTGTGCAATTTTCCTTCTGTAATAAGCAAGAATTTTAACACAAAACACATTATGAATTTAGAGTAAGAAGTTTTCAACTCACCTTGGTGTACCTGATGTACATGAATGATTTTTAGTGTGAAATTTGAACATGACAAATATTTAATTGTATGAGGAAATTATCAAATTGAAATAACTTTATACACTGAATAGCTTCTGAATCCAGGAAGCAGAGTGTATATAAACCTAAGGCAGGTGCAGGAATGATTTGTTTAAATAGACTGTGCTTTCTAGTGATAGAGCACAAGGCAGTGAGCCAGTGCTGCCCTGGGCTTCAAATATTGATTATGTTGCCTAAAATTGTAAAAACTACTGATTCTTCGTTTAATAATGATAAGAAATTGAAATTCTAAATTTATCCAAATGGACAAAATTTTATCATGTTTACAAGTGTTTATATGATGTCCATTAAAATCCCTTTGGAATAAGGAGGTACAGTTTAATGTAAGTAGTCTCTCAACCATACAGGTGAGTTATATGTAATCCTGCATGAACCATATTGAATTATACAATTTTATGTAATCATATGAAAAACACTATATCCTAAACCAAGTCAGTTCAGACAAATATTATTTCCTTGGTTTTAATTCATAATCCATAGATACTTATTCTTTCCTTGTAAATGAAGGACTATAGTCAGGACTGCCACATAAATTTCATATTCCCCAGAAATATTTTTAATCAGTCTAATCTTCCAAATTTGTATAAGGCAAGGTTATGACCAGAGACAAAGGCTGGACACTAAGACCTGCTGTCATTTTCAAGCTACTTAAATCTCATTTGCAAGAAAGCAAATTACAGGTCATTTAAAATAAAGTGATTATGGCTAATATATATACTTTCATGGTAATATGCCCTTCAAAAAGAATTTGGTTGGAGGAGGAATGATGCCAAACCAACTTTTAAACTCTTATGGATCTCATGGCCAAATCTCTCTTCCAGCCACATAATTATTGTTCTCGCAACAAACCAAATGATTCTGACCTGCCTCCAGAACCTTTCATCCTCCCTCCTTACATACTTTAATCCCTTTTAGTGTTTACACAGGTTCTGCCCTTCCCTTTGGAAGACTGTGACACCTTCCCTGATTATCCCAAGCTATAATAATCTGTTTATTGTGTACATTCTATATGTTCAGAGGGAATATAACACCATGATGGGAAGACCTGTGTCTTTGTTATTGTGTATTTCAGCCACACACATAGAAGCCTCAGTGCTGCGATGCTCAGAGGGGACAGTGAGGATTAAGAATATTTGCAGGTGTCCAAACTTTTTTTTTTTTTTTTGCGGTACGCGGGCCTCTCACCGTTGTGGCCTCTCCCGTTGCGGAGCACAGGCTCCGGACGCGCAGGCTCAGCGGCCATGGCTCACGGGCCCAGCCGCTCCACGGCATGTGGGATCTTCCCGGACCGCGGCAGACTCTCAACCACTGCGCCACCAGGGAAGCCCACTGAGCGCATTCTTAGTGGGAAGAGGTGGCTCTAAAATCAATGTGCATTCAGCAAAATGTTTCATGGGTTTTCTTCATTATTAGTAAATGCCTTCTTCCTTCCTTTACAAATGAGAATGCCATGAGCAAAACTCCCACATGGTTCCTTAATTAGTTGGAAAGATTTCCAATTCGGCTATACTTTTGCTTCCCAGGAGCTGAACTTTACATACTCTGGTATGTTAAACTGGTAGTACTGCCAAACATTCTCAGGCCGGGGCAACCCTCAGACTGGGAATATCTGCGAGATTTTCCCATAGAAAAATAGCAGTGCCATAACCCTTGGGTTAGCTTCATGTGGCCCCTTGAGCTGCTAACAAATTGGGCTCCTGGCAGAATAATACTTTATGTGATCAGCTGGGAAAAGTGTTAGTACATTAACTGAGTACTGTTATAGAGATAGGTACAAGTAAAGATAGAGAGCTTGAGGCTGTTAATTTAACCAAGGAGAAAAACAGAATTTTGCCTATTGTAAATCTCTTTTACTAATGATTTTCAATCTTTGTATTTTAATATATCCCAGTGGTATCCCTTTCACTCGGTGATACTTTCCGTACCAAAACTCAGTGGTATATGCTGAAATTTCCTGCGTCTTTGTTGTGGGTATTCATGGTTTCAGGACTGTATGAGTTGCTAAAGATTTGTCCTCACCAATCCTTCTTTAGTTCCTTGCAGTTTACATTTATCATTGACAGCACATCTGATACCTGTTTCTAATGGCTCTAAAGTAGAGTTGTATTTTCTACTATTTTCTTTTATTGGTTGATGTATGGATATAATTTTTGAGAAATGTTTGAATTTTCATTTGCATGTTCTTCTTGAAGTTCTTTTTCAAGTGTTTTGCTGTATTGTATTTGTGTCCCTTATATGTCATAAGACATAAATACACTATTAAGCACTTTTACAGGGCAAAAGCTTGTCACCAGGGATCCACTAATCTGACAAAAACCCACAATGGGCAAGAATCACTTCATGTACTTGGATTTGTTTAGTTAGATCACTGGGATCCATTGGAAATGGGCCTTGAAGAATGTAGAGGAAATCAACAGG